>NC_140990.1:168812838-169412838 GCF_052327205.1 Somniosus microcephalus | reverse complement strand
CCGTAGGCGACCAGGTCCACGAGAACAATCTCCGGGCTTTGGTAGCCGGCAGGGCAATTGACTATGATGTAGATCGCGGTGCTCGCCATCTCTTCCGGGTGAAGGACTACCCCTCTCTTTTGAAAGGTGTATTTTACCAAACTATTACCAAACAAATGTCACTTGAGTAACAATGAAGAAATTCTTAAGCCCTCTAAGCTCTTCTATTTTACGCATTTTGATAAGGTGGTTACTGTCTTTGAGAATTTGCTTTCTTAGAATTTGTATTTTTTTTATGAAGAGAATCTGCTTTTGGGAATTCTACTCCCCAGCGTCCCTGCACATTCAATTTTTCTTCCATGTGTACTCCTCTTCCCCTTGTAGGCCCCATACCCCCATCTATTCTCTTTCGACCGGGAGGGTGGGTAGACTTTGCCTTCCCGTGGTTGCTCTCTACTCAGCCAGCAAGAGGCACAGTTTCCCGACGTTAAGGTGAGTCAAGGTGGTTTTCCTGGCATGTCACACCCAGTAGCCCAGTGAGCTGCCTGTGGTTAACTGAGAAAAAGAACCACGGGGTAGAATTTGGCCACCGTTGCACCCGTTTTCTGGAAGTAAAATGGGGGTAAAAATGACCAATTTCACAGCGCGCCATGGATGCCTAAAAAACGGCTGACACTGTATTGGCCTGGGTTGATTTTCAGGCGTCTGGGGCAGCCACCTAAAACAGGCGTTCTGCCCCTGGCATGTGCCAATGAGGGACCTAAGGCCTGTCTTGGAACCCCTCTGAGAAACTGGGCTGTCCTGAGCGAGTGGGCGCTGGGCTTGTTCTGCTCAGGTTATCCCGGCGTGGCCGCCACCCAAAAGGTGAGTTCACAGTACTCTCGCCGGTCACGATCAGCACCCCCCATTGCTGTCATTGCCCCGTCGTCCACCCCACCCCTCCCCTCAGCCCACCTGAGCACTTACCTGAGGGCAGCTGCTGGCGTGGCAGACAGCCTGCAATTCACTTGCCTGCACATGGGCGAGCTGCCTGTGGTGGCGCAGCAGGAGCGGGCAACTCGCCCAGGTTATCTCGCTAAGGCCCGATGCCCAATCATGGGCCGGCCTCGGGGTCTCCCAGTTTGGGCACGTGCTGCTCTGGCTTTGTGGCCTTCACACCTGGGATTCGGTCTCCAAAGAATTGCTACCCCGAGTCCAGTTTACGTGAAACATACCAGACGCCCACCAGCCTTGTTAGACGCAGCTGCTACTTTTAGAAGGGTTATTTCGTTCTTGGCTATTTACTCCCTTGTGCGGCCTTCATAGGAGCTGAACTCATGAAAGAAGTGGGACTCAGTAGACAGCTCTATTCCTCTGGAAGTCCCAATAGGGCCCAAACTCTTTGGTGTCCCATGATAAGATATTCTGTGCACATCTTAACAGTCGGAGTGAATTCTTTTAGGGGCAAAGTAGCTAAAACTAAGGCAAGCCAAAAAGCAACAGAATGTAGTCGACTGTTAGTAGAATGGACAGATAGCACTGAACTTACACCTGTGATATGAAACGAGCCTCTCAACAGCGATTCCACTAGATCACAAGGGATCTGTGTTGTACTGCAACCTTGTGACAAAACGTTAGTTGAAAATATTCCCGTAACGTCCTTAAAATTCAACCCAAGCCTTGGACTGAATTTAAGACATTAATGGTCAGATTTTCCACCAGCCATTGAGTGCAGGTCATGTGATCCATAGGTTCAGGTCACATGACCTTGAAGCCATTCGTGCTTTTAGCTGCTCAGCCCATATGTTGAACAAGGAAGATGGATGGAGGTTTTGTGATTAAACAATTCGTTGTTTATAGCCCACCGATATGCCCTAAATATTTAAAATGTCAGTACGCGGCAGTGCGGTTTTAGTCATTCTCCTACAATTATTCTTGTAGATAATGAATTGGAAATAAATATTTGAGAAAAATAGACTGCCTCTGCTTTTTTATGTGCAATAAAGTAGCTGTTTAGACCCAACGGGTAACAGGTGTAGAATAAGCACCAGGGAAGGCCATTGAAACAGACAGTTATAAATGAGGTCAAGGGAAAATTGGATGTGTACAAATGGGGATCAAGAGACAATTGGATATCCTTCTGAAGGGAGAAGGGATTGAAGGTTATAGTGAGAAGGAGACTAGTTAGGGTTGATTTATGGAGCGGGGACAGGCTTGTTGGGTCTAGCAACAATTCCCAAATGTTCTTGTTTTAATGTGCTTCAGAAACAAAAGTTTGACAGATCTGTCGTCATTCCTTCAATATAAAGCAGGTAGGAGCTTGCATGCTGCCATGACTAGTACGTAGTACATGGGCTGTGATCTTTTCCTCACCCAAATATTTGCCATGGAAGATCATGAGTACAAATGCTTTTGCAGAAAGAGAGAAAAAGTTACTCAATAGATTATTTAAGATTTCCATACAATGAAAATATAACTTTTAACGGATACCAAAAAATGGATCCTTGGTGGGTGTGTAACATCGCAGGAAATGATTCTAGGAGAATGCTTTGGAAGCTGTATTCATGCTGAGACCTAACCATTCCACTTTTTTCTTTTAATGTCATGATCAACAAGTTTTGAATGTAAATAAATGTTACTTTAAAGTAATCTTATACTGGTGCTATGAGTATAGAGGGTGACCCAAATGAAACTTGCAACACAAGTCACTTTTTGGACCATGTGTGAGGTAAAACCTGCTTTAATCTATTTGTATTTTGTACTTGTAAAATATAGACTTTTTTTTACGTGATCTGTATCATGTTTGCAATCGCATTTGTGATGACACAATTGGGGATCATATATGGATTGGGTCATCAGCACTAAATAAAAGGTTTTCACGTTCACCGCCATTATGTTACTGTCTTGCACTTTCCTTTGGCATTTAAATTTCTCCTTGTGCTTTTTTAACACATCCGTGTTAAAATACTGTCGGCGGTATTTTAACGGAGCAATCCTTTGTGTTAAGTCATTCGTTGCGGACTTATTGCTCAACTGACTGTTGTCCTCATGAATAAGATGGTTGAGCATCCATCTTAACCCAGCAGATTGCTGCCAACCCAATGCTCCTTGGAACAAATTATTCTTCATGTTCTTACCACAACAACAACAACTTACATCTATATAGCGCCTTTAATGTAATAAAACGTCCCAAGGTGCTTCACAGGAGTATTATCAGACAAAAATTGACACCGAGCCACATGAGATATTTGGGCAAAAGAGTTTGCAAAGAGTGTTTTAAAGGAGGAGAGAGGCAGAGAGGTTTAGGGAGGGAATTCCAGAGGATAGGGCCAAGACAGCTGAAGACACGGCCGCCAATGGAGGGGGCAAAGGAAATCGGGGATGCGCAAGAGGCCAGAATTGGAGGAGCACACAGAGATCTCTGGGGGGTTGTGGAGCTGAAGGAGGTTACAGAAATAGGGAGGAGCGAGGTCATGGAGGGATTTGAAAACAAGGATGTGATTTTTAAAATCAAGGCATTGCCAGACCAGGAACCAATGTAGGTCAGCGAGCACAGGGGTGATGGGTGAACGGGACTTGGTGTGAGTCAGGATACGGGCAGCAGAGTTTTGGATGAGCTGAAGTTTACGCAGGGTGGAAGATGGGAGGCTGGCCAAGAGAGCATTGGAACAGTCGAGTCTGGAGGTAACAAAGGCATGGATGGGGATTTTAGGAGCAGATGGGCTGAGGCAGGGGTGGAGATGGGCGATATTACAGAGGTGGAAGTTATCCACATCTGCTGCTTCTTGGTGCTGGAAAGTATAGAACGTTACAGCACAGAAGGGGGCCATTCAGCCCGTTGTGCCTATGCTGGCTCTTTGAAAGAGCTATCTAATTTAGTTCTACACCCTAGCTTTTTTCCCATAACTTCAAATGCATGTCCAATTGCCTTTTGAAAGTTCCCATGGAATCGGATTCCACCATCCTTTCAGCTAGTGCATTCCAGATCATAATAACACCATGTATGAAAACATTTCTCCTCATTTCCCCTCTAGTTCCTTTGCCAATTATTTTAAATCTATGTCCTGTGGTTACCGACCCATTTGCCAGAGGAAACACTTTCTCCCTACTTGTTCAATCAAAACCCCCCATTATTTTGAATACTTCCATACTCCCCCCTTAACCTTCTCTGCTTTAAGGAGACCAATCCTAGCTTCTCCAATCACTCCACATAACTGAAGTCCCTTATCCCTGGTATCATCCTGATAATCCTCCTCTGTACCCTCTGCAAGGCTCTTCACATCCTTCCTAAAGTGTGGTACCCAGAATTATACACAATACTCCAGCTGAGGCCTAGCCAGTGATTTTTAAAGGTTCAGCAGGACTTCCTTGTTTTTATATTCAATGACCCTACTTCAAAAGTGTCCCAGAAGCCTTATCAACTTGCCCTGCCATCTTCAATGATTTGTGAATGTGCACCCTCAGGTCGCTCTGCTCTTGCACCCTCGCCTCCTCCACCGCCACCCCCACCGCCCTCCAAATAGTACCATTTAGATTATACTGCCTCTCCATGTTGTTTCTCCGAAAGTGCATTGCTTCACACTTATCCACATTAAATTGCATCTGAGATGTGTTTACCCATTTCACTAGTTTACCCATATGTCCTCCTGAAGTCTGCGACTACCCTGCTGACTATTTACTACATTGCCAAGTTTTGCATCATCCACAATCTTCAAAATTGTACTTCCTATACCCAAGTCCAATATAACAAGAAAAGCAATGGTCCTTATACCGACCCCTGGGGGACCCGACTGCATATCACTCTCCAGTCAGAAAAACAACCATTTATCCACTACTCTTTGCCTCCTATACCTTAGCCAATTAGGTACCCAAGTTACCACTGTCTCTTTAATACCATGCACTTCTATTTTCCGAATAAGTCTGTTATATGGTGCTTTATCAGATGCCTTTTGAAAGTCCATATCTACATCATCTACTGCACTACCTTCATCAAGCCTCTCTGGACATAAGTGCAGATATAATTAATTCTCACATGGAGAAGGATCGGTCAATAAGGGATAGCCAGTTTGGATTTGTTAAAGGCAAATCATGTCCGACTGACCTAATTGAGTTCTTTGATGAAGTAATTATTGTAAAGTCCACGCCTCAATAATACACGGACTTCGGGAGAACAGTTTAACAGGTACTTTACTGAACAAGAGGCAGCTTGAAACTGAAACTACAGAAGCCTGCTAGGGCCTTTTATACAGGGGTGGTCACTGCCGGTACTGCAGTCTAAGACCAGTTATTCCCTTAAAGGTACATACACAACAATTCCTCCCCTTTTAGATAAACAGTACATAACATTCATTTAACAACTAAATAATAACTAATTACAATTTTCTCAGTAATATATACATCAACTGAAATAGTCATTTATAAGTTCAGTCTTTGAGGAGGCTTCCTGATCCGGATTGGATAGCGCCTTTCTCGAGTATCCTGTTCTGGCGGTGGAGTCAATTCTGGCTCATTGTCACTGGTTGGTTCGTCAGCTTCCAATACCCCTGCTTCTGAGGTAGACGCAATCTGTACTTCGGGCTCATTACCAGGTGCACATCAGCATGGCGTCTCACGATGCTCTCTCCAAAGTCTACTGTGTACATTAGTGGTCCCTGCTGTGTGCATATCGTGCCTGGCTGCCATTTTTCTGTTCGGTAGCCGTGGGCCAAGACTGGTTGCCCTATCTTGAAGCTCCTGGTTGGCTTCTCATTTATGTGCTGGAACTGCTTATCCTCAACATCTCGTCTTATGTTTGGTTTGAGCAAATCCAAGCGACATCTTAGTCTCTGGTTAAAAAACAGTACGGCTGAAGTTTGGTTGGTTACTGCATGTGTTGCATTCCGGTAAGCAAACAGGAAGTTATCCACCTTGTGTTGCAGTGGTATGTCGTCATTATACATTGCCTTTATGGCCTTTTTAAAGGTCTGAACAAACCTCTCAGCCAATCCATTTGTGGCTGGATGATATGGGGCAGATGTGTAATGTTTCACCCCATTATTCTTCAGGAACCTCCGGAAATCCTCAGACACAAACTGTGGGCCATTGTCGGAACAGATCTGTTCTGGCAACCCATTCCTGGCGAAGATGGTCCTTAGGACTGCAATAGTTTTCTCCGTGGTGGTGGAGGACATTTTAACGACCTCTGGCTATTTCGAATGGGCGTCCACAGCGATTAGAAACATTGAGTCCATAAATGGACCAGCGAAATCAATGTGTACCCGTTGCCATGGAGATGAGGGCCACTCCCATGGATGTAGCGGGGCCTGTGGTGGAGCGTTTTGGACCTTCTGGCATCCTGTGCATCTCTTGGTCATATCCTCGATTTCTTTATCGATTCCCGGCCACCACACAAACGCCCTGGCTAGGCTCTTCATTTTTACCCCTCCCAGATGACCCTCGTGAGGCTCATTGAGTATTCTATCTCTCAACTTGGGTGGAATTACCACTCGGGATCCACACATCAAGGTTCCCTGGCACACTGACAGCTGTTCCCTCCTTGGCGAGAATGCTGGCAACAGTGAGTCGCCATATGCTGGCCATCCCTTTACCGTCAAATCATAGACCGGAGAGAGTGTCGGGTCATTTCGGGTTTCCTTCTCAATACTTGCGTTTGCAACAGGCAAACATTCAACTATGGTCGCATGGAATATCTCCACAGGGTCCACTGCAGGTGCTTCTTCCACCGTAGGCAACGGTAGGCGCGACAGCCCATCAGCATTTCCATGTTGTTTTGTACCTTTGTACTCTATGTCATACTGATGTGCCCCTAGAAAAAGTGACCATCTTTGCAGCCGTTGCGCCGTCATCACCGGAACACCCTTCTTTGGGTTAAAAATTGAGACCAGGGGCTGATGATCAGTCAGTAGGGTGAATTTCTGCCCGTGCAGATAGTGATTGAACTTCTTCACCCTCCACACCAGGCTGAGGGCCTCCCTGTCAATCTGAACATAGTTACGCTCGGCTGAGGTTAGCGAGCGCGATGCAAAGGCTATTGGCCTCTCTGAACCGTCACGGAATTTGTGTGACAGCACCGCTCCAATGCCGTAAGGTGACGCATCACATGCCAACCGAATTGGTAGTGTTGGATTGTAGTGGGCCAATACTTCTTTTGAAGTGATTTGGCATTTACATTCCTGAAAGGCACGCTTACACTCATCACTCCATTTCCATGTTACACCAGTTTGAAGGAGGGCGTTCAGTGGGTGCAGAATTGTAGATAAATTCGGCAAGAACTTATGGTAGTAGTTCACCAACCCGAGGAACGACTTCAGTTGCGCCACATTTTCTGGTGCTGGAGCCTTGACTACAGCCTCAATCTTGTCTGGCGACTTATGCAACCCTTCCTCATCAATCATGTGGCCACAATACGAGATTTGTCTCCTGAAGAACTCGCATTTGGGACGGTTGGCTCGTAGCCCATATTCCTGCAATCTCGTGAGCACCTGTTCCAGGTTGGCAAGGTGTTCATTGTCATTTTCGCCCATAACCAGGATGTCGTCCAAATAACACTGGGTCCCCGGGATCCCTTGCAGGACTTGTTCCATTGCCCTCTGCCACATAGCCGGGGCCGATACTACCCCAAATACCAGTCGATTGTACTGGTAAAGGCCTTTGTGAGTGTTTATCGTGAGGTATTTCCTAGGTGCTTCTTCCACCTCCATTTGTAGATACGCTTGAGCCAGGTCAATCTTTGTAAAACGTTTCCCTCCAGATAGTGAGGCGAAAATATCTTCTATCCGCGGAAGCGGATACTGTACTGTGTGCAGGACTGGGTTCACAGTCACCTTGAAGTCCCCACAGATGCGAACCTTCCTTGGCTCCCCAGGCGTGCTGCTCAATGCTTTCTTCATTACAGGATCGATGGGTGTGGCCCACTCGCTCAAGTCCACCTTAGACAGCACCCCCGAATGCTCCAGACTCTCCAGTTCAGCTTCCACAGCTGGGCGTATCGCGTATGGCACCGGTCTGGCCTTTAAAAATTTTGGGGTTGCGTTATCCTCAATCTTTATGGTTGCCTTTACTCCTTTTAGAGTCCCAAGTGCTTGGTGGAACACCTCTTCCGCGTCAGATAGAATATGTGACAGACATCCAGGTGCGACGCCATCATCTTTTTTGTTAGTCACAGTTAGTGCCAGAATGGAATGCCAATCCAATTGTAGTCTTCAGATCCATTCACGTCCCAATAATGGTGGTCCTCCATCTCGTAGTATACACATGTATAGTTTCTGTGTTTCCTTTCCGTTATATTCAACTGGCACCCTTATTTTTCCTCTGGGGTAGACCTTTTGCCCCGTGTATGTCTTCAATACAATGGACATGTCCTTTAAGGGTATGTGTGAGAATAGCCGCTCATAGTCTCGTCGATTCATGACAGTTAGGGCTGATCCTGTGTCCAATTCCATCTTCACTGGGGACCCTGCTATCATGAGGGTGACCCAAATGGTTCGGTGATCTTCTTTTGTGATCACGTTGTGTAACTTTAAACAACTTAGTCGCCTGCTCCCGGAGTCCTTATCACTCTCCTGATCTTCTGAACTACTATCTGTCAGTTTCTTTACTTTCCTGTACTGTTCCTTAGCAGTTCTTGTCGTGTTGGTCTTCTTTCCCGACCTGCAGACTCTTGCTAGATGTCCCATTTTCCCGCATTGCCTGCATATTTTGTCTTTAAACCAGCAGTCCTTCTGCTCATGGGTTGTTCTGCTGCAGCGATAGCACTTTTCGGCTCCATACGCCATTTCGTTAGCGCTATATTCTTGTGGTTTCTGTTGTATTTCTGCAGCTCCCCGTGCTGCTGCTTCGTAGGATACTGCCACGCTGAAAGCCTGTTCTAGCATCAGGTCCTTTTTTGAAAGTAGTCGTTTCTGGGTTCCTTCACTCTGGAGCCCGCGGACAAACTTATCCCGTAAGGTGTCTGCCAGTCCTGCTCCGAACTGGCAGTGCTTCGATAACTTGCGTAGTTCCGTAAGATAGTCAGCATTGCTCTCATCTTTGTGCTGGTTTCTTTTATGGAACTTGAATCTTTCTGCTATCAGCAGTGGTGTAGGGCTTAGGTGTTCCTGTAATATATGAACAATCTCCTCAAAAGTTTTCTCCATTGGTTTAGCTGGGGTAATTAAATTCCGCAATAGGCCGTACGTACTCGCACCCATCAGATTTAATAATACCGACGCCCTCTTTCCATCAGCCACCTCATTTGCCTTGCAGTACACTTCAATTCTTTCCACATATGTGGTCCAGTCTTCTACCTCGTTGTCGAAAGCAGTGATACTGCCACTTTTCGGCATCTTGGGTGATTTAAAATGGCGCCTCCCGCGCTTTTGCTTCTTCCCCAATGGGATAAAATGGCGCCTCCCACGCTTTTGCTTCTTCCCCTTACTGCCACGCTGCTCCTAGCGTTCTACGGGGTAATGGCGGCGACCCGCAGCTTTGGCGCGTCTCGCTTTCCTTGCCCCCCGTTTAGTTTCTCTCCGCTGTCCTGTTCTCGAGCACCGACCACGCCCTGTGCGTTCCACCCTTTGTCTCTTGTTTTCTTTTCCCGGCGACGCTGCGCGGCCCGATTTGTAGAGCCGCTCGATCGAGCTTGAGCCCGCCGCAGTCCGGAAGGGTCAGCGAGCTACCTGCTACCAGCACGATTCGCTGGAACCACAGTCTCTCCCGCAATTCTCCAAACACCAATGGATTCTTTGGGCGGTTGCCCTCGGTTGACGCCCGTTGCTCAGACTACGACCTTCCAGGACCTTCCTTTCAGGCGAGATCCCCGTGAGATGATGCCACACTGCAGGTGAGTTCGAACTTACTCGTCGCCACTGTAAAGTCCGCGCCTCAATAATACACGGACTTCGGGAGAACAGTTTAACAGGTACTTTACTGAACAAGAGGCAGCTTGAAACTGAAACTACAGAAGCCTGCTAGGGCCTTTTATACAGGGGTGGTCACTGCCGGTACTGCAGTCAAAGACCAGTTATTGCCTTAAAGGTACATACACAACAATTATGTCCTTGACAATGGTCCTTGGTTAGATTGGCCTGTAGTTACCAGGTTCATCTCGCTTCCGGTTTCTGAATAAAGATGTAACATTTGCAATCCTCCAGTCCTCTGTCACCACTCCCATGTCCAAAGAGAATTGAAAAGTTGTGGCCAGAGTTTCTGCTATCTCCACCCTAGCTTCCCTTAGCAACCTAGGATGCAACCTAGGACTTGTTAACTTTGAGTGAAGCTAACTTATTTAACAGCTCCTTTCTATCTATTTTTATCCTGTCCAATATCTCTGCTCCTTCTTCCTCTAATCACATGTTAAATTCATTTTCTTTTGTGAAGACAGGTGCAAAGTACTCATTCAGTACCTCAAGTCACTGGTATTTAGCACTGAGTGCCACACTCCAAGGGGATTCCTGCACTGCCTGCCTGTTCCTCCTATTATGTCCGTGTATGATTGAGATACGGACAGCAGGAGTTGAACAAAACAAGTCTTTCCTGAATGAAGTCAATCGGGAAACTGAAACTACAGAGGCTTACTAGTGCCTTTTATACAGGGGTGGTCACTGCCAGTACTGCAGTCTGAGACCAGCTATTCTCTTAAAGGTACATACACAACAATTCCTCCCCTTTTAGATAAACAGTACATAACATTCATTTAACAACTAAATGATAACTAATTGCAATCACAATTACGGTTGCTAGATACATTGGTTGAGTTTAAGCAATTATAAGTTCAGTCTTTGAGGAGGCTTCCTGATTCTGTCTGGATAACGCCTCTTTGGGGTATCAGGTTCTTCTGGCAAGGTTGAGTTGGGATCAATGTCGTTGTTTGGTTCATCTGCTTCCAATATCACCGATTCTGCGGTAGCTGCAATTGGTACGTCGATTTCATTGTCAGGTGTATCAGATCGTGGTGTGGAGTTGACGTTTTCCAGTGACTCTAGAATCTGGTCAGCATGGCGTCTTACAATGCTCTCTCCAACGTCCACGGTATACATGAGAGGTCCTTGCCGTGTACAAATCGTTCCTGGCTGCCATTTCTCAGTGCGGTAGTCCCGGGCCAAAACTGGTTGACCTATCTTAAAACTCCTGGTCGGCCTTTCATGCATATCCTGAAACTGCCTGTTCTCCACATCTCTTCGGACGTTTGGCTTAACCAAATCCAAGCGGCATCGTAGTCTTCGATTGAAGAACATCATGGCTGGAGTTTGGTTGGTAACCGCATGTGTCGCATTCTGGTAGGCAAACAAGAAGTTGTCCACCTTGTGTTGTAGGGGTAAATCTTCATTACACATTGCCTTGATAGCCTTCTTGAATGTTTGGACAAACCTCTCGGCCAATCCATTAGTGGCTGGATGATATGGGGCAGATGTGTAATGCTTAACACCATTGTTCTTTAAGAACCTCCGGAACTCTTCAGACGCAAACTGTGGTCCATTGTCAGAGCAAATCTGTTCAGGCAGCCCATTCCTGGCGAATATGGTTCGTAAAACTGTGATAGTTTTTTCTGTGGTGGTTGAGGACATTTTTATTACCTCTGGCCACTTTGAATGTGCATCCACCGCAAATAAAAACATTGAGTCCATGAAGGGACCAGCAAAATCAATGTGCACCCTTTGCCATGGAGATGAGGGCCACTCCCATGGATGTAGAGGAGCTTGTGGTGGGGCGTTTTGGACCTTCTGGCATCCTGCACAGCTCTTGGTCATCTCTTCGATTTCTCTATCGATTCCCGGCCACCACACAAACGCTCTGGCTAAGTTCTTAATTTTTACCCCACCCAGATGACCCTCATGAAGCTCATTGAGCACTCTATCCATCAACTTAGGTGGAATTACTACTCTGGATCCACACATCAAGGTTCCTCTGCACACTGACAGCTGTTCTCTTCTCGGCGAGAATGCTGGCAGCAGTGGTTCGCCATGGGCTGGCCATCCCTTCACCGTTAAATCATAGACTCGTGATAGTGTCGGGTCATTCCGTGTTTCCTTTTCTATGTTTGCATTCGTCACAGGGAGACATTCGACTATGGTCGAGTGGAATAACTCCATTGGATCCACTGCAAGGTCTTTTTCTTCCACCGTCGGCAACGGTAGGCGTGACATCCATCAGCATTCCCATGCTGTTTAGTTCCTTTGTACTCGATGTCATATTGGTGTGCCCCTAGGAAAAGGGACCACCTCTGCAGCCGTTGCGCTGTCATTATCGGTACGCCCTTCTGAGGGTTGAAAATGGAGACAAGAGGTTGATGATCGGTTAGTAGAGTAAATTTTTGACCGTGCAGGTAGTGATTGAACTTCTTCACCCCCCACACTAGGCTGAGGGCCTCTCTGTCAATCTGGGCGTAGTTACGCTCGGCAGAAGTTAACGAGCGTGACGCAAAAGCTATCGGCCTCTCTAAACCATCAAGGAATTTATGTGACAGTACCGCCCCAATGCCGTAGGGAGACGCATCACACGCCAGTCTGATCGATAGTGCTGGGTTGTGGTGAGCCAATACTTCTCTTGAAGTGATTAAGTCCTTACTCTTCTGAAAGGCCCGCTTACAGTCATTGCTCCATTTCCATGCTACTCCCGTTCGCAGCAGGGCGTTCAGTGGGTGCAGAATTGTCGACAAATTCGGCAAAAACTTATGGTAGTAATTCACCAATCCGAGGAATGACCTCAGTTGCGACACATTTTCAGGCGCTGGGGCCTTAACAACCGCTTCAATTTTGTCAGGGGACTTATGTAACCCCTCTTCATCAATCACGTGGCCACAATACGATATCTGTTTCTTAAAAAACTCGCACTTGGGGCGGTTGGCTCGCAGCCCATTTTCCCGTAGTCTAGTGTGCACCTGTTCTAGGTTGTTAAGGTGTTCACTGTCATCTTCACCTGTCACAAGGATGTCGTCCAAGTAACACTGAGTCCCCGGAATCCCTTGCAGGACTTGTTCCATCGCTCTTTGCCATATCGCCGGAGCCGATGCTACTCCGAATGCCAATCGATGATACTGGTAAAGACCTTTGTGAGTGTTTATCGTGAGATACTTCCTAGAGGATTCTTCAACCTCCATCTGCAAATGTGCTTGTGCTAGGTCAATTTTTGTAAAACGCTTCCCTCCAGACAGTGAGGCGAAGATGCCTTCTATCCTTGGAAGAGGATATTGTACTGTGTGAAGGACTGGGTTCACCATCACCTTGAAATCCCCACAGATGCGAACCTTCCTTGGCTCCCCAGACTTATTGCTCAACGTTTTCTTCATGACAGGAACGATGGGTGTCGCCCACTCGCTCCAGTCAACCTTGGACAACACGCCTGCCTTCTCCAGATTCTCCAGCTCTGCCTCGATGGCTGGGCGAATTGCATATGGTACCGGCCTTGCTTTGAAAAACTTGGGAATTGCATTCTCTTCTATTTTTATCGAGGCGGTTACGCCTTTAAGCGTGCCCAGTTCTTGTTGAAATACCTCTTTGGCGTTAGCTAAGATTGTTGACAATCGTCCAGGAGTGACGTCTTCATCTTTTTTACCGTCCACCGTCATTGCATGAATGGAGTGCTAATCTAAGTTTATCTTCCTGATCCATTCACATCCCAATAATGGTGGTCCACCATTTGGCAGTATGTAGAGATACAATTTCCGTATTTTCTTGCCGTTGTATTCGACAGGCACCCTTATTTTTCCTCTGGGGTATACTTTTTGCCCCGTATACGTCGTCAAGACGATGGATGTCTCCCTCAAGGGTATGTGTGAGAATAGCCGCTCGTAGTCTCGTCGATTCATGACGGTTAGCGCTGATCCTGTATCCAATTCCATTTTAACTTGGGACCCTGCTATCGTGAGGGTGACCCAAATGGTTCGGTGATCCTCTTTTGCGATTACATTGTGAAGTTTGAGACAGCTTAGTCTCTTGTTCCCGGATTCACTATCGCTCATCTGGTCTTCGGAACTACTGTCCGTCATCTTTTGTACTTTCTTGTACGGTTCCTTAGTAGCCTTTTTGTTGTCGCTGGTCTTCTTCCCAGACCTGCAAACTCGTGCAATGTGTCCCATCTTTCCGCATTGCCTGCATATTTTGCCCTTGGACCAGCAGTCCTTCTGGTCATGGTTTGTTCTGCCGCAGCGATAACATTTTGCAAATCCCCGTGTCATTGCGTGGGTGCCGTATTCCTGTGGCTTTTGTTGTATTTCCGCAGCTCCCCTGGCTGCTGCTTCGTACGCTACTGCCATGCTGAAAGCTTTATCTAGCGTCAGCTCTTTATCTGAGAGTAACTTCTTCTGTGTTCCTTCACTCAGGAGTCCACAGACAAATTTGTCCCATAGGGTATCTGCCAGTCCTGCTCCGAACTGGCAGTGCTTTGATAGCTTGCGTAGTTCCGTAAGGTACTCGGCATTGCTCTCATCTTTATGCTGAGTTCTCCTGTGGAATTTAAATCTTTCTGCTATCAGCAGCGGTGTAGGATTTAGGTGTTCCTGTAGGATAGCAACAATTTCGTTAAAACTCTCCGCCTTCGGTTTGGCTGGAGTAATCAGGTCCCGCAATAGGCCGTACGTTCTAGCGCCCATTAAGTTTAGCAATACCGATGCCTTTTTCTCATCGGCTATTTCGTTTGCCTCGCAATATACCTCGACTCTTTCCACATACGTGGTCCAGTCCTCTATTGTATTATCAAAGGCAGTGATACAGCCAGTCTTCGGCATCTTGAAAATCTAAAATGGCGCGTCCCGCGCTTTGCCTTCTTCCCTGATTTAACAAAATGGCGCCTCCCGCGCTTTGCCTTCTTCCCCGCTGATTAAGATGGCGCCTCCCGCGCTTTGCCTTCTTCCCTGCTGTTGCTAGCGCTGCTTTCCGTGGTTTCCGTTGTAACCTGCAGCTCCTCGCGGTTTCCTGCGCGTTTAATAATTCTTTTTTTATTATTTTCCCATCATGGAACAACCCTGTGGGACTCTTGCCTCCCTCTTCTCGGGTCTGTACGCAGCCCGGCTTCGTAGCACCGGCCGCGCCCTTTGTGCTCCACTCTCTCTCGCTCCTCTTCCCGACAATGCTGCTCGGCCCCGTTGCAAGCCACCCACTCGAGTTCGTGACCGCCGCAGCCCAGGAAGGATCAGTGTACTACCTGCCACCAGCCCGATTAGCTGAAGCACCGTCGACAGGAACCAGGCCCCGCTTTCGACAGCTTCTCCAGCAACCTTCAACTCTGCTGACTCAGGGGCGAATGCCCACGGTCGACGCCCATTTCTACTGCTTCTTTCTTCCTTCTGGCCTCGACCTCTGCTCACTTCGCTTCAGGAATGGATCCCAGGAGGTGGTGCAGACTGTAGGTAAGTTCGTATCTGCTCGTCGCCAGTATTATGTCCGTGTATGATTGAGACACGGACAGCAGGAGTTGAACAAAACAAGTCTTTACTGAATGAAGTCAATCGGGAAACTGAAACTACAGAGGCTTACTAGTGCCTTTTATACAGGGGTGGTCACTGCCGGTACTGCAGTCTGAGACCAGTTATTCTCTTAAAGGTACATACACAACACCTCCTAATCTGACTGGTGGTCACTCACTCCCTCAACCCCTGAACTCTCTGTAGCTACAGGGTGCCCACCTAAGTGTCAGCCATGGCTCAGTTGGTAGCACCCTTACCTCTGAATTAAAAGGTTGTGGGTTCAAGTCCCACTCCAGTGACTTGAGCACAAGAATCGAGGCTACCACTCCAGTGGAGTGCTGCATAGTCTTTTGAATGAGGCATTAAAATGAGGACCCATCTGCACTCCTATGGCACCGTTTCAAAGTAGAGCAAGGGATTTATCCCTGGTATCCTGGCGAATATTTATCTCTCAATCAACGAATAGGGATGCAAAGAGGAACTATGAAATTAAATTATCAAGGAACATAAAACAAAATAGTAAAATATTTTACAGGCACAGCAATAAAGAAAGGAAGGTTGCAATGGGAATAGGGCCATTAAGCGATAGACAGGACAATACCACAGGTAACGATAGGGAGATGGCAGAAATATTAAATCATTATTTTGCTTCAGTATTTACCAGGGAGATAGAACAGGTGGACATGACATTGGATCATGAGATTAGTAATGAGATAAGTGCATTTAAAATAAAAAGAGGGGATATATTAAATAAACTAATCAAATTCAAAGAGGATAAAACCCCCGGTCCGGATGGATTGCTTCCACGCATATTAAAAGAATCTAGGGAAGAGATAGCAGAGGCATTACTACACATATTTAATAATTTGTTAGAAAAAGGTGTAGTGCCAGAGGACTGGTGGACAGCTAACATAATACCTATATTTAAGAAGGGAGATAGACCAGTCAGCTTAACATCGGTGGTAGGAAAAATAATGGAATCCCTACTAAAGGAGAAAATAGAAGAACATCTAGAAACCAAAAACATAATAATGAATAGTCAGCATGGATTTCAAAAGGGAAAGTCTTGCTTGACCAACCTCATTGAATTTTTTGAAGAGGTAACAGAGAGTAGACAATGGTAATGCAGTAGATGTAATATATCTAGATTTTCAAAAGGCCTTCAATAAGGTACCCCATAATAGACTAATGAACGAAGTCAGAGAATGCGGAGTCAGGGGACAAGTAGCAGAATGGATAGCTAGCTGGGTTCATGACAGAGAGCAGAGAGTAGGGGTAAAAGGTAGCTATTCGCAGTGGTAGAAGATAGGTAGTGGTGTTCCACAAGAATCAGTGCTGGGACCACTGTTGTTCACAATTTATATTAACAATTTAGACTTTGGAATCAAAAACACTTTCTAAATTTGCGAATGACACCAAATTGGGGGGGATAGTCAATACTGAGGAGGACTGCAACAAATTACAGGAGGGCATTAATAAACTTGCAGAATGAGCATATAATTGGCAAATGAAGTTAAACACAGATAAATGTGAGGTATTACATTTTGGTAGGAAGAATAGGGAGGTCACTTATCGATAGCAAAAAACTGCGGATGCTGGAAATCCAAAATAACAACAGAAAATGCTGGAAAAACTCAGCAGGCCAGGCAACATCCGTGGAGAGAAAATAGAGTCAACGTTTTGAATCAAACCCTTTGTCAAGACTTATCACTTGGAGGGTGTGAGTCTAGGTGGGGTAGAGGAACAAAGGGATCTCAAAGTACAAATACACAAATCACTAAATGTTGCGCCACAGGTTAGCAAGGTCATAAAAAAGCAAATCAAGCACTAGGGTTTATTTCTAGAGGGATAGAATTGAAAAGTAGGGAAGTTATGCTAAACCTGTATCAAACCTTGGTTAGACCACACTTAGAGTATTGCATGCAGTTCTGGTCGCCATATTATAAAAAGGATATAGAAGCACTGGAGAGGCTGCAGAGAAGATTTACAAGGATGATAGCAGAAATGCATATCAGGAAAGGATGAACAGGCTGGGTCTCTTTTCTCTTGAAAAAAGAAGGCTGAGGGGTGACCTAATCGAGATCTTTAAAATTATGAAAGGTTTTGATAGAGTGGATACAAAGAGAATGTTCCCACTTGTGGGGAAGAGCATAACTAGAGGCCATCAATATAAGAAAGTCACCAAGAAATCCAACTAGGAATTCAGAAGAAACTTCTTTACCCAAAAAGTGGTGAGAATGTGGAACTCGCTACCACAGGGAGTGGTTGAAGCAAAAAGTATAGATGCATTTAAGGGGCGGCTAGACAAGCATATGAGGGAGAAGGGAATAGAGGGTTATGCTGATAGATTTAGATGAGGAAAGATGGGAGGAGGCTCGAGTGGAGCACAAACGCCGGCATGGACTGGTTGGGTCGAATGGCCTGTTTCTGTGCCGTATATCCTATGTAATCCTATGTAAACATCACTAAAACAGATTATTTGGACATTATCTCAGCTGTTTGTGAGACCTTGCTGTGAGCAGATTGGCTGCTGCATTTCCTGCATTACAACAGTGAGTACACTTTAAAAAAAAGTACTTAATTGGCTGTAAAGCGCTTTGGGACATCCTGAGGTCGTGAAATTAGTTACATAAATGCAATTCTTTCTTTCTTTTCTTTCGTGCTATCCACAAAACTCTCAACTTCCTGTATGTACTGTAGTGATGCCACCCGCCCCTCAAGCTCAGAAACTCTCTGAGTATTAACTCTGCATATGTGGTTTTCCAGGATACATGATGTGTTCTAGAGCTCCCACATGGCACAGGATATACATGCAACAGGTCCCAGCTGTCCTGTCACATATTGTTTTTGCTTTAAGGCTATTTAACAGTTTAAGGCTAAACCTCTAACCACTAAAAAACATGCTAACCACTAAAAACACTAATGTAGTGTATGTACCTTTAAGAGCCCCTGTGTACTGTAATACCGGTAGTGACCACTCGGGTCTATAAGCCTGTATAGCATCTTGTATCTTTTAGTTCACCTCCAGACTTTGTTCAGTAAACACCTGTTAAACCAACTCTTGCATTCCGTGTCTCCATTAACACACGGATACAACAGTGATGACGAGAATGGGATTGTTGATACCCTACAGGAGCACTTAAACCCAACACCGCTGCTGATAGCGGAGCGATTCAAATTCTTCAGGAGGAATCAGCACAAGAATGAAAGTAACGCTGATTACCTCACCGAATTAAGAAAGCTGTCAAAGCACTGCCAATTCGGGGCAGGACTGGCAGATTCTCTACGAGACAAATTCATCTGCGGTCTCCTAAGCGAAGGAACACAGAAAAGGCTACTTTCTGAGAAAGATTTGACACTGGACAAGGCTTTCAGTGTGGCTGTATCATACAAAGCAGCAGCAAGAGGAGCTGCAGAGATACAGCAAAAGCCACAGGACTTCGGCACCCATGAAATGACACGGGTTTCGAGAGATGTTATCGCTGTGGCAGATCCACCCACGACCAGAGGGACTGCTGGTTCAAGGACAAATCATGCAGGCAATGCGGAAAGATGGGACACATTGCACGTGTATGCCGATCTGGAAACAAAAAATCAACTGACAGAAAAAAAATCAATAAGGAAAAGTACAGAAAGGTACAAATGATGACGGACAGTAGCTCCGAAGACCAGAAGAGCGATAGCGACTCCGGAAACAAGAGACTAAGCTGTCTCAAATTACATAATGTAATTGCCAAAGAAGATTACCAGACCATTTGGGTTACCCTCACGATAGCGGGGTCCCCAATTAAAATGGAGCTAGATACAGGATCAGCTCTGACCGTCATAAGTCGACGGGATTACGAGCGGCTATTTCCGCATATACCTTTGAAAGACACATCCATTATCTTGAAGACATGTACGGGGCAGAAAGTATACCCCAGAGGGAAAATAAAGATGCCTGTTGTATACAACGGCAAGGAAATACAGAAGTTGTATTTATACGTTCTGCAAGATGGTGGTCCACCGTTGTTGGGACGTGAATGGAACAGGAAGATACGTTTAGACTGGCACTCCATTCAGGCACTGACGGTGACCAGTAAGAAAAAAAATGATGATGATGTCATACCTGAACGATTGAAAGACATCTTGGCTAATGCCAAAGAAGTGTTTCAACAGGAACTAGGAACCTTGAAAGACGTCACCACCTCAATAAAAGTGGAAGATGCGGCAATTCCCAAGTTTTTTAAGGGAAGGCCGGTGCCATACGCAATTCGTCCAGCAGCCGAGGCAGAGCTGGAGAATTTGGAAAAAGCAGGCGTGTTATCCAAGGTAGATTGGAGCGAGTGGGCAACACCCATCGTCCCGGTCATGAAGAAAACGTTGAATAATGATAAATCTGAAGAACAGAGAAAAATTCGCATCTGTGGGGACTTCAAGGTGACTGTAAACCTGGTCCTTCACATGGTACAGTATCCTCTTCCGAGGATAGAAGATATTTTCGCCTCACTATCCGGAGGGAATCGTTTCACCAAAATTGACTTGGCACAGGCATATCTACAGATGGAGGTTGAAGAGGCCTCTAAAAAGTATCTCACGATAAACACACACAAAGGCCTGTACCAGTACAATCGACTGGTTTTCGGAGTGGCATCAGCTCCAGCTATCTGGCAAAGAGCTATGGAGCAAGTCCTGCAAGGGATTCCGGGGACTCAATGCTACCTAGACGACATCCTTGTAACAAGAGAAAACGACAACGAGCACCTTGCCAATTTGGAGCAGGTGCTCACTAGGCTGAGAGAATGGGGCCTACGAGCAAATCGCCCCAAGTGCGAATTTTTCCAGAAACAAATATCATATTGTGGTCACATAATTAACGAAGAAGGGTTGCATAAGTCAGCTGAAAAAATTGAAGTGGTCATAAAAGCCCCAGCACCTGAAAATGTCTCACAATTAAGGTCGTTCCTGGGATTGATAAATTACTATCATAAATTTTCACCGAACTTGTCAACTGTTCTGCACCCTCTTAACGCACTGCTACAAACGGGAGTAATTTGGAAATGGAGTGAAGACTGTAAACGTGCCTTCCATAAATGCAAAGGCTTGATCACGTCCAAGGAAGTGTTGGCTCATTACAACCCATCACTGCCAATCAGACTGACGTGTGATGCATCCCCTTACGGCGTAGGAGCAGTATTATCGCATAGATTCCCTGATGGCTCGGAGCGGCCGATAGCTTTTGCGTCACGCTCATTGAACTCAGCTGAGCGTAACTATGCCCAGATCGACAGGGAAGCACTCAGCCTGATGTGGGGAGTGAAGAAATTCAACCATTACCTACACGGACAAAAATTTACCTTGTTGACTGACCATCAACTCCTCGTCTCCATATTCAACCCTAAAAAGGGCGTTCCCATTATGACAGCGCAAAGGCTACAGAGGTGGTCCCTTTTCCTAGGGGCATACTAATATGACATAGAATACAAAGGATCAAAACAGCATGGGAATGCTGACGGTTTATCGCGCCTACCGTTGCCAACGGTAGAAGAGGCACCTACAGTGGACCCAGTAGAGATGTTCCACTCAACCATAGTAGAATGTCTACCAGTAACAAATTCTACCATTGAAAAGGAAACGAGAAATGACCTGACTCTCTCACGAGTCTACGATTTAACGGTGAAGGGATGGCCAGCACATGGCGAACCACTGTTGCCAGCATTCTCGCAAAGAAGAGAACAGCTGTCAGTGTGCCGAGGAACATTGATGTGTGGATCCAGAGTGGTGATTCCACCCAAACTCCAGGATAAAGTGCTAAAGGAGCTTCACGAGGGGCATCTGGGTGGAGTGAAAATGAAGAACCTAGCCAGAGCGTTTGTGTGGTGGCCAGGTATCGATGGAGACATCAAAGAAATGACCAAGAGCTGTCTAGGATGCCAGAAGGTCCAAAACGCCCCACCACAAGCCCCTCTACATCCATGGGAGTGGCCCTCATCTCCATGGCAAAGGGTACATATCGACTTTGCTGGTCCATTTATGGACTCAATGTTCTTAATCGCGGTTGATGCACACTCCAAGTGGCCGGAGGTAATAAAGATGTCCTCCACCACCACGGAAAAAACCATCACAGTATTAAGGACCATATTTGCCAGGAATGGGCTGCCTGAACAGATCTGTTCTGATAATGGACCGCAATTTGTGTCCGAAGAATTCAGGAAGTTCTTAAAAACAATGGGGTTAAGCACTACACGTCCGCCCCATACCATCCCGCCACCAATGAATTAGCTGAAAGGTTTGTCCAGACCTTCAAGAAGGCCATAAAGGCCATGGGTAATGAAGACATAAATCTACAACATAAGGTAGATAACTTCTTGTTTGCATACAGGAATGCAACACATGTGGTTACAAACCAAACTCCCGCCATGATGTTTTTCAATAGAAGACTAAGATGCCGGCTGGATTTGATCAAGCCAAACATCAGAAGGGACGTAGAGAACCGGCAATTTCAAGGCATGAATGAAAGGCCAACTAGAACCTTCCAGATAGGTCAACAAGTTTTGGCCCGGGACTACCATACCGAGAAATGGCAGCCTGGAACTATTTGCACACGACTAGGACCGCTGATGTATACCGTGGACATTGGTGAAAGCATAATAAGGCGCCATGCTGACCAGATCATAGAGTCATCCGAAAAGGGACAACCTACACCACAACTCTATACGCCTAATGATGAAGCAGAGATACCCATAGTATCTACCTCCGATCCGGTGATACTGGAACCAGATGAACCCGACACTGGCATTCAAGCCGAATCGACCTTGCCAAAAGAGTCTACTACACCACCGAAAACTACTACACCACCGAGGCGTTATCCGGACCGAGTCAGGAAGCCTCCAGAGAGACTGACTTATAATTGATTAACTGCAGCAAATGTGTAGATTATTGTTCTTGTAAACATGTTAATTAATAATTACTTAAAATGTTATGTACTAATTATCTAAAAGGGGAGGAATTGTAGTGTATGTACCTTTAAGAGCCCCTGTGTACTGTAATACCAGTAGTGACCACTTGGGTATATAAGCCTGTATAGCGTCTTGTATCTTTTAGTTCACCTCCAGACTTTGTTCAGTAAACACCTGTTAAACCAACTCCTGCATTCCGTGTCTCCATTAACACACGGATGCAACAACTAACCAATAAACTATGTACTTACAATAACCACCAAAAACATTAACCGATAGTAGGAGGGAAGAGTAGACTCAGCTGGCCGAGAAGTAAGAGAAGAACTAAATCCAGTCAGTTTGTGAGTGGAGAGGAGATGGCAGATATGCAAGATCTAATATTAAAAGAGAGATTTGACATGGGTAGTAGTAGAGAATGTCACCGTACGAAAAAAGGGATAGAGTGGGCCTGGAGAAGATCAGCAAGAATGATCTCAAGTGTAAGGGGATGAGCTGTAAGGGAAGTTTAAACTTCAATTTCTACAGATTAGAAATGGAATAGTTTATACTTCATCGAGGTATATTAATGTATAATGCATTAAAAATGTTATACCTGCACGCACTTCCTGTCTGCACCACTTGACTTCCTGTTGCCACATTTGTGTCCAAGGGTGTGATCTTGCCAGCCCTGGGGAGGCAGCTTTGGAGGCGGGATTGCCGGGAAAATGGCAGAATCTGGGGGTGGGTGCCCAACCCGCCTCCATACAATCTTGCCAGGAGGCGGGTAGCCGACCCACGCCAGGTCCTGTCTCCTTGGAGGCGGGAAGGGGATTAGTGCCACTTATCTGCCTGTTAACAGGTAGTTAACAGGCAGATAAGAGGATTATCCCCATTTTGCCCACACAAGTGTGGGCTTCCTGAAGGCTCCGAACCCCACCAGGGCTACCGAGGCGAGTAGTGGGTCTGCGGGGGTCGGAAGGGTGCAAATGTGCGATGTGAAGGTAGGTGATGGGTGCAAGTGTGGAGAGGTGAGTATGTGAGGTAAGTGGAAAGTGTTAGAAAAAGTTTACTTACCTTTGTTTCTTCCTGCAGGCTTCAGTCGGTGGGTATGCGGAGAGTCTCGCACCTCCACGACAAAGATGACAGATGGCCGTTGCATTCTCCAATGCAGCAACCATCTAATTTCTGCAAAAGAAAGAGGTTTGATGAGGTCTTGAATTCAAGACCTCATCAAACAACAGAGAATGTCAGTGTTTGACAGCTTCACAGAGCTGTCAAGCGATGACAGTCAATCTGTCAAAAATTTTTGACAGATGAAACATCATGGGCTGGATTTTCATTGAGGGGGCGGATAGGAGGCGGGACTACAACTTTCGGGGTTGTAGTCCAGCCTCCATCGAGTTGTAGCCAGCCCACGCGATTTTGACTTGACTGACCTTGTTGAGTCCGCCCAGCGGGCTCAGCAGGCCAATTAAGGGCCACCCGGCAACAGGTGATGCCACAGATTGATATTTCATCTGTCAAGACCTTTTGACAGATGAACTATCAGCATTTGACAGCAAACACTGACAATCTGTACTCTAAGTTAATTCCTTCCACTGAGGATGATTTAGAGATCTCTCCAGAGCAGAAAGCTGAATGCCGCAATTTTTGACAGATCGCGGCCATTCTGCTTTCTGTGCCGGTGAGATGAGGGACTCCTGAGACCTGAAGGAAGGAAGGCTGTAAAGGTAAGTAAAACTTCTTTAAACGCTTTAAACACACCAAACACACTTACCTCTGCACTCATGCACCCATCACTCATCTGAACACCGAACATCTCGACCCCTTCAAGCCCTTCAGCCTGACGACCCGCCTCGCTAACTTGGCATGGTTTGGAGCCATCGGGAATCCCACACTTCAAGAATGAAAATAGGGGTTAGGCTAAAAACTGCCTGTTAACTACCTGTTAACAGGCAGTTAATTGGCACTAATCCCCTTCCTGCCTCGGGGAGGCGGGTCCCAGCACAGGTCGGGTACCCGCCTCCTTTGAAACTGGCATGGAGGCGGGTAGGGGGTGGGATGGGTTCGTGCCCCCCGATTTCAGGATTTTAACCCCCCACACGCCTCCAATCCCGCCTCCACGGCCCAATGAAAATCCTGCCCCATACGTTGACATTCTCTGTAACCAGCTTTCCCTTAAGTGGGCTTCCCACTGGGCGGGCTTAACAAGGTCAATCAAGGGAAAATAGTGAGGGTTGGCCAGAAGTTGATGGAGGTGGGACTAAAACCCAACAAGTGGGAGTCCCACCTCCAAAAACTCCCCATTGGCAAAATCCAGCCCGCATTGTTTGTGCCAAATTTCTATTATGAGTTCCTATGCCCACATTGATGACGGAAAACACTTACATAAATCCATCACTTTGATTGTCCACTGGGTTCCCAGAATTCTCACCAAATGATATCTGAATTTTTATTTCCAGACATTTTTTTCCATAGCAACTTAACCAAAATTAAAAAATTATGTATTTTACAAAAAGGTGATTAATGTTATCCATCAGATTGTATTTTGTATCTTTTAATGTCTTCATTAAGGTTTTTTTATTTGAAGGCCTCAGCACCTTCCAAAAGCCTGAGCTTGGAGTTGATATTTTTGCCCAGTACTGTGATGTTTGAGCTGAATTTGGATTGTGCAATCGAAACCAATTTTCCAGGAAGCATCTGAACCACTCAGTCAGATATTCAGAGAAATATTTTTCGTTAGCTTCTATAGGGTTCCTAACCCTCCCAGTTTTGGCGGGAGTCTACTAGAATCGGTGAATTGTCTCTCTAGCTCTGTTGTTGGCAACTCGGGATAAAAGTTCGTCGCAACACCAAGTCACCTAGGCGCATCGGCGCTGCAACAAATCAGCACCTCCCCACCGCTGTTTGCCACACTTCCAGAAGTTTGTATTGGAAGGAACGGCTGCCTGGGTGTGCTGAGTGTGCAAGGTCATGGGCACTGACACATTACAGCACAGTGTGGAGCGGCTGCCTGGGTGTGCCAAGTGTGCAAGGTCATGGGCACTGACACAATTGCAGCACGGTGTGGAGTGGCTGCCTGGGTGTGCCAAGTGTGCAAAGTGATGGGCACTGACACATTACAGCACGGTGTGGAGCTGCTGCCTGGGTGTGCTGAGTGTGCAAGGTCATGGGCACTGACACATTACAGCACGGTGTGGAGCGGCTGCCTGGGTGTGCCAAGTGTGCAAAGTGATGGGCACTGACACATTACAGCACGGTGTGGAGCGGCTGCCTGGGTGTGCCAAGTGTGTAAGGTCATGGGCACTGACACATTACAGCACGGTGTGGAGCTGCTGTGGAGCGGAGGAGCACTGACTGCAGTACGGTTCTCCCGAACACTTCCTCTAGCAGTCTGGCTCAGCAATCGGGGAGAGTCTGGAGACTGGGGAATGGGGGCTTGGAGAGAGTCTGGAGACTGGGGAATGGGGGCTTAGGGAAAGATAGAGACTGGGGAATGGGGGCTCGTAGAGAGGGATGGGGGCTCAGGGGAATGGGGGCTTGGCGAGAGCGAGACTGGGGAATTGAGAAAGGGATGGAGAATGGGGAATGGGGGCTTGGGTAGAGGGAGACTGAGGAATGGGGGCTCAGGGAAAGAGAGACTGGGGAATGGGGGCTCGGGGAGAGAGATGGGGGCTCAGGGGAATGGGGGCTTGGGGAGAGAGACTGGGGAATGGGGGAAGGGAGGGGGAATGGGGGCTTGAGTAGAGGAAGACTGGGGAATGGGGGAATAGATGAAGAATGGGGAATGGGGGCTCGGGGAAAGATAGAGACTGGGGAATGGGGGAATAGATGGGGAATGGGGGCTCGGGGAAAGATAGAGACTGGGGAATGGGGGAATAGATGGGGAATAGGGGCTTGGGAAAGTTAGAGACTGGGGAATGGGGGAATAGATGGGGAATAGGGGCTTGGGAAAGTTAGAGACTGGGGAATGGGGGAATAGATGGGGAATGGGGGCTCGGGGAAAGATAGAGACTGGGGAATGGGGGAATAGATGGGGAATGGGGGCTTGGGGAAAGATAGAGACTGGGGAATGGGGGAATAGATGGGGAATGGGGGCTCGGGGAAAGATAGAGACTGGGGAATGGGGGAATAGATGGGGAATGGGGAATGGGGGCTTGGGGAGAGATAGAGACTGGGGAATGGGGGAATAGATTAAGAATGGGGAATGGTGGCTCGGGGAGAGATAAAGACTGGGGAATGGGGGAATAGATGGGGAATGGGGGCTCGGGGAAAGATAGAGACTGGGGAATGGGGGCTTAGGGAGAGAGGGATGGAGACTGGGAAATGGGGGCACGGGAAGAGAGCGATGGAGACTGGGAAATGGGGGCTTTGGGAGAGAGGGATGGAGACTGGGTAATGGGGGCACAGGAAGAGAGGGATGGAAATTGGGAAATGTGGGCTTTGGGAGAGAGGGATGGAAACTGGGGAATAGGGGCTTGGGGAGAGAGGGATGAGACTGGGGAATGAGGGCTTGGGGAGAGAGGGATGGAGACTGGGGAATGGTGGCTCGGGGAGAGAGGGATGGAAACTGGGAAATGGGGACTTGGGGAGAGAGGGATGAGACTGGGGAATGAGGGCTTGGGAGAGATGGAGATTGGGGAATGGGGGCACGGGAGAGATGGAGACTGGGGAATGGGGGCTCGGGGAGAGAGATGGGGGCTCAGGGGAATGGGGGCTTGGGGAGAGAGACTGGGGAATGGGGGAAGGGAGGGGGAATGGGGGCTTGAGTAGAGGGAGACTGAGGAATGGGGGCTTGGGGAGAGATAAAGACTGGGGAATGGGGGAATAGATGAAGAATGGGGGCTCGGGGAGAGATAAAGACTGGGGAATGGGGGATTAGATGCAGAATGGGGAAAGGGGGCTCGGGCAGAGATAGAGACTGGGTAATGGGGGAATAGATGGGGAATGGAGGCTCGGGGAAAGATAGAGACTGGGGAATGGGGGAATAGATGGGGAATGTGGGCTCGGGGAAAGATAGAGGCTGGGGAATGGGGCACGGGGGGAGGGATGGAGTCTGAGGAATGGGGGCACAAGGAGAGGGATGGAGACTGGGGAATGGGGGTTCGGGGGGGATAGAGACTGGGGAATGGGGGCTCGGGGAGAGAGGGATGGAGTCTGGGGAATGGGGGCTTGGGGAGAGAGGGATGGAGACTGGAGAATGGGGGCACAGGAAGAGAGGGATGGAGACTGGGTAATGGGGGCTTGGGGAGAGAGGGGTGGAGACTGGGTAATGGGGGCTTGGGGAGAGAGGGGTGGAGACTGGGTAATGTGGGCTTGGGGAGAGTGGGATGGAAACTGGGGAATGGGGGCTTGGGGAGAGTGGGAGACTGGGGAATGGGGGCTTGGGGAGAGAGGGGTGGAGACTGGGTAATGGGGGCTTGGGGAGAGTGGGAGACTGGGGAATGGGGGCTCGGGGAGAGAGGGATGGAAACTGGGGAATGGGGGCTTGGGGAGAGTGGGAGACTGGGGAATGGGGGCTCGGGGAGAGAGGGATGGAAACTGGGGAATGGGGGCTTGGGGAGAGTGGGAGACTGGGGAATGGGGGCTCGGGGAGAGAGGGATGGAAACTGGGGAATGGGGGCTTGGGGAGAGTGGGAGACTGGGGAATGGGGGCTCGGGGAGAGAGGGATGGAAACTGGGGAATGGGGGCTTGGGGAGAGTGGGATGGAAACTGGGGAATGGGGGCTCGGGGAGAGAGGGAGACTGGGGAATGGGGGCTTGGGGAGAGTGGGAGACTGGGGAATGGGGGCTCGGGGAGAGAGAGCTATAAACTGGGGAATGGGTCTTGGGGAGAGAGACTGGGGAATGGGGGCTTGGGGAGAGAGGGATGGAAGCTGGGGAATGGGGGCTTGGGAGAGAGGGATGGAGACTGGGAAATGGGGGCTTGGGGAGAGAGGGAGACTGGGGAATGGGGGCTTGGGGAGAGAGGGAGACTGGGGAATGGGGGCTTGGGGAGAGAGGGATGGAGACTGGGGAATGGGGGCTTGGGGAGAGAGGGATGGAGACTGGGGAATGGGGGCTCAGGGAGAGGGGGATGGAGACTGAGGAATGGGGGCTTAGGGAGAGAGGGATGGAGACTGGGGAATGGGGGCTCGGGGAGAGAGGGATGGAGACTGAGGAATGGGGGCTTAGGGAGAGAGGGATGAGACTGGGGAATGGGGGCTCGGGAGAGCTGGTGACTGGGGAATGGGGGCACGGGAGCGATGGAGACTGGGAAATGGGGGCTCAGGAGAGATGGAGACTGGGGAATGGGGGCACGGGAGAGATGGAGACTGGGGAATGGGGGCTCGGGAGAGATGGAGACTGGAGAATGGGGGCACGGGAGAGATAGAGACTGGGGAATGGGGGCTCGGGAGAGATGGAGACTGGGGAATGGGGGCATGGGAGAGATGGAGACTGGGGAATGGGGGCTCGGGGAGAGATGGAGACTGGGGAATGGGGGCTCGGGAGAGATGGAGACTGGGGAATGGGGGCATGGGAGAGATGGAGACTGGAGAATGGGGGCTCGGGAGAGATGGAGACTGGGGAATGGGGGCTCGGGGAGAGAGAAGGAGACCGGGAAATGGGAGCTCAGAGAGAGAGGGATGGAGACTGGGGAATGAGGGCTCTGGAGAGATGGAGACTGGGGAATGGGAGCTCAGAGAGAGAGGGATGGAGACTGGGGATGAGGGCTTGGGGAGAGAGGGAGACTGGGGAATAGTGGCAGCCTCGCTTCCACCTGCTTTGGGCACGGAATGCGATGGCCACCATTTTGGGCAGGTCAGCAGCACTGCCGCTGCCTGCACTCACTTTACATATTTAGATGAGCCAGATCGTGACATCAATCGACGTGCAATGCTGAATTGACACATGATCTACTATTTAGGAAGTCACCGCTCTTATTAATGCCTCCCCTAAGCACGCATGGCAGAACGTGCGTGCAGCAGTATGACAGACCTGTTGCCAGCACTTCATAAAGGGACAAACGCAACTTTCAGGTAAGTTTAGATTTTTGCTTTTGTACTGGTTTCTTTACATTTTATTGGAGTAGTGGCTTGGTGCAATACATTTAAAAGTTGTTAAAGTGTGCAGGGAGTGCTACTGGACGTTTGTAAGGTTCTGGCTCTTAAAGGAAAGCCTCTGAGAAGACCACTTGCTCCCAATCCTGGGGGCTCTAGTTGCAGTTCCCCTTGGGCTGCAACATCAAATGGAGATGGAGCAGAGACAGCAAAGGGGACAAGCTGCTCACAGAGGGAGGAGGAGAAGGAGGAAGGGGAAGAGGAGGAAGAGGAAGAAGCAGAAGAGGAGGAAGCGGAAGGAAGGATGAAACCCAGACAGCTCCTTTCTGGCCGGGATATCTGAGATGGAATCATCCACCTGCGGTACCAGTGACCACAACTCCAATTCCTCTTTCAACATTTGTCCCACACCTTACCTTCCCTCTGTTATTGACCATCACAGCATCCTCTTGGTCACAATGCTGAAATACAAAGCAAACTTTCCAATCCAACTTTATACATCCATCCATCCAATATGACATCAAGAAATTAACTCATCACCCTTATGCATTCCCTTAGTGATTGTTTTGTGTGTGCCTTTGCCTCTCCTACTGATGTCACACTGTGCTACCTCAGTGGCTGCAGCATGTCTGATGGAAGGCTGCTGATTTTCAGTGGGGGATGCTACAAATGGCCTTGCTGGTCGACCTTGAAGAGCTGGTGGCTGGGAGTGTGAAATCGAGTAATGGTATTTCTTCTTCTTCTTCACTCTCCTCTGCCTCTTCTTGGTCACCCACTGGCTGGGCAGGTTGGATTTCTTGGGTATCTGAAATGAGGAAGGCACAAGGGGAGAGTTGTGGTGAGGGGAGGGGGGTAAAGCAAGATGTGCATGTTTACACCATGTGCAGCTTGTAAATCATAAGAAATTGTGGGATGAGGGGGAAGTGCGATGTGAGAAGGGGAAGTGCGATGTGAGAAGGAGGAAAACATATGAGGATACCGGCATCTTGTATTATTTCAGCCCTGCCATGGACCAAGGGCTCAGTCATGCCCCTGCCAAGAATGGCCAGCACCGTCTCCTCCAAGGGGGTGAGGCGAAGCTAGGAATGTGAGGAGTGCCTCATGTTTGGTAGAGATTGTTGGTAGGTGGGTGATGGGGTGGGGTCGTGTATTGAGCAGTGTGTGAGGCTAGTGGTGCATGAAACATCATTGGGCACTGGAGCCAGGTCCTGGGGGCGACACTGCTGGCAGGGACCGCCTCGGCGATCTGGTCCCACATCCTTCTTTCTGGAGGGCTTCCTCACCTCCTGTGGTTCCAGGGTTCACCCCTTGCACAAAGCTCGAGTGCTACGTCTGAGACCCTGGCCTGTTGAGCCATTTTGTTAGCGCTGAATCACTTTTAAAATTTTCATCTGCAGAAGGCAGTTCACCTTTAAGAGGTGCAGACTGCCTTTAAGAGGAGCAGGCTAGTTTTAAGTAAAGCTAGCCTCGCTCGAGCAACGCAAACTTTGGCCCACTGCTGAGCACACAGCCTGTCAGCGGCGTGAGAGTCGGCGGGAATCGCGGAGCGGCAGCTGTATAAAAGGCTCCAAGAGACCAGGTAGGCCTCAGTGCGGCGCGCGAGTCAGAGGGAATCTCGGAGCGGTGGAATGAGTATAAAAGGCTCCAAGAGACCAGGTAGGCCTCAGTGCAGAGCGAGAGTCGGCGGGAATCGCGGAGAGGAGCGGCGAGTATAAAAGGCTCCAAGAGACCAGGTAGGTTTATGTAGTGTATGTACCTGTCTACCTTTAAGAGAACTATTGTATGTAACCGTCCACCTTTAAGAGAACTACTTTAGGTGTTGCACTACTTTGTTGGCTTCTGTATACTGTAATACCGACGGTGACCACACCGGTATATAAGTGCTGTGTCAGGATTTATTGGGCAGATTCGCCCTGACCTTCGAATAGTAAAGTCCTGTTTTAAGTTACTCTTGGAGTCTGTGTATTAATTAACTAAACAACCCACAGACTTTACAGTGGCGACGAGTCTGATCGTACCCTGCGGCAACAATACTTCCGAAGCAGTTAACGAGCGTCGAGAAGAGGCAACCACCCTCGTCGTTCTGCTGGGAGAAAACTCGAGGCTGCAGAACTAGAAAGGAGGAAGAATTTAGAGACAAAGACTTCCATCAGCAACAGGCACTGACTGTCCCTTCTGCCACGGTGAGGAGTGAGCCGATCAGCACGAGAAGCAAGGCGGCCACGGTGACTGTGAGTAAGGGAAAGTAAAAAGAATAACCGGAGGATAAGGGCGGTGCACTCGACCACGATCGAGGGGGAAAGGAGCCGGACAGAAGTTGGGTCCAGAGGCGCTGAGACTGGGGCAGCGTGGAGCAAGGAAGCCGCGGTACAGACAGGCTGGGGGACGCAACGGCGTCGTGAGACAGCTAGACCGCGACCGGCGAAAAAGGCCAGGCAGCGACCGAAGCCACGAAGCGCTGCGACTGGGAGCGTAGGCGCGGGAAGAGATAAACTCAGCCGCAGCCGGGGAGGGAAGCACCGGACTGCGAGAGGGCTGGGAGGCGCGATTGGGAGCCGAGCGAGCGGGAGAGGCAGAGCCGACCAAGGGAGACTGAGCGAGAGCCAGTCCAGCGGCTGAAACTGTTCTCCGTCAACGGGGTGTACCCAGCGCCGGTAGAGCCGAGCGAGCGGGAGAGAGACAGAGCCCGAGCAAGGGGAACTGAGCGAGAGCCAGCCCAGCGGCTGAAACTGTTCTCCGTCAACGGGGTGTACCCAGCGCCGGTAGAGCCGAGCGAGCGGGAGAGAGACAGAGCCCGAGCAAGGGAGACTGAGCGAGAGCCAGTCCAGCGGCTGAAACTGTTCTCCGTCAACGGGGTGTACCCAGCGCCGGTAGAGCCGAGCGAGCGGGAGAGAGACAGAGCCCGAGCAAGGGGAACTGAGCGAGAGCCAGCCCAGCGGCTGAAACTGTTCGCCGTCAACGGGGTGTACCCAGCGCCGGTTGCCCTGCCGAGAAAAGGGAAAGCACTGAAGCCGACGCGCAGGCTGTGAACCTGAAAGCCAGCGGCCGTCGCCCGTGGGGAAAGTGTACCCCTCCCGCCAGGGGAAGAAACGTGGGAAGCCGCCATTAGGCGGAGAAGAAGACAGAAGCGGGGAACCGCCATTGAAGTGGGCGGGGAGAGGAGATAAGCGCGGGAAACCGCCATTTTCGCGGGAACCGCCATCTTGAAAAAAAAAGAAAATTTAAAGAAATAATCCGTGGTGTTATCAGGAAGAGAGGAAGATGCCTAAGCGTGGTAACATCAACGATTTTAATTCCGAGGTAGAAGACTGGGCCACGTATGTGGAACGCATTGAGATCTATGGTGAGGCCAATAAAATAGAAGAAGATGACAAAGCTATAACCTTGCTAAACTCGATGGGCGCGAAGACATACGGGCTCTTGAAGCATCTACTAGCACCAGCTAAACTGGCGGATCAGACTTTCGATGATATTGTGGCTGTTCTGAAGGATCACTTGAACCCCACACCGTTGATGTTGGCGGAACGATTCAAATTCTATGCGAGAACGCAACGGAAAGACAAAAGCAACGCAGAATACTTGGTCGAACTGCGTAGACTAGCGAAATACTGCCAGTTTGGAGGGAATCTGACAGAGGCATTGCGAGACAAGTTCGTGTGCGGATTGGCAAAGGAAGGAACGCAAAAGCGACTACTCGAAGAGAACGACCTTACACTTGACAGGGCTGTCCTTATTGCAGCATCGCACGAAGCCGCAGCGAAGGGAACTGCGGAAATGCAGCTAAAGACAGCGGCACTCAGTGAGGATCAAATTACCTCGACAACAACAAAATGCTATCGTTGTGGGAAGACAACACACGACCAGAACCAATGCTGGTTTAAGAACCAGGAATGTAGGAAATGTGGCAAACTGGGTCACATAGCTAAGGTATGCCGGTCAGGAAAGAAGACCAACAATAATGAGTCACCACAAAAGAGGTACAGGAAGGTACATGAGGTGACTAGGAAGAGTCCAGATGAACAGAATTCGGACTCAGACTCCAACAGCAAGGCACTGGGTAGTCTGAGGAGTCATAATGTGAGTAAAGAAGCTGACCGACAAGCTATCTGGATCACACTACAGATTGCAAAAGTCGAAGTGAAAATGGAAGTGGACACCGGATCAGCGTTGACGGTCATGAATAAGCATGATTATAAAAAGTTATTCAAGCATTTTCCCCTACGGGATACGGAACTAGTATTGCAGACATACACGGGGCACAAAGTATACCCCATCGGAAAGATAGAAGTCAAGGTGAGATACAAGGACAAAGATCACCAAAGGATGGACCTGTATGTGTTGCCTGAGGGAGGTCCACCACTTCTGGGACGGGAGTGGATCAGGAAAATAAAGATAGACTGGCATTCACTAAACACCATGATGGTAGATTCCGGAAAGGAAGATGTCAAACCTGAACGGTTGTCCAGAATATTGGACAAAGCTAAAGAGGTATTCCAGCAAGGACTGGGAACACTGCGAGGAATTAAAGCAAAGGTTAAGATTGCAGGACATGCAAGCCCAAAATTTTTCAAAGCCAGATCGGTACCTTACGCGATACGACCTGCTGTGGAGGCAGAACTGGAAGAACTTGAACGATCAGGGGTACTGTCAAAAGTGGACTGGAGTGAGTGGGCCACGCCCATTGTTCCCGTCATGAAGTCTTCACCAAGTAACAAGCCAGGGGGACCGGGGAAGGTCCGCATCTGCGGAGACTTCAAGATCACAGTGAATCCGGTGCTTCACACGGTACAATACCCGCTTCCGTGGATTGAAGACATCTTTGCTTCGTTGGCTGGAGGGAAACACTTCACCAAGATAGACCTGGCACAGGCATACTTACAAATGGAAGTCGAGGAAGAGTCGCGTCAGTACCTCACCATCAACACACACAGAGGCTTGTATCGTTATAATAGACTGGTTTTTGGGGTAGCTTCGGCTCCAGCAATTTGGCAGAGGGCCATGGAGCAGGTATTACAAGGAATTCCAAGCACGCAGTGTTACTTAGACGATATCCTGATTACGGGACAAGACGAGGAAGAACACCTCACAAATTTGAAACTGGTGCTCACTAGGTTGAAGGAATATGGCCTTCGAGTTAATCGCAAGAAATGTGAGTTCTTCCAAAAACGGATCTCGTACTGCGGTCATGTCATTGACCGAGAGGGGCTGCACAAGTCACCTGACAAGATAGAAGCTGTCGTGAAGGCCCCCGCTCCGGAAAACGTATCACAGTTAAGATCATTCTTGGGGTTGATTAATTATTATCACAAGTTTCTGCCGAATCTATCCACGGTGCTGCATCCGCTGAATGCTCTGTTGCGGAAAGAAGTACCATGGAAGTGGAGTGAGGAATGTAAAAAGGCCTTTCGCAGAAGCAAGGCGCTGATTACCTCTGAAGAAGTGTTGGCTCATTTCAACCCAACATTACCTCTTCGTCTAGCTTGTGATGCTTCCCCCTATGGAATTGGAGCAGTACTTTCACACAAGTTACCAAATGGCTCGGAAAGGCCAGTGGCATTCGCGTCCCGATCATTGACCTCCGCGGAGCGAAATTATGCTCAAATAGATAGGGAGGCCCTCAGCCTTGTGTGGGGCATAAAGAAATTCAATCATTACCTGCAGGGCAAGAAGTTCACATTACTGACAGACCACCAGCTGTTGGTGTCCATATTCAACCCTAACAAGGCTGTTTCCACCATGACAGCGCAAAGGTTACAGAGGTGGTCCGTGTTACTTGGGGCACACCAATATGACATCGAATACAAAAGGTCCAAACAGCATGGAAATGCTGATGGGTTATCGCGCTTGCCATTGCCGATAGTAGAAGAAGCGACTACAGTGGACCCGGTAGAGATGTTCCACTCATCCATAGTGGAATGTCTACCAGTAACAAATTCGATGATCGAAAACGAAACAAGAAATGACCCGACTCTCTCACGAGTCTATGATTTAACGGTGGAGGGATGGCCAGCACAGGGCGAACCAACGCTGCCAGCATTTTCGCAGAGAAAAGAACAGCTGTCAGTGTGTCGAGGAACCCTGATGTGTGGATCTAGAGTGGTGATTCCACCCAAACTTCAACAGAAGGTGTTAAAGGAGCTGCACGAGGGACATCTGGGTGGAGTAAAAATGAAGAACCTAGCAAGAGCGTTTGTGTGGTGGCCAGGCATTGATGGGGACATCGAAGAAATCACTAAGAGCTGTCTAGGATGCCAGAAGGTCCAAAACGCGCCACCACAGGCTCCTCTGCATCCATGGGAGTGGCCCTCATCTCCTTGGCAAAGGGTACACATCGACTTTGCTGGTCCATTTATGGACTCAATGTTTCTAATAGCGGTGGATGCACACTCCAAGTGGCCGGAGGTAATAAAGATGTCCACCACCACCACGGAAAAAACCATCACAGTGTTAAGGACCATGTTTGCTAGGAATGGGCTGCCGGAACAGATCTGTTCTGATAATGGACCGCAATTTGTGTCCGAAGAATTCAAGAAATTCTTAAAGAGCAATGGGGTTAAGCACTACACGTCAGCCCCATACCATCCCGCCTCCAATGGATTGGCTGAAAGGTTTGTCCAGACCTTCAAGAAGGCCATAAAGGCCATGGGTAATGAAGCCATTAACTTACAACATAAGGTGGATAGCTTCTTGTTGGCGTACAGGAATGCAACACATGCGGTCACAAATCAAACTCCCGCCATGATGTTTTTTAATAGACGACTAAGATGCCGGCTGGATTTGCTTGAGCCAAACGTCAGAAGGGACGTAGAGAACCGACAATTCCAGGGCATGAATGAAAGGCCAACTAGATCTTTTCAGATAGGTCAACAAGTTTTGGCCCGGGACTACCGTACCGAGAAATGGCAGCCTGGAACTATTGGAAAAAGGCTAGGACCGTTGATGTATACGGTGGACATTGGGGACAGTATAATAAGGCGCCTTGTTGACCAGATCATAGGGTCAGCCACAAATGGCCAACCTACTCCACCACCTTACACGGTTAATGTTGAGACAGAGATACCCAGAACACCTACCTCCGATCTGGTAATACTGGAATCAGATGAACCTGACACTGTCCTTCAAGCCAAATCGACCTTGCCAGAAGCACCTACTACCCCGCCGGAAGTTACGACACCACCGAGGCGTTATCCGGACAGAGTCCGGAAACCTCCAGAGAGACTGAATCTGTGAACTGTCTTGCATAAAGTTGTATATATGTTATAATGTATGTTTAATGGGGAATCAGTATGTTGTAAGCTAAAAAGGGAGGATTGTAGTGTATGTACCCGTCTACCTTTAAGAGAACTATTGTATGTAACCGTCCACCTTTAATAGAACTACTTTAGGTGTTGCACTGCTTTGTTGGCTTCTGTATACTGTAATACCGACGGTGACCACACCGGTATATAAGTGCTGTGTCAGGATTTATTGGGCAGATTCGCCCTGACCTTCGAATAGTAAAGTCCTGTTTTAAGTTACTCTTGGAGTCTGTGTATTAATTAACTAAACAACCCACAGACTTTACAGTTTACCAGTCTCCAATCTTGGAACTCAGAGGGAAGGAGAGAAGTAAAAAGTAATCGAAGTGTGACGTCACCAGAAAGCAGGTAAGTGATTGGCTGGTGAGTGTTTAGAAACATAGAAACATAGAAGATAGGAGCAGGAGTAGGCCATTCGGCCCTTCGAGCCTGCTCCGCCATTCAACGAGATCATGGTTGATCATCCAAACCCTAGCACCCGGTTCCTACACCGACAGCCATCCCACCCAAGCCCTATCCCCGTAACCCCACATATTTAATCCCCCCTAACACTAAGGGTCAATTTCTCTCTTTTTAAACCTTAACTCTGTGATTTATAATTTCTAAAGTCTCTGTGGTGTAGCAGGGACTCTTTGTAAACCAGGGCCCTTAAGTATATAATTTAACTGTAGTGTAATTGGTGGGATTGATTTGATTTAATTTAAATTAATTAAAGGGTAAGTCATGGCAGGACAGCCTGATGCCGTGGTATGCTCCTCCTGCGCTATGTGGGAACTCAGGGACACTTCCTGTGTCCCTCACAACTGCGTGTGCAGGAAGTGTGTCCAGTTGCAGCTACTGGCAGACCGCATTGCGGTGCTGGAGCAGCGAGTGGATACATACTGGACCATTCGCGATGCTGAGGATGTCGTGAATAGCACATTTAAACAGTTGGTCACACTGCAGGTAAAGGTGGCACAGGCAGAAAGGGAATGGGTGACCAACAGGCAGAGTAGTAGGTGCAGGCAGGTAGTGCAGAGGTCCCCTGTGGCCATCCCCCTCTCAAACAGATATACCGCTTTGGATACTGATGGGGGGGGTGGCTTACCAGGGTAAGGCAGCAGCAGCCAACTTCCTGGCACCAGGGGTGGCTCTGCTGCACAGGACGGGAGAAAAAAGAGGGGTAGAGCTATAGTAATAGGGGATTCTATTGTAAGGGGAATAGATAGGCGTTTCTGCGGCCACAAACGAGGCTCCAGGATGGTGTGTTGCCTCCCTGGTGCAAGGGTCAAGGATGTCTCAGAGTGGCTGCAAACATCTTGGAAGGGGAGGGTGAACAGCCAGTTATCATGGTGCATATAGCTACCAACGATATAGGTGAAAAACGGGATTGTTACGTCCGTGTATAATCAGACACAGACTGCGGAGAACGGTACAAACGGTGTTTACTCAACGTGGCTCAGACTGCAACTGATCTGTACAGATTACTACTCAACGTTATATACAGGTGTGGTCACTGCCGGTACTACAGTATACATGAGCTGTAAAAAGTAGTTCCCCCCCTTAAAAGTACATACATTACAATTCCTCCCCTTTTAGATTAACAGTACCAAAACACTCATTTGACAATTAAATATCAAACTAATTACAATTAACACGCTTAACATGCAACATTAGCTGAAAATAGTCTATTTATAAATTCAGTCTTTGGGGAGGCTTCCTGATCCTTTCTGGATAGCGCCTTGCCCAAGTGTCTTGCTCTTGGTGTGGAGGCGATTCTGGCCCCCTGTCGTCGGTTGGTTCATCAGCTTCCGATGCTACTGTTTCTGGGGTAGATGCTACCTGTACATCGGGTTCATCACCAGGTACGTATGGGCAAGGCATGGGGTTGACTTGTTCCTGTGACTCTAGGATCTGGTCAACATGGCATCTCACGATGCTCTCCCCAACGTCCACTGTGTACATTAGTGGGCCCTGCCGTGTGCATATTGTTCCTGGCTGCCATTTTTCTGTTCGGTAGTCGCGGGCCAAGTCTGGTTGCCCTACATTGAAGCTCCTTGTTGGCTTCTCATGGATGTGCTGGAATTGCTTACTCTCAACATCTCTTCGTACATTTGGTCTTAGCAAATCCAGGCGAGATCTTAACCTTCAGTTAAAGAACATCATGGCTGGGGCCTGGTTGGTGACTGCATGTGTCACATTCCGGTAGGCGAACAGGAAATTGTCCACCTTGTGCTGCAGCGGAATGTTGTCATTGTACATAGCCTTTATTGCCTTCTTAAAGGTTTGTACGAACCTCTCAGCCAATCCATTTGTGGCTGGATGATACGGGGCGGATGTGTAATGCCTTACCCTATTCTTTTTCAAGAACCTCCGGAACTCTTCAGACACAAACTGTGGTCCGTTGTCGGAGCAAATCTGTTCTGGCAAGCCATTCCTGGCAAAAATGGTCCATAGGACTGCAATAGTTTTCTCCGTGGTGGTGGAGGATATTTTGATGACCTCAGGCCATTTCGAGTGCGCATCCACGGCTATTAAAAACATTGAGTCCATGAATGGACCAGCAAAATCAATATGCACCCGTTGCCATGGAGATGAGGGCCACTCCCATGGGTGTAGAGGGGCCTGTGGTGGTGCATTTTGGACTTTCTGGCATCCTGAGCAGCTCTTGGTCAGGTCCTCGATTTATTTATCGACTCCCGGCCACCACACATAAGCCCTGGCTAGGCTTTTCATTTTTACCCCTCCCAGATGACCCTCATGAAGCTCATTGAGCACTCTATCCCTTAACTTGGGTGGAATTACCACTCGGGATCCACACATCAAGGTCCCCCGGCACACTGACAGCTGTTCTCTCCTTGTCGAGAATGCTGGCAACAGTGAGTCGCCGTGTGCTGGCCATCCCTTCACCATCAAATCATATACCCGAGACAATGTCGGGTCATTTCGGGTTTCCTTTTCGATACAAGCGTTAGTTACCGGTAGGTATTCAACTATAGTCGAATGGAATATTTCGACAGGATCCACTGCTGGTGCTTCCTCCGCAGTAGGCAGTGGCAGGCGTGATAGCCCATCGGCATTTCCATGCTGTTTTGTGCCCTTATATTCAATCTCATAGTGGTGCGCCCCTAGAAAAAGTGACCATCTTTGTAGTCGTTGCGCAGTCATCACCGGAACGCCCTTCTTTGGATTAAAAATGGAGACAAGAGGCTGGTGATCAGTCAGCAAGGTGAATTTCTGCCCGTGCAGATAGTGATTGAACTTTTTCACTCCCCACACTAGGCTGAGGTTAGTGATTGTGACGCAAAGGCTATTGGCCTCTCTGAGCCGTCCAAGAATTTGTGCGACAGCACCGCTCCAATGCCGTAGGGTGACGCATCACATGCCAACCGAATTGGTAATGCTGGGTTGTAATGGGCCAATACCTCTTTCGATGTGATTAGTGTTTTGCTCTTCTGGAAAGCTCGTCTACATTCGTCACTCCACTTCCATGGCACCCCAGTTTGCAGTAGGGTGTTCAGTGGGTGTAGTATTGTAGACAAATTTGGCAAGAACTTATAGTAGTAGTTTACCAGCCCGAGGAACGACCTCAGTTTTGACACATTTTCTGGTGCTGGAGCCTTGATTACTGCCTCAATCTTCTCTGGGGACTTATGTAACCCCTCTTTATCGATCACGTGGCCACAATACGAGATCTGTTTTCTAAAAAACTCGCATTTGGGGCGGTTAGCTCGGAGCCCATATTCCTGCAATCTAGTGAGCACCTGCTCCAGGTTGGCAAGGTGACCACTGTCATTTTCGCCCGTGACCAGGATGTCGTCCAAATAACACTGGGTCCCTGGGATCCCTTGCAGGACTTGTTCCATTGCCCTCTGCCAAATAGCCGGAGTTGATGCTACCCCGAATACCAGCCGGTTGTATTGGTAGAGACCTTTATGGGTGTTGATTGTGAGGTAGTTTTTTTGATGCTTCTTCTACCTCCATTTGCAGATACGCCTGGGCCAAATCAATCTTAGTGAAGCGTTTCCCTCCAGATAGCGAGGCGAAAATATCTTCAATCCGCGGAAGTGGATATTGTACAGTGTGAAGGACCGGGTTCACTGTTACCTTAAAGTCCCCACAGATGCGAACCATCCTTGGTTCCCCAGGCGTGCTGCTCAACGACTTTTTCATCACAGGGACGATGGGTGTAGCCCACTCGCTCCAGTCTACCTTGGACAGTACACCTGAACGTTCCAGACTCTCCAGCTCTGCTTCGACGGTCTGGCCTTAAAAAATTTTGTACTTGCGTTTTCTTCAATTTTAATCGTCGCTGTCATGCCTTTTAATGTTCCGAGTCCTTGCTGGAACACTTCTTTCGCGTCAGTTAGGATCTTTGACAGTCGCCCAGGTGTGACGTTGTCATCCTTTTTGTCAGCCACAGTCAGTGCCTGTATGGAATGCCAATCCAGTTGTATTTTCCGGATCCATCCACGTCCCAGTAATGGTGGTCCTCCATCTTGCAATACATACAGATCTAGTTTTGGTGTTTCCTTACCGTTATATATAACGGTCACCCTTATTTTTCCTTTGGGGTAGACTTTTTGCCCCGTGTACGTCTTCAAAATTATTTTTGTGTCTCTCAAGTGTATGTGTGAGAATAGCCGCTCGTAGCCCCGTCGGTTTATGACTGTTAGGGCTGATCCTGTGTCCAATTCCAACTTTACCTGAACTCCTGCTATCTTGAGAGTGACCCAAATGGTTCGGTGATCCTCTGTTGTGATCACATTATGTAGTTTCAGACAACTCAGTTCCCTGCTTTCGGATTCGTTACCACTCTTTTGTTCATCTGAACTATTCTCCGTTATCTTATGTACCTTCTTGTACTTTCCTTTGGTCGGTTTCTTATTGCTGGTTTTCTTTCCCGACCTGCAGACTCGTGCTATGTGTTCTACTTTTCCACACTGTCTGCACACTTTGTCTTTGTACCAGCAATCATTCTGGTCATGTATTGTTCTGCCGCAGAGATAGCACTTCTCTGTTCCATATGACATTTCGTTTGTGCCATATTCTTGCGGTCTCTGTTGTATCTCTGCAGCGCCCCGTGCTGCTGCTTCATATGATACCGCAATGCTGAAAGCCTTTTCCAGCGTAAGGTCCTTTTCAGTTAAAAGCCGTTGCTGGGTTCCTTCACTTTGGAGCCCACACACAAACTTGTCCCTTAAGGTATCTGCCAGTCCCACTCCAAACTGGCAGTGTTTCGATAGTTTGCGCAGTTCTGTTAAATAATCAGCATTGCTTTCATCTTTATGCTGGTTCTGTTTGTGAAACTTGAACCTTTCTGCTATCAGCAGCGGTGTGGGGTTTAAATGTTCCTTTAGTATCGTTACTATGTCTTCAAAACTCTTTTCCATTGGCTTCGTTGGTGTTACTAGATTTCGCAATAACCCATACATCTTTGCACCCATTAAATTCAACAATACCGACGCTTTCTTGTCATCTAACACCTCTTTTGCCTTGCAGTACACCTCTATTCGTTCGACATATGTAGTCCAATCTTCGACTTCATTGTCAAATGCGGTGATACTGCCACTCTTCGGCATTTTGGGTGTGGTTTAAAATGGCGTCTCCCGCGCTTTCCTTCCTCCCCCGCTGCTGCTGGTTCTCATGGCAATGGCGGCACCCTGTAGGTTTCGCGCGCTTCTCCTGCGCTGCTGCCAACGCCGCTCTCGGCGGTCCTCGTGGCAATGGGGGCACCTCGCGGGTTTCTGCACATCTCTCTCTCCCTCTCTCCGACGCTGCTCGGCCCCTGAACACCGGCTGTGCCCTGTGCGCTCTGCCCTCTCTCTCTCTCCCCCGTCGACGCTGCTCGGCCCTTTGCTGTGCCACTCGGTCGGGGTCTAACCCACCGCTGTCTGGGAAGGGTCTGCGCACTACCTGTTGCCAGCCCGTTTCGCTGGACCACCTCGACTGGAAAGCCAAGCCTGGCTCTCGACAGCCTCCCCCGCAATGCTCGAGTCTCTGCTGGATGACTGGGAGGTTGCCCGTGGTCGACGCCCGAGTCTCTGGGCTTGACCTCCAATCCACTGATCTTCAGGAAGGAATCCCCGGGAGGTGATGCAGAGTTGCAGGTAGGTTCGAACTTGCCTCGTCGCCAATGTTACGTCCGTGTATAATGAGACACAGACTGCGGAGAATGGTACAAACAGTGTTTACTCAACGTGGCTCAGACTGCAACTGATCTGTACAGATTACTACTCAACATTATATACAGGTGTGGTCACTGCCAGTACTACAGTATACATGAGCTGTAAAAAGTAGTTCCCCCCCTTAAAGGTACATACATTACAGGGATGAGGTCCTAAAAGCTGAGTATAGGGAGTTTGGAGGTAAATTAAAAAATAGGACCTCAAAGGTAGTAATCTCAGGATTGCTACCAGTGCCACGTACTAGTCAGAGTAGAAATAGAAGAATATTTCAGATGAATACGTGGCTAGAGGAATGGTGCCAGGGGGAGGGATTTATATTCCTGGGACATTGGAACCGGTTCTGGGGGAGGTGGGACCAGTTCAAACCGGAAGGTTTGCACCTGGGCAGGGCTGGGCCTGATGTCCTGGGGGGAGTGTTTGCTAGTGCTCTGGGGGAGGGTTTAAACTAAAATGGCAGGGGTTTGGGAACCTGAGCAGGGGGACAGAGAAAAGGGAAATGAGGATAAAAGCAAAAGATAGGAAGGAGAAAAACAAAAGTGGCAGTCAGAGAAATCAATGGTTTAAATCAAACATGGCCACAGTAAATAATAATTCTAATAGGTCTAAGAGCGTTCAAAAAACAAGCCTGAAGGCTTTGTGTCTTAATGCGAGGAGCATTCGTAATAAGGTGGATGAATTAGCTGCGCAAATAGAGGTAAACGAACATGATTTGATTGGGATTATGGAAACATGGCTCCAGGGTGGCGAAGGCTGGGAACTCAACATCCAGGGGTATTCAATATTCAGGAAAGATAGGCAAAAAGGAAAGGGACGTGGGGTAGCATTACTGGTTAAAGAAGGGATTAACACAATTGTAAGGAAGGATATTACCTCTGATGATGTGGAATCTGTATGGGTAGAACTGAGAAATACCAAGGGGCAGAAAACGTTCGTGGGAGTGGTATATAGCCCTCCAAACAGTAATGCGGAGGTTGGGGATGGCATTAAAAGGGAAATTAGAGAAGCGTGCAAAAAGGGCACAGTAGTCATCATGGGTGACTTTAATCTACATATAGATTGGGCTAACCAAATTAGTAACAATACTGTGGTGGAGGAATTCCTGGAGTGTTTACGGGATGGTTTCCTGGACCAATATGTCGAGGAACCAACCAGAGATCAGGCCATCTTAGACTGGGTATTATGTAACGAGAAAGGATTATTTAGCAATCTTGTTGTACGAGACCCCTTGGGTCGGAGCGATCATATTATGGTCGAATTCTTCATTAAGATGGAGAATGAAGTAGTTGACTCAGAGACTAGGTTCCTGAATTTAAATAAAGGAAACTACAATGGTCTGAGGCGCGAATTAGGTAGGATTGATTGGGGAATGTCACTCAAAGGTTTAACGGTGGATAGGCAATGGTAAACATTCAAAGACCGCATGGATGAACTACAGAATTTGTTCATCCCAGTTTGGCATAAAAATAAAACAAAAAAGGTGACTCAACCGTGGCTAATGAGGGAAATTAGGGATAGCATAAGATCCAAGGAGAGGACATATAAATTGGCCAGAAAAAGCAGTAATCCAGAGGATTGGGAGCAGTTTAGGATTCAACAAAGGAGGACAAAGGGATTAATTAAGAAAGGGAAAATAGAATATGAGATTAAGCTTGCAGGGAGCATAAAAACTGACTGTAAAAGCTTTTATAGATATGTGAAGAGAAAAAGATTGGTGAAGTCAAGCATAGGTCCCTTGCAGTCAGAATCAGGGGAATTTATAATGGGGAACAAAGTAATGGCAGACCAATTAAATACATATTTTGGTTCTGTCTTCACAAAGGAGGACACAAATAACCTCCCAGAAATGTCGGGGAACATAGGGTCTGATGAAAAGGAGGAACTGAAAGAAATCAGTATTTGTAGGGAAATGGTGTTAGGGAAATTGATGGGATTGAAGGCCGATAAATCCCCAGGGCCTGATAATCTACATCCTAGGGTACTTAAGGAAGTGGCCCTAGAAATAGTAGATGCATTGCTGATCATCTTCCAACATTCGATGGAATCTGGAACAGTACCCATGGATTGGAGGGTAGCTAATGTTACCCCACTGTTCAAAAAAGGTGGTAGAGAGAAAACGGGGAATTACAGACCAGTAAACCTGACATCGGTAGTGGGGAAAATGCTAGAGTCCATTATAAAAGATGTAATAGCAGATCACTTGGAAAACAGTGACAGGATCAGACAAAGTCAACATGGATTTACAAAAGGTAAATCGTGCTTGACTAATCTACTGGAATTTTTTGAGGATGTAACTAGTAAAATAGATAAGGGAGAACCAGTGGATGTGGTGTATTTGGACTTTCAGAAGGCTTTCGATAAGGTCCCACATAAGAGATTAGCGTGTAAAGTTAAGGCACATGTGATTGGGGGCAAGGTATTGACTTGGATAGAGAACTGGTTGGCAGATAGAAAGCAAAGAGTTGGAATAAACGGGTCTTTTTCCGAGTGGCAGGCAGTGACTAGTGGGGTGCCGCAGGGATCGGTCCTTGGACCCCAGCTATTCACAATATATATTAATGATCTGGACAAGGGAACTAGATGCAATATCTCCAAATTTGCAGATGACACAAAGCTGGGTTGACATGTGTGCTGTGAGGAGGATGCCAAGAAACTACAGGATGATTTGGACAGGTTGGGTGATTGGGCAGAAGCATGGCAGATGCAATATAACGTGGATAAATGTGAGGTTATCCACTTTCGTGTCAAAAACAGGAAGATAGATTATTATCTGAATGGCAATAGATTGGGAGAAGGGGAAGTGCAACGAGACCTGGGTGTCCTTGTGCACCAGTCGCTGAAGGTAAGCATGCAGGTGCAGCAGGCGGTTGAGAAGGCAAATGGTATGTTGGCCTTCATAGAGAGAGGGTTTGAGTATAGGAACAAGGATGTCTTGCTACAGTTGTACAGGGCCTTGGTGAGACCACATCTTGAGTATTGTGTGCAGTTTTGGTCGCCTTATCTGAGGAAGGATATTCTTGCCATGGAAGGAGTTCAGCGAAGATTCACCAAGCTTATACCTGGTATGGCAGGAATGACGTATGAGGAGAGATTGGGTCGATTGGGCTTGTACTCGCTGGAGTTTAGAAGAATGAGAGGGGATCTCATTGAAACTTATAAAATTCTGGCAGGACTGGACAGACTGGATGCTGGGAGGATGTTCCCGATGGTCGGGGAATCCAGAACCAGGGGTCACAGTCTAAGGATAAGTGGTAGCCCTTTTAGGCTAAAGGGATCAAGGGGTATGGTGAGAAAGCAGGTACCTAGTACTGAACTTGGATGATCAGCCATGATCGCATTGAATGGCGGAGCAGGCTCGAGGGGCCGAATGGCCTACTCCTGCTCCAATCTTCTATGTTTATGTTTCTATTTTTCTATGCTGCAATCATGATAATTAACAGGCAGCACAAAGTTGACGTGCTGTCTGTGCTTTTTGAACGGGCGCAGGCATATCTCGTATCGTGGTACCTGCGGCCGTTTTTTAGCGTTATTGAATTTCTAGGCCTACAATCTTAAAATTAGAGCTAGCTTGTTCATGAGCGAAATCAGGAAGGTGTCTTTGTAACACAGATCCATTATTGAATGGAAGACACCGTTTACTGGATTAGGTCAGGTGCAGATTATGTTCAGGTATGTGCTTCATGGAGCTGTACTATTTAACTTGGCCCTCAGATAAGCTTGGTAAGGTAAAGACACGTTTACAGCATTAATTTTTATTCATGTTCCTAAATCTCTTTGCTTGGTTTGTCACTTTTGCCAAATCCAAAGCGGGATGTTGGCAGAATCCCCGGCGACAGCCTATGTATTTTCATGGCACACTGGGCTGCCAGGAATGACATAGAATGCAATGGAGCCAGACAATGTTAACTGTGTGTCAGCCAAGCAGCACTGGGAGGTGTGAAGCTGTCAGTACAAACTCGTTTCTTTCCAGAAAATAACTTGCTGCTAAGGGGCCAGTTTTAGGCCTCTGTTCTATGGGGGCTCCTTGCTTCAGGAGGTCCCACTGGTGGTTGTTTCATAAACCTAGATACAGATAAACTGCTCACCCAACAGTCACGATTGAAATGAAACCAGTTTCTTAAAAAAGCTCTAGAATGTTACCTCTTACACCCAAGGAGATGTTTAAGATTATGTTAAGGTATGAAGACTTGGCTCAATTTGGAAGTATGATTCAAACTTGGATTAGCTACTGATTAAAATGGAGTTGAGGTGCAGATCAGCCAAGACCTAATTCAATTTACCAAAACTCTGCTGCCCATATCCAAGTCTCAGTCAAACTTCAACCCTGTGCTCGTTGATCTACATTGGCTCCCAGTTGAGCAATGCCTCAATTTTAACAGAGAGAGAGAGAGAGATGTAGGGTCTGGCTCACTAAGCATGGTTAAAGGTCCGATCATCACCCATTACACTTGTGACAGCTTGGCTGAGATTAATTTTTCTCTTTCCCTGCTCCCCATCCCCAGGGGAAGACAGTTTCTGCGCAGGCAAATGAGGAGAGAGTTCCAGCTATATTATAAATTTACAGTAATATATTCGAACAAAAATGCTAAGCCATTGCCTATGTAACTCCAATTACAGCAATGAAAGTGTCTCAAGAATGAATTCCAACAGGAATTTATATTCAGCAGAAGCAATGGCACAGATATTTGCAAGGGCCATTTATGGACACTCGGGGCAAAGGGCAAGTACACGGTGCAAATGTGGTGAACTCCAAGGCTCCTGGGTTATTGGGCCTCGGACCTCATTGTCACGGAGCCTGTGCGGCGCAATGGCCCTCGGGTAAGTGGGTCCTGCGATCATGGTAGGTAAGGCGGAGCGAGACAATACGGGGACAGGGGTCAGGGGGGCCGGGAGCCTGGGAAATTGGGGGTCGGGGCTGAGAGGCAGAGGGAGATTAGGGGTTCAGGGTTGGGTGATCAGGACCGTGGGAGAGGGAGATCAGTGGGGAGGGAGATCGGGGGTCTGGGCCTTGGGGGAGGGTGATCGGAGGCCAGGAGAGGAGGCCGGGGCATCCACAATTGGGGGTGGGTGGGTGCAGGGGGTAGGGTAGTTCGGGGTTCGGGAGTGACGCCAATCGGGAGGGGAGGATTAAGGGTCAGGAGGAGCAGCAGTATTTATATTCATGTAAGTTAATTACCTTATGTGTTACAGTGGATCCCTAGCGCTGGTTTCCTTGAGTGCCGCTCACGATGGCACTTGCTGCCTCAAACCAATGTTGGAGTGGAGGCTTCAAACAGTGTTAGGTCCCTTATTTGCATATGCAAAGGGACTAACGCCTGCTTCAGGCGTGGGTAAAGGAAGCCTCTTGTTGATCCTTACCCAATATGGCGGTCGGTGCACTTCTGGTTGCCATTTTGGGGCTTTAGGTGTCCGCACAGTGCCTAAAAAACAGGTGTTGTAGGAAAAATGATTCCTCGGAAACTAGACTTTATTAAATGACAGAGCTCTGGGAGAAGAGTCTGCAACCACACGGTCTGCGAGAGCACCTTCTCCCCGATTGTAGTACGTGCCGAGCTTATATACAATTCCAAGAAGTTGGTTTTAGATCATTTACATTCATCCAATCAATTCGTTTATTAGCGCATATCGTTATTTTCCTCCAGTCAGGAGTTTACACACTTGTGTTGCCAATTCTGCCTCTTCAGGTCTTCGTTCCGTCTTGTTCCCCAGCGGAATGTGATTAGTTCGATAATAGGATACAAGTGATTAGTTCGATGATAGGATACCAGTGAACCTTGTTAGTCCTCAGTGATCCAATTAGTCCCAGTCAGGACACGAGACGAACTTTGTTCCAGCTATGCATAAGCGTGGCATGTCTCACTGTGCAGTGATTCAATTAGTCCCAGTCAGCGAATTTGTTGTTTGTGTCTTTTCCAGCAAAATCTTGTCCAGCAATCTTGTCCAGCAAAATTTTATTCTAACAATCCCTCCTCTTGGTCCTGGAGCACGATTCATTTGCTCCCAGATTACCACCCTCGGTCCCCCTTTCGTCGGTGCTTACAGCCACTGGCTTATGTCCGGGGGTTCGGTTGTTCCTTCGACAGTGTCGTATTGGTGTTCTTCGTCCCTTGGTAGCAGGTTGGTGTGTTCCTCCTCGATAGAGGCGATCGGCATCACGGTTTTCATAGCAGTTTGGCAACACAACTTTATAAGGCTCAGCGCACAACACATCAACATACAAATTACAACTATTATTATTATCCCTTGCATCATCCACGCTCCCCACCCGGTTTTCCCTAGCAACCAATCAAGCCACCCTGTGCTTGTGGGTTGATGGAGCTTCTTTATTTCTTCTTGGATATGATTTGCTAGGCTCGTGATATTCTCGGAGCTATCTGGGACATATGTACAGCAGTCTGTCCCGATCAGGGCACAGGTGCCTCCTTGCGCCGCCAACAGATAATCTAGGGCTATCCTATTCTGTAAGGCGGTGGTCCGGATCGCCACCATTTCGGCACTCATGTCTCTCAGGGACTCAGCCGTATCGTTGGCTATTTGTTCGAGCACTGCTGCCATGTTTATGGATTCCCTTGCTATTTTTCCTGTTCCGTACCAGGGGAATGCTATAGCCCAGAATCTTTCGGTTTCCGTAATAGCTCTCTTAACACGCTTGGCTGGTTGCCATAACGACTGGTACCCGTAGTGGTGGGCCAGGGAGGATAAATAATGGATGTATGGTACTACGTATCCTATATAGCATGACCCAGTCCAGGTTCGTGGAAGCCATGGATACGCCTTATATCCGCAAATGAAATAGGTATTATTATAGGCCTCAAATTTGTTCCAAAGTTGGTACATGATCCCAGGTATTCCCCTCCAGGGTAGATTGCTAGTCCGGTTTAGCACTTCGGATAAATTAAACGTTCCCACGTAGGGCCATTCTAGGGCACCTGGTGGTTTAGTACTGGTTTTGGTTAAAGTGTAATTATACTTGCTCCATCCAACCACTGACCCTGTCTTGTCATAGTTTACCAAGCAGACTTCCCCCTCTGCATTGTTTAGTTTTCCCCCTGCGCTGACTAATAGCTCTTCTGGATACCTTTGATTATCGTACTGGGGATGAAACCATCCTTTAAAGTTCGTGGGGTTATACCCTGCCTGTTTCCACTCATGTTCCAGCTGATCTGGATTCAAGCTATTTTGGGTTTGTATGGTATCCTCCTTATTCCAGGTGGTATTAGAGTATAATAACCACCCTACCATCTCCTCTACCTTAAAGGGGATAGGCCTTAATGGGATTCCTCCCCCCGTATGGGTGGGCACATGGGCGCACACCCAGCAGGAGCCTTGGCCCATTTTTTTCGCATAGACATATGACATATACAGAAAGGTATTTACATGCAATCCTCTCCCTTTACGTAAATGGGGTACCGCGCTTCCCGTGACAATATGAAATAACACCATTACCCATAATACTCTAAACATGATTAATATATCACTACAGTCCAGTCTTTACAGGAATTTTATGACAAAGGGTATGCAGATCACCTGTAAAACAGATTCAGAAAGTAGCCAGTCAGTTGTCTTTATATACTTTCAATTGTGTCCAATGCTTCCATACTCCTTTACCCCTTATGTCTAGACAGGCACAGGTATCCCCACTGATTATGGTTTCATATGGCCCACTCCATTTTGGGGCGAACCCTGGTTTGCTGGGCAGAGTTTTCACCATGACTTTGCTACCCGCTGAGGGAACATAAGCCGTCATTGTGAGCTCTTGTGCCCGATCCTTGTCCTCCTGATTATCGCGGACATTCTTTCGCATCTCCTTTAATTGAGTGCTAAGTTCCAGAACGTATCGTTTTAGTCTATCTTTTAAAGGGCCTACATCGGCCCCACCTGTTATGATGCCTTCTGGCAATTGCATCGCCCTTCCTGTCATCAATTCATAAGGGGTCAAGCCTGTCGTTCGGTTTTCAGTGGCTTGCAGCTTCATTAGGATAATGGGCAATACTTCAGTCCAGGTTTTCCCCGACGTCTGCATTGCCTTTGCCAATGCATTTTTAAGGGTTCGGTTCATTCGTTCCACCATGCCCGAACTTTGAGGGTGGTATGGGATGTGGAATTTTTGTTTAATTCCCATTAATTGGCATACCGTTTTTATGACACTCCCGGTAAAGTGGGTACCTTGATCAGAGTCCATTTGAATTGGTATTCCCCACCTGGGGATTACTTCTTCAGCTAAGACTCTGGCAACCGTCAAAGCGGTGCAATTTCGCGTGGGGAAAGCCTCTACCCAGCGGGTGAATTGGTCTGTGACCACGAGGCAGTATGCTTTGCCGTGTGACGGTGGAAGGGGACCTGTGAAGTCTATTTGTATATGCTCCCAGGGCCCTCGTGGCCTTGGTTGATGTCCCATTTTGACCTTTATGGGTCGCCCGGGGTTATACTGCGCACAGGTGATACATCGATGGCAGTATCTCGCGATATCTCTTCCCATCCCCTTCCACCACCATTCTTTGCTGAGGCTTCCCATCATCGCTTCTCTCCCTGAGTGTACAAGCCCATGGTGGAGTTCTAATTACGTATTTTGAATGCACTTGGGGGCCATTACCCTGTTATCCTTTCGCCAGACATTATCGCTTCCCCGCTTTGCGCCTTGTTCTTCCCACGTACCTTTTTCGACGTCGGGGGTGTCCTCATGGAGTTCGTCAATACTTATCTCGTCCTTTGAGCTGCTCACAGCGGCTATTGGTACTTCTTCGATCCTTTCTTGCTCTAGCGCCCTTTGTGCTGCTTGGTCCGCAGCCTGGTTCCCCTGGTGATTTAACCAGTCCGGGCTAGTCCAGTCCGGTTCCCTCTGATGTGCCTTAATCTTAATTACTGCTACCTGTTGGGGTTTGTCGCTAGCTTCTAGGAGGGCTTCTATCCTCAGCTGGTGTTTTATGGGATTGCCTCCCGTAGTAATGAATCCCCTCCTACAGTCATATAATCATGGACCACCCCAAAGGCATACCTACTATCTGTGTAAATGTTCATGATTTTATTCTCTGACAACTCTAGTGCCCTGGTGAGAGCCACTAGCTCTGCTACTTGGGCCGATAGGCCTCCATCAATCCGTCCTGACTCTACGGTTTTTAATTCGCCATTAACCACCGCCCACCCCGTTCGGGGCAGCCCATCTATATACTTGCGTGAACCATCTACGTACAACGTCTCTTCCGCTGTCGCTAAAGGGGTGTCTTTTATCCTATCTTCTTCCAGGTTCATATCTACGTCCCCACAGTTGTGGGGCTCCCCAGTTCCCAGTATTCCTTCTGCCGGGTTCTCCCCTGTGTCTCTAACAATGGTTACTGCTTTACTCGGAGGGAGGAGGACGGCCTCCCACTTGGCACGTCTCATGTTCGAGACGGATCTTAATTTCCCGGTATTCAGCATCTCTACCAGAGTGTGTTTAGTGTGCAATATAATGTTTCCTGTCATTACTATCGGCTCACTAACCTTTACTGCCCAAGCCGCACAATCCAATGCAGCTATGCACCGGGAGAGCCCTGTGACTACCGGTCCCTCCGCTGTGGAATAGTAGGCGACGGGCCTTCTTTTATCCCCATGATCCTGTGTAACTAACATAGAGATAGGAACAGGAGTAGGCCATTCGGCCCTTCGAGCCTGCTCCGCCATTCAATGAGATCATGGCTGATCCTCGTCTGAGATCATAGCTGATCTTACCAGTTCAGTACCCCGTCCCCGCCTTTTCTCCGTAACCCTTAATCCCCTTAGCCTTCAGAAATATATCCAATTCTCTCTTGAAAATATTTATTGAATTAGCCTTCACAGCCCTCTGTGGCAGGGAATTCCACAGGCTCACCACTCTTTGAGTGAAGAAATTCTTCCTCATTTCTGTTTTAAATGATTTGCCCGCTATTTTTAGACTGTGGCCCCTGGTTCTGTGCTCCCTGGCCATTGGAAACATTCTCTCTGAATTCAGCCTGTCCAGGCCTGCCATAATTTTATATGTTTCGATGAGATCCCCTCTCAATCTTCTAAACTCCAGTGAGTACAAGCCCAAACTATTTAATCTCTCTTCGTAGGTCATTCCCGCCATTCCAGGTATCAGCCTGGTGAATCGCCGTTGCACTCTTTCCATGGCAAGAACATCCTTCCGCAGATGGGGCGACCAAAACTGTACACAATACTCCAGATGCGGTCTCACCAGCACCTTGTACAGCTGTAGTAAGGTATCCCTATTCCTATACTCGAACCCCCTTGATATGAAGGCCAACATACCATTTGCCTTCTTAATCGCCTGTTGCACCTGCATGCTCTCCTTCAGTGACTGGTGCACAAGAACACCCAGGTCCCTCTGCACTTCCCCATCTCCCAATCTATTGCCATTTAGATAATAATCTACCCTCCTGTTTTTACCCCCAAAGTGGATAACCTCGCATTTATCCACATTATAGTGCATCTGCCACGTATCCGCCCATTCCCCCAACCTGTCCAAATCGCACTGTAGCCTCCTGACATCCTCATCAGAGCCCACCCCTCCTCCTACTACTGCTGTGTAAAACCTTTCTTCATTGTTGCAATGTATGTGGAAGTCCTTACTCATATCTGGCAGTCCTAGCCCTGGGGCTGATACTAGCTCAGACTTTAGTTGAGTATAAGCTTCCTCTTGTTCCGGTCCCCAATCTATCGGTTCCAACGCGGGTTTACCCCCTTTCACTAATCTTTGTATAGGTTCTGCTAATTTAGCGAACCCCGGGATAAAATTTCGACTGTAATTAAAGAGCCCCAGTACCTTCCTGACTCCGCGTACTGTTACGGGTCTCGGCATGCCCTGGACAGCGTGCTTCCTGTCTTGTGGCATTTCTTTAAGTCCTTGGGAGATTAGATGTCCCAGGTATAGGACCTGAGTTTTTCCTATCTATGCTTTTTTAGGGCTTACCTTGAGGCCAGCCGTCTCTAGGGCCCTTAGTACTAAATATAGGGTTGCCAGATGGTCTGCCTTCGTTTCCGAGGCTATTAGTATGTCGTCGACGTACTGCAAAATAGTGCTTCCTTTAGGTACTTCTATCTGTTTTAGGATATCACTCATGACGTGGTGAAAAATAGCTGGGCTATTATGGAATCCCTGTGGCAATCGGGTCCACGTATATTGTTTATCCCCTACTGTGAATGCAAATTTCTCTTGTGATTCCGGATCTAATGGGAGTGCCCAGAATCCGTTAGCTATGTCTAAAACGGTGAATATCTTCTGTTCAGGGGATAGCCCATTCAAAATTGTTGAGGGGCTGGCAACGATGGGGTGTAATTTAGGAGTGACCCTGTTGAGGGCCGTATAGTCTATAGTCAACCTATAGCTCCCATCAGGTTTCTCTACTGGCCATGTGGGGGAATTAGTAGTGCTCGTGGTTTCCCTCAGGATACCCCTTTCTACTAGCCCCTTCACTATGTCCATGACTGCCTTCCTGGCCTCCGCCTTTATTGGGTACTGGCGGTGGGATTTGTGTTCTGGTCCGGGAATCTTAATAGGGTCGATACTAGCTTTTCCTGTATCTAACTTTGTTTCAGCCCATACCCCAATCACGGAATCACAAATGGCGCCGTATCCTCCCGTATCTTCGTGCCAGTCCTTGGTAGTTACGGTGGCCACCCCAAGGGTGCCAGTGTTATTTGCCAGTTGTCTAATCTTTTCCTTACGGCCATCCGCCTTTGGCCATGTTAACCTTCCTTTGCCACAATCAATTATTGCTTTGTACTCCCTCATTATATCATTACCTAATATTGTACCTTCATTATTTTTACACACATAAAATTTCATGGGGAGGTATACATTATCGATTTCCACCAGCTGCGTGGTGCTCAAGTGAGCTGGCACTTTAGTGCCATTGAGTCCTCGCAGGAGTATTGACTTACTAGTCGTGGGGAGGGGGAGGTTAGTGACGGAAACTGATGCGCCTGTGTCCACCAGCATTTCACATTGTCGGCCCCCTACTAGTGCAGACGCATAAATTCTCCCCTCCCTTTTACCTTTTATGGGGGCCACCGGACATCAACTACTACGCTTATATTCCTGTCATTCCTTATATTCTTCGGCGGTTAGGGTGTTTTGTCCCTCACTAGGCCTGCCGTGTTTTCCGTAACAGGCGGCCTCTAGGTGCCCCCGTTTTCCGCAATAATTGCACTGTTTGTCAACTTTCTTCCCTTTGCATTCTTTTGCAAAGTGGCCCATCTTTCCACAGTTGTGGCATGGTCCTTTCTTGGGTCGGGTTCCAGATTCCCAATTAGTCACGGCTGCTACCATCTCTTGCTTTACCTTAACATTATCCTTATCCTTATCCTCCATCCCACTTCCATCTACCCCACTAGCCCATTCTACCAGGTCATCATAGTTTCTGGCGGTTACTACCCCCATCTTAATGATGCCTTGGTGTCTGGGTGACAAGCCATCCTTAAATGCCTGTATAAAGGCCGGGTCCGCCCTAATGGCATTTTGTTGGCCCGAGCTCTCTTGGTAGACATTGAATAATCGTTCTCCATATTCTGACGCTCCCTCACCCTTTTGTTGTTTGGTTGTTGTGATTCTATTCCAATTCGTGGGGGAATCACCTAGGACCCTCTGGACTTCTGTCTTTATAAGGGCAAATGCCGGCTGTTGGGCGTCCATTTCGTCAGTGAGGGCTACCGCGTGTGTCCAACGCCCTCCGCTGTAGTCTTGAGCGGGTTGAACTGCATGCCCGCCTGCCACAAGTCGCCACTTGTCCGCAGGGCAGGCTGCTCGGACCAATTGGTGAATATCCCTTAGGTGCAACTGGTGCCCTACCCAGACGGCGTTAAGTTCCGTCCAGAATTTAACATTCTGGCTCCGGGGCTGGAGTTTTCCTAAGACGGTCATGATCTGTTGTCTTTCCCCGCGAGTGAATGGTTTGTAACTGGCGCTGGGATTAGCCAATGTCCCGCCCCGACTCACAGGAGCCATCTCGACTATTTCAACGTCCCCCTCGCCTGCAGGGGCTGTTGGTTCTGTGCTGTAATATGGGGGAAGGGAGGTGGTGACTGGACAGGTCCCCATTCGCCCCCCCTCGTATACCTTACACTCTAATTCCTTTATAATCTTTGCTTGACATTTCGCTTTTGTCTCTAGTTCCGTAACCATCTGTATTTTGTCTTGTGCAACTTTCTTTATTACGTTTACTTGTTCAATGAGTCCTGCTAGTTGGTGTACTAATAACACTCCTGCCTTCTTGGTTTTATCCTTTGTCTGTTTAGTCAACCAGCTTCTCTGGAGTTCTAAAGTCTGTGACACATCCCAACCGTCTTTCTGCATCTTCTTAATTAACGACTGCCGGTTTGTCATATAAGAATATGTGAGGGAGTGTAGGGGGTTTCTCTTGCTTGCTCTGGTCTCCTGCCAGGCTTCTTGCAATAATTACCCGTGAGTGGTTCGACCCACTCGCCCCTACGGTTCTCGACCTTGGACTTAGGTGCAGGGAGCTGTAGTGCAGAAAAACTCAATAGACCAGGTCGAATAGCACGAAATGGATGCCTTTATTGAACAGTTTGCAGCATTATAAAATACATGTCATATGCACAGATTAAAGCAACTACAAGCATGCACACATCTATAAACTTAACTCTATGGAAATGGGGAACACACGGCACATCGTAAAAGGGGTAACACATTACAACTACCCTTAACCCCCTCCCCTAGACCTAACTAAGTTTCGATTTGAGGAACTCGGGATTATGCTCACCACTTTAAGAATTGCGAAAAGGGGTTTTCAGCCTTTCGACACAGCTTTCCGTCGTCACGTGGGTTTGGAAAGTTCTGGCGCAGCTTGTTTTCCTCTTGGTTCTCCTGCGATGTAGGCAGCCGGTACAGCCTTGGTGAGCGCTCGCCACGGATGAATCCGTTACCGACGTGATTTTAAGAACTGGATGCACATGGGTGAATCCGTTACCGATGTGATGTTGAGACACTGGAGTGCCGGGCCCTGAGTGTCTTCTTCGCCGGCCTGGGTCGTCGATCTCCCGATGGTCTTACTCGGGGCGGGACGCTGGTCCCAAAAAGCTTTCTTTATACAGTCATAATTGTCCTTCTGATTTGAAGCAGAGCTGGAGTGCAGGGTGTCTTCTTCTTCGGCCTGGGTCGTCGATGATCTCCCGACAAAAGTACCCGGGCCACCCTCGTCGTCTTCTCGTCGTGGCCGGGCCTTGCCTGCCCGAGCACCGAACATGTTCCGAACCTGAAGTGCTGCTTGGTTCCGATGGAGTCTGTCCCGAAGCGTACCGATGGAGAACTCACTGATGGACTTTACTCAATCCACAGTTATACTTTTTGGAACCATTCTTATCTCCCGCCAAATCATAGTCCTGTCTTTGTAATAATTTTGGCGGGCAGAACTCTCTGCAGGGGTGTTTTGTCTTCATAACGGGAGTCGGTGATAGCTTAACTGGCCTTCCTGGGCCGATAATGTCTTTGCTTTGTCACCGTAACTCGGCTTGTATATTGATCGGTCTGGAGATTGCCCTTGATGGCTGTTAAACAGCTTCTCTTTGTACAGTAAATGGGTTAAAGTGTTCGTTCAATTGTCCGCCCATTTCTTGATGGGTCTCATCCTGCTACCCAAATCTGTCCTGTACTTATAATCTAATCAATATGTATACTCAGTTCCATGAGTTTCGGCTTCCCGAAACTGGTTTTCGCGGGCTTTAATGTCCTTAATCCACAAGCCTGTCTGGCTTGCAGTAACAGAAATTCAAATGGTCCCAGAAGCTGGTCACGAGGTCTGGTGGCCATTTTGTGTGCCCTTTTATCAAAGGTTTCTCTGTACAAGCTTCTTTTGGTCAATAAAGCTGTTTTATTAACCCGAATTTCCTGCGTGATTATTTATGAAAATTTCGCGAATCTTACAGGAGCCCGAAGGTCCCCTCTTAACTTCCTCACCTGACATCGCCGCTGCTTCACCGATTGTTCCTTCGTGTCTGGAGATCTGTTCCTTAGAGAGCCCCCCTATTCTTTCCTTCCGAGAATACCCGAGCTTCTTGTCGCACTCTATGCCAGCGTTCTCAAAGGTCCGGGTTTGTCTTTCTCTCAAAACTGCCCGGACGTGTAACGCTTGCTTGTTGGACAGGGTTTCTACCCCTCCCCGGTGTCTGTTTACCTGATCAGGGTCCTACAACACCGACACTAATAATCTCCTAGTTCACTTAGCAACATGATATAATGCAGAAAAATGTTAACCGTACTCGACTAGTATCACGACTTTAGAACACCTTGGAGTCTCGGCACCTACTTCATGGTCCTGGCCTTCGTGTGGGGCATTTGCCCTCTTAACAACCGGCCTGAGGCTAGGTGTCTGAGACAAGTGTCCTCCTGGTCCGAGGTTTTTCTTAGTTACTATTACACAAATACAAATACACAAATACAAATCAAGTAGTGTCTCTTACCCACTCAGTCTGTGTCCCAGATTCATTTTGGTGCCGCTTTGCCGTTCAGTCGCCTTGTCGCGTGTCTCTGATTTATGGGCGGTCAAAAATCTGACTACTCACCCTGGTCACTGATTCGAACGACTGTTCAGCTCCGTGGCACCCTGCTCGCAGCGCCAATTTGTTGTAGGAAAAATGATTCCTCGGAAACTAGACTTTGAGTAAGAGAGACAACTTTATTAAATGACAGAGCTCTGGGAGAAGAGTCTGCAACCACGCGGTCTGTGAGAGCACCTTCTGCCCGATTGTAGTACGTGCCGAGCTTATATACAATTCCAAGAAGTTGGTTTTAGATCATTTACATTCATCCAATCAATTCGTTTATTAGCGCATATCGTTATTTTCCTCCAGTCAGGAGTTTACACACTTGTGTTGCCAATTCTGCCTCTTCAGGTCTTCGTTCCGTCTTGTTCCCCGGCAGAATGTGATTAGTTCGATAATAGGATACAAGTGATTAGTTCGATGATAGGATACCAGTGAACCTTGTTAGTCCTCAGTGATCCAATTAGTCCCAGTCAGGACACGAGACGAACTTTGTTCCAGCCATGAGTAAGCGTGGCATGTCTCACTGTGCAGTGATTCAATTAGTCCCAGTCAGCGAATTTGTTGTTTGTGTCTTTTCCAGCAAAATCTTGTCCAGCAATCTTGTCCAGCAAAATTTTATTCTAACACAGGCAATTTCTAGGCCAATGCATTTTGTTGAAATACAGTTGAGAATATTTTTGCCATTGTAATCTGCCATCCCTATTGCTGTTTAAATGATGCTAAATTTGCTGCTATTTAACAGCTTATCTCAGTAATTTTATGTAATTTCTGAATACAGCAGAGAGAATGGTCATTGCAATATTCCTTGTCTTGTTACATATTGATCCTCCCCCTTTGCTGTAACTCTGTAACTGGTAGTGTTTAACTTGGTTTGATCTCTCTATTGGGCAATAATCGCCAGCAAGAAACGATTAAGAGTTATCTTTGAAATGTGTGTGGGGGAGGGGAGAAACTCAGACCTCATAAAGGCCTACTGCATCTTCTTTCAATTACGAACCTTGCCAACTATAATTACTCCGGGAAAAGTAAGAGAAGGATAAAACCCAGGCGTGACATTCCAATTATACATGTGATTACTCGGGAAAAAAAGAGGAATCCCAAAGGTCAGGCATATGTTGCTTTAATTTCTTTCAGCCCATTTGGAGCATTCCTTTAATGCTCTTTTCTCTAGAAAAGCGAAGGACGAGGGTTGACCTGATAGAGAACTTTAACATTATGAAGGCTTTCGACAGGGTAGACGTAGAGAAGATGTTCCCACTTGTAAGGGAGTTCAAAACTAGTGGTCATAAATATAATATAGTCACTAATAAACTCAATAAGCAATTCAGGAGAAGTTTCTTTACCCAGAGAGTGGTGAGAATGTGGAGCTAGCTACCACAAGGAGTGGTTGAGGTGAATAGCATAGAGGCATTTAAGGGGATGCTAGATAAACACATGAGGGAGAAAGGAATAGAAGGATATGTTGAAAGAGTTAGATGAAGAAGGTGGGAGGAGGCTCAGGGTGAGATGAAGAGGGTGGGTGGGGGCTCAGGGTGAGATGCAGTGGGTGGGAGGAGGCTCGGGGTGAGATGCAGTGGGTGGGCGGAGGCTCAGGGTGAGATGCAGTGGGTGGGCGGAGGCTCAGGGTGAGATGCAGTGGGTGGGCGGAGGCTCAGGGTGAGATGCAGTGGCTGGGCGGAGGCTCAGGGTGAGATGCAGTGGGTGCGAGGAGGCTCAGGGTGAAATGCAGTAGGTGGGTGGAGGCTCAGGGTGAGATGCAGTGGCTGGGCGGAGGCTCAGGGTGAGATGCAGTGGATGCGAGGAGGCTCAGGGTGAGATGCAGTAGGTAGGTGGAGGCTCAGGGTGAGATGCAGTGGCTGGGCGGAGGCTCAGGGTGAGATGCAGTGGGTGCGAGGAGGCTCAGGGTGAGATGCAGTGGGTGGGCGGAGGCTCAGGGTGAGATGCAGTGGGTGGGCGGAGGCTCAGGGTGAGATGCAGTGGGTTGGCGGGGGCTCAGGGTGAGATGCAGTGGGTGCGAGGAGGCTCAGGGTGAGATGCAGTAGGTAGGCGGAGGCTCAGGGTGAGATGAAGTGGGTGGGCGGGGGCTCAGGGTGAGATGCAGTGGGTGGGAGGAGGCTCAGGTTGAGCTGAAGTGGGTGGGAGGGGGCTCAGGGTGAGATGCAGTGGGTGGGAGGAGGCTCGGGGTGAGATGCAGTGGGTGGGCGGAGGCTCAGGGTGAGATGCAGTGGGTGCGAGGAGGCTCAGGGTGAGATGCAGTGGGTGGGCGGAGGCTCAGGGTGAGATGCAGTGGATGGGCGGAGGCTCAGGGTGAGATTCAGTGGGTGGGTGGAGGCTCAGGGTGAGATGCAGTGGGTGGGCAGAGGCTCAGGGTGAGAGGCAGTGGGTGGGCGGAGGCTCAGGGTGAGATGCAGTGGGTGGGAGGAGGCTCGGGGTGAGATGCAGTGGGTGGGAGGAGGCTCAGGGTGAGATGCAGTGGGTGGGCAGAGGTTCGGGGTGAGAGGCAGTGGGTGGGCGGAGGCTCAGGGTGAGATGCAGTGGGTGGGTGGAGGCTCAGGGTGAGATGCAGTGGGTGGGCGGGGGCTCAGGGTGAGATGCAGTGGGTGCGAGGAGGCTCAGGGTGAGATGCAGTGGGTGGGAGGAGGCTCAGGGTAAGATGAAGAGGGTGGGTGGGGGCTCAGGGTGAGATGCAGTGGGTGGGAGGAGGCTCGGGGTAAGATGAAGAGGGTGGGTGGGGGCTCAGGGTGAGATGCAGTGGGTGGACGGAGGCTCAGGGTGCGATGCAGTGGGTGGGCGGAGGCTCAGGGTGAGATGCAGTGAATGGGCGGAGGCTCAGGGTGAGATGCAGTGGGTGCGAGGAGGCTCAGGGTGAGATGCAGTGAGTGGGCGGAGGCTCAGGGTGAGATGCAGTGGGTTGGCGGGGGCTCAGGGTGAGATGCAGTGGGTGCGAGGAGGCTCAGGGTGAGATGCAGTAGGTAGGCGGAGGCTCAGGGTGAGATGCAGTGGGTGGGAGGAGGCTCAGGGTGAGATGAAGTGGGTGGGCGGGGGCTCAGGGTGAGATGCAGTGGGTGGGAGGAGGCTCAGGGTGAGATGCAGTGGGTGGGCGGAGGCTCAGGGTGAGATGCAGTGGGTGCGAGGAGGCTCAGGGTGAGATGCAGTGGGTGGGCGGAGGCTCAGGGTGAGATGCAGTGGGTGGGTGGAGGCTCAGGGTGAGATTCAGTGGGTGGGAGGAGGCTCAGGGTGAGATGCAGTGGGTGGGCAGAGGCTCAGGGTGAGAGGCAGTGGGTGGGCGGAGGCTCAGGGTGAGATGCAGTGGGTGGGAGGAGGCTCAGGGTGAGATGCAGTGAGTGGGCAGAGGTTCGGGGTGAGAGGCAGTGGGTGGGCGGAGGCTCAGGGTGAGATGCAGTGGGTGGGTGGAGGCTCAGGGTGAGATGCAGTGGGTGGGCGGGGGCTCAGGGTGAGATGCAGTGGGTGCGAGGAGGCTCAGGGTGAGATGCAGTAGGTAGGCGGAGGCTCAGGGTGAGATGCAGCGGGTGGGAGGAGGCTCAGGGTAAGATGAAGAGGGTGGGTGGGGGCTCAGGGTGAGATGCAGTGGGTGGGAGGAGGCTCGGGGTGAGATGCAGTGGGTGGACGGAGGCTCAGGGTGCGATGCAGTGGGTGGGCGGAGGCTCAGGGTGAGATGCAGTGGATGGGCGGAGGCTCAGGGTGAGATGCAGTGGCTGGGCGGAGGCTCAGGGTGAGATGCAGTGGGTGCGAGGAGGCTCAGGGTGAGATGCAGTAGGGGGGCGGAGGCTCAGGGTGAGATGCAGTGGCTGGGCGGAGGCTCAGGGTGAGATGCAGTGGGTGCGAGGAGGCTCAGGGTGAGATGCAGTGAGTGGGCGGAGGCTCAGGGTGAGATGCAGTGGGCGGGCGGAGGCTCAGGGTGAGATGCAGTGGGTTGGCGGGGGCTCAGGGTGAGATGCAGTTGGTGCGAGGAGGCTCAGGGTGAGATGCAGTAGGTAGGCGGAGGCTCAGGGTGAGATGCAGTGGGTGGGAGGAGGCTCAGGGTGAGATGAAGTGGGTGGGCGGGGGCTCAGGGTGAGATGCAGTGGGTGCGAGGAGGCTCAGGGTGAGATGCAGTAGGTGGGCGGAGGCTCAGGGTGAGATGCAGTGGCTGGGCGGAGGCTCAGGGTGAGATGCAGTGGGTGCGAGGAGGCTCAGGGTGAGATGCAGTAGGTGGGCGGAGGCTCAGGGTGAGATGCAGTGGCTGGGCGGAGGCTCAGGGTGAGATGCAGTGGGTGCGAGGAGGCTCAGGGTGAGATGCAGTGAGTGGGCGGAGGCTCAGGGTGAGATGCAGTGGGTGGGCGGAGGCTCAGGGTGAGATGCAGTGGGTTGGCGGGGGCTCAGGGTGAGATGCAGTGGGTGCGAGGAGGCTCAGGGTGAGATGCAGTAGGTAGGCGGAGGCTCAGGGTGAGATGCAGTGGGTGGGAGGAGGCTCAGGGTGAGATGAAGTGGGTGGGCGGGGGCTCAGGGTGAGATGCAGTGGGTGGGAGGAGGCTTGGGGTGAGATGCAGTGGGTGGGCGGAGGCTCAGGGTGAGATGCAGTGGGTGCGAGGAGGCTCAGGGTGAGATGCAGTGGGTGGGCGGAGGCTCAGGGTGAGATGCAGTGGGTGGGTGGAGGCTCAGGGTGAGATTCAGTGGGTGGGAGGAGGCTCAGGGTGAGATGCAGTGGGTGGGAGGAGGCTCAGGGTGAGATGCAGTGGGTGGGCAGAGGTTCGGGGTGAGAGGCAGTGGGTGGGCGGACGCTCAGGGTGAGATGCAGTGGGTGGGTGGAGGCTCAGGTTGAGATGCAGTGGGTGGGCGGGGGCTCAGGGTGAGATGCAGTGGGTGCGAGGAGGCTCAGGGTGAGATGCAGTAGGTAGGCGGAGGCTCAGGGTGAGATGCAGCGGGTGGGAGGAGGCTCAGGGTAAGATGAAGAGGGTGTGTGGGGGCTCAGGGTGAGATGCAGTGGGTGGGAGGAGGCTCGGGGTGAGATGCAGTGGGTGGACGGAGGCTCAGGGTGCGATGCAGTGGGTGGGCGGAGGCTCAGGGTGAGATGCAGTGGATGGGCGGAGGCTCAGGGTGAGATGCAGTGGCTGGGCGGAGGCTCAGGGTGAGATGCAGTGGGTGCGAGGAGGCTCAGGGTGAGATGCAGTAGGTGGGCGGAGGCTCAGGGTGAGATGCAGTGGCTGGGCGGAGGCTCAGGGTGAGATGCAGTGGGTGCGAGGAGGCTCAGGGTGAGATGCAGTGAGTGGGCGGAGGCTCAGGGTGAGATGCAGTGGGTGGGCGGAGGCTCAGGGTGAGATGCAGTGGGTTGGCGGGGGCTCAGGGTGAGATGCAGTGGGTGCGAGGAGGCTCAGGGTGAGATGCAGTAGGTAGGCGGAGGCTCAGGGTGAGATGCAGTGGGTGGGAGGAGGCTCAGGGTGAGATGAAGTGGGTGGGCGGGGGCTCAGGGTGAGATGCAGTGGGTGGGAGGAGGCTTGGGGTGAGATGCAGTGGGTGGGCGGAGGCTCAGGGTGAGATGCAGAGGGTGGGCGGGGGCTCAGGGTGAGATGCAGTGGGTGGGAGGAGGCTTGGGGTGAGATGCAGTGGGTGGGCGGAGGCTCAGGGTGAGATGCAGTGGGTGGGCGGGGGCTCAGGGTGAGATGCAGTGGGTGGGAGGAGGCTTGGGGTGAGATGCAGTGGGTGGGCGGAGGCTCAGGGTGAGATGCAGTGGGTGCGAGGAGGCTCAGGGTGAGATGCAGTGGGTGGGCGGAGGCTCAGGGTGAGATGCAGTGGGTGGGCGGAGGCTCAGGGTGAGATGCAGTGGCTGGGCGGAGGCTCAGGGTGAGATGCAGTGGGTGGGCGGGGGCTCAGGGTGAGATGCAGTGGGTGGGCGGAGGCTCAGGGTGAGATGCAGTGGCTGGGCGGAGGCTCAGTGTGAGATGCAGTGGGTGCGAGGAGGCTCAGGGTGAGATGCAGTGGGTGGGCGGAGGCTCAGGGTGAGATGTAGTGGCTGGGCGGAGGCTCAGGGTGAGATGCAGTGGGTGGGAGGAGGCTCAGGGTGAGATGCAGTGGGTGCGAGGAGACTCGGTGAGATGCAGTAGGTAGGCGGAGGCTCAGGGTGAGTTGCAGAGGGTGGGAGGTGGCTCAGGGTGAGATGAAGTGGGTGGGCGGGTGCTCCGGGTGAAGTGCAGTGGGTGGGAGGAGGCTCGTGGTGAGATGCTGTGGGTGGGCGGAGGCTCAGGGTGAGATGCAGTGGGTGGGCGGAGGCTCAGGGTGAGATGCAGTGGGTGCGAGGAGGCTCAGGGTGAGATGCAGTGGGTGGGCGGAGGCTCAGGGTGAGACGCAGTGGGTGGGTGGAGGCTCAGGGTGAGATGCAGTGGGTGGGCGGGGGCTCAGGGTGAGATGCAGTGGGTGCGAGGAGGCTCAGGGTGAGATGCAGTAGGTAGGCGGAGGCTCAGGGTGAGATGCAGCGGGTGGGAGGAGGCTCAGGGTGAGATGAAGTGGGTGGGCGGGGGCTCAGGGTCAAATGCAGTGGGTGGGAGGAGGCTCAGGGTGAGATGCAGTGGGTGAGCGGAGGCTCAGGGTGAGATGCAGTGGGTGGAAGGAGGCTCAGGGTGAGATGCAGTGGGTGGAAGGAGGCTCAGGGTGAGATGCAGTGGGTGGGTGGAGGCTCAGGGTGAGATGCAGTGGGTGGGCGGAGGCTCAGGGTGAGATGAAGTGGGTGGGAGGAGGCTCGGGGTGAGATGAAGTTGGTGGGAGGAGGCTCAAGGTGAGATGCAGTGGGTTTGCGGATGCTCAGGGTGAGATGAAGTGTGTGGGCGGAGGCTGAGGGTGAGATGCAGTGGGTGGCCGGGGGCTCAGGGTGAGAGGAGGTGGGTGGGCAGAGGCTCGGGGTGAGAGGCAGTGGGTGGGAGGAGGCTCGGGGTGAGATGCAGTGGGTGGGCGGAGGCTCAGGGTGAGATGCAGTGGGTGTGCGGGGGCTCAGGGTGAGATGCAGTGGGTGCGAGGAGGCTCAGGGTGAGATGCAGTGGGTGGGCGGGGGCTCAGGGTGAGATGCAGTGGGTGGGCGGAGGCTCGGGGTGAGATGCAGTGGGTGGGCGGAGGCTCAGGGTGAGATGCAGTGGGTGGGCGGAGGCTCAGGGTGAGATGCAGTGGGTGGGAGGTGGCTCAGGGTGACATGCAGTGGGTGGTTGGGGGCTCAGGGTGAGATGAAGATGGTGGGCGGAGGCTCAGGGTGAGATGCAGTGGGTGGGAGGAGGCTCAGGGTGAGATGAAGTGGGTTGGCGGAGGCTCAGGGTGAGATGCAGTGGGTGGGAGGAGGATCAGGGTGAGATGCAGAGGGTGGGAGGAGGCTCAGGGTGAGATGCAGTGGGTGGGAGGGGGCTCAGGGTGAGATGCAATGGGTGGGTGGAGGCTCAGGGTGAGATGCAGTGGGTGGGCGGAGGCTCAGGGTGTGATGCAGTGGGTGGGAGGGGGCTCAGGGTGAGATGCAGTGGGTGGGCGGAGGCTCAGGGTGAGATGCAGTAGGTGGGAGGAGGCTCAGGGTGAGATGCAGTAGGTGGGAGGAGGCTCAGGGTGAGATGCAGTGGGTGGGTGGAGGCTCAGGGTGAGATGCAGTGGGTGGGCGGAGGCTCAGTGTGAGATGCAGTGGGTGGGCGGAGGTTCCGGGTGAGGTGCAGTAGGTGGGAGGACGCTCGGGGTGAGATGCAGTGGGTGGGCGGGGGCTCAGGGTGAGATGAAGAGGGTGGGAGGAGGCTCAGGGTGAGATGCAGTGGGTGGGTGGAGGCTCCGGGTGAGATGCAGTGGGTGGGAGGAGGCTCGGGGTGAGATGCAGTGGGTGGGCGGGGGCTCCGGGTGAGATGAAGAGGGTGGGAGGAGGCTCGGGGTGAGATGCAGTGGGTGAGCGGAGGCTCAGGGTGAGATGCAGTGGGTGGGCGGAGGCTCAGGAAGGGATCAAGAGAGTGGGAGGAGGCTCAGGGTGAGATGCAGTGGGTGGGCGGAGGCTCAGGGTGAGATGCAGTTGGTGGGCGGTGGCTCAGGGTGAAATGCAGTGGGTGGGCGGGGGCTCAGGGTGAGATGCAGTGGTTGGGCGGAGGCTCAGGGTGAGATGCAGTGGGTGGGAGGAGGCTCAGGGTGAGATGCACTGGGTGGGAGGAGGCTCAGGGTGAGATGCAGTGGGTGGGTGGAGGCTCAGGGTGAGATGCCGTGCGTGGGCGGAGGCTCAGGGTGAGATGAAGTGGATGGGCGGAGGCTCAGGGTGAGATGCAGTGGGCGGAGGCTCAGGGTGAGATGCAGTAGGTGGGAGGAGGCTCAGGGTGAGATGCAGTAGGTGGGCGGAGGCTCAGGGTGTGATGCAGTGGCTGGGCGGAGGCTCAGGGTGAGATGCCGTGCGTGGGCGGAGGCTCAGGGTGAGATGCAGTGGGCGGAGGCTCAGGGTGAGATGCAGTAGGTGGGAGGAGGCTCAGGGTGAGATGCAGTGGGTGGGTGGAGGCTCAGGGTGTGATGCAGTGGCTGGGCGGAGGCTCAGGGTGAGATGCCGTGCGTGGGCGGAGGCTCAGGGTGAGATGAAGTGGATGGGCGGAGGCTCAGGGTGAGATGCAGTGGGCGGAGGCTCAGGGTGAGATGCAGTAGGTGGGAGGAGGCTCAGGGTGAGATGCAGTAGGTGGGCAGAGGCTCAGGGTGAGATGCAGTTGGTGGGCGGAGGCTCAGGGTGAGATGCAGTGGGTGGGCGGAGGCTCAGGGTGAGATGCAGTGGGTGGGCGGAGGCTCAGGGTGAGATGAAGCGGATGGGCGGAGGCTCAGGGTGAGATGCAGTGGGCGGAGGCTCAGGGTGAGATGCAATAGGTGGGAGGAGGCTCAGGGTGAGATGCAGTGTGTGGCCGGAGGCTCAGGCTGAGATGCAGTGGGTGGGAGTCGGCTCAGCGTGGGATGCAGTGGGTGGTCAGAGGCTCAGCGTGGGATGCAGTGGGTGGGCGGAGGCTCAGGGTGAGATGCAGTAGGTGGGCGGAGGCTCAGGGTGAGATGCAGTAGATGGGCGCAGGCTAAGGTGAGATGCAGTAGGTGGGAGGAGGCTCATTTGGAGCACGGACCTGTTGGGCCGAATGGCCTGAATCTGTGCTGTAAATTTGATCTGACGTAATATTGAACTCTAGGGTTGATTTTGGGTGCCTGAATGTTCTGTTTAGTCATTAAATTGCTCACATAAGGGATTATCCAGCTGGAGAGGTTTGAGCATATGAACATATGAATTAAGAGCAGGAATAGGCCATATGGCCCCTCAAGCCTGCTCCGCCATTCAATAAGATCATGGCTGATCATCGACCACAACTCCACTTTCCTGCCCAATCTCCATATCCCTTGGTTCCCCGAGCGCCCAAAAACCTATTTATCTCAGCCTTGAATTTACTCAACGTCTCAGCATCCACAGACCTTTGGGGTACAGAATTCCAAAGATTCACAACCCTCTGAGTGAAGAAATCCCTCCTCACCTCAGTCTTAAATCACCAACCCCTTATGCTGAACCTATGCCCCCTAGTTCTAGACTCTCCAGCCAGGGGAAACAACCTCCCACCATCTACCCTGTCAATCCCCCTCAGAATCTTATGGGGGAGAAATTCGGCTGGTTGCGCCACCGATTAACGCCTAAAGAGGCCGAGAAGTGGGGCGCTAGCCAATTTCCGGGCGAGCGCAGGGCACCTAGCGCCTTGCCCCATATTGAGCATGCATTTTAGCGCCGGCTTAGCGCCCGCTCACGGGCGCAGGCTGATTATGACGTCATTTGAGTGTGCATCGCGTTTTGGGCGCCCCGGACCGGAAATTCAGTGGCACCCCCCTCCGTAGCGCCTGGCGCTAATAGTGACAGCTTACCTGGAACCTTACCAAGTCGCTCTCGGGCTGGAGGAGCGTTATTTAAAGGGGACTGGTGTGGCTTAAAAGCGGCAGCCATTTTTGGAGCACAACTTCCTCGAGAGCTACAAAGAGTTGCTGAGCTGCACACTGAGAGCCATTTGACCACTGAGCCAGCGCAGGCAGACGATCTTCAGCCTTCTGACCATCACCTTGCTGTTGGTGAGCCTTGACAATGGGGAACATTCCTGTGGGCACTTATTATGGGGGCTGCATTGGAGGGGAACGTCCTGCTGCTGAATCATCTGGAAAGGGCACTGAGATGCTGGGAGAGGGGGGCGATAATGGCCAGACGGAGGAGGGCCAACAGACGTCGTCACAGCAGATCTTACGCTGGCAGGGTTTTCCGACAGCAGTTTTCCTACATGAACATGCCGGAGGAGCAGTGTGTCAGAAGGCTGCGATTTAGAAAGGAGGTGGTGACTGAGCTGTGCCAGCTGCTTCAGCCAGATCTGCAGCCTCAGAAAAGGTGCAGGACATCTCTGTCGGTGGCTGAGAAGATGCCTGCTGGCCTGAACTTCTACGCGAGCGGCTCTTCTCAGGCTGCGCGTCAGAGGCTGATCAGAAGTAGCTTCTAGGCCCCTCTCACGGAATGCTTGCTGCCATTCCAAGAACAGGAATGGAGCCGGTCTGATACCCCCAAGCCTGTGAAGGGAAAGATGCATGTAAATAGCAGGCATGGCCATTGTAAATGAAGAAAGTGTTTCATTACACAAAATATGGTTCCTTCAAACATGAGAAAGCTATAGCAACAGAAAGCAAAACTAATACACTGACATATAACTGCCTCTCACACCCGGGAGACTGTCCAAAACATAAATCACATTCCGACCATCTTCCTTGGCCTTGATTCCACTGCGCCAACCAAAGCATCCAATGCCCCATCAGTGAGGTGATCCACCCTCTGCCTCACCCTTTCCATGTCTTGCTAGGCTGGTGCGCCACATGTAGGCTCCCACCGCTTTGAAGGCCTACAAGGCAGTGAGTGTGTCTGGTGATGCCAATTTGTTATGTTCATTAATAACTAGTCGTTTTCATTATGAATAGCTAGCTTCTAGCTAGTCACTTTATTCATGCCATGTGGACTTCTGTACAGCATCCATCTTGACTACTGCCTTCTGGCAGCCGAGTGCATCATGGATAGCCCCACTCTTATATATACAGCTAAACATACAACAACATACAGCTCCACCTAGTGTACCATTCTAGAATGACAGGTTACTGATCATTACATCCCCCTTTCTTTGAGGTTAAACAAAATCAATATCAATCGACTTTCAAGAAATATGATAAAGATGATATCAGTAACACTTTTGTTAGTGCTCTATAAACATAAACATTTTCACAACAGTCAACACATTTTCAAAGCTTTACTTTATACTCAAAGATTAAGTCTATCAGGCTTCTTTACTTCATGTGTGGATCTTCTCAGCATAGGTAAGTCTGATGTGTTTTCATGAGAGCCTGTATGTGTGTTTGTGTTAGATTGTTCTGGTGGTGAGTGACAAGATTCAGTTGCGGCATTGTCATCAATTTGCTCTTGGATAGTTTTGTGTGTCTTCAGGAGGGAACGACGGTTCCTCCTGAGAATCTGTCCTTCCTCAGTTTTAACATTGTATGACCTTGGTCGTACTTCCTCAAGAACTGTAGCTTTCCTGTTCCATGCATCTGGATCCTCAATCCTGACAACATCATCCCTTGTCAATGGTTTTAGAGTTTTGGATGACTTGTCATAGTATGATTTCTGTTTCAGCTTTAACAGTTGAAGTCTCTGTCTCAGTTCCTTACTCTGCTGTTCTTTTGCACAGCAGGGTAGCGTGGTGCGCAACTTGTGACCCATTAGGAGTTCAGCAGGTGAAGAACCAGAGTCTAAAGGTGAGGCTCGGTAGCTCAGCAGGGCGAGATAAGGATCAGACTTGCTTTCTGTTGCTTTCTTCAGTAGCTGTTTGAGAACTTGAACACCTTTCTCTGCCTTACCATTCGACTGAGCATACAAAGGACGGGATGTGATGTGCTGAAAGTCATACTGTGCTGCAAACTGTTGCCACTCCTTACAGTTGAAGCACGGACCATTGTTGCTAACGGCAATCCTGGGAATACCATGTCTGGCGAAGATGGATTTAGCATGCATTATGACACTGCTTGCTGTGGTGCTTGAGAGCAGCGCCATCTCAGGATAGTTAGAATAGTAGTCAATCACTATTGGATAGTCTTTACCATTCAAATGAAAAAGGTCCATACCAACCTTTTGCCATGGTGCTGTTGGTATGTCAGCTACTATCATTGGTTCCTTTGCTTGTTTGTTTTGGTGTTTCTGACATGTCTCACATTTGCCTATCATGTTCTCAATGTCCTTATTTATGCCAGGCCAATAAACAGTGTCTCTTGCTCTCCTTTTGCATTTTTCAATTCCGAGGTGTCCCTCATGAATCCTTTTGAGCATGTCTTGACGTAGAGCCTGTGGAATGACTATTCTGTTCTGTTTTAGTAATAGTCCACTTGCGACACTCAACTCTGCCCTGATGTGAAAATACTTTGGACAGGAACCTTTTGGCCAACCATTGTGAATGTTCTCTATTACTGTTTGTAATACTGTATCTTTTACTGTTTCTTCTGCTATTTGCTTTGATTTTGTGTCTGACACGGGCAGCGCAGCAGTGACCATACTCACATGAACAGCCACAGCTTCTTCAGTAGAGCTCATATGACTCATTGTGAGTGCTCGGGATAGTGCATCTGCTAACACTATGTGTTTGCCTGGTGTGTAGATCAGTTCAAAGTCATATCTTTGCAGCTTCATCATGAGTCATTGTATCCTTGGAGACATCTCATTCAGGTTTTTTTTATGATGGCAACCAGTGGGCAGTGGTCTGTCTCAACTGTGAAGGTGGGAAGTCCATATATGTAGCCATGGAACTTTCTAGTCTGACTACCAAGCCTAGACATTCCTTTTCAATCTGGGCGTATTGACACTCAGAATCAGTCATAGACCTGGAGGCATAGGCAACAGGCTTCCAATCTTCACCCTCTGCTTGTAGCAAGACCGCGCCTAGGCCATCTTTTGATGCATCCGTTGACACTTTGATTCTCTTTGTTGTGTCAAAGGAGGTGAGTACAGGTGTGGTTGTCAGCACTGTTTTGAGGTTCATCCACTCTTGTTCATGTCTTTCTGTCCATGCGAACTCATTTGTTTTATGTAGCAGGTCTCGCAGACAGGCTGTCTTGGCTGACAAGTTAGGAATGAATTTTCCAATGAAGTTTATCATCCCCATGATGCGTAGCACCCCTTTTTTGTCAGTGGGTCGGGGCATGTTGAGTATGGCGTTTACTTTTTCCATATCTGGCTCTATTCCTTTACCAGATAGATTATCTCCTAGGAAAGTGACTTCCTGGATGCCAAACTGACACTTGGCTTTGTTGAGCTTCAGTCCATTCTGGCGTATGCTCTGTAGCACTTTAGTCAGTCTCTCATTGTGTTCTTTCAGTGTGGAGCCCCAGATGATGATGTCATCAACATTGACCCGAACTCCTTCCAGACCTTCAATTATGTGTTCCATCGCTCTATGAAAGATTTCAGATGCAGATATTATCCCGAAAGGCATTCTGAGGAAACAATACCTGCCAAATGGTGTGTTGAAGGTACAGTATTTGGTGCTCTCTTCATCCAGTTTTAGTTGCCAAAATCCTTGTGAGGCATCGAGCTTTGTGAACCACCTGGCACCTGACATTTCACTGGTGATTTCTTCTCGCTTGGGAATCTGGTAGTGTTCACGTTTTATGTTTGCATTTAAGTCCTTTGGATCCATGCATATTCTTAGATCATTGTTCTTTTTTTTTACACATACCATGGAGTTAACCCAGTCTGTTGGCTCTTCGACTTTCCTGATGACTCCTAGTGTGGTCATTCTGTCCAGTTCTTTCTTGAGCCGGTCATGCAGGGGTGCTGGAACTCTCCGTGGAGCATGTACCACTGGCTTAGCATCCTCCTTTAGCTGGATCTTGTAAGTGAATGGTAGAACTCCAAATCCTTTGAATACATCCTGGAAATTACTCACTACAGAATCCACCGAGTCATCTGGTCTGCTTATGGCACAGTTTATACAGTAGACTCTCTTGACCTGTTCTAAGTCCTCACAAGCTTTGTCACCTAGTAGTGAATCAAGTCCTTCAGCCACAACAGAAAACATGAGATGATGCACTTTGTCTTTGACTGTCACGTTAAGTCTGCATACACCTAAGCTATCTATTTTCTGTCCATTATAGTCCTTCAGTAGTACTGACTTTTTCTGTATTTTGGGCTTTTCTTTCATGTTTTTAATGTCACTCATACTGATTAAGTTTGCTTTTGCCCCAGTGTCTAGTTTCAATGTAAATAATGCTCCATTTACCTGCAGTGGGATCATCCATTTGTCCTCTTTTACTGCATTAACTTTATGTTCAGCATTGTCCATTCCTGAGGGCTGCACATTTTCTGTATCCTTTTTGATATTGTCACATGACACCATTCCTACAAAAAATGACTCACTTAAATCAGTGTCCTCAATCACATTAACTCGTTGCCCTTTCTTAGTTTTTACTTTTGAAAAGCATTGTTTGGTAAAGTGATTCTTTCCATAACATTTTGTGCACATTTTCCCAAACGCAGGGCTTTGTCGTGACTGGTGTTTGTAACCATAGCGTTTACAATTAAAAATTCCTTCCTCCGATTGCTTTTCATTTCTGTTCTGCCCATGTTTCTTCCCCTTGTAGGACACAGCACCGACAGCAGCACTATCACTTACTACAATCGCATTATTATTATTTTCACTGAAAGTCTTCGCGTGCTTTTGAGCTAGCTCACTGGCTTGGCATATTTTTACAGCTTTTTCCAATGTTAGTTCGGTTTCTCTCAACAGACATTCCCTGACCCTTTTATCAGGAATACCAAACACAATCTGGTCACGATTCATGGATAATTTCAGATCAGAAAAATTACATGTCTGTGCTTTAAGTTTTAGATCGGTGATAAAGCTATCAAAAGTCTCATTTTGCTGCTGTGTCCGTGAACGGAACATGTTCCTCTCATAGGTTTCGTTCTTTTTGGGAGAACAATGTGTATCAAATTTCTTTAGCACATCGTCCAATTTTTTTCTGTCCTGCTCTGGATCAAATACAAACATATTAAATACCTCTATCGCCTGCGGGCCTGCAACCATGAGCAGCAACGCTATTTTCCTTGCGTCCGGCATTGTACCGAACCCGATGGCAGCAATGTAGAGTTCAAATTGTTGTTTGAAAGTCCGCCAATTGCAGTCGACATTCCCCGTGAGTTTCAAACCCTCCGGTGGCTTCAAAGACTCCCTGTCACATTTCACAATATTCAGCAGATTTTACCAATCCTGGTACCATGTTATGTTCATTGATAACTAGTCGTTTTCATTATGAACAGCTAGCTTCTAGCTCGTCACTTTATTCATGCCATGTGGACTTCTGTACAGCATCCATCTTGACTACTGCCTTCTGGTAGCTTAGTGCATCATGGGTAGCCCCACTTTTATATATACAGCTAAACATACAGCAACATACAGCTCCACCTAGTGTACCATTCTAGAATGACAGGTTACTGATTATTACACAATTGACCTGCCCCTTTAAGAGCTGGCCAGCACCAGTGTGTCTCAGGGAAAGTGATTATTGACAGCACCTTCGCTGCGCCCCGCCACCGCGAAATTGGGTTGCGCCGCTGGGTTAGCGCCTTCAGAGTAGCGTGCAGCGCCTGATATAGCGCCGCAATCACCTTTAGGGGCGCTGCAACCCAATATCGCGCTAGGTGGTGCTAAATTGCGCCTGGCGCTAAACTTTGCGCATCGCCAGGACTAGCACCCCAAACGCGGCTATACCAAATTTCTAGGCCCATATGTTTCAATGAGATCACCTTTCATTCTTCTAAACTCCAGAGAGTATTGACCCAATCTACTCAATCTTTCCTCATAGGCAACCCTTTCATCCCAGGGATCAATCTAGTGAACCTTCGTTGCACCACCTCTAAGGCAAGTATGTCCTTTCTCAGATAAGGAGACTGAAACTGTGCACAGTACTCCAGATGTGGTCTCACCAGAGCCCTGTACAATTGTAGCAAGACTTCCTTACTCTTGCACTCCAAGCCCCTTGTAATAAAGGCTAACATGCCATTTGCCTTCCTGTACCTGCATGCTAACACTCTTGTCTTTCCCATATGAGGACACCTAAATCTCTCTGAACACCAACATTTAACAGTTTCTTACCATTTAAAAAATATTGGGGGAAAAATTCAGTTGGTTAGCGCCTCCAGTTAGCACCTGGTGGGGGCGCTAATGGGGCACTGATTCAGTAATGCCGGGGCGAGGCGAATCCAGCGACGCATGCCAAATCCACCCCCGTAGTGCCACCACTACAAGTTACCACCAGGGACCTCAGCACCAGGCAGATCGTGACATCAGTGACTCACTGGGCGCCCGATCTACAAAATTGATTGTTGCTCCCTGCTTTAGCGCCTCGCCCTGACAGCAACAGGGAGAGGCGGCGTCAAGCAGGTGGATGCTGGCTCCAGGGGCGCTACTTAAAGGGATCATGAGTAATGAGTCGCAGCTATACTGGTGCCCACCACCTGGTGCCCAATAATCTGCAGCACTCGAGTCTTTAGCTCAGACCGTGGTTGGGTGTCGGCTTGTACTCTGCCTGTGCGCTCCTGCTCCCTTCTGTTGTGAGCCACCTTGGCATGCAAGAGAAAGGAAAGTGTGTGACTGAGTGTGGAGCAATGTGTTTGGGTGATGTGCCTGCTATAGTTGAATAACTGTCATTGTGTGCAAGGTGTGCAATGTGGGTAAGAGTGTTGGTAGGTAGAGATTGTTGGTGGGTGAGCGCTGGGGGTGTGGTGCTTTGGGCAGTGTGTGAAGACTGTGGTTCAGATGGTGGTATGTAGTATTTGTTGAAGCATTCACTCACTCTGATCACCCGAGTGAGGTCATTAAATTTCTTCCTGCACTGTGTGTGGGTCCTGGGGACCACAGTGCTGCCCAAGACCTGCTGGGCTATCTCCCTCCACATGGTGCAGAAGGCTTGCGGCAAGGGGCTCCTGCCACTTGTCAGGCAGAGCACCACCTCCGTCTTCCCACTGCGAACACCAACGCCTCCAATGCATGGTTGCAGAATCTGCGGGCTCTCTCCCTGGGGCATGGATCTGCCATTATTACGGCTGCTCGAGTCGTCCGGCTCCTTCTCCTTGGCCTGCTGCTGCTGGCCGAGACGACTGCACAGATGATGAGAATGAGGTTCTGCAGCATCAATGAACCTCCCCTTTAAGAACCGGAAAGAGCCTATGGCAATGATGACTTCTGATAAGACTGCACCTGATACTGGCCATCACTTTGAGAGTAACACCACTGAGCTAAGTCATTAGCACTTGATTTAGTGCTCCAATCCTTTCTTTGTGCAATGAGACTGAATTTTGCATACAGTCTGAAGCATTAGTACCTGGCACTAAATCTCAAACTTTTCAAAAGTTACCACCCATTCCTGGGCTATAATGAATTTCTCCCCCATTCTGTTTTTCTATTCTTCCAACCAAAATGAATAACCTCACATTTCCCCACATTATGCTCCATCTGCCACCTTATTGCCCACTCACTTAACCTGTCTATATCCCTTTGCAGGCTTTTTGTGTCCTCTTCACAATTTACTGTCCCACCTAGCTTTGCCTCGTCAGCAAACTTGGATACATTGCACTCGGTCCCTTCATCCAAGTCATTAATATAGATTGTAAATAGCTGGGGCCCAAGCACTGATCCTTGCGGAACCCCACTAGTTACAGCCTGCCAACTGGAAAATGACCCGTTTATCTCTACTCTCTGTTTCCTGTACTTTAACCAATCCTCTATACTTGTATTATCCCCAACCCCATGAGCTCTTATCTTGTGAAGCAACCTTTTATGTGGCACTTTATCGAATGCCTTTTGGAAATCCAAACATACTACATCCACTGATTCCCCTTTATCTACCCTGCTAGCTACATCCTCAAAAAACTCGAATAAATTTGTCAAACACGATTTCCCTTTCATAAAACCATGTTGACTCTGCCTAATCATATTATGATTTTCTAAGTACCCTATTACCACTTCCTTAATAATGGATTCCAGCATTTTCCCGACGACTGATGTCAGGGTAACTGGCCTGTAGTTCCCTGTTTTCTCTCTCCCTCCTTTCTTAAATAGAGGGATTAGATTTGCTACCTTCCAGTCCACTGGGACCATTCCTGAATCTAGGGAATTTTGGCAGATCAGAACCAATGCATCCACTATCTCTGCAGCCACCTCTTTTAGAACCCTAGGATGTTGGCCCTCAGGTCCAGGAGATTTGTCGGCTTTCAGTCCGATTAGGTTCTCAAGTACTTTTTCTCTACTGATATTAATTACTTTATTTTTGCAAAATATCGCAGCTCTTGCAATCTAAGAACTAGAAATGAGACCAAGATGTCAGTGTAAGATGCTTTTGATTTGCAAACGATTTTCAGTAAATACTGTACAAGAAAGCAACAGATAAAATGACCTATAATCAAAAGATTGGTGATGACTTGACTTTTATCTTTCTGTTGATAGTCTGTTGCAGTTCACGACCAGCTGCTTCCCATATGTGTTCTGGTGGGAATTTACTGAAACTTGTCTCGATCCCAGGCCCATTTCACAATACTCAGAAGCAGCTGGCGTACAGATCACCCTCCCACCAGTAAAGGGAACACTTCAGAGTGCGCACAAATGCTCGCGCCTCACCCTTCCCCTTCCTCACTCGGGTCACTTCCATCTAGCTCTTCACAGTGCCACTATTTCTGGAGCTAGCAGTAAAGCTAATTTAAACACAAGGGATGAGAATTCCGGTCCGCCTCTCTCTGGCTGGATGTCGAAGATCCCATTGGGAAGAAGAGCGGAGAGTTCTCCTGGGTCCTGGTCAGCATTCCACCCTCAAACGATGTCATCAAAGACAGATAATAAGCTCATTCATTTAGTGGGATCTTTCTGTGTGCAAATGACTGCCGCATTTCCCTGCATTGCTTCGAATGTTGTCCATGTGCATGCAATGTACTTTGAGATATTTCAGCACAACAAAGCATCACAGAAATATTAATTATTAGTCAGGAAACAGAAACTGAGTGACACCAGACATCTGAAAAACAGCAAAGAAACCAAAGGATGACTTCGCTCAATTCTTCTTCTTCTTCTTAGGCAGTCCCTCGGAACCGAGGATGACTTGCTTCCACATTAAAAATGAGTTCGCAGGTGACTGATGAGTCCAATGCTGGAACTACAGTCTCTGTCACAGGTGGGGCAGACGGTGGTTGAAGGGGCGGGTGGGTGGGGTGCTTGGGTTGACATGCGCTCCTTGCACTGCCTGCGCTTGGCTTCCGCTTGCTCCCGGCGAAGAGACTCGAGGTGTTCGGCGCCTTACCGGATGCTTCTCCTCCACTTTGTGTGGTCTTGGGCCAGGGATTCCCAGATGTCGGTGGGGATGTTGCACTTTTTCAAGAAGGCTTTGAGGGTGTCCTTGAAGCGTTTCCTCTGCCCACCTGGTGCTCTCTTGTCGTGTCAGAGCTCCAATGCCAGTAAGATTGCTCACGGTCAACCAATAGTCAATACAAAAAGGTCAAAAAAGGAGGGCCTCCATCCTGAAATAATTCCCATAAGTAAAGCCTGCAAGATATCACAGAGCTGGAAACCATATGACAATAATTCAACAATCTACTCAGCCAATGTAACCACTTACTTTAGAAAGGAAGTGACTATCAAGCACAGCCCTCAGAGGAATTTTCCAGTGGCTTAATGAGACTCAAAGTAACAAAAGATCTGAGACTCGCAACACATCTTGCTTTCAACAAACTTGGTGAATGGCCGCAAGTAAAAATCGTCCTCAAACAAATGGGAAAAATATGAAAGCAAAACGCAAAACTAGTCTGTGAGAATCTGTTATTTGCAAACACTACTAAGTGTGCTGCTTGGCTCACGTTAAGCCAAAGCCTCGTCTGCTCTCTCAGGTGGATACAAAAGATCCCATGGCACTATTCGAAGAAGAGTAGGAGAGTTCGCCCTGGTGTCCTGGCCATTGTCTATCCCTCAATCAACATCACTAAAAACAGATTATCTGCTCATTATCACATTGCTGTTTGTGGGCGCTTGCTGTACGCAAATTGGCTGCTGCGTTTCCTACATTACAACAGTGACTACCCATCAAAAGTATTTTTAATCATAGAATCATAGAAATTTACGGCACAGAGGGAGGCCATTTGGCCCATCGTGTCTGTGCCGGCTGAAAAAGAGCTATCCAGCCTAATCCCACTTTTCAGCTCTTGGTCCGTAGCCCTGTAGTTTATGGCACTTCAAGTGCATATCCAAGTACTTTTTAAATGCGATGAGGGTCTCTGCCTCTACCACCCTTTCAGGCAGTGAGTTCCAGACCTCCACCACCCCCTGGGTGAAAAAAGTTCTCAACTCCCCTCTAGTCCTCCTACCAATTACTTTAGTATCTATGCCGCCCAGTTATTGACCTCTCTGCTAGGAGAAATAGATCCTTCCTATCCACTCTATCTAAGTCCCTCAAAATCTTATACATCTCAATTAAGTCTCCCCTCAGCCTCCTCTGTTCCAAACCAAACAAACCCCAGCCTATCCAATCTTTCCTCATCGCCACATTCGCCAGTCCTGGCAACATCCACGTAAATCCCCTCTGTACCCTCTCTAGTGCAATCACATCCTTCCTGTAATGTGGTGACCAGAGCTGCACGCAGTACTCCAGCTGCGGCCTAATTAGTGTTTTACACATTTCTAGCATAACCTCCCTGTTCTTATACTCAATGCCTCAGCTAATAAAGGCAAGAATCCCGTATGCCTTCTTAACCACCTTATTTACCCATCCTGCTGCCTTCATGCACTCCAAGGTCCCTCTGATCTTCTGCACTTCTCAGTATCCTACCATTTGTTGTGTATGTACCTTTAAGAGAATAACTGGTCTCAGACTGCAATACCGGCAGTGACCACCCCTGTATAAAAGGCGCTAGAGAGCCTCTGTTGGTTAGATTCGTTTATGCCTTCCACCAGTAAAGACTTGTTTGTTTCTCTCCTGCTAGTCCGTGTCTCAATCATTCACGGACTTAACACTGGCGACGAGGTAGAAAGAACTTACCTGCAACTCAGCAGCAGCTCCGACGACGTTGAAGGTAGGAAGAAGAAAAAAAAAATAGAGTCCATTGAAACTCGAGGAACGGGCGTCGACCGTCAATCATCAGGTTCAAGGCTTTGCAGGACTGACTTTCCAGAGCCAGGCTGGGTTCCTCGGTCCGTGGTTTCCCAACTAATCGGGCTGGTGGCAGGTAGTGCTCTGATCCTTCCTGGGCTGCAACGGGGCCGGGCAGCGAGTCGGGAAGCAAGGAGAGAGAGAGAGGGTGGAGCATACAGGGCGCGGCCGGTGTTTCGAAGCTGGGCAGCGTTCGGACCTCAGAAGAGGGAGGGAAGTGTCCCAGAGGGTCCGCTCCACGACGGGAAGATAATAAAAGAAAACGAATTAATATTTAACGCGCAGGAAACCGTGGAAAGCAGCGCTAACAACAGCGGGGAAGAAGGAAAAGCGCGGGAGGTGCCATTTTGTTAAATCAGAGAAGAAGGCAAAGCACGGGAGGTGCCATTTTAGATTTGCAAGATGCCGAAGACTGGCTGCATCACTGCTTTTGATAATACATTAGAGGACTGGACCACGTATGTGGAAAGAGTCGAGGTATATTTCGAGGCAAATGAAATAGCGGAGGGGAAAAAGGCATCAATATTGCTAAACTTAATGGGCGCTAGAACGTACGGCCTATTGCGGGATCTGATTACTCCAGCCAAACCGAAGGCGAAGAGTTTTAACGAAATTGTTGCTGTTCTACAGGAGCACTTAAACCCTGCACCACTGTTGATAGCAGAAAGATTTAAATTCCACAGGAGAACTCAGCACAAAAATGAGAGCAATGCTGAGTATCTTACGGAACTACGCAAGCTATCAAAGCACTGCCAGTTCGGAGCAGGACTGGCAGATACCCTACGGGACAAATTTGTCTGTGGACTCATGAGTAAAGGAACACAGAAGAAGTTACTCGCAGAAAAAGAGCTGACGCTCGATAAGGCTTTCAGCGTGGCAGTATCGTATGAAGCAGCAGCCAGGGAAGCTGCAGAAATGCAACAAAAACCACAGGAATACGGCACCCACGAAATGACACGGGGATTTGCAAAATGTTATCGCTGCGGCAGAACTAACCATGACCAGAAGCACTGCTGGTCCAAAGACAAAATATGCAGACAATGCGGGAAGATTGGACACATTGCACGAGTTTGTAGGTCTGGGAAGGCGACCAGCGACAACAAAAAGGCTGCTAAGGAACCGTACAAGAAAGTACAAAAGATGACGGACAGTAGTTCCGAAGACCAGATCAGCGATAGTGAATCCGAGAACAGGAGATTAAGCTGTCTCAAACTTCACAATGTAATCGCAAAAGAGGATCACCGAACCATTTGGGTCACCCTCACGATAGCAGGGTCCCAAGTTAAAATGGAATTGGATACAGGATCAGCGCTAACCATCATGAATCGACGAGGCTATGAGCGGCTATTTTCACACATACCCTTGAGAGAGACATCCATCATCTTGACGACGTATACGGAGCAAAAAGTATACCCCAGAGGAAAAATAAGGGTGCCTGTCGAATACAATGGCAAGAAAATACGGAAATTGTATCTCTACATACTGCCAAATGGTGGACCACCGTTACTGGGACGGAAATGGATCAGGAAGATAAACTTAGATTGGCATTCCATTCATGCAATGACAGTGGACGGTAAAAAAGATGAAGACGTCACTCCTGGACGATTGTCAACAATCTTAGCCAACGCCAAAGAGGTATTTCAACAAGAACTGGGCACGCTTAAAGGCGTAACCGCCTCGTTAAAAATAGAAGAGAATGCAGTTCCCAAGTTTTTCAAAGCGAGGCCGGTACCATATGCAATTCGTCCAGCCGTCAAGGCAGAGCTGGAGAATCTGGAGAAGGCGGGCGTGTTGTCTAAGGTCGACTGGAGCGAGTGGGTGACACCCATCGTTCCTGTCATGAAGAAAACGTTAAGCAATAAGTCCGGAGAGCCAAGGAAGATTCGCATCTGTGGGGATTTCAAGGTGACGGTGAACCCTGTCCTTCACACAGTACAATATCCTCTTCCAAGGATAGAAGACATCTTCGCCTCACTGTCTGGAGGGAAGCGTTTTACAAAAATTGACCTAGCACAAGCCTATTTGCAGATGGAGGTTGAAGAGTCCTCTAGGAAGTATCTCATGATAAACACTCACAAAGGTCTTTACCAATATCATCGATTGGTATTCGGAGTAGCATCGGCTCCGGCGATATGGCAAAGAGCGATGGAACAAGTCCTGCAAGGGATTCCGGGGACTCAGTGTTACTTGGACGACATCCTTGTAACAGGTGAAGATGACAGTGAACACCTTAACAACCTAGAACAGGTGCTCACTAGACTACGGGAACATGGGCTGCGAGCCAACCGTCCCAAGTGCGAATTTTTTAAGAAACAGATATCGTATTGTGGCCACGTGATTGATGAAGAGGGGTTACATAAGTCCCCTGACAAAATTGAAGCGGTTGTTAAGGCCCCAGCGCCTGAAAATGTGTCGCAACTGAGGTCATTCCTCGGGTTGGTGAATTACTACCATAAGTTTTTGCCGAATTTGTCGACAATTCTGCATCCACTGAACGCCCTGCTACGAACGGGGGTAGCATGGAAATGGAGCGATGATTGTAAACGTGCTTTTCAGAAGAGTAAGGACTTAATCACTTCGAAGGAAGTATTGGCTCACTACAACCCAGCGCTGCCAATCAGGCTGGCGTGTGATGCGTCTCCCTACGGCATTGGGGCGGTACTGTCACATAAATTCCTTAATGGTTTGGAGAGGCCGATAGCTTTTGCGTCACGCTCGTTAACTTCTGCCGAGCGTAACTACGCCCAGATTGACAGAGAGGCCCTCAGCCTAGTGTGGGGGGTGAAGAAGTTCAATCACTATCTGCACGGTCAAAATTTTACTCTACTAACCGATCATCAACCTCTTGTCTCCATTTTCAACCCTCAGAAGGGCATACCGATAATGACAGCACAACGGCTGCAGAGATGGTCCCTTTTCCTAGGGGCACACCAATATGACATCGAGTACAGGGGAACTAAACAGCATGGAAATGCTGATGGATTGTCATGTCTACCATTGCCGACGGTGGAAGAAGAAGACCTTGCAGTGGATCCAATGGAGTTATTCCACTCGACCATAGTCGAATGTCTCCCTGTGACGAATGCAAACATAGAAAAGGAAACACAGAATGACCCGACACTATCACGGGTCTATGATTTAACGGTGAAGGGATGGCCCGCACATGGCGAACCACTGCTGCCAGCATTTTCGTCAAGAAGAGAACAGCTGTCAGTGTGCAGAGGAACCTTGATGTGTGGATCCAGAGTAGTAATTCCACCTAAGTTGACGGATAGAGTGCTCAATGAGCTTCATGAGAGTCATCTGGGTGGGGTAAAAATGAAGAGCTTAGCCAGAGCATTTGTGTGGTGGCTGGGAATCGATAGAGAAATCGAAGAGATGACCAAGAGCTGTGCAGGATGCCAGAAGGTCCAAAACGCCCCACCACAAGCTCCTCTGCATCCATGGGAGTGGCCCTCATCTCCATGGCAAAGGGTGCACATTGATTTTGCTGGTCCCTTCATGGACTCGATGTTTTTAATTGCGGTGGATGCACATTCAAAGTGGCCAGAGGTAATAAAAATGTCCTCAAACACCACGAAAAAAACTATCGCAGTTTTACGAACCATATTCGCCAGGAATGGGCTGCCTGAACAGATTTGCTCTGACAATGGACCACAGTTTGTGTCTGAAGAGTTCCGGAGGTTCTTAAAGAACAATGGTGTTAAGCATTACACATCTGCGCCATATCATCCAGCCACTAATGGATTGGCCGAGAGGTTTGTCCAAACATTCAAGAAGGCTATCAAGGCAATGTGTTATGAAGATATACCCCTACAACACAAGGTGGACAACTTCTTGTTTGCCTACCGGAATGCGACACATGCGGTTACCAACCAAACTCCAGCCATGATGTTCTTCAATCGAAGACTACGATGCTGCTTGGATTTGGTTAAACCAAACGTCCGAAGAGATGTGGAGAACAGGCAGTTTCAGAATATGAATGAAAGGCCGACCAGGAGTTTTAAGATAGGTCAACCAGTTTTGGCCCGGGACTACCGCACTGAGAAATGGCAGCCAGGAACGATTTGTACACGACAAGGACCTCTCATGTATACCGTGGACGTTGGGGAGAGCATTGTAAGATGCCATGCTGACCAGATTCTAGAGTCACTGGAAAACGTCAACTCCACACCACGATCTGATACACCTGGTAATGAAATCGACGTTCCAATTGCAGCTACCGCAGAACCGGTAATGTTGGAAGCAGATGAACCAAACAACGACATTGATTCCGACTCAACATTGCCAGAAGAACCTGATACTCCAAAGAGGCGTTATCCAGACAGAATCAGGACGCCTCCTCAAAGACTTAACTTATAATTGCTTAAACTTAACCAATGTATCTAGCAACAGTAATTGTGATTGTAATTCGTTATCATTAGTGTTAAATGAATGTTATGTACTGTTTATCTAAAAGGGGAGGAATTGTTGTGTATGTACCTTTAAGAGAATAACTGGTCTCTGACTGCAATACCGGCAGTGACCACCCCTGTATAAAAGGCGCTAGAGAGCCTCTGTTGGTTAGATTCGTTTATGCCTTCCACCAGTAAAGACTTGTTTGTTTCTCTGCTGCTAGTCCGTGTCTCAATCATTCACGGACTTAACACCATTTATGGTTTATTCCCTTGCCTTGTTTGCCCTCCCCAAGTGCATTATCTCACACTTCTGCAGATTGAATTCCATTTGACACTTTTCTGTCCATTGACATCTTCCTGCAATCTGCAGCTTTCTTCCTCACTAACCACACAGCCAATTTTTGTATCATCTGCAAACTTCTTAATCATACTTCCTACATTGAAGTCTAAATTATTGATATATACCACAAAAGGAAAGGGACCTAGTACTGAGCCCTGCAGAACACCACTGGAAACAGCTTTCCAGTCAGAGAAACACCAGTTGACCATTACCCTTTGCTTCCTGCCACTGAGCCAATGTTGGATCCAACTTGCCACTTTCCCTTGCATCCTATGGGTTTCTACCTTTTTGACCAGTCTGCCATGTGGGACCTTATCAAAAGCCTTGCTAATATCCATGTAGGCTACATCAAACGGGCTACCCTCGTCTATAAAGGAAATAGCCATATTCCAAGAGATACACCATCCTATGAACGGAATTTTGACTTTATTAAAACATGAAAACTGGGTTTAAAAATCTAAAAGCCTTAAAGATACAGGCTGTAAACAGAATACAGGATTCTGAGATAAGATGAAGGGTTGTTGACACAAAGCTGTAAACACCGTACAAGCTTTTGAAATGGGGATTGGTTGTTAATACTAAAACAATAGCCCTGTTGAAACAGCAGGTTGGAGGTTCCTCTATGTCTGAACATTGGATGAAACACAATAGCAATGCCCAAGTTAAGTGTTATAAACCAACACTTCAGAAAGCATCACATAAATTTAAAAAAACATGTGCCTTTGAAAAAATGACATCAAGTAAAAGAATTACCTGCCGTAAAATAGTTTTATGTTAAACATAGAACAAGCAGACACGACATCTGTGATATAACCATTGAAGTAGCTAAGAAATGCATAGAACACCCGAGTTGAAGTGCTTTTGATTTACATATTGTAAAAGGTACAAACAGAAGACTTTGTAAATATGACTCCAATAGATGCACCAAGCAATCACATTGGGCTCGAATTTCCCAGGGCCGTGGAGGTGGGAATGGAGGCATGTGGGTTGTTAAAATTGCAAAAAGTGGTAGGCGGGCCCAACCCCGCCTCCATCCCACCTCCAAGCAATTTTCAAGAAATCATGTTTACTGCTCCTGTATCCATCCTGCCTCCAAGAGGCGGGATAGGCACTTAAGGCCCTTAACAAGCACTAAATTGCCTCTATTATCCCATTTTGAAAGGCCTTTGTGATTTTAACCCTTTTCCCACGTGAAGCACGCCTGCTCTGAAACACGACGATGAAACCTGGCGGGAGCACAATTGGATTGCTGACTATTAGCTGCAGCTCCACCATTAAATAGGATATTTGATCAGCCATCATTTGCAGGTGGCAGGACTTTGTTGTCTCAGGTCTTGGGGAACTTTTAGAAGGCATAACCACAGCTGTGGAAGTTTGGAGCCTGACACCCATCTCCAGTGTGACCTCCTGGGAAACCCCTCTCGCCACCTTGACTGAGCGCTTCCTCAACTGAGGCATATACCAGAAGCATTGGAGGCATTTATTTCCTTTCCTTCTGGACATCAGATGAGGATGAAGACCAGCCGCGGCACCAGCAGAACCAGGAACAACAGCAGCACATGCCTGAGCAGCAGTGCCAAAGGTGGCTCCTGTTGTGTATGTACCTTTAAGAGAATAACTGGTCTCAGACTGCAGTACCGGCAGTGACCACCCCTGTATAAAAGGCGCTAGTAAGCCTCTGTAGTTTCAGTTTCCCGACTGACTCCTTTCAGTAAAGACTTGTTTTGTTCAACTCCTGCTGTCCGTGTCTCAATCATAAACGGACATAATACTGGCGACGAGCAGATACGAAATTACCTACAGTCTGCACCACCTCCTGGGATCCATTCCTGCAGCGAAGTGAGCAGAGGTCGAGGCCAGAAGGAAGGAAGAAGCAGTAGAGACGGGCGTCGACCGTGGGCATCCACCCTTGTGTTAGCGGAGTTGAAGATTGCTGGAGAAGCTGTCAAAAGCGGGGCCTGGTTCCTGTCGACGGTGCTTCAGCTAATCGGGCTGGTGGCAGGTAGTACACTGATCCTTCCTGGGCTGCGGCGGTCGCGAACTCGAGCGGGTGGCTTGCAACGGGGCTGAGCAGCGTTGTCGGGAAGAGGAGCGAGAGAGGGTGGAGCACACAGGGCGCGGCCGGTGCTACGAAGCCGGGCTGCGTATAGACCCGAGAAGAGGGAGGCAAGAGTCCCAAAGGATTGTTCCATGACGGGAAAATTATTTAAAAAAAAAAAGAAATATTAAACGCGCAGAAAACCGCGAGGAGCTGCAGGTTGCAACGGAAACCGCAGAAAGCAGCGCTAGCAACAGCGGGGAAGAAGGCAAAAGCGCGGGAGGCGCCATCTTAATTAGCGGGGAAGAAGGCAAAGCGCGGGAGGTGCCATTTTGTTAAATTGGGGAAGAAGGCAAAGCGCAGCAGGCGCCATTTTAGATTTGCAAGATGCCGAAGTCTGGCTGTATCACTGTCATTGATAATACAATAGAGGACTGGACCAGGTATGTGGAAAGAGTCGAGGTATATTGCGAGGCAAACGAAATAGCCGATGAGAAAAAGGCATCGTTATTGCTAAACTTAATGGGCGCTAGAACGTACGGCCTATTGCAGGACCTGATTACTCCAGCCAAACCGAAGGCAAAGAGTTTTAACGAAATTGTTGCTGTCCTACAGGAACACCTAAACCCTGCACCGCTGTTGATAGCCGAAAGATTTAAATTCCACAGGAGAACTCAGCATAAAGATGAGAGCAATGCTGAGTGCCTTACGGAACTATGCAAGCTATCAAAGCACTGCCAGTTCGGAGCAGGACTGGCAGATACACTACGGGACAAATTTGTCTGTGGACTCCTGAGTGAAGGAACACAGAAGAAGTTACTCTCAGAGAAAGAGCTGACGCTAGATAAGGCTTTCAGCGTGGCAGTATCATACGAAGCAGCAGCCAGGGGAGCTGCAGAAATTCAACAAAAGCCACAGGAATACGGCACCCACGAAATGACACGGGGATTTGCAAAATGTTATCGCTGCGGCAGAACTAACCATGGCCAGAAGGACTGCTGGTCCAAGGACAAAATATGCAGGCAATGCGGAAAGATGGGACACATTGCACGAGTTTGCAGGTCTGGGAAGAAGACCAGCGACAACAAAAAGGCTACTAAGGAACCGTACAAGAAAGTACAAAAGATGACGGTCAGTAGTTCCGAAGACCAGATGAGCGATAGTGAATCCGGGAACAGGAGACTAAGCTGTCACAAACTTCACAATGTAATCGCAAAAGAGGATCACCGAACCATTTGGGTCACCCTCACGATAGCAGGGTCCCAAGTTAAAATGGAATTGGATACAGGATCAGCGCTAACCGTCATGAATCGACGAGACTACGAGCGGCTATTCTCACACATACCCTTGAGAGAGACATCCATCGTCTTGACGACGTATACAGGGCAAAAAGTACACCCCAGAGGAAAAATAAGGGTGCCTGTCGAATACAACGGCAAGAAAATACGGAAATTGTATCTCTACATACTGCAAAATAGTGGACCACCGTTATTGGGACGTAAATTGATCAGGAAGATAAGCTTAGATTGGCACTCCATTCAAGCAATGACGGTGGACGGTAAAAAAGATGAAGACGTCACTCCTGGACGATTGTCAACAATCTTAGCTAACGCCAAAGATGTATTTCAACAAGAACTGGGCACTCTTAAAGGCGTAACCACCTCGATAAAAATAGAAGAGAATGCAATTCCCAAGTTTTTCAAAGCAAGACTGGTACCATATGCAATTCGCCCAGCCGTCGAGGCAGAGCTGGAGAATCTGGAGAAGGCAGGCATGTTGTCTAAGGTCGACTGGAGCGAGTGGGCGACACCCATCGTTCCTGTCATGAAGAAAACGTTAAGCAATAAATCTGAGGAGCCAAGGAAGGTTCGCATCTGTGGGGATTTCAAGTTGACGGTGAACCCAATCCTTCACACAGTACAATATCCTCTTCCAAGGATAGAAGACATCTTCACCTCACTGTCTGGAGGGAAGCGTTTTACAACCATTGACCTAGCACAAGCATATTTGCAGATGGACATTGAAGAATCCTCTAGGAAGTATCTCACGATAAACACTCACAAAGTTCTTTACCAGTATCATCGATTGGTACTCGGAGTAGCATCGGCTCCGGCGATATGGCAAAGAGCGATGGAACAAGTCCTGCAAGGGATTCCGTGGACTCAGTGTTACTTGGACGACATCCTTGTGACAGGTGAAGATGACAGTGAACACCTTAACAACCTAGAACAGGTGCTCACTAGACTACGGGAACATGGGCTGCGAGCCAACCGCCCCAAGTGCGAGTTTTTTAAGAAACAGATATCGTATTGTGGCCACGTGATTGATGAAGAGGGGTTACATAAGTCCCCTGACAAAATTGAAGCGGTTGTTAAGGCCCCAGCGCCTGAAAATGTGTCGCAACTGAGGTCATTCCTCGGGTTGGTGAATTACTACCATAAGTTTTTGCCGAATTTGTCGACAATCCTGCACCCACTGAACGCCCTGCTACGAACGGGAGTAGCATGGAAATGGAGCAATGACTGTAAGCGGGCCTTTCAGGAGACTAAGGACTTAATCACTTCAAGAGAAGTATTGGCTCACTACAACCCAGCACTGCCGATCAGACTGGCGTGTGATGCGTCTCCCTACGGCATTGGAGCGGTACTGTCCATAAATTCCTTGATGGTTTAGAGAGGCCGATAGCTTTTGCGTCACGCTCGTTAACTTCTGCCGAGCGTAACTACGCCCAGATTGACAGAGAGGCCCTCCGCCTAGTGTGGGGGGTGAAGAAGTTCAATCACTACCTGCACGGTCAAAAATTTACTCTACTAACCGATCATCAACCTCTTGTCTCCATTTTCAACCCTCAGAAGGGCGTACCGATAATGACAGCGCAACAGCTGCAGAGGTGGTCCCTTTTCCTAGGGGCACACCAATTTGACATCGAGTACAAAGGAACTAAACAGCATGGGAATGCTGATGGATTGTCACGCCTACCGTTGCCAACGGTGGAAGAAGTAGACCTTGCAGTGGATCCAATGGAGTTATTCCACTCGACCATAGTCGAATGTCTCCCTGTGACGAATGCAAACATAGAAAAGGAAACACGGAATGACCCGACACTATCACGGGTCTATGATTTAACGATAAGGATGGCCAGCACATGGTGAACCACTGCTGCCAGCATTCTCGCCGAGAAAAGAACAACTGTCAGTGTGCAGAGGAACCTTGATGTGTGGATCCAGAGTAGTAATTCCACCTAAGTTGATGGATAGAGTGCTAAATGAACTTCATGAGGGTCATCTGGGTGGGGTAAAAATGAAGAGCTTAGCCAGAGCTTTTGTGTGGTGGCCGGGAATCGATAGAGAAATCGAAGAGATGACCAAGAGCTGTGCAGGATGCCAGAAGGTCCAAAACGCCCCACCACAAGCTCCTCTGCATCCATGGGAGTGGCCCTCATCTCCATGGCAAAGGGTGCACATTGATTTTGCTGATCCCTTCATGGACTCGATGTTTTTATTTGCGGTGGATGCACATTCAAAGTGGCCAGAGGTAATAAAAATGTCCTCAACCACCACAGAAAAAACTATCACAGTCTTACGAACCATATTCGCCAGGAATGGGCTGCCTGAACAGATTTGCTCTGACAATGGACCACAGTTAGTGTCTGAAGAGTTCCGGAGGTTTTTAAAGAACAATGGTGTTAAGCATTACACATCTGCCCCATATCATCCAGCCACTAATGGATTGGCCGAGAGGTTTGTCCAAACATTCAAGAAGGCTATCAAGGCAATGTGCAATGAAGATATACCCCTACAACACAAGGTGGCCAACTTCTTGTTTGCCTACCGGAATGCGACACATGCGGTTACCAACCAAACTCCAGCCATGATGTTCTTCAATCGAAGACTACGATGCCGCTTGGATTTGGTTAAGCCAAACGTCCGAAGAGATGTGGAGAACAGGCAGTTTCAGAATATGAATGAAAGGCCGACCAGGAGTTTTAAGATAGGTCAACCAGTTTTGGCCCGGGACTACCGCACTGAGAAATGGCAGCCAGGAACGATTTGTTCACGGCAAGGACCTCTCATGTATACCGTGGACGTTGGGGAGAGCATTGTAAGACGCCATGCTGACCAGATTCTAGAGTCACTGGAAAACGTCAACTCCACACCACGATCTGATACACCTGGTAATGAAATCGACGTTCCAATTGCAGCTACCGCAGAACCGGTAATATTGGAAGCAGATGAACCAAACAACGACATTGATCCCGACTCAACATTGCCAGAAGAACCTGATACCCCAAAGAGGCGTTATCCAGACAGAATCAGGAAGCCTCCTCAAAGACTGAACTTATAATTGCTTAAACTTAACCAATGTATCTAGCAACCATAATTGTGATTGTAATTAGTTATCATTTAGTTGTTAAATGAATGTTATGTACTGTTTATCTAAAAGGGGAGGAATTGTTGTGTATGTACCTTTAAGAGAATAACTGGTCTCCGATTGCAGTACCGGCAGTGACCACCCCTGTATAAAAGGCGCTAGTAAGCCTCTGTAGTTTCAGTTTCCCGACTGACTCCTTTCAGTAAAGACTTGTTTTGTTCAACTCCTGCTGTCCGTGTCTCAATCATAAACGGACATAATAGCTCCGACTTTCACGAGAGGTAGTGGGTGACATCTGCGCAATGCTGCAACAAGATCTGCAGGCCAGAGGATCAGGTGGACAACCCTTACCAGTGGCGGTCAAAGTCACCACCGCACTCAACTTTTTGCCTCCGGCTCATTTCAGCGATCAGCAGCAGACATCAGTGGCATCTCCTAGGTGGCTGCACACACTTGCATCACGCAGGTAACTGATGCCCTCTTTGCCATCGTGCACAATCACATCCATTTCACCAAGGATCAAACAAGTGTCACGGCGCATGCGGTTGGATTAGCTAATCTGGCAGGCTTTCCAAGGGTGCAGGGCATCGTTGACTGCACACATGTGGCCCTTAAGGCACCCCATTGCAATCCAGGTATTTTTGTCAACCGCAAGGGCTGCTACTCCCTCAACGTTCAGCTGGTGTGTGACTACAAGAAGGAAATTTTGCATGTTTGTGCCAAATACCCTGGCAGTTGCCATGACTCCTTCATACTGCGCCAGTCTAGTGTGCCTCCGCTATTCAGTCCACCAGACCAATTTAATGGATGGCTACTTGGAGACAAGGGCTATCCCCTGAAGATGTGGCTTAATGACACCGTTGAGGAGCCCATCCAATGAAGCTGAGGAGAGCAACAACTCCAGCCACATTTCCACCAGATTCATAATCGAGCAAACCATCGGTTTGCTGAAGATGCGCTTCAGATGCCTGGATAGATCAGGTGGAGCCCTGCAATACTCAGCAGCCAGGGTCTCCAGAATCATTGTGGTTTGCTGTGCCCTTCACAACATGGCACAGCGTCATGGCTTGCAGATTCCTGAAGACCAAGTGGCTCCTCACATATCCTTCTCAGATGAGGAGGAGGAGGAGGAGGAGGAGGAGGTGGAGGAGGAGCTGGAGGAGGAGGTGGAAGAGGAGGAGGAGGAGAGCGAAAATGAACATCTTGCAGAGGTCCATCAACCAGCGGCAGCAGTACGCGAGAACATTACTGCCCAGGATGCAAGGAACGCACTCATCTTGGCCAGATTTGCTTAGCCTAGCCAACCAAGCATTTTTGCCTCGCAGCTTCTTACCAGAGCTTCGACAATGGCCAAGAACCACTGGATTCCTAACAATTTGATCACCATACTGACAATTGCATGTAATCCTAAGCCCTCAATGTAGAAGTCCCATTAGCGAAATGACACAGGCCACAACTGCAGCAGTAGCCAGCAGATTTTTTATTTACAATAACCATCTGATGGCTTTTTAACATTAAACATCAAATTTCACCCAAGTGACTAACCTTGTCACTATTTGTGCAGTATCTTTCTCTTACGTGTGCTCCTACGTGGTGCTTCCCCTGTGGCTTCAGCAGATGTGGAGGCCCCTTGCTCAGTTTCTTGCTTCTCCTGTCTTGACACCTTTGGCGGACGTCCTCTGGGGTTGCGAACCTGTGAGGGCTTGCCAACAGTCTGCTGCTCCTGCAGCTGTGCAGGGGTTGAGATGCTGATCTCAGTTGGGTGGGGACTCTGGTGGGGCTCTGACCGAGGGCTCTGCAGTGGCATGGAGAGGAGCCCCCACTTCCTTGATGTCTGCCACCAGCTTCCCTCTCATGGGTCAGGTCCCCCTCAGTGCTTGCAAGTGGCTTGAGAGCACCTTGCTGCACCTCAGCGGGGCCATGGGGACCCGTATCTGCACTGGCAGTCCTACTCAGAAGGACTTCCATGAAGGTCTGGTTTCTCTGTTCAATAGATGACCATCGCTCCTCCAGAGATGTCATTCTATTCAGAACACTCACCATGTTTTCTGCACTCTGGCGACTTATCACCTCCATGGAGGTTGCCATCCTTTCCATGGTGATGCGTTCATGCGCCAATGACTCCACAAAGGCTCTGCTCATGTTCAAAATGGACTCCTCCATTTGCTCCACACTCGCAGCGACCCTGGAGACAAAACCTGCCAGAGACTCCTGCATCTGTTCCTGGATTTCCAGCACTGCTGATCTTGTGGATGGACCCAGAGGCAGAGGGTCGACATGCAGCAGAGCCGAGCTGGGAGAGTCCTACACCCTCCAACTAGGACTCTCCACTGCTGTCCCTGTCTGCACAATCTGCTGATGCTCACTTGTGAGCTGCGATACACCAGGTGACAACACTGCACTATCTCGTGAAGGTGCCACCGAGGTGTGAGTGTCTGCGCTGGTGCTGGGTGCGCTGAATTCTGCTGATGCTGCGTCCTCAGAGGTTGCAGCTTCCTCTGAGGAGTCTGGATGCTCAGGCTCTTCCTCCTGGCTAGTGGGGACGGGTGCTTGCGATGGTCCTGTGGGGGAGTAAAGGAAAGAGTCAAAGATGTGATGCCAAGGTTACATGCACATTGCATATTGCAGATAATCATAAGTCCATCTGTTAGAGCTTCAGAATCATTATCAACAACTCATGCAATGTCAATGAGAGAGATGGAAAACGATTCTGTCACCAGCTTGCTGTGATGCACCCGTCTGTCCGTCCCCCACTTGCGCATCATCCTCCACTCCTGCGATCTCCAGGACCGCATCCTCCCAGGGGGTGAGCTGGGCGACTGAGGGTGGCCCTCCTCCTGTCCTCGCTCTTTCCCTCTTATTGTGAGCTCTCTTTTCCGGCAATGAGGGAGACAAGTGGAGTTTGAGTGAAATGAAGGAGTGAATGTAGAGAATCCATAGCATTGATGCTTAGAAGGAGACAAAGATGGAGTGAGGTGGCAAGACCAAGGGCCCTCCCTGTGTGTTGTAAGTTGTTTTCATAGCATCACAGTGATAGGGAGTGTGAGGGCTGCATACTGGAATAGTTAGGTGAATGTGACCATAGAGAGAGAGGGAATGGGTAAGGTTGCATGGATGTCAGTGTCAAGTGGGATGTGGAGGAAGAGATTGCTAAAGCTGAGTGCTGGTGAGGAGAGGCAATGGGGATCAGATTGAGGGTGACGGGAAAGTCATACTCACTTTTCCAGTGCGCAGAAGGTCATGAAACCTCTTCCTGCACTGAAGCCAGGTTCTGCGGGTTATCGACAAAGAGTTGACCTCCTGGGCCACCTGGATCCACACAGCCTTGGTCTGCTGGGGAGGCTTGTTCCTCCCTGATGAAGGGAAGAGCACTTCTTTATTGGCTCTTGCTCCCTCAACTAAAGCTTGCAGGGCAACATCATCAAACCTGGGAGCAGACCTAGGTCTCTCACTGGCCATTCTGCCTCCAGGTCCCTCTAACATGAAAGGCCAAAAGGTTGGCAGTCTGCAGAAGAAGCAAGGCTTGTTGCAGACCTTAAATGCAGCAGCAATGATGACATCATCGGAGGTGAGTTTCAGACTGAAAAAACTAATTGGACCATGGGTTCCCACACGCTGGAACTCAATTGCCCACTTAAGTTAAAATTGCATCATTCTCTCACATCAATTTAGAATCAGGTGGCTAACCCAAAAAGCGGATTACACGACCCCAGCCCGCCCCAGTGACAAAATCCAGCCCATTGTGTTTGTGTTGAAATAGAACAGTTAGGAGACACGACGTCTGCTTATAAACAGTTAAGGTGATTTAAAAATTGAATGGGAGGCCTTCGTAAGAATGGCATCAAATAGATACATCAGTCATAACCATCATTTATGATAAAATTTGAACACCTAAAGATAGAGACAGGATTCTGCAAGTTAACAGCTGAACTGACAGTAAGATTAGAAAAAATCAACAGAAAGAATGTCTAGAGATAATTAGCTTACATCAGCAGAAAACTTCAAAGGATATACCACTGAGAAAGTGTGTAAAATATGGAACTTTCAGATAGAAAGTCAGAAGTCGCTGGAAGGGGCAAGCGATTCTCAACTTCAGAGGCAGGCTCTGTAAGTTTTTAACTCTTTGAGTCTCGGGGATCAAAAGGTGCTTTTATTTGATTTTGGTGGATATCCTGGATTAAGAAAGAAGTAGAAATGTAAAAATATAATGAAGTTAAGATTTGAGAATAAGGATCTCTTAAAATAAGAAATGTAAGCTATTTGTATTTTGAACTGTTAATGTTGCGACTGAAATCACCAACTGTTAACTACATGTCGGTTCTTTAATAAATCTATATATTTTTAGAATTGTCTCATAGAGTAATTCTGTATCAAACTCGCGAACTCAATCTCTGTACACTCTTTGGTGAAGAGTTGCAGAGTTCTGGGGGGGGGGGGGTGGTTTCCAGACCCTCATAATATCCAGAAGGTTACAGTCTAGTTAAACTTATTAAAAGTGCTATCTGGAGGATGGTAACATCTTCAAGTCATTCCGTTCCTTTAGGAAGAAATAGCCTGGACCTTTAGACCCTATTAAGCGTCTTATAGAATTTGGCTATCTCTAACTTTAGTTGAAGGTGAACGCCTGGGGAATATGCCTGATCCGGGGTAGCCCGAAAAGGGCTAGGACCAGTAATTATCCCTTCACGTTGATCCACCTTGTTAGCTCCTCAAAAATTCCAATCAATTTGGTCAGACACGACCTTCCCTTAACAAATCCATGCTGACTGTCTTTGATTAATTCGTGCCTTTGTAAGTGACGATTAATACTGTCCCTCAGAATTTTTTCCAATAATATGCCCACCACTGAGGTTAGGCTGACTGTTCTGTAATTATTCGGTCTGTTCCTTTCTCCCTTTTTAAACAACGATACAACATTAGCAGTTCTCCAGTCTGCCAGCACCACACCTGTAGCCAGGGAAGATTGTAAAATGATGGTCAGAGCCTTCACTATTTCCTCCCTTGCTTCTCTTAACAGTCTGGGATACATTTCATCTGGGCCTGGCGATTTATCTACTTTATTGGCTATAAAGCTCTTTATGACATCCTGAAGTCGTGAAAGATGCTGTATAAACAAATTCTATCATGGGGTTAACAAATGGTGTCACAAATCTGCTTAATACCCGCATAATTGCTATCAAAAGGGTGATCAAACCCTACTTCTGGCCTTGTGCACCACAAAATAAGCTCTCCACCCATATACAATGGGCACTGTGAATGGGTGTTGGGAGCTGAGGAATCATTGGCAGCAGAGGGTTATCCCAGAGTCTTCGCTTCCTGGTATCATAGGATTTATTCATCAAGCATTGACTAATGAAGTGTTGGCCGGTTAGATACAGAGCAACGCTCCCTCTACCTGACTTGTCAATGACTCCCAGATCAAGTATTTCATGTAGATATTGATGTTGCGTGAATCACAAACCAACGCAACTGGCCAGATCAAAAAGGACTCATGCTAGTTTGGACATGCTGTTCTCACGCCTGTTTGTACAATTCCCAAACCTGTCTTCTGCAGTGAACTGCAGTCCGAATATCGTAACAGAGGTGGGCAAATGACACTAAAACGACATGCTCAAGGTCATCTTCATATCTTGCAACATTAACTCCAACACCTGGGAAAGTAACCACCAGCACCGATGGTGTCACATCTGCCAGGTCGGTTTGAATGAATTTGTGGCTGAGAGGTTGTGAGACTGGTCACCAATCCACTGGTTCTCAAAGCAACTTGTCCATCAACCTCATCTGGCTTCCAATATGATATGTGCGGCAGTATAAGAGCGTCCAGAACTAGACTCTTCTCCCTTCAGCGCATCCACTACAACTGAGACTTGATGGGAAGCTTAACAATTCAATTCAATTCAATTCAAATCGCTTTATTGGCATGATGACAAGGTACATCTTATGTTGCCAAAGCATCGAAAAACATTTATGGTTGAACACATAAACACAGATCTATCCATACAGTGTATAAACAGATATATCCCTGAGTGTATAAATATACATTCATATAATTTGTATATACTCTTTTCTTAGATTTAATGGTTGTCCCTCTGTTTATGGCAAGCTGTAACATAGTGTGCCGCTAAGGTTACACAATTTCTCTGTTCCCCTAGTAGGTATGGGAGTTTTTGGTCGTCATTCAAATTTCTGAATTCAGGGCATATTTTTGTGAGTTTGGGTAGAAATTCTCCCTTATGCCCTGATATTTTCCACAAGCTGTGAGGGAGTGCATCTCTGTCTCCACCACTCCCTGACTGCAGTGAGAGCATATCCTGTTCTCTCTTGTCAGCCAGGTCTGTCTGTGTCTGCCTTTTTCGATAGCCAGGCTATGCTCACTAAGTCTGTACATAGTCAAGGTTTTTCTCAATTTGCTATCTTTTACTGTGGTCAGGTATTCAGCCATGTTGTATTGTCTGTTTAGGGCCAAGTAGCAATTGAGTTTGTTTTGGGTTTTTGTTGTTTCTGCCCAATATGACAGATATTTTTCCTTTTGCTTAGTGACAATTGTGTTGGGTCGAATTCTCTGTGCTACGATGTCACTGTCCTGGGGCTGGTTATTGTTACGATAGCAAAATACTGCAGATGTTGGAAATCCGAAATAACAACAGAAAATGCTGGAAAAACTCAGCAAGTCAGGCAACATCCGTGGAGAGAAATTTGAGTTGACGTTTCGGGTTGGACCCTTCTTCAAAACGGGAGAGAAAAGGAACTAGATCGAAGGCAGGGCTGCGATCGGACAAAAGAATAAAAGAACCAAAAGAAGTAAAAGAGATTAGAAGCTAGACGAGATGGTAATAGGCTGTGATTAGGTGTAAAGTGTACTGGCAGGGCAAAAGATAGCTGCCAGGTGTGAGAGAGAAACAAAAGGAAAGGGGGGGGGGAAAAGGAAAGGAGTGGAAAAATATAAGTGAAAATGAAATAGGGGCCGAGGTTATGATCTGAAATTGTTGAACTCGATATTGAGACCGGAAGGCTGCAGACTGCCTAATCGGAAGATGAGGTGCTGTTCCTCGAGTTTACGTTGAGCTTCCGTGGAACAGTACAAGAGGCCAAGGACGGTTATTGTTAGTAGTGTTAGTAGTTACTTCACTGAGCCCCAGGACTAGTTGACTGAGGGTATTCTTCTTTATGATCCTCTCTTGGCATTTCAGGGCTTTGTAATGATAGCACTGGGGGTTGCTCATTTTTAGGTGTTTCCAAAATTTGGTGGCTCTTTTTTGGATAGTAATTATTAATGGATATTGGCCTAGTTCTGCCCTGCATGCATTGTTTACGGTTTTCCTCTGAGTCCGGAGGATGCTTTTACAGAATTCTGCATGTAGGATCTCAATTGGGTGTTTGTCCCATTTTGCAAATTCTTGTTGTGTTAGTGGTCCCCACACCTCACTGCCATAGAGTGCAATTGGTTCAATTACTGATTTGAAAATTTTGAGCCAAATGCTAATTGGGATTTCTATTTGGATTAATTTTTTAATGGCATAGAAAGCCCTTCTTGCTTTCTCTTTCAGTTCATTCACAGCCAGATGAAAATTTCCCGTAGAACTGATTTTTAAGCCCAAGTATGTGTAGTTAGTGGTTTGTTCAATTTTAGTTGTTCCTAGTGTGAAATTTATTCTGGGTCCCTGATGTCTGGATCTTTGCTGGAACACAAGGACTTTGGTTTTTTGGGTGTTTATTGTCAGGGCCCAGGTCTGACAGTATGACTCTAGCAGATCCAGGTTCTGCTGTAGACCCTCCTTAGTTGGTGACAGCAGAACCAGGTCATCTGCATAGAGGAGGAATTTAACCTTGGATTCATATAGGGTGAGGCCGGGTGCTGTAGATTGTTCAAGTAGTTTTGTCAATTCATTTATGTAAATATTAAAGAGTGTCGGTGAGATGGGCGAGCCCTGCATCACACCACACCCCTGTGGGAAGTATTTTGTTTGTTTGTCTCCAATTTTAACTGCACATTTATTGTTTGTATACATTGATTTAATTACATCATATGTTTTTCCCCCTACACCACTTTCAATAAGTTTCAAGAATAGACCGTCGTGCCAGATGGAATCGAAAGCCTTCTGGAAATCTATAAAGCAGGCAAAAAAATTTGTTTTTGTTTTGATGAACATGTTTGTCAATTAGGGTCTGTAGGGTGAAGATATGATCTGATGTTCTATAGTTTGGTAGGAATCCAATTTGGCTTTTATTCAAGACATTGTGCTCCTCAAGGAAGTTTATAAGTCTTTTGTTTATAATATTACAGAATACCTTCCCCAGGTTACTGTTTACACAGATGCCTCGATAGTTATTTGGGTCAACTTTGTCTCCACTTTTGTATATGGGCGTTATGAGTCCTTTGTTCCAGATATCAGGGAAGTGACCGACACTCAGAACCAAGTTGAAGAGTTTTAGGATAGCCAATTTCATTTTATCGTCCGTGTGTTTAATCATCTCGCTTAGGATGCCATCTGCACCGCAAGCTTTTCCTGGTCGCAGGTCCTTGAGTTTTTCAAATAGTTCTTTTTCAGTTATTATGGGTGTAAATTCTGTGGGTTGTTTAGTTAATGAATGCACAGACTCCAAGAGTAACTTAAAACAGGACTTTACTATTCGAAGGTCAGGGCGAATCTGCCCAATAAATCCTGACACAACACTTATATACTGGTGTGGTCACCGTCGGTATTACAGTATACAGAAGCCAAACAAAGTAGTGCCACTCCTAAAATAGTTCTCTTAAAGGTGAACGGTTACATACAATAGTTCTCTTAAAGGTAGACGGGTACATACACTGCAATCCTCCCTTTTTAGCTTACAACATACTTATTCCCCATTAAACATAACATATAATCAACTTCATGTAAAACAATTCACAGATATGGCCTAGAAATTCGGTGGGGTTAGCGCCCAATTAGCGGCGTTAGAGGGCCTTGCGCCGGAATTATAGCCGCGATCAAAATTGCGTTGTGCCCTACCATCGGCGTTAGCCGGTAGCGCTGCGCCGGCGCCGATGACGTCATCGGTGTGCGCAGCGTCCCGGTTGCCATGGTAACACGGCCGGACGCCCAAATTCAGTTGCGGCCGCCTCGCCCGTGGCAGCCGCAACCAACGATTGTTCAACGGGATGTTGCAGCACGTAGCGCCGGCGCATTAAGGTGGAGCGGCGGCCGGCCGCTTTCCCGGCGGCCACCTGCCCGCACCTCCCTCCCCGGACTCCTCCACCACCCCCCCGCGGCACTGATGTGTGTGGCCCGCGAGCCCGGCACTTCTCCGAGGTGCCGGGCTCATTTGTCGGGCGAATCGACCGGTCAGCGGTCGGCTGCAGGCAGCTCCTCCTTAACAGAAGGAGGAGGCCTGCAGTACCCCAGCCTGCCGCACCGCATCGGGTGCCGCAGCGGGGGATTAGCGCCGCAAACCTGCATTCAGCGCCCATAGCGAGGCGCTGAAACCCTCCATTAGCGCTCGCAGCCGTCTGGGCGCGGGGCAGCTGAATTTTTGGCGGGCGCAGCGGCAATTATCGCGGGCGCAAAATTTCGGGCGCAAAAGCCCTGGCGGAGGCAAACCTAATTTCTAGGTCATAGTCTCTGCGGGAAACAGTTCACAGATTCAGGCCTAGAAATTCGGTGGGGTTAGCGCCCAATTAGAGGCGTTAGAGGGCCTTGCGCCGGAATTATAGCCGCAATCGAAATTGCGTTGGGCCCTACCATCGGCGTTAGCCGGTAGCACTGCGCCGGCACCGATGACGTCATCGGTGTGCGCAGCGTCCCGGTTGCCGTGGTAACGTGGCCGGACGCCCAAATTCAGTTGCGGCCGCCTCGCCCGTGGCAGCCGCAACCAACGATTGTTCAACAGGATGTTGCAGCACGTAGCGCCGGCGCATTAAGGTGGAGCGGCGGCCGGCCGCTTTCCCGGCGGCCGCCTGCCCGCACCTCCCTCCCCGGACTCCTCCACCACCCCCCCGTGGCACTGATGTGTGTGGCCCGCGAGCCCGGCACTTCTCCGAGGTGCCGGGCTCATTTGTCGGGCGAATCGACCGGTCAGCGGTCGGCTGCAGGCAGCTCCTCCTTAACAGAAGGAGGAGGCCTGCAGTACCCCAGCCTGCCGCACCGCATCGGGTGCCGCAGCGGGGGATTAGCGCCGCAAACCTGCATTCAGCGCCCATAGCGAGGCGCTGAAACCCTCCATTAGCACCCGCAGCCGTCTGGGCGCGGGGCAGCTGAATTTTTGGCGGGCGCAGCGGCAATTATCGCGGGCGCAAAATTTCGGGCGCAAAAGCCCTGGCGGAGGCAAACCTAATTTCTAGGCCTCAGTCTCTGCGGGAACAGTTCACAGATTCAGTCTCTGGTCTTGACTCGGTCCGAACAACATCTCTGTGGTGTAGCCGGTTCACATTTCTAGCGTGACTCATCCAATAGTCTTTTCCTTGGCTTAACAGCTTGAACTTCCGTCCTGCGGAACCAGCAGTGCTGACTTTTACAAACAGCTGGACTGCCTTGGTAATTTTTCCTACTTTCCAACTGATTTGGCCCCCTTCGTAGGGCCCACGTGCATGATCTGATAGAAGTGATAATGATTTAGATGGTTATCGTCTTCTGCTTTGTCTTTTTCTTTTCTGCTTCTTGGAGACTCTCGGGGCTCCCTTATCCGCTGCCAGCTGTAGCGCCACCATCTCCCTATGTTCCTTAGACTTTAAGTGCTTCATCCTGATTTCTGCACTTTGGGAGTTTTCATCACAAGCTGGGCAGACCAAGTCATCGTAATATTCCGTGTCACTCAACAGGTCATGGTAATATTCGGTGTCGTCCTGAGCTAGTCTAGCGAGAGGGCCTGCTACTTCTTCCTTACCCAACTGGACGTTAGCCGACTGTTGTTCCCTCCCTAGACATCTTTCCTGAAGAGACTTCTTCATGCGTTCATATTCATCCCGCTCTTCCTGGGTTTCTTGCCAATCCTTCACTAATGACCTCATTTGTGATTCCAATACTTCCCCTTCCATCGGGGATTGATTGATCGGGCTATTCAATCCTTCTACCGGAGCAGCTGTTTCAACATTCTGTAGTTCACATTGACGTGATTCAGCGTACTTTCGGCAGCCCCATAAAATCTGTGTTGCAACCTCAAATATTCCCCAAACTTTTGAGAGCTCCGAACCCCTTCCCTTTGAAGATTGAAGCTCGTGTTCAAATGGTTCCCCTTGCAGAGTCTTGTCTCTCAGCATATGAAGGAGTCGGCTGACCGTTAACTCTTCCACGGGGACCCTGTGGATCAGAGTCTTCTCCATTTCATCCACCTTTTCCTCCAATGCTTTCACCTTTTTTTCCTCTTGTACTTTGGCTTTAAGCGCTCGGAGAAGTTGCGCCTTGATGCTCTCTAGCTCATGTTCAGGGGCCATTCTTACAGTCTCTGTGTTTCTTACAGTCGCCTTTTCTTTCACTGAAAGAATTCCCAGTTGAATCTGTTCTTCAAGTTGTTGAACCTCGGTCATTGCCGTCTCATATTTGTCTTGGGTTTCCTTCAATATTTTTATGAGTTCTTGGACATCTTGACTTTCATGTTCTGCCATGTCTTTCACCTCTAATTTCTCATCTATGGATGTAACTTCTACCGACGAGTCTGTCTTGGCCTTGAGCTCATTAAGAATTTCCTGCAGCCTTTGGACTTCTTGTTCATGTTCAACCTTTAGTTGCTCATATGCTTCCACTGAAACTAGCTTTTCGGAGGTTGCCGAGTTAACCCCCTCCAGGATTGTAGCCTGGGCCTGTTCATACTGTTCCTTCAACTTCCCAAACTCTGCTTGTAAGGAGTCGTAGAGAAGAACTGGAATAAAATCCTGGCTTCCTGAAGATTCCTCTTCATTTGCTTCTTTCTGCAAATATTCCAACTCCTGAACATCATAAGGGAGATGTGATCGGTGATTGGTCACGATGGCTCTATGGTCGCTCTCTGCTTGAGCTAGCTGCTTCTGTTGTCTTTCCAGATTCTCCCATTCGGTGTCATAGAACTTTTTCATTGTTTTCATCTCTTGTACGAGACGGTAACTCAATTGTTCTAATTGTTGTCGTGATTTGAAATAAGTTTGAGTCCGAGCTCGGTGTTCTTCCGTCATGGATATGTCCTTAAACCGAACAGACTCAGAATTCTCTGTCAAACTATGTTGTCGTTGTTCGGTGGAGATCGGTTCTGAAACCTTGTTCTTCTCTGAAGCATAAGCCTTTCTGCATGCCTTCGTTTTTCCAACCTTAGTCGGCAAGTCCATTTTAGCCTTGTCTTTCACATTTGGGTTGGTCTTATCGTCATCCGATTCAGAATCTGAGCTGATTGTCTGCACCGAGTCCTCACTCGTTATGGCTTTTAGATAGTGCCATTCCATGTCTATTTTCTTGATCCACTCCTGTCCTAGAAGTGGTGGTCCTCCCTCAGGTAGTACGTATAAGTTCATTCTTGGGTGTTCTTTACCCCTATCTCTCACCTTGACTCTTATCTTTCCCATGGGGTATACTTTATGCCCCGTGTATGTCTGCAATACGAACTTGGTATCCCTTAAGGGTATATGTGAGAATAGCTGGTGGTAATCCCTTCGATTTATGACTGATAGAGCTGATCCAGTGTCCAACTCCATTTTCACTTGGACTCCAGCTATTTTTAGCATGACCCAGATAGTTTGTAGGTCAGCTTCCTTACTCACATTGTGAATTCTCAGACTACCCAGCTCCTGGCCATTTGGGTCTGAGTCCGAATTCTGTTCGTCTGAACTCTTCTCAGCCACCTTGTGTACCTTGTTGTACTTTTCCTGTGATGGCTTCCTTTGGTTGTTGGTCCTTTGGTTGTTGGTCTTCTTCCCTGACCGGCATACCTTAGCTATGTGGCCCAGTTTGCCACATTTCCTACATTCCTGGTTCTTAAACCAGCATTGGTTCTGGTCGTGTGTTGTCTTCCCACAACGATAGCATTTTGTTGTTGTCGAGGTAATTTGATCCATACTGAGTGCCGCTGTCTTTAGCTGCATTTCCGCAGTTCCCTTCGCTGCGGCTTCGCTGCGGCTTCGTGCGATGCTGCAATAAGGACAGCCCTGTTAAGTGTAAGGTCGTTCTCTTCGAGTAGTCGCTTTTGCGTTCCTTCCTTTGCCAATCCGCACACGAACTTGTCTCGCAATGCCTCTGTCAGGTTCCCTCCAAACTGGCAGTATTTCGCTAGTCTACGCAGTTTGACCAAGTATTCTGCGTTGCTTTCGTCTTTCCGTTGCGTTCTCGCATAGAATTTGAATCGTTCCGCCAACATCAATGGTGTGGGGTTCAAGTGATCCTTCAGAACAGTCACAATATCATCGAAAGTCTGATCCGCCGGTTTAGCTGATGCTAGTAGATGCTTCAAGAGCCCGTATGTCTTCGCGCCCATCGAGTTTAGCAAGGTTATAGCTTTGTCATCTTCTTCTATTTTATTGGCCTCACAATAGATCTCAATGCGTTCCACATACGTGGCCCAGTCTTCTACCTCAGAAATAAAATCGTTGATATTACCACGCTTAGGCATCTTCCTCTCTTCCTGATAACACCACGAATTATTTCTTTAAATTTTCTTTTATTTATTTATTTTTTTTTCCAAGATGGCGGTTCCCGCGAAAATGGCGGTTTCCCGCGCTTATCTTCTCTCCCCGCCCACTTCAATGGTGGTTTCCCGCTTCTGTCTTCTTCCCCGCCTAATGGCGGCTTCCCGCGTTTCTTCCCTAGCGGGAGGGGTACACTTTCCCCATGGGCGACGGCCGCTGGCTTTCAGGTTCACAGCCTGCGCGTCGGCTTCAGTGCTTTCCCTTTTCTCGGCAGGGCAACCGGCGCTGGGTACACCCCGTTGACGGCGAACAGTTTCAGCCGCTGGGCTGGCTCTCGCTCAGTTCCCCTTGCTCGGGCTCTGTCTCTCTCCCGCTCGCTCGGCTCTACCGGCGCTGGGTACACCCCGTTGACGGAGAACAGTTTCAGCCGCTGGACTGGCTCTCGCTCAGTCTCCCTTGGTCGGCTCTGCCTCTCCCGCTCGCTCGGCTCCCAAACGCCTCTCCCAGCTGTCTCGCAGTCCGGTGCTTCCCTCCCCGGCTGCGGCTGAGTTTATCTCTTCCCGCGCCTACGCTCCCGGTCGCAGCGCTTCGTGGCTTCGGTCGCTGCCCGGCTTTTCCCGCCGGTCGCGGTCTAGCTGTCTCACGACGCCGTTGCGTCCCCCAGCCTATTAGTACCGCGGCTTCCTTGCTCCACGCTGCCCCAGTCTCAGCGCCTCTGGGCCCGACTTCTGTCCGGCTCCTTTCCCCCTCGACCGTGGTCGAGTGCACCGCCCTTATCCTCCGGTTATTCTTTTTACTTTTCCCTTACTCACAGTCACCGTGGCCGCCTTGCTTCTCGTGCTGATCGGCTCACTCCTCACCGTGGCAGAAGGGACAGTCAGTGCCTGTTGCTGATGGAAGTCTTTGTCTCCAAATTCTTCCTCCTTTCTAGTTCTGCAGCCTCGAGTTTTTTCCCAGCAGAACGACGAGGGCGGTTGCCTCTTCTCGATGCTCGTTAACTGCTTCGGACGTATTGTTGCCGCAGGGTACGATCGGACTCGTCGCCACTGTAAAGTCTGTGGGTTGTTTAGTTAATGAATGCACAGACTCCAAGAGTAACTTAAAACAGGACTTCACTATTCGAAGGTCAGGGCGAATCTGCCCAATAAATCCTGACACAACACTTATATACTGGTGTGGTCACCGTCGGTATTACAGTATACAGAAGCCAAACAAAGTAGTGCCACACCTAAAATAGTTCTCTTAAAGGTGAACGGTTACATACAATAGTTTTCTTAAAGGTAGACGGGTACATACACTACAATGGGGTCTAGCGGGTTTTGGTTATCTTTTATGACCAATTCGAGCTTTTCCAGTTTTTTGCATATTTGGTATTGCTCTGGGCTTAGTGTGTTTTTCTGGTATAATTTTTCAAAATGGTTTTCCCATGTGTCTCCGTTTTGAATGGCCAATTCGTCGTGTTGTTTTTTGTGTAATGTATTCCAGTTGTCCCAGAAACAATTGGAATCAATGGATTCCTCAATGGAGCTGAGTGTATTCTTAATATACTGCTCTTTTTTGGTTCTGAGTGTGTTTTTGTATTGTGTTAGTGCCTGACAATAAGTAAGGTGTAATTCCTCGTTTTCTGGCTGTCTGTGTTTTTGGTTTGATATTTTTCTGAGTTTTTTCCTCATGTTATGGCAATCTGGGTCAAACCATTTTTCATAGTTTTTTGTTTTGGGTTTATTCTTGCAAACTTTCAAGTTTGACATTGTTGCCAAATTATCAAAAATATTATTTAGGTTATTCACTGCCCGGTTTACGCCTTCTTTATTGTGAGTGTATATGTTTTCCAGAAAGGTGTCCAAGAGAGCTTGAGTTGATTGATTGCTAATTGCTTTCTGGTATTTTTCCGTGCTGTTTTTGGCCCATCTGTAGGATTTTTTGATGTTGTACATCTTACTGGGTTGTGTTTCTGTGTTGGTTGTTTCTCTCCTTTTAAGATACACAGTAATTTGACTGTGGTCTGACAGTGTTGTTTGTGGTTTGACTGTGAATGCTCTGAAAGGGGATGGGTCCAAATCCGTAATCATATAGTCTACGGTGCTGCAGCCAAGAGGTGAGCAATAGGTTGATCTTCCTAGGGAGTCTCCCATGAACCTACCACTGACAATGTACAGACCCAGGCTTTGACAGAGCTGCAGGAGCTGTTTTCCGTTAGCATTTGTCTGTTTGTCGCAGTTATGCCTATATCGATGGGAAGGGATATCAAAGTGGTTATTCCCGAATATGTAGTTGTTCCCCTGATTATTGGTGAAGTCTGGTTCTTCGCCAGTTCTTGAATTGAGGTCACCACAGATCAACACGTTCCCCTGGGCCTGGAATTGGATAATCTCCCTCTCAATGTTGGAGAAGGTGTCCTCTTTAAAGTATGGGGAATTCCATTGGGGGGATATAGAGTGCGCAAATGAAAACATCTTGCGTGTTAGAGATGATGCCCCTCTTAATTTTGAGCCATATGTGGTTTTCGCCCTTTTTTATAAATTTGATGCAATTCCTAAGCTCTGTTTTAAACCAAATCAGTATGCCTCCAGAGTCTCTGCCCTGGGTTACTCCTGGCAATTTATTGGAGGGGACCACCAGCTCTGTGTACCCATGGGGACGGCCAGTACGTCCTTCTCCTTTACACCAAGTTTCCTGTAAAAAGATAATATCCAGATCTTTAATTTCATCTAGGAACTCTGGGGTCCTACTCTTCATGCCACGCACAGAAGAGCGTAGACCTTGGATATTCCAGGTTGAGATATATAAGGACTTCATGTTAAGTTTGATCTTTTACTATGATAGGTTAAAATATGATGTATGTTTGTCGTGTCTAAATGGGGAAAAAAAGAACATTTTAATTGTCTATAAATGCTGATACTAATAGATTACAACTCTTTCTAGCAACTAGTCCTTATTTTTTTTCTGATCCATAAGGCGGAAGTAGATGCTGCTGCGCATCTGCATTATGTCTCTTAAATTCTACCCTATCCACCATAAGTCTCTGGAGGGGAACTCGAACACACAGCCTTCTGACTCAGAAGCGAGAGTGCCGCGGATGACACCTAGTATGATATTGGATCTTTAACACCCACCTGAACAGGCAGACAGGGCTTTGGTTTAACATTTCATCTGCAAGGATGGCACCTCCAATAATACAGCACTGCCACAGTACCACACCGGAATAGCAACCTAGGTTGTGAGCTCAAGTTGGGTTTGAACCCACAATTTTCTGACTCACAGGCAAGAACACTGCCGACTGAGCCAAATCAACATCTGGTCTATTTATAGGAGTTTGGAAGCATAGAGTTCTCGATCCAGTTGAGAGTGTATTCACTCGCACTGGAACAGGCCGAATGAATGCAAACTCGTGGTGTCCAGAATTCTTTCTTACTAGACAAAAAAAACCCAGAATTTAATATTTTTCCAGGCCATTTGCCAGTGTTTCCTGGACAGACTCCAGCCCACGTCGTTTTACAGTGATGTAATCTGGTCAGAACCAGCAGCAGCTGTATTCATGCTAATAGTGGGTTAGCAAACGGTAGGCCGAGAGGACATGCCAGACTCCTACAGCAAGGCTTCATTCACATGAGGAGGTGGCACATCCCTCAGATCAGCATGCCAGTCTCACCAACGGCCCTCTTCTCATTGAGCAGTGAGTTCTTGTGGTTTCAAATAAAGACAATTACTGGTGTTCCTTTTATTTTATTTCCTTTTCTATTTTGTACGACCCTAGCACTGCATTCAAAAGCATCATTTTTTTCTTCTCTTTGCTGTTTTTCCTCACCCTCCACTCCTTACTGTTGCAGATTTATGGCACTTATATCAGGGAATGAGGACTGGGTCTGTACCAATTATAAAGAAAGAGCTTGCATTTATATAGCGCCTTTCATGACCTCGGGAGGTCCCAAAGCGCTTTACAGCCAATTAAGTACTTTTGAAGTTTTTTAAGGAAATGCAGCAGCCAATTTGCAAACAGCAAGATCCCACTAACAGCAATGAGATAATGACCAGATAATCTGTTTTACTAATACTAGTTAAAGGATAAATGTTGGCCAGGACATCAGAAGAATTCCCCTGCTCATCTTCAAAGAGTGAAATTGGATCTTGTCAGAGGTGCAGTCCTTTGCAAAAGGACTTGCATTTATATGATGGTGGTAACGTGGGTACATAATTGGCTAAGGGATAGGAGGCGGAGGATAGTGGTGAATGGATGTTTTTCTGGCTGGAGAGAAGTATGCAGTGGGGTCCCCCAGGGGTCAGTATTAGGACCATTGCTTTTCTTGTCATATATAAATGACCTGGACTTGGGTATAGAAAGTACAATTTTGAAGTTTGCAGATGATACAAAACTTGGCAATGTAGTAAATAGTGAACAGGATAGTAACAGGCTTCAGGAGGACATAGACAGACTGGTGAAATGGGCAGACACATGGCAGATGCAATTTAATGCAGATAAGTGTTGAGTGATGCACTTTGGCAGAAACAACATGGAGAGGCAGTATAATCTAAATGGTACTGCTTTGAGGGGGGTGCAAAAGCAGAGGGTCCTGGGGGTACATATTCACAAATCCTTGAAGGTGGCAGGCAAGTTGATAAGGCAGTTAAGAAAATGTATGGGATACTTGGCTTAGAAAATAGGGGCTTTGAATACAGAAACAAGGAAGTCATGCTAAATTTTACAAATCACTGGTTAGGCCCCATTCTGGGAACCACACTTTAGGAAGGATGTCAAGGCCCGAGAGAGCGTACAGTGGAGGTTTACCAGGATGATACCGGGGATGAGAGACTTCAGTTATGTCGAGAGACTGGATAAGCTGGAATTGTTCTCCTCAGAGCAGAGAAGGTTAGGGGGAGATTTAATAGAGTATTCAAAATTATGAGGAATTTTATTAGAGCAAGTAGGGAGAAACTTTTTCCTCTGGCAAGTCGTCGATAACCAGAGGGCATAGATTTAAAACTATAGAGGGAAAATGCGGAGAAATGTTTTCATACAGAGAGTCGCTATGATCTGGAACGCACTACCTGAAAGGGCGATGGAATCAGATTCCATGGGAACTTTCAAAAGGCAATTGGACATGTATTTGAAGAAAACTAATTTGCAGGGTTATGGGGAGAAAGCTGGGGTGTGGGACAAAATTGGACAGCTCTTTCAAAGAGCCAGCAGATCAGAGCGAGCTGAATGGCCTCCTTCTGTGCTGTAAGATTCTATGGTTCCATACTGCGCCTTTCATGAACTCAGGACATGCAAAAGCACTTTGCAACGCTTAAAGTATTTTGAAGTGTGGGTTCAAGTCCCACTCTAGAGATTGAGCTCAAAATCTAGGCTGACACTTCCTGAGGGAGTGCTGCACTGTTGGAGGTGCTGTCTTTCAGATGAGACGTTAAGCCGAGGCCCCGCCTGCTCTCTCAGGTGGGCATAAAAGAGCCCACGGCACTATTTTGAATAACAGCAGGAGAGTTCTCCCTGGTATCCTGGCCAATATTTGTCTCTCAACCAGAATCACTAAAACAGTTTATCTGATCATTATCATATTGCTATTTGTGGGATCTTGCTGTGTGCAAATTGACTGCTTTGTTTCCTTCATAACAACTGTAATGTATGTACCTTTAAGGGGGAGAACTACTTTTTACAGCTCCTGTACCTGTAGTACCGGCAGTGACCACACCTGTATATAAACCCTGAGTAGTGATCTGTACAGTCAGTTGCAGTTTGAACCCTCATTCAGTAAACACCTGCTGATCGTTCCCTGCAGTCTGTTGTCTGATTATTGAAGGACACAACATTGAGATACACGGATATAACATTGGCGACGACGCAGATTTGAACCTACCTGCAACTCTGCATCACCTCCCAGGGATTCGCTCCTGGAGAACAGTGGAAGGAGGTCGAGTCCAGAAGCACGGGCGTCGACCACGGGCAACCGCCCAGTCATCCAGCGGAGATTTGAGCATTGCAGGGGAGGCTGTCGAGTGCCAGGTTTGGCTTTCCAGTCATGGTGGTCCAGCGAAACGGGCTAGCAACAGGTACTGCGCAGACCCTTCCCGGACAGCGGCGGCTAGAGCCGACCGAGTGGCACAGAAAAAGGCCGAGCAGCGTCGACGGGGGAGAGAGAGAGGGCAGAGCGCACAGGGTGCAGCCGGTGTTCAGGACCGAGCGGCGTCAACGGGGAGAGAGACGAGAGAGAGCAGAGCGCAGCCAGTGTTCAAGGGCCGAGCAGCGTCAACGGGGGAGGGAGGCGCGCAGGAAAACGCGAGTAGCTGCCATTGCCACGAGGACCGCAGAGAGCGGCATTGGCAGCAGCGCAGGAGCAGCACACGAAACCCACAGGGCGTCGCCATTTGCCACGAGGACCGCCGAGAGCGGCGTTGGCAGCAGCGCGGGAGACGCCATTTTAAGCCGCAGCGGGGAAGAAAGGAAAGCGCCGGAGACGCCATTTTAAGCCGCAGCGGGAAGAAAGGAAAGCGCGGGAGATGCCATTTTAAGCCAGTCTAACCACACCCAAAAATGCCGAAGAGTGGCAGTATCACAGTGTTCGACAATGAAGTCGAAGATTGGACGACATATGTCGAATGCATAGAAGTATACTGCAAGGCGAAAGAAGTGCCAGATGACAAGAAAGCGATGGTATTGTTGAATTCAATGGGTGCCAAAACGTATGGCTTACTACGAAACCTAGTAACCCCAGAGAAGCCAGTAGAAAAGGATTTTGAAAACATAGTGTCAAACCTACAGGACCACTTAAACCCCACACCGCTGCTGATAGCAGAAAGATTTAAGTTTCACAAAAGGAACCAGCATAAAGATGAAAGTAGTGCTGAGAATTTAACGGAACTGCGCAAGCTATCGAAACACTGCCAGTTTGGAATGGGACTAGCAGATACTTTAAGGGACAAGTTTGTGTGTGGGCTTCAAAGTGAAGGAACCCAGAAACGGCTTCTATCAGAAAAGGATCTTACGCTGGACAAGGCTTTCAGCATTGCAGTATCACATGAAGCAGCAGCACGGGGCACTGCAGAGATACAACGGAGACCACAAGAAATGGCACAAAAGAAATGTCATACGGAACAGTGAAGTGCTATCGCTGCGGCAGAACAACACATGACCATAATGATTGCTGGTTCAAGGACAAAGTGTGCAGACAGTGTGGAAAAGTAGGACACATAGCAAGAGTCTGCAGGTTGGGAAAGAAAACCAGCAGCAAGAAATCTCCACAGGAGAAGTACAAAAAGGTACATAAGGTGACGGAGAGTAGTTCAGACGAACAGAAGAGTGATACAGACTCCGGAAGCAAGGAGCTGGGTTGTCTGAAACTACATAATGTGATCAAAACGGAGGATCACCAAACTATCTGGGTCACGCTCAAGATAGCAGGAGTCCAAGTGAAAATGGAATTGGACACAGGATCAGCCCTAACAGTCATAAACCGAAGGGACTACAAGCGGCTATTCTCACATATACCCTTGAGAGATACAAAGATTGTCTTGAAGATGTACACGGGGCAAAAAGTCTACCCCAAAGGAAAATAAGGGTGAACGTTATATATAACGGCAAGGAAATACCAAAAATGGACCTATATGTATTGCCAGATAGAGGACCACCACTACTAGGACGTGAATGGATCTGGAAGATACAGCTAGATTGGCATTCCATACAAGCACTGACTGTAGATGCCAAAAAGGATGACGACGTCACACCTGGACAACTGTCAAAAATGCTAACTGACGCACAAGAAGTGTTCCAGCAGGGACTTGGAACACTAAAAGGCATAACAGCAACGATCAAAATAGAGGAAAATGCAAGCCCAAAGTTTTTTAAGGCCAGACCTTATGCGATCCGCCCAGCCGTCAAAGCAGAGCTGGAAGGTTTGGAACGTTCAGGAGTACTGTCCAAAGTGGACTGGAGCGAGTGGGCTACACCCATCGTTCATGTAATGAAGAGGTCGTTGAGTAATACGCCTGGGGAACCAAAGAAGGTTCGCATCTGTGGGGCCTTTAAGGTGACAGTGAACCCAATCCTTCGCACTGTACAATATCCGCTTCCGCGGATTGAAGATATTTTCGCCTCGCTATCTGGAGGGAAATGCTTCACTAAGATTGATCTGGCCCAGGCGTACCTGCAAATGGAGGTAGAAGAAGCCTCGAAACAGTACCTCACAATCAACACTCATAAAGGTCTCTACCCAATACAACCGGCTGGTGTTCGGGGTAGCATCAGCTCCGGCTATTTGGCAAAGGGCAATGGAACAAGTCCTGCAAGGGATTCCAGGGACCCAGTGTTATTTGGACGACATCCTGGTCACGGGCGAAAATGACAGTGATCACCTCGCCAACCTGGAGCAGGTGCTCACTAGATTGAAGGAATATGGGCTCCGAGCTAATCGCCACAAATGCGAGTTTTTCCAGAAGCAGATCTCGTATTGTGGCCACGTTATTGATAAAGAGGGGTTACATAAGTCCACTGAAAAGATTGAGGCAGTAGTCAAGGCTCCAGCACCGGAAAATGTGTCACAACTGAGGTCGTTCCTCGGGCTGGTGAACTACTACCATAAGTTCTTGCCGAATTTGTCTACCGTACTACACCCACTGAACACCCTACTGCAAACGGGGGTACCATGGAAGTGGAGTGACGAATGTAAACGAGCTTTCCAGAAGAGCAAAGCATTGATCACATCAAAAGAGGTGTTGGCTCATTTCAACCCAGCACTGCCAATTCGGTTGGCATGTGATGCATCACCCTATGGCATTGGAGCGGTGCTGTCGCACAAATTCCCGGACGGCTCGGAGAGGCCAGTAGCCTTTGCATCTCGGTCACTAACCTCAGCCGAGCGTAACTACGCCCAGATTGACAGGGAGGCCCTCAGCCTAGTGTGGGGAGTGAAAAAGTTCAATCACTATCTGCACGGGCAGAAGTTCACCTTGCTGACTGACCACCAACCACTTGTCTCCATCTTTAATCCAAAGAAGGGCGTTCCGATGATGACTGCACAACGGCTACAAAGATGGTCCCTTTTTCTAGGGGTGCACCAATATGAAATCGAGTATAAGGGCACGAAACAGCATGGAAATGCTGATGGGCTATCACGCCTACCATTGCCTACTGCGGAGGAAGCACCAGCAGTGGATCCTGTCGAAATATTTCATTCGACTATAATTGTATGCTTGCCAGTAACTAACGCTGGTATAGAGAAGGAGACCCGAAATGACCCGACACTGTCTCGGGTATATGATTTGACGGTGAAGGGATGGCCAGCACATGGCGACTCACTGTTGCCAGCATTCTCATCCAGAAGAGAACAGCTGTCAGTATGCCAGGGGACCTTGATGTGTGGATCCCGAGTGGTAATTCCACCCAAGTTAAGGGAGAGAGTGCTCAATGAGCTTCACGAAGGTCATCTGGGAGGGGTGAAAATGAAAAGCCTTGCTAGGGCTTATGTGTGGTGGTCGGGGATCGATCAGAAAATCGAGGACCTGGCAAAGAGCTGCTCTGGATGCCAGAAGGTCCAAAATGCACCACCACATGCCCCTCTACACCCATGGGAGTGGCCCTCATCTCCATGGCAACGGGTGCATATTGATTTTGCTGGTCCATTCATAGACTCAATGTTTTTAATAGCTGTGGATGTGCACTCGAAATGGCCTGAAGTGATCAAAATGTCCTCCACCACCGCGGAGAAAACTATTGCAGTCCTACGGACCATTTTTGCCAGGAACGGCTTGCCAGAGCAGATTTGCTCTGATAACGGACCACAGTTTGTGTCCGAAGAATTTCGAAGATTTATGAAAAGGAATGGGGTAAGGCATTACACATCCGCCCCGTATCATCCAGCCACAAATGGATTGGCTGAGAGGTTCGTACAAACCTTTAAAAAAGCAGTAAAGGCCATGTGCGATGACGACATTCCACTGCAGCATAAGGTGGACAATTTCCTGTTAGCCTACAGAAATGCGACACATGCAGTCACCAACCAGGCCCCGGCCATGATGTTCTTTAACCGAAGGTTGAGATCTCGTCTGGATTTGCTCAGACCAAATGTACGAAGAGATGTTGAGAGTAAGCAATTCCAGCACATCAATGAGAAGCCGACAAGGAGCTTCAATGTAGGGCATCCAGTCTTGGCCCGCGACTACCAAACAGAGAAATGGCAACCAGGAACGATATGCACACGGCAGGGGCCACTAATGTACACAGTGGATGTTGGGGAGAACATTGTGAGGCGCCATGCTGACCAGATCCTAGAGTCACAGGAACGAGTCAACCCCATGTCTCGGCCATACGTACCTGGTGAGGAACCCGACGTACAGGTCGCATCTACCTCAGAAACAATAGCATTGGAAGCTGATGAATCAACTGACGACAGGGTGTTAGAATCGCCGCCGCACCAAGAGCGAGACACTCGGGAAAGGCGTTATCCAGAAAGAATCAGGAGGCCTCCCCAAAGACTGAATTTATAAATGGACTATTTTCAGTTAATGTTGCATGTTAAAAGTGTTAATTGTAATTAGTTTGATATTTAATTGTTAAATGAGTGTTATGGTACTGTTAATCTAAAAGGGGAGGAATTGTAATGTATGTACCTTTAAGGGGGAGAACTACTTTTTACAGCTCCTGTATCCTGTAGTACCGTCAGTGACCACACCTGTATATAAACCCTGAGTAGTGATCTGTACAGTCAGTTGCAGTTTGAACCCTCATTTAGTAAACACCTGTTGATCGTTCCCTGCAGTCTGTTGTCTGATTATTGAAGGACACAACATTAAGATACACGGATATAACAACAACAGCGACTACACTTCAAAAAGTCTGTAATTGGTTAAAAAGTGCTTTGGGATGTCCTGCGGTCTTGAAAGGCGCTATCTAAATGGAAGTCTTCCTTTCTTTTCATTTCTTTCTATGGCGAACACATGAGGTGGAGCATGCTGCCGATCCCCTCCTGACTTGTCTAGGCAGTGAACGTGCTGTTTGAGATTCTGACGGTCCTCTCAATGACCACCCTAGTAGACAAGTGCCCTGCTGTGGCACTCCTCAATGCTAAACATGTCCAGCCAACGCCAAGCAGCAATCGACAGAGACCAATAGGATGTTGAAGCGCAATAGCCCAAACAGTAGAATAAAGGTCAGAGAAGATAATGATCAAATGGTGCAGTGGTCTGCCAAGATATAAGAGAGACATTCAAGTGCTGGAGGCAGTGACCATAAGGCTGATCCGCAGTGTCAGGGGCCTGAGTTATGAGGAAAGACTGGACCCCAATTTAACTTAGGGTTGTCTATGCTGGTTGGACGTGTTCCTGGAGGTTTTGTCACATGTCCCGCTGCCTCCAACTGCCCTTCCCCCACCTGAGAGGGCCTCAGTTTAACACCTCATTTGAAAAATGGCACCACCGACAGTGCAGCACTCCCTCAGCACTGCACTGGAGTGTCAGCCTAGATTTTGTGCTCAAGGCTCTGGAGTGGGACTTGGACCCAGAAGCAAGAGTGCTACCCACTGAGCCATGGATAACATGTGCATAGCTATAACCTGTCGTGCCCTGCACAGCTTAGCCATGCAAAAATGGCCTGGATTTAGACATTCCTGGGGAGATGGCTCTAGCTGTTTTGAAGCCAGAAATGTGAGGAAATCATCAGAATGAACGTCACTGGAGGACTCCTCAGTGACTGCTCCAGAGGGCATTAGAGCACAACTGATCACTTCTGTTTAACAGACTCAACCTTTTGACCACCAGAGCCTTTATCACCTTCAAATAGAGGGCTAATCCTTCAATCCATTACCCATCCTAGAACATGGCGACACATCATCTCTCTTTGGCCCCTACATGGCCATGCCATAGTCATTAGGAAATAAACACTGGGCCTACACTAGCAAGTTATTAGGGAATGAACACTGGGCCTGCACCAACAGGCTGTTAGGGAATGAACACTGGGCCTGCACCAACAGGTTGTTAGGGAATGAACACTGGGCCTACACTAGCAGGCTATTAGGGAATGAGCACGGGGCAATGCCAATGTAATATTACTATTAGTATTGAATACAATGAGAATTGGGCCTATAGATATGGGCCTAGAAATTCAGTTAGGGGCGCCCAGCTCGTCTGGGCGCCGGAATTACCGCTGCGCGCGGAGCCACTTGCACCAGCGGGAAATTCACTTTCAGCGCCCCAAGTGGAAGCCGGCCGCTAAACAAGGGTTTCGGCGCCCCGCTTGGGGCGCTGAAACTGAATATCGGCGTGCAAAGTGCCGCAGCGCCACCCGCTGCGGCACGGCAGCCTGCGGTACTGCAGGCCTTCCTCTCAGTCTTAAGGGGGAGGTGCCTGCAACAGCGCAATCCCCGCTCGCGAGTGCCGGCAAATGAGCCCGGCACCAAGGAGAAGTGCCAGGCTCTCTGGAAACAGCCGGCAATGCCGCGGGGGGGTGGTGAAGGAGGCCGGGGACGGAGGTGCGGGCAGGCGGCCGCCGAAAAAGCGGCCGGCCGCACCTCCACCTTAACTCGCCCCACTACCGGCACAGGTAGGCCCCGTGTACCGGTCGCTGTTTGCGGCCGGCGCGGGGGAGGCGGCAGCAACCAAATATGGCCAGCGGGGCAATAGCGGGGCGCTGCGCACACCAATGACGTCATCGGTGGCGGCGCAGCGCTACTGGCTAACGCCGCCATTAGCGCCCCGCTAAATATCGCGGTAGGTTTGCACAGTGGCGCAAAAGCCCTCTTTGGGCGCAAACTGGTGGCGCAGGCCACTGAATTTCTAGGCCATGATGTTTTAATGGGTTCATTTGGGAGTATTCTAGCCAGTGGCAGACTAATTAGACAGAATTGTTTTTAACAACTTTGAACTTCTACTACAACAGCGCGATCTTCATCTGACTTTCCTGCACTTTCAAGGTGTTCAACTCAAATTTTCCTCATTGCCCTTTCCAAAAGTGACTAATATGTGTAGATTGACAGATTGTTTAGGTTGGCCAGCTCACATCGTGCTTTATAAATCAGTCCATTTCACTGACTCTTGTGTGTAATTGGCCCACATCTGTGGCTATTGCCTAGTTGGGCGGAGGGGAATTCCAACGGTTGATTGTTTATTCACGTCTAGCTTTTCTCCCTGCTTTCCTTCCCCTTTGCTCCTGAGAGCATTGACACTTACTGAGGTACTGCGCCGGGGGAATGCTTAGTACGGACCAAGTGGCCAACCTTCGTATATGAACCTAGGCCGTGAGGACCTCACAGCTGAACCTGTTTAATGTGATACAGAACCAGTTTATGCCCCTTGGCAAAAAAAAAGCTATGGGTGACTAATGAGATAAGGGACAACATAAAACTAATAGAAAAAGCATACAAAAATGCAAAAATTAGCACAGATCCTGGCAACTGGGAGAGATACAAAGAGTAACAAAAGGTGGCAAAACAGTAAACCTAGAAATTGGCCTCCTTAGTGCCTCCCGTTATCACCTCCTGGGGGCAATATCAGGGCGCTCATCACTTACCGACCGGGCACGGCGAGCAGATCAACTCCCGCTATATTCGGCGGGAGGTTTGCGGCGGCGATATGGCGTTGCACCCCGATCTCCTTCGTCCGGAGATCGTGACGTCATCACCGTGCGCATTGCGACTTGAAGACCCGAACTTCGGTTCCGCCCCCTGCAGCATCGCCGGGCGACAACAACGGCAGCTGCAGGAGGCGTTCATCAGGAGGCCGGGCGCTTCGGGGGCGATACTTATTGCGAGGTGACCGAGCTAAGTGGAAAAAATTCTGCAATGCTCTTTCTGTTTTTTTTTCATTCTTCTTCGCCAGTGATCGATCAGCCCGGCACTCTGCTGCAGTGCATCAGGCTGATTGGCCGGATGGCAGCTGCCGTCGGGGACCAGGTAAGTTTTGCCCTTACAGAGCCTGCAGTGATGGCCCTTCTCTTTAAGGGAGGGAAGGAGCCTTCCAAAGCGGCAGCGATGTACAGCCCATTGTACAACGCTGCTCACCTACCGCCCCGCCTGCTGCCTGTTGTGCTCCAGGAATGAAGTGGAGAGCTTGATTTAGCTTCCTTACTGGAGTGCAAAACCCGAATTTTTTAAATGTTGAAAAACATTAGTGCCTGCGAGCACTAAGAATCAACCAAGTGGTGTCAGCCGTGACTCAGTGGGTAACACTCTCGCCTCTGCATCAAAAGGTCAAGTCCCACTCCAGAGACTTGAGCACAAAATCTAGGCTGACACTCCAGTGCAGTACTGAGGGAGTGCTGCACTATCTGAAGTGCTGTCTTTCAGATGAGACGTTAAACCCAGGCCACATCGGCCCTCTCAGGTGGACATAAACAATCCTATGGCACTATTTTGAAAAAGAGCAGGGGAGATCTCCCCGGTATCCTGGCCAACATTTAACCCTCAACCACATCACTAAAACAGATTATCTGGTTATTATCGCATTGCTGTTTGTGGGAGCTTTCTGTGCGTCAATTCGCTGCTGTGTTTCATACATTATAACAGTGACTACACTTCAAAACGGCTGTAAAGCGCTTTGGGACATCCTGAGGATGTGAAAGGTGCTATATAAATGCAAGTTCTTCCTCTGTTTTCTATTTGAACACATGACCTCTGGATTACCATAATCACTAGATTACTGTAATCACAAATATGTCTGTTTAGAATGACAGTGCATAAAGGCACAATGCAATTCTGGACTCTGTGTGCAGATTGTGGTGGACCTGAGGCTGTGGTGGCGATGGAGGAGAGAAAGAGAGCTGGTGGTGAGGGGCGGTAAATGGAAAGATAGACGTACACGGGAGGAAGTGGGATTGGCCATGTGACACGCTTGAATTGTGTTTCTCACTGGCAGTGGCGATGGTCTGTAATAACACACGTGTTGGGCGCTGTAAAAGAGGTAACCTTTGCCTACTCTCCCTCATCTAGATTACAGGCCTTTCTGGAGGGCCAATGAACATTGTATTCCTAACACAGGAATAGCCTCCAGAAATGGACCAAACCTGAGCCTTTTATTGTAATCACCTCCCCCACCCCATCTTCCTCTCGGCCCCCCCTCCCCCACCCCGCCACCCGTGAGTGTGACCACGATGTGGACTGTGCACAAAAATGAGATTGAGTCAGAAAGAGAGAGATCGGCTTAGCATCTGGTGTCCATTAGCCTTCCCTCTGGCATGCAGCCCTGCCGTATTGTCATGTGTACAAAGCCCGCTTGAAATGAATGCTCAGTTTGCTGCTGCTGCCTGACAACTTAGCATGTGTGGTCTCCTCAAGATTGTCAGGTAATATTAGCCTACTAAATGGGCGTCACTTGTTACACGACGGGACTGGAGCGGGCTCTCACTGATTGTACTCTGGATTAGAGAATTCCAGTTCTTAGATGGAGGATTTTCCTGATAGAGTAGTGGAAAATCAGAGGGCAATTCTAAAAAAGAAGAAAGATTTGCATTTCTATAGCACCTTCCACAACCTCAGGGCATCCCAAAGCACTTTACAGCCAATGAAGTACTTTTTGAAGTGTAGTCACTGTTGTAATGTAGGAAACACGGCAACCAATGTGCGCACAGCAAGATCCCACAAACAGCCACGTGATAATGACCAGATGATCTGTTTTTATTTAGTGATGTTGGTTGAGGGATAAATATTAGGCAGGACGCCAGGGAGAACTCCCTTGCTCTTCTTCGAATAGTGCCATGGGATCTATTACATCTTTTACATCCAGATGGGGCCTTGGTTTAACGTCTCATCTGAAAGATGGCACCTCTGACAGTGCAGCACTCCCTCAGTACTGCACTGGGGTGTCATCCTGGATTATGTCCTCCAGTCTTCTGGAGTGGGACTATTAACCCATGACCTTTTGACTCTGTGCTATCAACTGAGCCACGGCTGTCACCTGTAATTCTTGACTGAGTTCCCTACCAGCAGTGACCACAATTTTTCATCCATTCAAATTAAGTTGGCTCAAAGCTTTTTCTCCCCCAATGTGTGAAACCTTTACCTTTAAGTGGCCACAGCCCTTTAAATTTTCTGCGGCAGACTCGCACCCATACGATAAAGTGCTTTACAGCCGATGAAGTAATTTTGAAGTGTAGTCACTGTTGTAATGAAGGAAACATGGCAGCCAATTTGTGCACAGCAAGGTCCCATAAACTGTAAAGTGATAATGACCAGATAATCTGTTTTTAGTGACGTTGGATGAAGGATAAATATTGGCCAGGACACCGGGGAGAAATCCCCTGCTCTTCTTTGGGGCCTCGGTTTACTATCTCATACAAAAGATGGCACCTCCAAAAGTGCAGCACTCCCTCAGTACTGCACTGGAGTGTCAGTCTCTGGAGTAGGACTTAAACCCACGACCCTTTGAATCTGAGATGAGAGTGCTATCCACTGAGTCACGGTGAAGGGCCTGGTGGTCTAGACTGTGGTCACCTTGAAAGCCACTGACAGAGCTGCACCTGTGCTCAAAGTGGTGCCAAAGTCTGCCACAGTAGATGGCACAATTCTCTAATGTAAACCATAATCTCCGCACATGCAGATCCACTCAGGTATGTGGAGGTGTGGATCCCTTGGCAGGAGCACATGGCTAGTGGCATATGGCTGGTTCCCTCTTGACTGCGTAAAATGCAAAGACCTTCCATGGCTCCAGTGATCCTCCCCTCTCTTCTCCAGAGCCTGCAGATAGAGAGGGATGCCCACTGGGCTACACATTCCCGCTGTATAGGCTCAGTAGCGTGGTATGGAAGTGTAGTGGTCATGTTATTGGGCCAGTAATCCACAGAAATTGAGCTCAAATCCCACCATGGCAGGTTAAGAATTTGAATTCAGTTTTAAAAAAACAATCAAAATAAAGCTTAAAAGAAAGCTAAATCAGTAAAATTGATCATGAGGATGTCAGATTGTGATTAAAAACCCATCTGGTTCACTAATGTCCTTTAGGGAAGGAAATCTGTCGTCCTTACCCGGTCTGGCCTATATGTAACTCCAGTCCCACACCCATGTGGTTGACTCTTAACTGCCCTCTGAAATGGCCTGGCAAGCCACTCAGTTGCCACCACCACCTTCTCAGGGCAACTAGGGAATGGGCAATAAATGCCGGCCTTGCCAGCAATGTCCATATCCCAAGAATGAATTTAAAAAATAATTGTGCTTCCCTAATAAATGCAGATGGGAGAGAGGATGCGGCTTTAAAAAGGTTCCGCAGGGAAAAGGAAAAAGAACAACTGCAAAGAAGCAGACAAGTCGCTGCATCGAAACACAGCTATTTGCCGCAATTAACAAACAGGCTTCCCTTTAAGTAAGAGGAGCCAACGTGTCTGACCTTTGGGACCTTTTGCAGTTCTGTTCATTCACCAAGGCCACTTTATGGGGCCTGCATCTCATCAACATTTTTTCCGCTCCTTAATGAGTCCCGGGCCTTCAGCGCCACGGGCTCTTCCCAACCACCTCACTCTGGCCACGTCCGCCCTCCCGCCAGTCTGCGCTCCAGTTGAGTTGGGCAGGGCTCATTTCACGGCCTCGTGCTCAGCCCGCGGAAGCCTTGCCTGCCGAGAGAGCAGGTGTCAGAAATCCCAGCGTGGCAGGACGGATTCCTGGAGGTTTCCTCACGCAACCTCTGACCTTCCACCTCCAACCACCCCGCCCCCACTCTCTCGCCATTGGTGGCCTGACACGTCTATCCTCGCGACGCCCCGCCTTCCCGTCCCGATTGGAAAGCAAACAGGCTCTTAATTATCCGATTGGATGATGCTTGACCGTCAGTCAAACAGCCCTTTTTATCCCGTCTCCAATATTTTTACAACTAACAAATGTTCAAAGAAAATCACACACAATTTTGTTTAATGTCCCTGTTATTTTTCTACCAGGTTGCTCGCATTGTTGCTTAATTGCTTAATGTTTAATTCCTGGAGACACCCAGTCAATCCTGGAGGGTTGGCAATCCTATCTGGCCAGATGTTGTAAAATTCTGCAGTCCTTGAAACCAGCACATCTGGATGCTTGTCCTATATGATCTACAGAACCTCTGTTATGTCACATCACATTAAAGCTTTCAATTCATTTTAAATTAACCATCTGATGAACCGTTCCATTAACCTGTACAAGTGGTGGCTGTGCCATTTACTGTTACATGTTTAAGCATCTTATAAAATTGCCCGCTCTTGCACTTACGTGATGGAAGCCTCCACTCTGCCCGTATCTCTCTCACACACTGTGTAGGGAGACAGCTGTTTCCCGCCTGCATGTTAATCCGTCCAGTGCCTGTCAAAACTTCCGTGTCTTTCATCTGCAAGTATATGGTTGTCATCTAACCAGCTCTGAAGAACATGTTCACTTAAAGAACCCAGCACAGATCTGGTCTCCATATTACAAAATTATATAGAGGCACTGGAGTAGGTGCAAAAAAGATTGACTAAAATCACACCAGAACTGGGAGGGTGTAACTGTCGGGAAAGACTGAACAGGCCGGGGCTCTTTTCTCTAGAAAGAAGGCTGAGACGTGGCCTAATACAGGTCTTTAAAATTTTGAAAGGTCTGATAGGGTAGTCATAGAAAAGATGTTTCTACTTTTGGGGGAGTCTAAAACTAGGGCTCATAAATATAAGATAGTCACTAACAAATTCAATAGGGAATTCAGGAGAATATTCTTTCCCCAGAGAGTGGCTGGAATGTAGAACTCATTACCACAGGGAGTGGTTGAGGCGAATAGCATAGAGGCATTTAACGGGAAGCCAGATAATTACATGAGGGAGAAAGGAATAGAAGGGGATGTAGATGGGTTAAATGAAGTAGTGTGGGAGGAGGCTTGTGTGGAGCATAAACACCAGCACAGGCCTGTTGGGCTGTCTGGCCTTTTCTGTGCTGTACATTCAGTGCTTATGCTACTGGACTAGTCGCCCCTGAGATTGTGAATTCAACTCCTGCTAAGGCAAGTTGTAAAAGTGAATTTAATAAATCTAGTAACTTGAGACCATGAAATCTGCTGCATGTCATAATAAACCAAACTGGTTCACTAAAGTACCTCAGGGAAGGGAACCTGCCAGCCCTACCCAGTGTGGCCTACACGTGACTCCAGTCCCTCACTTGTTTTTTTTTATTAGTCCCTGGGATGTGGGCATCGCTGGCAAAGCCAGCATTTATTGCCCAGCCCTAATTGCCCTTGAGAAGGTGGGGGTGAGCCGCCTTCTTGAACTGCTGCAGTACGTGTGGTGAAGGTACTCCCACAGTGCTGTTAGGGAGGGAGTTCTAGGATATTGACCCAGCGACGATGAAGAATCGGCGATATACTTCCAAGTCAGGATGGTGTGTGACTTGGAGGGGAACTTGGAGGTGGTGGTGTTCCCATGTGCCTGCCGCCCTTGTTCTTCTAGGTGTTAGAGGCCGTGGGTTTGGGAGGTGCTGCCGAAGAAGCCTTGGTGAGTTGCTACAGTGCATCTTATAGATGGTACACACTGCAGCCACGGTACGATGGTGGTGGAGGGAGTGAATGTATAAGGTGGTGGATGGGGTGCCAATCAAGCGGGCTGCTTTGTCCTGGATGGAGTCGAGCTCCTTGAGTGTTGTTGGAGCTGCACTCATCCAGGCAAGTGGTGAGTCTTCCATCACACTCCTGACTTATGCCTTTTAGATGGTGGAAAGGCTTTGGGGAGTCAGGAGGTGAGACACTCGCCGCAGAATACCCAGCCTTCTACTGTAGTCACAGTATTTATGTGGCTGGTTCAGTTGAGTTTCTGGTCAATGGTGACCCCAGGATGTTGATGGTGGGGGATTTCGCGATGGCAATGTCGTTGAATGTCGAGGGGCGGTGGTTAGACTCTCGCTTGTTGGAGATAGTCAATGCCTGGCACTTGTTACTTGCCATTGACTCTTAATATCCTCAGGGGAAAATGTGATGGATAATAAATACTACCTTGCCTACATCCCAGGAACATATAAAACATTTCTAAGGTGTTCTGCACTGTTAACAAGTGGCATTTCAGCAATGTGTCTATAAAGCTGATTCTTGCCCTGAGGCAAGTGTTTTCACAAGTGTAGCCAAGCTCACATTGTTTACAATGGCCCAGAAATTCAGGTCCCAACGCGTGAGTACGGACGGAGTACTCACGCGTGGACCCGATGGAAGTGCCGGAATCTTGCATGCACTACGCATGCGCGGGAAACCGGCATTTCCCATCCTCTGAACCAAGGGGTTCAGAGGTCGAACGCGTGCGCGTTGAACTTCCTTTTTTTTTCCAGGTTTGCCCGTGTGTGAAGGCCTCCACTTTTTACACTTGAAAAAAGCAGACATAAGGACTTAATTTTAAAAGGTAAGTGGTCTAATAATTAGAATTAGAATTTTTTTTCCACAGGTTTATTATTTTTAAAGACTTTACAGTAAGGTAAGTGTATTTTTAGCCCCGATTTAAAAAAAATTATTTTGTTCAAAAATTTAATTTATTGTTTAAAACAGTTATTTAAAGTTATTTATAGTTCATTTACATAGTGTGATTTTTTTTAAATTTTATTTCAAGTTTAAGTACGGTTTTGGGCGCCCGGAGTTTTCATGAGTTTGACAGTTCTTACTGTCAAACTCATGAATGAACTTTTGCATCCTCCGATTGGTTGCCCAGTGCTCACGTGATCCCAGCTGACGCATCGCACTAAGTACGCCGCTGGGTCACGGAAGCACAGCGCGCCGGGAGCTGAACCGGGCCACAGACAGGAAATCCACGCAGGCCCAGGCTTCAACTGTCGGCGCGCTTGGTAAGTGTAGGTCGGGGGCTTGCACCCGCGGGAAGCCCCCGACACAAATTTCTGGGCCAATGTCAAGAATAACAGAACAATGTAATTACTTTTTACCAAACCAAAAAGTCACACACCGTGAAAGTCTAATCTTTAAAATTCTCAACTAATTTGATTGACGACATGAATGTAATGGATGTCCTGAAAAAACACAGTTCACCACAGTTCTTCATCCCTCATAGTGTCAGCCTTGGCTCAGTGGGTAGCACTCTCACCCTCTGAGTCAGAAGGTTCTGGGTTCAAGCTCCCCTACATGAGACTTAAACCTGTAATCTAGGCTGAAACTCCAGGAAAATATTGAGGGAACACTGCACTGTTTCAGATGAGGCATTAAACTGAGGCCCTGTCTGCCCTCTCATGAGAATGCAAAAGACCCTGTGGTACTATTTCAAAGAGCAGGGGAGTTCGTCCTGGCCAATACTTATGCCTCAACCAACATCACTAAAACAGATTATCTGGCCATTATCTCACTGATGTTCCTGGGATCTTGCTGTGTACAAATGGACTTAACTACATTACAACAGTGTCTAGATTATGTGTTCAAGTTCCTATCAGCACGTAAGAAATTATTCTTTCCTTGGAATTCTCGTTATTCTCTATTATGGGCAGATTCACTGCAAGGCCCCCTCCCTTCCTTCTCTCTTATATGCACAGAGCCTTATGGTTAAGTCAAGGTGTTTCAATAAATGAAGTTGAGCAGGATTTGCAGTGGTTAATCTTAATTATCTTGATGCATCTAGCTTGGCTCGGTTGGTAGCACTCTCAGCTCTGACTCAGAAGGTTGTGGGATCAAGTCCCATTACAGAGACACAATTCAGACTGATGTTTGAGTCTTTGGGATGAGATGTTAACCCGAGTCCCCATCTACCAGTTCAGGTGGACGTTAAAGATCCCACCTGTTAAATGCCAGCTCGCGAGTGCCATTGTTATGTTGCCTTGTAAAGAGATTCGTGAGGTAGTGTGATAAATCCATGTAGAGAGACAAGGAACTCGAAGAAGCAAGGTATGAGGATTAAGATGAGTACTTTATTGAACGACTGCGAGACAACCAGGCAGGCCTGCTTCCAGGCATTGCACCTTTGCTGGCCTTGGCAGGAAGCTAACCCCTGACCTTAACAGGAAGCAACCCCTGACCTTAGCAGCAGCATTGGCTACAGCACCACCTGGTGGATAACCTTAATCATAACATCCCAGATTACTATATCCCTCCCTCCTTAAGATTTCAGTATGAATTTCTTAACAAACAACCATTCCTAAGGGTCACATAAGAAGCCTCCATTCACCATGTTCCATACTTGACGAATCTAACAGGTCAGTATCAATCTCTCTGGTGGCTTGCGAGTACTTTGTGAACGTCTGACAGTAAAGTCCCTGCTTGTTTGTGGTGAAGCCACCAGCTGCTCCTGAGCAGTGCTCGGAGTATCTGACTCTGCAACGATGGTTTCCTCTTGATGAATGGGTTCCTGTGGAATTGTCTCTGTCCCTGGTGGTGGCACCACAGATGCACATGGATAACTGGGGGCAACCATCTCATCAGCCATTGCATCTGGAACCTTCATTTCAATTTCCCCTTGTCTGGTAAGTATCTGATCTACATGTCTGCGTACTACCCTACTGATGCGCCATCAATTACTCAAAAGACTGAGGTTAAGCGAGTAACAACCAGGCTTTTATTAACTAAAGAATGAAGGTCTTGTCTCGAGTGGTCGACCCGTCCAGAATACTAAGGGACTGGGAGGTAGTCACTTATATACCTGGAATAGTGGGAGGAGTCAGCCGAGGCATGTCCAGACCTGTACCTAGTGGAATACACATACACATACGGACAGGTATAACAGTGGTTTACCACACCTGCCATCACCCAACATGACCTTGTATGATACGGGACCGGTCATTGAGTCTATGAAGCCAGGAATCCACTTGGGTCCATAACTGAAATTCCTGGTAAGGACCACATCTCCTTCTCCAAAACTTCGGCTCTTTGTTCTTCTGTCATGGTTCTCTTTTTGTTTGTTTTGTCTGTTTTCCATTTTCCTTTTTAGGTCTGGGTGGACAAGGTCAAGAGTGGAGCGTAGTCTACGACCTAATAACATCTCAGCAGGAGAGAGTCCTGTGGTGGATTGAGGTGTTATTCTGTAGCTGAACAGAACCCGTGACACTTTGGCTGCTAAACTCCCTTCTGCACTTTTTTTCATCATCTCTTTAAATGTTTGTACGGCTCTCTCCGCAAGTCCATTTGAGGACGGATGATATGGGGCCGAGGTCACCCGCACTATGCCATTTTTTCTCAAGAACTCTTTTGTCTCTGTACTCACAAAACAAGTGGCATTGTCACTTACCACGATCTCCGGTAGCCCTTGATTACTGAAGCTCCGACGCAGGCAGTCTATCATAGTAGTGGCGGAAGCAGAATTTACAGGATAAACATCCATCCATTTGGAATGTGCATCAATGATTATGAGGAACATCTTCCCCATGAATGGACCCACATAATCTAAGTGCAATCTTCTCCATGGTTTATCCGGCCACTCCCAGGGGTGGAGAGGAGCCGCTGCTGGTGCCTTCCAGTGTTCCTGACAAGTGCTGCATGTCTTGACTAGATTTTCTATCTCCTCATCTAGCTTTGGCCACCACAAGTAACTCCTAGCCAAGGCTTTCATACGCAAGACCCCAGGATAACACTGATGTAGTTGCTCTAGGATAGACTGTCGTGCTGGCTGTGGAATAATCACTCGTGCTCCCCACAACATGCAACCATCCTGCACACTCAGCTCTGTTTTCCTGACACTGTAGGGTGTGAAGTCAGCCCCTTCCAGATGCTGTGGCCATCCCCTCACCACATATTCTCGAACTCTAGACAGTACTGGATCTTTACCTGTCCATGTTCTTACTTGCTCTGCAGTCACAAGTGCTGTGTCAGTGTCCTCCAACATCAACACTCTGTCCTCTGGAGCTGCACGGATAGGTGTGCCTGGCAGTGGAAGACGGCTCAAGGCATCTGCGTTCCCATGGTACTTGTCCGCCTTGTAAACAGTGACATACTCATATGCCCTCAATGTCACGGCCCACCTTTGGATCCGGGGTGACACCATCTGTGGAACTGCTTTCATTTAATTGAAAAGAGAGATAAGAGGTTTATGATCGGTGCATATGGTGAACTTCCTGCCATATATGTACTTGTGGAACATCTGTAACCCAAACATTACTGCTAACCCCTCTTTGTCTAACTGGGAATAGTTTTTTTCCGCTGGTGTTAGAGTTCGGGACATAAAACCTATTGGTCTTTTAGTTCCATCTTCCATGCAGTGTGAAAGAACTGCCCCCACCCCATAAGGTGAAGCGTCACAAGAGAGAATGATTGCTTTCTCTGAATTGTAGTGAACCAGCACATCCGACGACAGCATCAGTTTCTTGGACTGTTCAAATGAAACCCCCTGCTCCTCTCCCCACTGCCACTGTGTCTCCTTGTGCAGTAGTTTGTGAAGAGGTGCTAACACAGTTGACAAGCTTGGTAAAAACCTGTTATAATAGTTCAGCAGTCCCAGGTAAGCTTTTAACTCAGCCACATTTGTAGGAGCAGGGGCGTCCTGCAGTGCTTGTACCTTCTCCTTGAGTGGATGGAGCCCGGTGGCATCCACTCTGTGTCCCAGGAACACTGCCTCATTCCCCAGGAAAGTGCACTTACTCCTCTTGAGCCGGAACCCTGCCCTCTCCAATCTCTGTAGTACCTCTCTCAGAGTGCTCAGATGCTCCTGGTCGGTTCTTCCCGTCACCAGAATGTCATCCAGATAGATGGAAACATGTGGAATCCCTTGCAGTACACCTTCGATTGTCCTCTGGAAGATAGCTGGACTAGATGAGGCACCAAACGGTAAGCGGTTATATGTAAACATGCCCTTGTGTGTATTTATGGTGACATACTTCTTTGATTCGTCATCCAGTGTAATCTGCAAGTAGGCATGACTCATATCCAACTTTGTGAATTTCTTTCCTCCAGCCAGGTTTGCAAAGAGATCCTCTGTTTTGGGAATAGGATACTGCTCTAGTTTGGACACCCGATTGACTGTCAATTTATAGTCTCCACAGAGTCTTAGCGAATTGTCCGGTTTTAAAACAGGTACTATGGGAGCTGCCCATTCCGAACATTTCACTGGCTCCAGTATGCTCTCTCTCAATAGATGGTGAAGCTCAGCCTCTACCTTTGGCTTCATGGCATAAGGCACAGGTCGTTGTTTAAAAAACCTTGGCGGTGCCTCCTTGTCTACATAAATCTTAGCTGGGGGGCCATTAAATGTGCCAAGTTCCTCCTTGAACACATTCATAAGAACATAAGAACATAAGAAATAGGAGCAGGAGTAGGCCAATCGGCCCCTCGAGCCTGCTCCACCATTCAATAAGATCATGGCTGATCTGATCCTAACCTCAAATCTTCTATCACTCTGCATCCACCCGAACCCATGTGATCTCCCGGGAGAGGCGAAAAACCAGATAAAGACCCAATGGCCAATTTGGGAGAAAAAAATCTGGGAAATTCCTCTCCGACCCATCTAGGCGATCGAAATTCTTCCAGGAGATCACTCTGTCCCTATATTTTCTACAGTACTTACCTTCTGTAAAGGCGATCTCCACCCCAGCCAGGAACAGGAATAAAACCATCTCCTGAAATCTAACACAGAATTAGAACACAGTAGGAGCAGAACAAGGCTACACGGCCCCTGGGCCCACTCCACTACCCACAGGGCCATGACCATTCCGAACCTAGACTCATGTCCAATTTCCTGCCCGCTCCCGGTAACCCTTAATTCCCTTTACTTCTAGGAAACTATCTATTTCTGTTTTAAATTTATTTAATGATGTAGCTTCCACAGCTTTCTGGGGCAGCAAATTCCACAAACCTACCACCCTCTGAGTGAAGAAGTTTCTCCTCATCTCAGTTTTGAATGAGCAGCCCCTTATTTTAAGATTATGCCCCCTAGTTCTAGTTTCACCCATCATTGGGAACATCCTCACCGCATCCACCCGATCAAGCCCCTTCACAATCTTATATGTTTCCATAAGATCGCCTCTCATTCTTCTGAACTCCAATGAGTAGAGTCCCAATCTACTCAACCTCTCCTCATATGACCACCACCTCATCCCCGGGATTAACTGAGTGAACCTTCTTTGTACTGACTCATGTTCACTCAACACTTCTTGCAAAGCCAACTGTTTGTCCGCATCTATTTGATGTACTGCTCCCCAGTCTAATTTAAGTTCTTTTATCCAACCCCGACCTAACAGGTTTGGTCCGGCACCCGATACTATAACTACAGGTAGCTGTTCCATTGTGTCCCTGTGTTGCACAGTTACCTTAGCTGTACCTAATGTCGCTACTCATTCACCTGTATATGTTTTAAGATGCAGGGAGCAAGGCTTTAACTCTGGAACTTTTGCACGGTTCCACAATTTTGAGCAATCTGCCTTGTTTATTATGGTCACGCCGCACCCTGTATCCACTTCAAAGTTCACCTTAGAGTCATTTACTGTCAGTTGCAATGTGATAGGAGCCACTTCTGGAATGTTCTCTAACATGCCATACATTATGAACATGTCCTCTTCTTCCTCAGCTTCCCCGCTGATGTGGTGTGCTCCATGTTTTTTCACTTCTCTCCCTTGGTTTTGCTGTCCTCCCCCTTTTGGTTTAGATTCCTCCACAGGTGATTTCGCCCTGCAAGCTCATTTTATGTGTCCTTGTTTCCCACACTTGTAGCACTTTTCCTCCAGAAACTGGCATTCACTCGCCAGGTGATCGCCCTTGCATCTATAACATGCCTTCACATGCTCACGTTGTGGTTTCTGACACATGTTCAACTTGTGCACAACAACCTGCCCTGCAACTTGTGTAGCATTAGCCCTGTCTGAAACCTGTATTTCTTTTACATCTTCGTTCGCTGTCTCTATGGTTTGAGCAAGTTTCAATGCTTTTTCATAAGTAAGCCCAGTCTCGGATAATAATCTGCGCTGCATTCTGTTATGTATTGTGTGTTCTATTGTGTGTTCTCCTCTCACCTGTGGTGGCGCTGTCACAGGAGATAAATGGTTGGGTGTTCTCTGTTAAGTTTAGCTCTCTTTGTTCGGAACTTGCAATAACTTCCTTTCCTTCCAATAAAGCACTTCATGTTTGAATCTCTGAGTTCTGAGTCCTAAATTGTGCCTAGGTAGAAAGGTACCGACACAACAAGTGGCAACGAGGAGCGGACGAATCTGCGTACATTACGGGTGCAGCGAGTAAAGTGTTATAGAGTGGCAGAACTGTACCTACCAGTGCTGTACCCCAGTTTTATACAGGGACAGACCTGTACCCACCAGTACTGTACCCCAGTGTTATACAGTGACATACCTGTACCCAGCATTACTGTACCCCAGTGTTATACAGTGACAGTTCTGCACCCACCGGTACTGTAACCCAGTGTTAGTGACAGACCTGTACCTACCAGTACTGAATCCCAGTGTTATACAGTGACAGACCTGTACCCACCAGTACTTCTCCCCAGTGTTATACAGTGACAGACCTGTATCCAGCAGTACTGTACCCCAGTGTTATACAGTGACAGACCAGTACCCACCAGTACTGTAACCCAGTGTTAGTGACAGACCTGTACCTACCAGTACTGAATCCCAGTGTTATACAGTGACAAACCTGTACCCACCAGTACTTTTCCCCAGAGTTATACAGTGACAGACCTGTACCCACCAGTACTGTACCCCAGTGTTATACAGTGACAGACCTGTACCCACCAGTACTGTACCCCAGTGTTATACAGTGACAGACCTGTACTCACCAGTACTGTACCTCTGTTATACAGTGACAGAACTGTACTTACCAGTACTGTACCCCAGTGTTATACAGGATCAGACCTGTACCCACCAGTACTGTACCCCAGTGCTATAGAGTGACAGACCTGTACCCACCAGTACTGCATCCAGTGTTTTACACTGACAGATCTGTACCCTATAGTACTGTACCCCAGTGTTATACGTGAGAGACCTGTACCCAGCAGTACTGTACCTCAGTATTATACAGTGACAGACCTGTACCCCCCAGTACTGTACCCCAGTGCTTTACAGTGACAGACCTGCACCCACCAGTACTGTAACCCAGTGTTAGTGACAGACCTGTACCTACCAGTACTGAATCCCAGTGTTATACAGGACCAGACCAGTATCCACCAGTACTTTACCCCAGTGTTATACAGTGACAGACCTGTACCCAGCAGTACTGTGCCCCAGAATTATACAGTGACAGACCTGTACCCACCAGTACTGTACCCCAGTGCTATTCAGTGACAGACCTGTACCCACCAGTACTGTAACCCTGTGTTATACAGGGACAGACCTGTACCCACCAGTACTGAATCCCAGTGTTATACAGGGACAGACCTGTACCCACCAGTACAGTAGACCAGTATTAATCAATGACAGACCTGTACCCAACAGTACTGTATCCCAGCATTATACAGTGACAGACCTGTACCCACCAGTAATGTGCCCGTGTTATACAGTGACAGACCTGTAGCCACCAGTACTCTACCCAGTGTTATAAAGTGACAGACCAGTACCCACCTTCACTGCCACCCAATGTTATACAGTGACAGACCTGTAGCCACCAGTACTGTACCCCAGTGCTATACAGTGACAGACCTGTACCCACCAGTAATATAACCCAGTGTTAGTGACTGACCTGAACCTACCAGTACTGTACCCCAGTGTTATACCGGTTCAGGCCTGTACCCTCCAGTACTGTACCCCAGTGTTATACAGTGACAGACCTGTACCTGTTATGTATTGTGTGTTCTATTGTGTGTTGTCCTCCCACCTGTGGTGGCGCTGTCACAGGAGATAAATGGTTGGGTGTTTTCTGTTAAGTTTTAGCTCTCTTTGTTCGGAACTTTCCAGAACTTCCTTTCCTTCCAATAAAGCACTTCATGTTTGAATCTCTGAGTTCTGAGTCCTAAATTGTGTCTAGGCAGAAAGGTACCGACACAACAAGTGGCAACGAGGAGCGGATGAATCTGCGTACGTTACGGGTGCAGTGAGTAAACAGAAAATTTAATTTGAAACGTAAGATGGCTACTATATTAGGAAACATCGGTGATTTTGATGAAAATGTGGAGCAATGGAGCGCATATACGGAACGTTTTGACTATTTTGTATTGGCGAATGCGGTGGCAAATGAAAAATCGTGCCTACCTTTTTGAGTGTAATCGGGCCGAAGACTTTCAATTTACTTCGCAGCCTCGTGCAGCCAGATAAGCCAGGAACTAAAACATATAAGCAACTAGTGGAAATTCTTGGAGCACATTTTTCACCAAAACCTCTGGTTATTGCTGAGAGATTTAGATTTCATAAACGGAATCAAGAGGAGGGGGAATCAGTGATGATGTTTATTGCTGCTTTAAAAAGGTTGTCAGAACACTGCCAGTTCAAGGAGGTGCTGAATGACACCATTAGAGACAGACTTGTGTGTGGTCTGCAAAATGCAGCCACACAGAAGCGCCTTCTTACTAAGGACAACCTTACTCTTGAAAAGGCCATTGAAGTTAGTGTCTCCATGGAGATGGCGGAAAAGGAGGCTCACCAGTTGAGTTCAACAGGGAGAGTTCACAAGGTGTCGTCTGAGCCTAAAGGTGCGCGGAACGGCACATGTTACCATTGTGGGAAAACGGGCCATCACGCTAATGACTGCTGGTGTATGGAGCTGGAATGCCAAAATTGTGGCAAAAAGGGTCACATTGAACGCGCCTGTAGAGGTAAAAAATGAACAGACAGAGCTGGGAAGCATGGAAGCAAAATGTCTGTATTTGGACAAGAGAGGAAAAAGAGTGTTCATTCAGTGCAGTATGATGGAACAAGCAAAACAGAGGGGAGCGACACCTCTGAGGAGGAAGAGGTGCACATACTGACGGTTGCAGGTGATTTAACTGGCTACTGGGTGTCACCACTGTTGATGGGACAATCAGTGCGGATGGAGGTGGACACAGGCGCGGCTGTGTCCCTTGTTTCAGACACTGTCTACAACAAAATGCTAAAGCATCTTACCCTTCAGCCAACAAACATTGTGCTAAAGACGTATACCGGCGAACCTGTGGCCATGAGAGGCGTCATTGAGGTGACAGTTAAATTGAACGGACAGACTGCAAAACTGCCACTATATGTGGTAAAGGGAAATTACCCATCGCTACTGGGACGTGCATGGCTAGAGAAAATCACGCTGGGCTGGCCTGCAGTCCGCATGATGTCAAAAGGGGAGTCAGGTCTGACTGCAGTGTTAAACAAACATGCAGAACTCTTCAATGGGGAACTTGGGAGCATGAAAAAGATCAGCGTGAGACTGGACATTAAACCTGACAGCAAGCCGAAGTTTCACAAAGCCCGACCTGTACCCTATGCAATTAGGCCAAAAGTTGAGGCTAACTTGGAGGCCTTAGTCGAGAATGGAGTCCTGGAGCCTGTGAGCGTGAGCAAATGGGACACACCCATTGTTCCTGTCCTGAAAAAGGATGGATCTGTTCGAATCTGCGGGGATTTTAAAGTGACTATTAACCCGGTGCTGTCTGCGGAATCGTACCCTCTTCCCCTCATTGATGATCTTTTTATGGGCCTGGCCGGAGGGCAAAGTTCAGCAAAATAGACTTATGCCAGGCTTATCTACAAATGTATGTCGATGACAAATCAAAGGAGCTGCTGACAATTGTGACACACAAGGGGCTATACAGGTACTGCCGCCTTCCGTTTGGAATTACGTCGGCCCCTGCTCTATTCCAAAGGGCAATGGATCAGATTTTGAGTGGACTGCCAGGAGTCCAGTGCTACCTGGACGACATCCTTGTCACTGGGACAAATGAGGAGGCTCATCTTCTGAACTTGGATGCGACACTACAACGACTGAAAGAGTACGGACTCAGAGTTCATAAAGACAAATGTGAATTCTTTCAGTCTTCAGTTGAGTACCTGGGGCATGTGATTGACGCTACTGGCCTGCATAAGGCACCGGCAAAGGTCAAGGCGATCGTGGAGGCCCCAGCACCCCAGAATGTGAGCCAGTTATGTTCATTTCTGGGGCTACTTAACTACTATGGGAAGTTTATTCCAGACTTAGCAACATTGCTGAAGCCATTACATCAGTTGCTATGTCAAGGCAAAATATGGAAATGGACTGAACTGTGCAACGAAGCTTTCGCCCAAGCAAAGAAAGCATTGCTGAAATCAGAGGTCCTGACACACTTCGACCCAAAGCTACCCATGCAGCTAGCATGTGATGCATCACCATATGGTATGGGAGCAGTCATATCCCACAGCATGCCTTCGGGTGAAGAGAAACCTATCGCCTTCGCATCACGCACCTTGAACAAGGCCGAGAGTAACTATGCGCAGATCGAGCGCGAGGCCTTGGGAATCGTTTTTGGAATTCGAAAATTTCATCAGTACCTGTTTGGGAGAAGGTTCACACTCCTGACGGACCACCGTCCATTGACTTCAATCTTCGGGCCCCACACCGGAATTCCATCTCTCGCTGCAAGCAGGATGCAAAGGTGGGCTTTACTGTTGTCAGGACACACATACGACATCAAATATCGCAAATCAGACTTGCACGGCAACGCAGACGGTCTCTCGAGGCTACCCTTGCCTGTTACTCCCCCAGAGCCTCATCAGATAGACATCTTCTACTTTAGACAAGTGGAGGGAACACCTGTCACTGCAGTTCAGGTGCGAAGGTACACCCGCAACGATCCAATCCTGTCTGAGGTAATGGACGATGTCATTCGAGGGAGAGCTATAGAAGATTCTCCTAGTTTGAAACCTTACGTTTCAAAAAGAAATGAGCTCTCCGTCCAGGCAGGTTGTCTTCTTTGGGGACGCCGTGTCATCATTCCGCCACCTCTGAGGGAACCTATACTGCAACAACTTCATACAGGCCACAGTGGGATGGTTCGGATGAAGGAAATGGCAAGAAGCTACTTCTGGTGGCCAGGTCTCGATGGGAATATTGAGGAGAAAGCCAAAACATGTTCCCCATGCCACAGCTGGCAACCCTACACCCCTGGGATTGGCCTGCAGAAGTGTGGCAGCGAGTACATGTGGACTTCGCCGGTCCTTTCGAAGAGAAGATATTTATGGTGGTTGTGGACGCTCGTAGCAAGTGGCCGGAGGTCGCTGTGATGAGGTCTACCACGGCAGAGAAAACAATTGAGAAACTTGGTGAGATGTTCAGCCGTTATGGCTCACCGGAACAACTCGTAAGTGACAACGGTCCACAATTTGTATCACAGGAGTTTGCAACCTTCCTGCATGTGAATGGTGTCCAACACATCAGGCCTGCGCCCTATCATCCCTCTACTAACGGCCAGGCAGAAAGGTTTGTGCAAACTTTGAAGCACGCCTTGAAGGCATCGCAAGGTCAGGGCTCAATCCACCAACGTCTGAACAGCTTCCTGTTGTCCTACAGGAACGAGCCGCATGCCACAACCAAAACTTGCCCCGCTTCGCTCATGATGAAGAGGCAGTTGCGGACAAGTTTTGACTTACTCAAACCTCCAAGGGCAGAACAGGTTGTCCATTGTCAACAACAAGCTCAAGTTGAAAAGAGAGAGAAAAGAGCCAAGGAGAGACGGTTTCACCCTGGAGAGCACGTCCTAGCTCGAAACTACAACACTGGACCGAAATGGGTTCCTGCTATGGTGATCGCGCAGACGGGCCCTGTGTCTTACACGGTTGAGACTGCTGAGGATGTCGTCTGGAGAAGACACACAGGTCAACTGTTGCTAGGAGCAGAGACAGCCACAGAGGCTCCAACGGCTGGTTGGCCTGAACTGTTTCCGGATGATACCGCAAACCAGCATCCTTTGCCACAGTGCTCTTCTCCAACACAGGAAGTCAAAGAGACTGTTCCACCTGTGCAAACTCCTGACTTTCGACTGACAGAGGCACCTTCTCCATCCAGGCCTGTGTCAATGCCTACTGCTGTGGAAGCCAGCGATGACCGCCGGTATCCTGTCAGAGAGCAGCGGCCTCCAAGACGCTTGGATCTGTAGGCTTAGTGACTTATCCACAAGGCTGGGGCAGAATAAACCCCAGGGTAAAGTCAGGGGTTGAGGCAGTCTACCTCTACCCTAGGTTCGTTGAGGGCATTGAAAGTAACTTACCTGTTGAGGAATAATGTGGACCTTCCATTTAAGAGGGGAGGAAATGTTATGTATTGTGTGTTCTATTGTGTGTTCTCCTCCCACCTGTGGTGGCGCTGTCACAGGAGATAAATGGTTGGGTGTTCTCTGTTAAGTTTAGCTCTCTTTGTTCGGAACTTGCAAGAACTTCCTTTCCTTCCAATAAAGCACTTCATGTTTGAATCTCTGAGTTCTGAGCCCTAAATTGTGTCTAGGTAGAAAGGTACTGACACAACACATTCGGTCGTCCATTATTCCGCAAACTAGCCTATCTCTCAGCATTTCCTTCAGGTTGTTCCCATAATTGCAATCTTGTGCCAATTTACGCAACACCGCTACATAGTCCATTACACTCTCTTCCTCTTTCCTGTTCCTTGAATTAAACTTGAACCGCTGTACAATCTCACTAGGCTTAGGGTTGAAATGTTCTTTTAGCACAGCCACTAATTCAACAAATGATTTGTCTCCAGGCTTTTCAGGACTGAGCAGGTTCTTCATCAAACTGTAGGTTTGGCTTCCCACTGAACTAAGCAGAATGGCTTTCCTTTTTCCGGCATCATTTATTTCATTTGCTTCGAAAAAATAACCCCACACTTCACAGTATTCCTCCCAAGTTTGTGCTTGAATATCAACAGCGGAGACCGTTCCTACCGTGGCAGCCATGCTCTCTTCCAACTGGTAGCTAACTGCAGCTCATGATTTTGTTGTTTAAACATCCTGGTAGACTTCTCTTATTCAGGGTCCTGTTTTACCTCATCGCCAAATGTGATAAATCCATGTAGAGAGACAAGGAACTCGAAGAGGCGAGGTATGAGGATTAAGACGAGTACTTTATTGAACGACTGTGAGACAACCAGGCAGGCCTGCTTCCAGGCATTGCACCTTTGCTGGCCTTGGCAGGAAGCTAATCCCTGACCTTAACAGGAAGCAACCCCTGACCTTAGCAGCAGCATTGGCTACAGCACCACCTGGTGGATAACCTTAATTATAACATCCCAGATTACTATAGGTAGGAAGATGAAAGAGAAAGGAGGAAAGGACTTGGGTTTACAAAGTGCCTCTCCAGAGACTTGACCACGTAACCTAGGCTGACACTCCCAGTGGAGTACTGAGGGAGTGCTGCATTGTCAGAGGTGACATCCTTTGGTTGAGATGTAAAATCGAGGCCCCGTCTGCCCTCTCAGATGGATGTTGAAGATCTCATTTGAAGAGTAGTAGAGGAGTTCCTAGACAACATTCCTTTCTCAACCAGCAACATCCAGAAAAGAGATCATTCTTCTCATCCTGGCTGAAATTGGTTGTCGCGTTTGCCTACATTTACCATCACTCTTCAAAAATTGTGGGAAGCATTTTGAGACATTTCAATATGAAAGATGTTATGTAAATATAGGGAGTATTATGTTTTAGTCAGAGAGTGATTAGAATGTGCAACTCGCTACCACATGGAGTGGTTGAGGTGAATAGCATAGAGGCATTTAAGGGGAAGCTCAATATGTACACGAGGGAGAAAGGAATAGAAGGTTACATTGATAGGGTGACATGAAGAGGGGTGGGAGGAGGCTCGTGTGGTGCATAAACACTGGCAGAGAGCAGTTGGGCCAAATGGCCTATTTTTGTGGTGTGCATTTTACATAATTCTATGTATGTTACATTAAGAATTATACACGTGTGTTCTTGCTCCACATTTTTAGAAAGCACTGCAAAAGAGGTTTTGGCAAAATATTGTATCTCCATGGTCCTCATGGTAGTTAGATACCCTTATAGATCACTTGTTTCATTTGTTCATGAGCTAAACTCGGGTTGGCTGTACTTTCATAGAATCCAACCTCCTTCCAGATGTTTTGAGAACTGAATGAGGGAGCTGGAAGAATGTGCAAGGGTTTGTTTGGAGAGTGTGCGTGTGTGTATTTTCCCTGACACTTCTGCAATGAGGTGTTGTTGAGAAGGCAGGTGTCCCAGCAGGCCTGGGCAAAGCTTAGCAGCAAGAAACAAATCGTTCTCTATCCTTGGCGCCCAACCCTGACCGTACAGGGAGAGGGGGGCGTAGGGCCTGAATAATAAGAAAGAAAGACTTGCATTTATATCGCGCCTTTCATGACCCCGGGACGTCCCAAAGTGTTTTACAGCCAATGAAGTACTTTTTTGAAGTGTAGTCACTGTTGTAATGTAGGAAATGCGGCAGCCAATTTGCACACAGCAAGCTCCCACAAACAGCAAGGTGATAATGACCAGATCATCTGTTTTTAGTGATGTTGATTGAGGGATAAATATTGGCCAGGACACTGAGGAGAACTCTTCTGCTCTTTTTCAAAATAGTGCCATGGGATCATTTATGTCCACCTGAGAGAGCAGACAGGGACTCAGTTTAATGTCTCACCTGAAAGATGGCACCTCCGACATTGCAGCGCTCCCTCAGCACTGCACTGGGAGTGTCAGCCTAGATCATGTGCTCGAGTCCCTGAAGTGGGACTTGAACCCATGACCTTATGACATGGCACAGCAGCCAATGGGTCAAGCTCTCACAGATCTGCCGTTTGATTCCTTTTTGAAAGTAGGCCGCGAGCTTCAGTAAATCGCTGACATAAGTCACATGCCCAGCTTTCAATTGCGTGCCCCCCCCTCCCCACGTGTTGTAATCGCATTGAAGGGCCCTCATAATGGATTTCCGTACCATTCACGTGACTGTAGTACCACAGACTAATGTTGGATCACTGCCCTGGTTTGAAAATTTCCAAGCTTGCAGGCCATACTGATAGCAAACAGATGAGAGTGTTACATAAGAAGATCACAGGAAATAAAAGGCTCAAAATACTCCAGATTTTCTTTTGGAAGTACCAGCAAAAGTTGACTGATATCTGGCATGGCAATCAGTTCTGAAAGGGAAGGAGGGAACAGCACAAGGTTAGTTCATACCAAGTTGCTTTTATACACCTTCTAAAAGTCAGCTCAAGAGTACCATTGGCTGTGTTATGGGATCAGGTTGCTTCATGCTATCCCCATCTTTACTCTCAGGTGGATGTAAAACTATTTCAAAGAAGAGAAGGGGGGCTCTCCCTGGTGTCCAGGCCAATGTTTATCCCTCAACTAACATCACTAAAACAGATTATCTGGTCATTATCACATTTCTGTTTGTGGGATCTTGCTGTGAGCAGATTAGCTGCCGTGTTTGCCTACAGCCACTTGAATTTATATAGCGCCTTTAATATGGAAAATGTCCCAAGGAGCATACTCAGACAATAATCGATACCGAGCCAAAGAAGAGAATATTAGGAGGGGTGATAGGTAGGTTTTAAGGAGTGTCTTAAAGGAGGCAAGATAGATGGAGAGATGGAGAGGCTTAGGGAAAGAATTCCAGAGCTCAGGGCCTAGGCATCTGAAGACACAGCCGCCAATGGTAGAGCAAAGGAAGTCGGGATGCACAAGAGGCCAGAGTTGGAGGAGCTGAGAAATCTCAGAGGGTTGCAGGGCTGGAGGAGATTACAGAGATAGGGAGGGGTGAGGCCATGGAGGGAGGATTGCAATCCTTGAACACAAGGATTAGAATTTTCAATTTGAGGCATTGGGGGACTGTAATGTATTATCACATGGTCTAGTATGAGCATGCTCAGTTCGCTCTGGCCTAGTAAAGCAAGCACATGGACTAGCAACTCATCGTGTCTCTGTCCTTCATTTGTTCTACCCACATACATTACATTTTGGCAATGAGGATGGGATCCTAAAGCCATTTTTAGGGATCATGGAAGGACACAGTGTTCAACCTTGGAGTGGACAAGTTTAAGGTGAATTTGTGACCTTTTGCACAATGTTATGTTTTGCTATGTTTTACTGTTAATGCTTATGCAAAATTGTCTGTGCTTCGCCTTCGCGTGTATGTATTCACAGCAACAGCGGCATTGATTCTCACAGGTATACAGGTAGCGTGCTGAGTTACTGTTCAACAGGATCAGGACAATCATGGCCGCACCTACGGGATTCATCAGAAGCCTCGGCATGTATGACCGAGCTCGCGAACCATTCGATTCTTACATTGAGCGGATGGGGATGTTTTTTAAGGCCAATAACATTATTGAGACCGAAGGTGCAGATGAGAATGTTCAAACTCCAAATAAAGTAATTTTTGAATGTAAACAAGCATTTTTTCTAACGGAGATCAGGCCAGATGTCTACGGAACTTTGACAAACCTACAATCACCAGGGAAAGTGAAGGACGCGTCGTTTGAAGACATTGTCAAGAAACTCGAGGACCATTTCGACCTAAAACCTTTCGAAATAGCAGAGAGCTATAAGTTTGGTACCAGAAATGAAAAACAAAATGAAACCATCAGTGAGTACATTGTAGCTCTTAAAAACCTCTCTTTGTATTGTAACTTCGGCACATTTTTGGATCGTGCATTGCGAGATAAGTTTGTGTGTGGACTGGTGGATGAGCACACAGTCCAAGTTACTGAACACTCCGAACCCAACGTTTGACACAGCATGCAAAATTGCCCTATCTATGGAGGTGGTGTCTAAGAATGCTAGAGAGCTCCGTCCAACTCAAGTGACTAGTGCAGCTGAGGTCTACAGTCACAAAGCCACCGTCAAACCTAAAGCTGTGAGACCGAGTCAAAAGCATGTCAGTGAGAGCAGTTCAGTGAACTATTATCGCTGCAATGGAAATCACTCACCACAGTCCTGCCAATACAGAAATGTGAAGTGTTTTCACTGCCAGAAGCAAAGCCATATTTCAACAGCTTGCAGAGCTAGATCAAAAGCAGGAAGTAAGAACCATTCTAGTGGCAAAGCAAAGCAGCAACAACAAAAGGAAGGAGTTCACAATATTGAAGTGAACACACCTGATGTTGAAGAACTAGGCATCTACCACTAGCCACTATGCCACTAGCAGCAATGCTAACAGTCATGAGAAAGACTTCCATACAAAACTTTTGATCAACAAGCAATATATTAATATGTGTATCAACATGGCGGCGGACTGCTCTATCATGAGTAAGGACACATATGAGAGTAAGCTTAATCAAATACCACTTACAAAGAATATCATAGAGTTAAAAACCTACTCCAGAGAAATCCTAGAGACATGTGGACAAATGGAATGTACAGTTCAACACAATGGCCAGTCAGTAAAGCTGCCTATTATTAGCGAGCTACAACAACAGGCCAAACCTCATGGGCAAAGACTGTTTGAGAAAATTAAATCTAGACTGGAAAAACATCTTCAGTGTAGATGGTTCAAAGAAGCGACTCGACACAATGCTGAACAAGTACAAAAGCATGTTCACAGACAGTAATGAGGGCATCACTGGGTATGATGTGCATATCCGCATCAAGTCCAATGTGAAACAGAGTGGTGGTACCTACTTCTTTGAGAGATAGAATTCTGACTGAACTTCATACTGAACATCCAGGGGACATCAGTGTGAAATCAATTGCAAGAAGCTTTGTTTACTGGCCTGGATTGGACAGTGATCTTGAATCACTTGTCAGCAAATGCAGTGTTTAACAAAATTGCAGAAACAAACCACTCAAAATACCACTACAATCCTGGTCATGGCCAAGTAGACCTTTTCAAAAATTACATGTAGACCTCTGTGAGAAAGCAAATGATTATTTCCTGATACTTGTAGATAGTCACTCAAAGTGGATTGAAGTGAAACACATAGGTTCAAATGCTACAACTGAATGCACCATGGATGAGTTGAGCTCTATCTTTGCACGTCATGGCTTATCTGAAGAGCTTGATTCTGACAATGGCCCTCAGTTCCGTTCTGTTCTATTCCAACAATTCATGAAACGGAACGGTATCAAACACACTCTCGTTCTACCATATCATCCAGCTTCCAATGGAGCAGCTGAAAGGTCAGTCAGAATAGTAAAAGAAGCTCTCAAAAAGCAAGTATTGCAGGGTTGTTCAAGACTCAGCATGAAGCAACGTTTGACAAATTACTTGCTGAAGTACAGAACTACTCCGCACACTACAACTGGACATACCCCAGCAGAACTCTTGATGAAGAGGAAATTGAGAACACGATTGAGTCTTGTTCAACCAAATTTGGCTTCAAGAGTTGAACAAGAACAGTTGAGTCAGAAATGTTATTATGACAGCAATCAGGAAGAACGCAGTTTCAAATAAAACGAGTGTGTTTTTGTGTTCTCAGTCCCCCTGGCAAGTCGAGTTCACACAAGTGGGATGTAGGAACCATAGTAGAGGTTGGTGGAACCAAGAGATATTTGGTTGAAATTGGTGACAACATCCAAAGTGTTCATGTAGATCAAATGATCTCTGCTAGAGATGAGCCAAGACATGATCGTGAACCATTTGATCATGAACACATACATGAGTTTGAATCAGTTCTGGCTTCAGTAACTGAAGTACCAGGTTCAAACAAGTCTGAGATAGAAACAGAGGGGGGGGGAGAAATTGGGTACCTTTGCGCCTCCCATTATCGCCTCCGGGGGGGGGGGCGATAATGGGGCGCCAACCACTTACTGACCGGGCGTGGTGAGAATATCGCCTCCCGCTAAATTCGGCGGGAGGTTTGCGGTGGCAATATGGTGTTGCACCCCAATCTCCTTCGCCCGGAGATCGTGATGTCATCGCTGTGCGCATCGCCCCGGTAGCGCCCCGAACCTGAACTTCGGTTCCGACCCCTGCAGCATCGCTGGGCGACAATACCAGCAGCTGCAGGAGGCGTTCATCGGGAGGCCGGGCGCTTCAGGGGTGATTCTTAAAATCAGAGGTGGCTGAGGTAGGGAAAAAAATAATCAAATGCTCATTTTCTGTTTTTTTTGCCTTTTTTCCCTAGCGCTCGATCAGCCCGGCACTCTGCTGCAGTACATTGGGCTGATTGGGCCGGATGGCAGCTGTCGTCGGGGACCAGGTAAGTCTTCCCCTTGCAGAGCCTGCAGCGATGGCCCTTTCTGTGGTGTATGTAACCTGTTCCACCTTAAGAGAACTACCTTAAGAGATGTACTACTTTCTCTTGGCTGCTGTATACCGTAATACCGGTGGTGACCACACCGGTATATAAACGTTGTGTAGGGATTTGCTGGGCAGTTCAGCCCTGACCTGTTAAAGTTATTCTTGTGGTCTGTGTCCAGTGATTTATAATAAGCATAACTGGGACACACAGACTTAACAGTGGCGACGAGTCCGATCTTACCCTGCGGCAGTTTTACATCCAAGGCAGCTTCGTCCTCAGAACGGGCGTCGAGAAGAGGCATCCGCCCTCATCATCCTGCTGAGCACCATCGCACGGGAGGCATCGAGAACCCGGGTTAAAAAGAAAAAATTCTGACCACGAAGCCCTCCATCAGCGACAGGCAGTGATCATCCCTTTTACCACGGTGGTGGGTAAGCCGATCAGCGACACGAGCAGAAAGTCGGCCGCGTTGACTCTGGAGTGGGGGAGGGAAAACGGAGGAAAAAGGGCGGAGAACTCGACCACGGCCGGTGAAAAGGGCCGGGCTGCAATCGAGGCCGAGAGGCGCAGCGACTGGGGCAGCTTAAGGCACGAGAGCCGCGGAGAACTCAAACGCAGCCGGTGTAAAGGACCGGGCTGCATGCGGAGCTGAGAGGCGCAACAGCAGGGGAAGCGTGAATGCCCACGGGAACCGCGGGGGAGTAAAAGCAGCGTCGGGGAATTGAGAACCGCTGGGGAGGCGAGAACGGCAGCAGCACGGCAATCGCCATTGCAGCCAGCCGGGGAAGAAGGCAAACGCGGGAATCCGCCATTGTAGCCGGCGGGGGAAGAAGACGAGCGCGGGAAAGACCGCCAAGCGCGGGAAGCCGCCATTTTAGTAGGCGGGGGAAGAAGACAAGCGCGGGAAGCCGCCATTTTGAGAAAAAGAAAAATTTAAAAACTTGCAAGGATGCCTAAACATGGGAACATTAATACCTTTGATAGCGATATCGAAGATTGGACCACGTATGTAGAACGCATGGAAGTTTATTGTAAAGCAAATAAGGTACCAGATGATGAGAAAGCACTAACCTTATTAAGCTCAATGGGTGCGAAGACATACGGGCTATTGAAGCACCTTCTATCACCAGATAAACCGGCGGATCAGACTTTCGCGAATATTGTTACTGTCCTGAAAAATCATTTAAACCCCACGCCGCTGATGATAGCGGAACGATTTAAATTTTACAGAAGAACGCAGCTGAAAGATGAAAGCAACGCTGAATTTTTAATTGAACTGCATAAGCTATCAAAGTACTGTCAGTATGGAACAAGGGTGATTATTCCTCCTAAGTTAAGAGAGAGAGTTCTAAAGGAACTACATGAAGGTCATCTGGGGGGAGTCAAGATGAAAAGCCTTGCTAGGGCTTATGTGTGGTGGCCGGGTATCGACCAACAGATAGAGGATCTGACGAAAAGCTGCTCAGGGTGCCAAAAAGTGCAAAATGCACCTCCGATTGCACCGCTGCATCCATGGGAATGGCCTTCAACCCCATGGCAACATGTACATATTGACTTTGCTGGTCCATTCATGGACTCCATGTTTTTAATTGCGGTGGACGCACATTCTAAATGGCCAGAAGTGATTAAGATGACTACCACTACCTCAGAAAAGACGATCGCGGTGCTAAGAACGATATTTGCAAGAAATGGATTGCCAGAACAAATATGTTCAGACAACGGACCACAGTTCGTGTCAGAAGAATTCCAGAAATTCATGAAGAAGAATGGGGTGAAACATTATACCTCTGCCCCATATCATCCGGCTACAAACGGGTTGGCCGAGAGATTTGTACAAACGTTCAAAAAAGCAATAAAGGCCATGAGCGAAGATCAGATTCCACTACAACACAAGGTGGACAAATTCCTACTGGCAATTTGGAACAATTCGGGCCAGACAAGGACCCCTGATGTACACGGTAGATATTGGTGAAAATGTAATACGGCGTCATGCTGACCAACTGGTAGAATCGAGAACAAGGGTCGAACCCAGGGTTACGGCAGAGACAACCGTGGAAGAAGTTAGTGAACCTGAAGCATCTACCTCAGAAGTGAATGTACCTGAGGATGATGTCCAATCCATAAGAGATCAACTAGATGAGTCACCCCAGCAACGAGAATCAGAGACCCCGGAAAGGCGTTATCCAACTCGAATCAGGAGGCCTCCTCAGAGACTGAATCTTTGAACTGTTTTGCATGAAGTTGTATATATATATATCTATATGTTATTATGTTATGTTAAATGGGGATATAACTGTTAAGCTAAAAAGGGAGGATTATGGTGTATGTAACCTGTTCCACCTTAAGAGAACTACCTTAAGAGATGTACTACTTTCTCTTGGCTGCTGTATACTGTAATACCGGTGGTGACCACACCGGTATATAAACGTTGTGTAGGGATTTGCTGGGCAGTTCAGCCCTGACCTCCGAATAGTAAAGACCTGTTAAAGTTATTCTTGTGGTCTGTGTCCAGTGATTTATAATAAGCATAACTGGGACACACAGACTTAACACTTTCCGTTAAGAGAGGGAAGGAGCCTTCCAATGCGGCAGCACTGCACGGCCCATTGAGCACCTACCGCTCCGCCTGCTGCCTGTTGCGCTCCAGGAAGGAAGTGCACACTTGATTTAGCTTCCTTCCTGGACTGCAAAGCCCGAATTTTGTAAAAGTTGAGAAACATTAGTGCCTGGTGCTAATTTTTTCAACTTTTAAAAGTTAGCGCCCCAAACGGGGCTATAATGAATTTTTCCCCCTAAACTGGATTTGTAGTTCATTTGTAGGATTTGTAGTACATTTAAAAGATAAAAAAACAGAAGAAATTTGGTTGATAGCGGCACCGATTAACGCCTAAAGAGGCCGAGAAGTGGGGTGCTATCCAATTTCCGGGCGGGCGCAAGGCTCGCCCTACATTGAGCATGCATTTAGCGCCGGCGCTAAATCTTAGCGCCCGCTCATGGGCGCAGGCTGATTATGACGTCATTTGAGTGTGCAATGCATTTTGGGTGCCCCGGACCGGAAATTCAGTGGCGCCCCCCTCAGTAGCGCCTGGCGCTAATAGTGACAGCTTACCTGGGCCTTACCAAGTCGCTCTCGGGCTGGAGGAGCGTTATTTAAAGGGGACTGGTGTGGTTTAAAAGCGGCAGCCATTTTTGGATCACAACTTCCTCGAGAGCTACAAAGAGTTGCTGAGCTGCACACTGAGAGCCATTTGACCACTGAGCCAGCGCAGGCAGACGATCTTCAGCCTTCTGACCATCACCTTGCTGTTGGTGAGCCTTGACAACGGGGAACCTTCCTGTGGTCACTTATTATGGGGGCTGCATTGGAGGGGAACGTCCTGCTGCTGAACCATCTGGAAAGGGCACTGAGACGCAGGGAGAGGGGAGCGGGCATGGCCAGACGGAGGAGGGCCAACAGACGTCGCCACAGCAGACCTTACGCTGGCAGGGTTATCCGACAGCAGTTTTCCTACATGAACATGCTGGAGGAGCAGTGTGTCAGAAGGCTGCGATTTAGTAAGGAGGTGGTGACTGAGCTGTGCCAGCTGCTTCAGCCAGATCTGCAGCCTCAGATAAGGTGCAGGACATCTCTCGGCGGCTGAGAAGATGGCTGCTGGCCTGAACTTCAACGCGAGCGGCTCTTCTCAGGCTGCGCATCAGAGGCTGATCAGAAGTAGCTTCTAGGCCCCTCTCACGGAATGCTTGCTGCCATTCCAAGAACAGGAATGGAACCGGTCTGATACCCCCAAGCCTGTGAAGGGCAAGATGCATGTAAATAGCAGGCATGGCCATTGTAAATGAAGAAAGTGCTTCATTACACAAAATGTGGTTCCTTCAAACATGAGAAAGCTATGGCAACAGAAAGCAAAACTAATACACTGACATATAACTGCCTCTCACACCCGGGAGACTGTCCAAAACATAAATCACATTCCGACCATCTTCCTTGGCCATGATTCCACTGTGCCAACCAAAGCATCCAATGCCCCATCAGTGAGGCGTTCCGCCCTCTGCCTCACCATTTCCATGTCTTGCTAGGCTGGTGCGCCACAGGTAGGCTCCTACCGTTTTGAAGGCCTACAAGGCAGTGAGTGTGTCTGGTGATGCCAATTGACCTGCCCCTTTAAGAGCTGGCCGGCGCCACTGTGTCTCAGGGAAAGTGATTATTGACAGCACCCTCACTGCACCCCGCCGCCACGAAATTGGGTTGCGCCGCCGGGTTAGCGCCTTAAGAGTAGCGTGCAGCGCCTGATTTAGCGCCGCAATCACCTTTAGGGGCGCTGCAACCCAATATCGCGCTAGGTGGCGCTAAATTGCGCCTGGCGCTAAACTTTACACATCGCCAGGACTAGCGCCCCAAACGCGACTATACCGAATTTCTAGGCCCAGGAGTTTTTGTTATGTGGTACATGTAATGCTGGGAAAGGCGGGACCATAGTTTTGTCTGTGCACCTGATGTTGCTGGCCCAGGGTGCATCCTCTGGACCAGGATTTACCAATGGAGCCTTCTGGTTGCTCCCTCCAAACCCAACAATGCTTTCTCAGTGGGTAGCACTCTCGCCTGAGTCAGAAGGTCGTGGGTTCAAGTCCCACTCCAGAGAGTTGAGCCCATAATCCAGGCTGACACTCCAGCGCAATACTGAGGGAGTGCTGCACTGTCGAGGTTTCCTTTTTCGGATGAGACATTAAACCGAGGCCTTGTCTGCCTTCTCAGGTGGGCATAAAAGATCCCATGGCACTATTTCGAAGAAGAGCAGGGGAGTTCTCCCCGGTGTCCTGGCCAATGGAGACATGGCTGACACCTTACTCTATGCTGGTCATATCAAACAATGTAATGATTAAAATGGTGACTCATGATATCACTCTATCGTTGGGCCCTCACCTAAATGTCGAAGGCAGGACACTGGGAGGATATTTCTTCTGCTGCACGTCAATTGGGTGAGACAATTATACGCTGTCAAAATTGGGCAGGGCACTTCCTCGAGCCAGTTTCCAACTCAGCCTGGCCAGGGCACTGCTCAATTTTTGTTGTTATCTAGGCCGAGATCATCACCAAAAGGATCTCAGTAGAAACTTTTTTATGCCAAGGATTATTAGGACATGGAATGCCCTACCAGAAACGGTGCTGGAAGCAGAATATTTCTTAAAAGGGAAGTGGGTCAATATTTTGAAAAAGACAAATTTGAAAGTGTTTGGGAAAGGGCAAGGGGAATGGCACTAACAACATTTCCAGAGCGTCTCACAGGCTCGATGGGCTAAATCATCTCCTCCTGTGCTGTGAAATTCTATGATCTTGTTATCCCCCTTTTTCAATAGCTGTCAGTATCTAACACATTTTGATGTCTCTCTTTTGTATAATAATCCCGGTTGAGCAACCTTTAAGAGTTGAAGGAGATCCTTGATCACTGTATGATTCTCCAAAAGAGTGCCATCAATGTTGTGTATGTAATATGTGTGCTACTTTGAACCTATGGACAGGACTGCACTACTTGTTGGGCGTAGTGATACGCAGTACCACTCCTGGCCATAGGGGTATAAATAGTACTGTGGGTACTGATCCCCCTCAGTTCCCGCCTGTGGGCATGAAGTAAAGACCTACGTGTAGTCCCTACCTCCAACCAGTAAAGACCTGTTTGAGTTATATGTTTAAGTCTTTGTGTTAATTGTTCAATACAATACACATACTTAACAATCAACAGTATCACTCACCTTTTTTCTATTTATATCCTTGCTCTCTCTCCTCATCCCTTCACCGTCGCCCCTTTGAGAACAACTGGTTAACATTGACTCACTCACGTTGTGTTGCTGTAGTTTTTGCTGGAACCTCCTGAGAGATGCACTGCTTTGGTTGCTATGGGGGTAACACCAAGGGGCGCGATTTTACACACTCACACACACTTTGTGTGACAGGAGCACTCGTCAGGAATTCTGCGGGAGGAACACAACGCGTTTTTTATTCATTCATTCTCGGGACGTGGGCGTACCTAGCAAAGCCAATATTTACTGGCCATCGCACAACACAGAGACTGGCTAGGCCACTTCAGAGAGCAGTAAAGAGGCAACCATGTTAGTATGAGACCGGTAAGGACAGTAGATCTCTTTCTCTAAATGTTAGTGAATCAGTTGGATTTTTAATGACAGTCCAACAGCTTCATGATCACTTTTACTGATACAAGCTTATATCAAACTGAATTCAGATTCTCAAACTTCCATGGGGGAACTCATGTTCCCTCCACATTATTAGCCCAGGCCTCTGGATTACTAGTCTAGTAACACAACCGCTACGCTAAAGTACCCATTTAGTAGCCCGCAAAGGCAGGATAACAGGTTTGTGGTCGACAGCACCATTAGTTGGCTTTGTGGGGATGAGGAGACTGAATGGAGCCCTAATTAGTTGTCCAACACTTAGCAAGCGAAAACATCTGCTAAACCTCAGACGGAAATTACTTCAGGCTTGACGGTAACAAAATTAGTATGTGTGGATCCAATCTGTGTGAGGTTTTAGTGATTGCTATTCAATTCTAAGTGCTTTGATTGAACCTAAGTGGGTTGGAAAGAAAACATGGAGTAATATTGGCCCAGAACTTGCTGGGTAAATAACGGCGAGTTAAACGCGTGCACCGTTATTCGAATGTAAATAACTCAGCAATTTGTGGCGAGGAAGAGATACCCCAAAATGGACCAATTGAAACTGTGGCATCTCATTCCTACAGGTAGTAAATTGCTCCTAGAGGTTTCTAAAATTTAATTTTTTTAAATTTTTTAATTCTTTTCTTACTTTTCCTTTCTGTCTCGTTTTTCTCTCTCTCTCTTAAACCAATCATTCTTTCCCTCTCTTTATCTCTCTTTCTGCCCCTGGTTTGACTCTAATTCACTCTATTTCCTTCTCAGTCACACCTCTGTTTATTTCTCCACCCTTGAATCTCATTGGTTAAGGAGATAGACTATTGGTCCTGTCATTCACTGTGGTCCCAGATGCCTCATTGCTCTTGCACTTCCTGCAAGTTACAGTGCATAAAGATTTTGCAGCTGAGGGGTGAGGAAAAAACTCCAACTCACGGGGCAGACCGTGAGATGCCCTGCTCCAACACGTGCTGGGCCATTTCACTCTGTAAAAAACGGTACTCCTTTTCTATAACCGGCCCCAAATCAAAAAGTATTATAATCTGAAGCTGTAGCTTATATTGGAAGGGTGGTGTGAGGTTTTTCTTATACGGCAGTACAGACATGGCAATCTGCCAGCAAATACCGAGCCAGCAAACTCTTAGACAGAGGCCTATGTCTGGAAGGATGTCAACTCCCTCCTAAACAGGTCAAATTGTAATGCAGCATTAAAGAGGTTTTCATTTGTTTTAACTCCTTCTGTTATTCCACCCTCAAAACTCACCAGAAATGAGATCTCTGCGCTTCTAGTTCCTCACCGATTCCCTATTGTGCCGTCGCAGTGGGCATGGCGATCAATTGGAACAGGTCCCCAAATGACCCTTATGATTGAATGATCTCTGAATTAGGACAGCTCAACCAAGGGTCTAACTGCCAACTCAAACCTGGCACCATGAGTAGCGCACTAGCTCAACCGTTTGAGGTGCCGGCGATCAGTGTGGTTGAATGTCAATGATGAGTGTTAAAACGGACAATGGTCAAAGCACCCCACCGGCCCTCCCCATTGTACTGCTCAATCTCCCCTTTCCCTTTGGTATCCCTTCAGCATTTGACAACTTTAGCAGAAGCACGATGAAGACAAACGAATTTCACACTGTCGCACCACTGTAGTACCAGGCCAGACTGAGACCAACATCAGAATGTTCCATTACCACAGTCTCACCATTGCCATACTGCTCCAATTTCCTTCCCAGTGGTACACCATTTATTTATAGATATATATGAGTTCAAAATACCTTGAGTTGTAGCCAAGCATAATTGAATGCCTCTTGTGCTTCTTGGTTCACACTGCAGTATATCAGTAATCCCATTGAACATTAGACCAAGGCTTTTGACAAAGTCCCACATGGGAGACTGGTCAAGAAAGTAAGAGCCCATGGGATCCAGGGCAATTTGGCACATTGGATCCAAAATTGGCTTAGTGGCAGGAGGCAGAGGGGGATGGTCAAAGGTTGTTTTTGTGACTGGAAGCCTCTGTCTAGTGGTGTACCGCAGGGATCGGTGCTGGGTCCTTTGCTGTTTGTAGTGTACATTAATGATTTAGATATGAATGTAGGAGGTATGATCAGTAAGTTTGCAGAAGACATGAAAATTGGCGGAGTGGTAAATAGCGAGGAGGGAAGCCTCAGGCTACAGGACGATATAGACGGGTTGGTCAGATGGGCAGAACAGTGGCAAATGGAATTTAATCCTGAAAAGTGTGAGGTGATGCATTTTGGGAGGACTAACAAGGCAAGAGAATACACAATGAATGGTAGGGCCCTAGGAAGGACAGAGGATCAGAGGGACCTTGGTGTGCATGTACATAGGTCCCTGAAGGCAGCAGGACAGGTAGATAAGGTGGTTAAAAAGGCATATGGGATACTTGCCTTCATTAGCCGAGGCATAGAATATAAGCAGGGAGGTTATGATGGAGCTGTACAAAATGCTAGTTAGGCCACAGCTGGAATACTGTGAGCAGTTCTGGTCACCACACTATAGGAAGGATGTGATTGCATTAGAGAGGGTGCAGAGGAGATTCATCAGGATGTTACCTGGGCTAGAGCATTTCAGCTATGAAGATAGACTGGACAGGCTGGGGTTGTTTTCCGTAGAGCAGAGAAGGCTGAGGGGGAACCTGATTGAGGTGTACTAAATTATGTGGGGCATAGATAGGGTAGATAGAAATGAATTTTTCCCCTTAGTAGAGGGGTCAATAACCAGGGGGCATAGTTTCAAGGTAAGGGGCAGGAGGTTTAGAGGGGATTTAAGGAAAAACTTTTTCACCCAGAGGGTGGTTGGAATCTGGAATTCACTGCCTGAAATGGTGGTAGAGGCAGGAACCCTCACAACATTCAAGAAGTATTTAGATGAGCACTTGAAACGCCATAGCATACAAGACTACGGACCAAGTGCTGGAAAATGGGATTAGAATAGACAGGGCTTGATGGCCGCCGCAGACACGATGGGCCGAAGGGCCTCTTTCTGTGCTGTTTAACTCTATGACTCTATTTAATTTTTTTTCTTTATTCCCACCAGTTTTCTCATTAAGAGCTTCTGTTTCCAAGCAACCATGTCCAGTTGGGAGGATGGGTACACAGACCTGCAGATGATATGGCTAGAACTTGCTGATGAAGTTATACTTTCCTACATTTAAGTGATTTTCCTCGGATATGTTGTCAAATGTCCTATCAAGAAGTCTACAAATGACTCAAAATGATTATCCATTGCTCTTACTTTCCCTTTGACAACCCTTAGCTCTCTAAAAAAACTCAGGGCTGTACGAGGCTTGAATACTGGGAGGTCCATCTAACATCTCTCTCACACTCTGGGACAGATTCAAGAAAAAGCTGATAACCAAATGCTCTCTCCCTTCTAGCTTCAACCCTCTCTCTACTTTCCTTGTTGTCTTTCCCTGATTCATTGAAGCTACAATGGTCATTGTACCTCTGAACTTTCTATTCATTCTCCTGCGATCACAAGATAAGTTGGGACAAGCATATATCTCAGCTCATCTCTAGAGAGACCCTAACTGCGTCTTATCTGATTCTGGGGTTTTTGCTTCTACTGCCTTAACAGGAAATCCATTCCATGTATTGACCACTCTTTTGTGAAGAACTTCCTGACATCAGTCCTAAATTTTCCCAAACCTGCGCCCCTTTGCCCTACTGCCCCAGTTTAATTTGAAGTAGTCTTCCAGATTGATCTACTCCATTCCATTTACCATTTTTTAAATTGAATTCATTCGCTGGCAAGGACAGCATTTATTGCCCTGAGAAGGTGGCGATACAACTGAGTGACTTGCTAGGCCACTTCAGAGGACAGTTAGGCATCAACCACTTTGCTACTGGACTAGTCACATATAGGCCAGACCGGGTAAGGATAGCAGGTTTCCATCCGAATCGACAGTTGGGTTTTTCCGACAATAGGACAGCTTCTTGGTCACTTTTAATCTGAATTCAAATCCTCAAACTGCCATGTGGGGATTTGAATTTATATTCCCTGGATTATTAGTCCAGGCCTCTGGATTGACTAGTCCAGTAACTTATGCTAAAGAACCTGTTTAATGTCCCTTAAAGGCAGGGCAACAGGCTAGTGATCAACAGTGCCATTAGTTGGCTTTGTAGGAGATGAATGGAGCCCTAATTGGTTCTCCACCGCTTAACGGGCAAAAGCATCTCCAAAACCTCAGATTGAAACTATCTCAGACTTGACTCTGACAAAATATAATCACGACACCACCGTACTCTATATGACACTCGCCTAGATTTTGCTGGAGCGGGGCATCTCATGGTGTACCCCGTTAGTTAGACTCATTCAAGCACGTCTAAGTTTTTAAAAAAATTGCCCACAAAGTTGCTGGAAGTGCGAGCTGTTAATGGCACAGCGAGGGCAACGGGGCATCTGGGACCTTGGTGAAGGGCAGGATCAACAATCTATCTCCTTAACCAATGAGATTTAAGGATTCAGAAATAAACAGAGGAAAGAGGGTGACTTCGAGTGGATGAATTCGATGTCAAATCAGGTACAGAAAGAGAAATAAAGAGAGGGAAAGAAAGGTTGGATTAAGAGAGAGAGAACAAAGAGACAGAAAGGAAAAGTAAGAAAAAAAATGTAAACATTTTAAAACCTCCTAAAACAATTCACTACCTGAAGGAATGAGTCTCCCCACTTTTAATTGTTCACTTTCTGGGCCAGAAAGGTTCATTGGCAGTCATTAGCAATTAACACAGTTAAAAGGGTAATTATGCTGTTAATTACTAGATTTAAATTTCTGTGGTGAGGTTAACAGGAAATGAATGTGCAAATGCAGCAACTTCAAAAAAAATTACGGGGAGGTTAAGGCCGAGATGCCATTTTTGCAAAGCAAATGGCAGAGCGGCGCAAATCGGTTAGCAACTTGCAGCAATTCGCAATTCACAAGGTTCCCCTTCCTCGCTACAAGTTGCTGGCCAATTTACACATCAATAACGGCGTGCCTCATTCAGAAGTTAATAGTATAACGATTGTCTATGTCGATGGAAGAATCATGGAAAAAAAAATACATTTGATGATTTAATTCTATGACAAATCTGGAAAAAATAATTAAGGTTGTTGGGCCTTGTTGTAATTCTGTCTTAATCCCTTTCAGAACTGCGCAAACCAATGCATCAGTTTGAAGTCAGTTCTTCCACTGCACTTCGTCAGACTGATGTATCCCATCTGTGTGGCTTGGAGACTGTTTTCCAAAATAAATAATAAATAAAAGAACAAACTCCAAAGGAAAAAAAAGGGAAAATCCTACCAGATGCCGGATCTGATTTAAGCTGATGGCACGTGCTAGGGCTACTCATTCCTCGGCTTCTCGAGGGGCCTGCTCACCTTGTTGCTGCATCCACCTGTTAGATGTGAACACTGCAATTCTTAACATCACTGAGCCACCTGTACTTAGTGGGGAGTGTGATACTCTGCCTGAATATTGCTCCCGGCTTGTATTTCACTCCCAATCTTTGGATTGTAACATCCCCCCACACAGAGAAGCTTTAAACAATGTTATCTCCCAGTAAAAAGAAAAAAGAAAGACTTGCATTTCTATAGCGCCTTTCACGGCCATAGGGACATCTCAAAGTGCTTTACAGCCAATGAAGTACTTTTGAAGTGTAGTCACTGTTGTACTGTAGGAAATGCGGCAGCCAATATGCACACAGCAAGGTCCCACAAACAGCAATGAGACAATGACCAAATAATCTGCTTTAATGATGTTGATTGATGGATAAATACTGGCCAGGACACCAGGGAGAACTCCCCTGCTCTTCTTCAAAATAGTGCCATAGGATCTTTTACATCCACCTGAGAGGGCAGACGGGGCCTCGGTTTAACGTCTCATCCTGAACGATCGGACATCCAACAGTGCGGCACTCCCTCAGTACTGCACTGGGAGTGTCTGTCTTGATTTTGTGCTCAAAGTCTCTGGAGTGGGAACTTGAACCCACATCCTTCCGACCCAAATGTAAGGGTGGTACCAACTGAGCCACACAGCTGACAATCAGGCGAACAGAAATTCTACCTAGATATTCATACTCTGGACATCTTGTGTTGGAAGTGAATCCTCTATTACTTTACGCAAAGCTACACGACTGACTTAAGAATGAACATTATTAGATGCAACATGACAGACAGTCTATGACTTGGGGTTATTCAATAGCTAGAATTCCCATCAGACAATGTAGAGCATCTATCTGAATATTGTACTAACTAAAACCATTCGCAACCTGTCTATCAAAGAGAACGGGCTGCCAGACTGCCTCATGTTTCTAATCAAAGTGGCACTTCCCCCCCAGATTAAAGGGGAAGCCTAGCCATATAGGCCTGTGGTTTGGATGGTACTGACAATAAAATCCTCCTTACATTAACCCTTTGCGGCTTGCGCTATCATTCCCGGTGCACGTTCAAATATATTAAAGTGAGAATGGACCATCGCTGTTTTTTCCAGATTGCACTCTGAACTGATTACATTTGCGCACCCCCCTCCCCCCACCCCGTGGGATACTTGGGGGGGAAGCTGTAAATTGTACAGTCTGTTTTATTTTCCTAGCACTGTGTTGAGATTGTTCACTGGTGTTTGACTTGAACGACCATTAAAGAGATGGAAAGTTCCTCCTCTCCCGTCTGGCCTGGATTTCAGCCCACGCTGCAAAAATTACAAGGGCAGTCTTCCCTGGCAGAGCCTACCACCCAGTCTCTCTCTTATGAAGAGAGCTAGCCTTAATCCGCTCTGGATGGGTTGGATTTCAGTCAAAGTCCCACGAACGAAAGAAGTATTCTAATAGGCAGCACCACCCAGCCCACCCACCACAGAAAACAGATCTTCATCCCCTTTGATTGAGTTGGACTTGAACCTGGGACCCACAAATAAAAGGCCGCCTGCATCGCCCAACCTTGCTATCAACTTGTAACAAAGCTTTTTCCTCAGAAAACTAAAACTAGTTTACCAGAATCATCATAGACTCTCACAGCACAGAAGGAGGCCATTCGGCCCATCGTGCCTGTGCCGGCTCTTTTAAAGAGCTTTCCAATTAGTCCCACTCTCTGCTCTTTTCCCTGTAGCCCAGCAATTTTTTCCTTTTCAAGTATTTATCCAATTCCCTTTTGAAAGTTATTATTGAATCTGCCTCCACCACCCTTTCAGGCATTGGATTCCAGATCACAACAACTCGCTGCGTAAAAAAAATTCTCCTCATCTCCCCTCTGGTTCTGTGTTCTCTGGTTACTGACCCTCCTGCAATGGAAACCGTTTCTATCTATCTACTCTATCAAAACCCTTGATAATTTTGAACACCTCTATTAAATCTTCCCTTAACCTTCTCTGTTCTAAGGAGAACAGTCCCAGCTTTTCTAGTCTCTCCACATAACTGAAGTCCCTCATCCCTGGTACCAATCTGGTATATCTAAAGTGATAAAGTTCCACTAGTTACCTGCTGTAATATTTTAAACTGATGCTTATTTCTGGTCTTTCTGCCCCATGCACCGTGACAGTTTATTTAAGCTGGGAGAGTGGTAGAGTTGCAGATAGACCTGTCTGTGCCCCTAGCACCTTTTAGCCCCACATTGTACCAACTTCATAAGTCACTGGTTAGGCCTCAGCTTGTATTCAATTCTGGGCACCACAATTTAGGAAGGATGTCAAGGCCTTGGGGAGAGTGTAGAGTGAGAGTAACAGAATGGTACCAGGGGTGCGTGGAAAGGAAATATTTGCAGGGCTATGGGGAAGTAACGGGTGAATGGGACTAATTGGAGAGCTCTTTCAAAGAGCTGGCACAGACACGATGGGCCAAATGGCCTCCTTCTGTGCTGTGAGATTCTATGATTCTAACTTCCCAACCTCCCACCCATGGGAGATGAACGGTATCGGCCACCTGAAGTGAGCACTAGCTGGAAACTGTCTCATATTAACCCGGGGTGGAATTACTTTGCAACTTTTGCACTGGATTTTTTCTCAAGGCTCTGAAATGATCCAAAGTTAATGAAAAATTGGACTGCAGCTTATTACCATTCATGGAATATTAAGCAGGCTTCCCACGTGTTTGCTGTGTAAATTAAAGAGTGCTGCAGTTGCCTGGACTCTATTAACAGCAACAGTTAAAGTTTATATTGAAACACATGTGCCAGCAAGTGATTACCCATTCAGTAGATACTCAGGATTGGTTGCCGGTTTTGTCATGTCGCCAATCTATGTTTCAACATAATCTGCAGGCCGATTCTCTATATCCTTCAAGAACAAGCATTTGGGGAACCAGAGAATTTGTATTTAACTTCAAAGAAATTATATTTTCAACAACAACAAATCATATTTATATAGCCTCTTTAAAGCAGTAAAACATCACAAGGCAGTTCGCTGAGATATAATCAGAAATAAAAAGAGGTTGAGTCAAAGAAGGAGATATTGGCAAGGATGACCAAAAGCTTGGGTAAAGAGGTGGGTTTTCAGGAGGGTCTTGAAGGAAGAGAGAGAGGCGGAGAGGTTTAGGCAAGGAATTCCAGAGCATTGGGCCTGGACAACTGAAGGCACGGCCGGCCATTGTGGGGCAAAGAGGGGATGCACAAATGTTGAAGTTGGAGGAATGCAGAGTTCTGGGAGAGGGGGTTATAGGGCTGGAGGAGGTTACAGAGATAGGGAGCGGTGAGGCCATGCATGAGCTGAAGATTGTAAATGGCGGTGGAAGGGAGGCCAACCAGGAGAGGATTGGAATAGTTGAGTCAGGAGGTGATGAAGTCATGAATGAGGGTTTCAGCAGCAGATGGGCTGAGTCAGGGGCAGATGTCAGCCATGTTGGAAAAGTTGGTCTTTATAATGGAGATTTTATGATGTTGAATAGGAGGCCAAGGTTGTGAACAGTGTGGTTTATGGGAGACGGTGGCTGGGGCGAGGGTACGGACTCTGTGGCAAGGGCCAAAGATGATGGCTTCAGTTTTCTCAATGTTTAACTGGAGGAAATTGCAGCTCATCCAAGACTGCATGTTGGACAAGCAGCATGACAACACAGAGTCAGTGGGGGGGTTGAGAAAGCTGGTGGCGAGGTAGAGATGGGGGTTGTCAGCATACATGTGGAAGCTGACCCTATGACTATACTCTGCTTGATGGCACATTATTGTCCTATCTAATAACCTGTCCCTTTGACCATGCTTTCAATCACCTTTTCGCTAGCTCTTTCAGCCAAGAACAACCCAGGGTCCGGATTGTTTCTGTCAAGCTCCTTGGGAGTTTCCTAGTTCTGTGCACTATATAAATGTAGGTTGTCGTTGATTGATGTGACGCCATAGAGATATGAGGCCTCTGTTTGCAGGTACACTGCCACTTTTGCCTCAGTGTGCAGTGGTTTCCCTCCAGAAGACCATTTCACTTGTGTCCAGCGCTGGGCGGAGAGTATTTTTTAATCGTTTATGGGATGTGGGCATCGCTGGCAAGGCCAGCATTTATTGCCCATCCCTAATTGCCCTTGAGAAGGTGGTGGCGAGCCACCTTCTTGAACCGCTGCAGTCCGTGTGGTGAAGGTACTCCCACAGTGCTGTTAGGGAGGGAGTTCCAGGATTTTGACCCAGCGACGATGAAGGATCGACAATATACTTCTAAGTCAGGATGGGGTGCGACTTGGAGGGCAACTTGGAGGTGGTGGTGTTCCCATGCGCCTGCTGCCCTTGTCCTTCTAGGTGGAAGAGATCAGGGGTTTGGGAGCTGCTGCCGAAGAAGCCTTGGCGAGTTACTGCAGTGCATCTTGTAGACGGTATACACTGCAGCCACAGTACACCGGTGGTGGAAGGGGTGAATGTTTAAGGTGCTGGATGGGGTGCCAATCAAGCGGGCTGCTTTGTCCTGGATGGTTTTGAGCTTCTTGAGTGTTGTTGGAGCTGCACTCATCCAGGCATGGAGGTGAGACACTCGCCGCAGAATACCCAGCCTCTGACCTGCTCTTGTTGCCACAATATTTATGTGGCTGGCCCAGTTAAGTTTCTGGTCAATGGTGACCCCCAGGATGTTGTTGGTGGGGGATTCAGTGATGGTTGGAGATAGTCATTGCCTGGCACTTCTGTGGCGCGAATGTTACCTGCCACTTATCAGCCCAAGTCTGAATGTCATCCAGGTCTTGTTGCATGAGGGCAAGGATTGTTATCTGTGGAGTTGTGAATGGTGCTGAACACTGTGCAGTCATCAGCGAACATCCCCATTTCTGATCTTATGTTGGAGGGAAGTGTAATGATCAATAACATGTCATTCTATAGTGGACACTAGGTGGAGCCGTAGAGCTGTGTAGAGCTGTATATAGCTGTATGTATATAAGACTACACTACCCAGCTGTATAGATATTAAGACTACATTACCCATAAGGCACTAGGCTACCCACAAGGCAACAGTCAAGATGGCAGCCTGTACACAGGAGCACACATGCTGCATCTCTACAGATACTGTACCAAGAGAACGTGTACTGAATAAATGACTAGCTAGAAGCTAGCTGTGTTCATAATAAGAATGTCTAGTTATTAATGAACATAAGATGGTACCAGGATGGTGAAGATCTGCTGAAAATTGTGAAAAGCGACATGGAGAATTTGAAGCCACCAGAGCGTTTGAAACTCACAGGAAATATCGACTACAATTGGCAGACTCTTAAACAACAATTCGAACTCTACATTGCAGCCATCGGATTCGGTACGAAGCCAGACGCAAGGAAGATAGCGTTGCTGCTTACGGTTGCAGGCCCACAGGCGATAGAGGTATTTAATACATTTGTATTGAATCCGGAGGAGAACAGAGAAAAATTAGAAGATGTGCTAAAAAAATGTGATGCACATTGCTCTCCCAAAAAGAATGAGACCTATGAAAGATACATGTTCCGTTCAAGGACACAGCAGCAAAATGAGACTTTTGATAGCTTTATAACTGATCTGAAACTGAAAGCACAGACATGTAATTTCTCTGAGCTGAAATCATCCATGATTCGTGACCAGATTGTGTTTGGTATTCATGATAAAAAAGTCAGGGAACGTCTGTTGAGAGAAACCAAACTAAATTTGGAAAATGCAGTGAAAATATGCCAAGCCAGCGAGCTAGCTCGAAAGCACGCGAAGACTTTCAGTGAAATCAATAATGATGCGATTGTAATGAGTGATAATGCTGCTGTCGGTGCTGTGTCCTACAAGGGGAAGAAACGTGGGCAGAACAGAAATGAAAAGCAATCGGAGGATGAAATTTTTAATTGTAAACGCTGTGGTTACAAACACCAGTTAAGACAATGCCCAGCGTTTGGAAAAATGTGCACAAAGTGTAATGGAAAGAATCACTTTGCCAAACAATGCTTTTCAAAAGTACAAACTAAGAAAGGGCAACGAGTTAATGTAATTGAGGACACTGATTTAAGTGAGACATTTTTTGTAGGAATGGTGTCATGTGACAATATCAAAAAGGTTATAGAAAATGTGCAGCCCTCAGAAATGGACAATGCTGAACATAAAGTTAATGCAGTAAAAGAGGACAAATGGATGATCCCACTGCAGGTAAATGGAGCATTAGTCACCTTGAAACTAGACACTGGGGCAAAAGCAAACTTAATCAGTATGAGTGACATTAACAATATGAAAGAAAAGCCCAAAATACAGAAAAAGTCAGTACTACTGAAGGACTATAATGGACAGAAAATAGATAGCTTAGGTGTATGCAGACTTAAAGTGACAGTCAAAGACAAAGTGCATCATCTCATGTTTTCTGTTGTGGCTGAAAGACTTGATTCACTGCTGGGTGACAAAGCTTGTGAGTACTTAGAACTGGTCAAGAGAGTCTACCGTATAAACTGTGCCATAAGCAGACCAGATGACTCGGTGGATTCTGTAGTGAATAATTTCCAGGATGTGTTCAAAGGATTTGGAGTTCTACAATTCACTTACAAGATCCAGCTAAAGGAGCATGCTCAGCCAGTGGTACATGCTCCACGGAGAGTTCCAGCACCCCTGCGTGACCGGCTCAAGAATGAACTGGACAGAATGACCACACTAGGAGTCATCAGGAAAGTCGAAGAGCCAACAGACTGGGTTAACTCCATGGTATGTGTAAAGAAAAAGAACAATGATCTAAGAATATGCATGGATCCAAAGGACTTAAATGCAAATATAAAACGTGAACACTACCAGATTCCCAAGCGAGAAGAAATCACCAGTGAAATGTCAGGTGCCAGATACTTTACAAAGCTCGATGCCTCACAAGGATTTTGGCAACTAAAACTGGATGAAGAGAGCACCAAATACTGTACCTTCAACACACCATTTGGCAGGTATTGTTTCCTCAGAATGCCTCTCGGGATAATATCTGCATCTGAAATCTTTCATAGAGCGATGGAACACATAATTGAAGGTCTGGAAGGAGTTCGGGTCTATGTTGATGACATCACCACACTGAAAGAACACAATGAGAGACTGACTAAAGTGCTACAGAGCATACGCCGGAATGGACTGAAGCTCAACAAAGCCAAGTGTCAGTTTGGCATCCAGGAAGTCACTTTCCTAGGAGATAATCTATCTGGTAAAGGAATAGAGCCAGATATGGAAAAAGTAAACGTCATACTCAAAATGCCCCGACCCACTGACAAAAAAGGAGTGCTACGCATCATGGGGATGATAAACTTCATTGGAAAGTTCATTCCTAACTTGTCAGCCAAGACAGCCTGTCTGCGTGACCTGCTACATAAAACAAATGAGTTCGCATGGACAGAAAGACATGAACAAGAGTGGATAAACCTCAAAACAGTGCTGACAACCACACCTGTACTCATCTTCTTTGACCCAACAAAAAGAATCAAAGTGTCAATGGATGCATCAAAAGATGGCCTAGGTGCGGTATTGCTACAAGCAGAGGGTGAAGATTGGAAGCCTGTTGCCTATGCCTCCAGGTCTATGACTGATACTGAGTGTCGATACGCCCAGATTGAAAAGGAATGTCTAGGCTTGATAGTTGGACTAGAAAAGTTTCATGGCTACATATATGGACTTCCCACCTTCACAGTTGAGACAGACCACAGCCCTCTGGTTGCCATCAGAAAAAAGAACCTGAATGAGATGTCTCCAAGGATTCAACGACTCATGATGAAGCTGCAAAGATATGACTTTGAACTGATCTACACACCAGGCAAATACATAGTGTTAGCAGATGCACTATCCCGAGCACCCACAATGAGTCATGTGAGCTCTACTGAAGAAGACGTGGATGGTCACTGCTGCGCTGCCCGTGTCAGACACAAAATCAAAGCAAATAGCAGAAGAAACAGTAAAAGATACAGTGTTACAAACAGTAATAGAGAACATTCATCATGGTTGGCCAAAAGGTTCCTGTCCAAAATATTTTCACATAAGGTCAGAATTGAGTGTCGCAAGTGGACTATTACTAAAACAGAACAGAATAGTCATTCCACAGGCTCTACGTCAAGACATGCTCAAAAGGATTCATGAGGGACACCTCGGAATTGAAAAATGCAAAAGGAGGGGAAGAGACACTGTTTATTGGCCTGGCATAAATAAGGACATTGAGAACATGATAGGCAAATGTGAGACATGTCAGAAACACCAAAACAAACAAGCAAAGGAACCAATGATAGTAGCTGACATACCAACAGCACCATGGCAAAAGGTTGGCATGGACCTTTTTCATTTAAATGGTAAAGACTATCTAATAGTGATTGACTACTATTCTAACTATCCTGAGATGGCGCTGCTCTCAAGCACCACAGCAAGCAGTGTCATAATGCATGTGAAATCCATCTTCGCCAGACATGGAATTCCCAGGATTGCCATTAGCGACAATGGTCCGTGCTTCAACTGTAAGGAGTGGCAACAGTTTGCAGCACATTATGACTTTCAGCACATCACATCCAGTCCTTTGTATGCTCAGTCAAATGGTAAGACAGAGAAAGGTGTTCAAGTTCTCAAGCAGCTACTGAAGAAAGCGACAGAAAGCAAGTCTGATCCTTATCTCGCCTTGCTGAGCTACCGAGCCTCACCTTTAGACTATGGTTCTTCACCTGCTGAACTACTAATGGGTCTCAAGTTGCGCACCATGCTACCCTGCTGTGCAAAAGAACAGCAAAGTGAGGAACTGAGACAGAGACTTCAACTGTTAAAGCTGAAACAGAAATCATACTATGACAAGTCATCCAAAACTCTAAAACCATTGACAAGGGATGATGTTGTCAGGATTGAGGGTCCAGATGCATGGAACAGGAAAGCTACAGTTCTTGAGGAAGTAGGACCAAGGTCATACACTGCTAGAACTGAGGAAGGACAGATTCTCAGGAGGAACCGCCGTTCCCTCCTAAAAACACAAGAGACTATTCAAGACCAGATTGATGACAATGCCGCAACTGCATCTTGTCATTCACCGCCAGAACAATCTCATGAAGACACATCAGACTTACCCACGTTGAGAAGATCCACACGTGAAGTTATAAAGCCTGATAGACTTAATCTTTGAGTACAATGTAAAGCTTCGAAAATGTGTTGACTGTTTTGAAAATGTTTATGTTTATAGAGCACTAACAAAAGTGTTACTGATATTATTTTTATTGTTTTCTTGAAAGTTGATTGATATTGATTTTGTTAAACCTCAAAGAAAGGGGGATGTAATGATCAATAACATGTCATTCTATAGTGGACACTAGGTGGAGCCATAGAGCTGTGTAGAGCTGTATATAGCTGTATGTATATAAGACTACACTACCCAGCTGTATAGATATTAAGACTACATTACCCATGAGGCACTAGGCTACCCACAAGGCAACAGTCAAGATGGCAGCCTGCACACAGGAGCACACATGCTGCATCTCTACAGATACTGTACCTAGAGAACGTGTACTGAACAAATGACTAGCTAGAAGCTAGCTGTGTTCATAATAAGAATGTCTAGTTATTAATGAACATAAGAGGAAGGTCATTGATGAAGCAGCTGAAGATGGTTGGGCCTAGGACACTGCCCTGAGGAACTCGTGCAGCGATGTCCTGGGGCTGTGATGATTAACCTTCAACCACCACAACCATCTTCCTTTGTGATAGGTATGACTCCAGCCAGTGGAGCGTTTTCCCCCTGATTCCCATTAACTTCAGTTTTACTCGGGCTCCTTGATGCCACACTCGGTCAAATGCTGTCTTGATGTCAAGGGCAGTCACTCTCACCTCACCTCTGGAATTCAGCTCCTTTGTCCATGTTTGGACCAAAGCTGGAATGAGGCCAGGAGTAACTCCACTCTGGTGTAAAGTCAGGATTAAAAGTGCTCAAATAACTCATTTGATTTATAAACTTAGTATTGGGGCTTTTAAATATTTTTGGAAAGGGCACACTGCTGACTGTTCTCTAACATTCCAAACAGTCGCAAGCGAGCAGCACTCAGCATGCACAGAGTTCCTTCTTGGCTGGCAGACTGCAAGTCACAACCTCCGGTATAACTCTGGTCTTGCTGACCATGCTTCATACTCTACTGCAGCAAGTAGCACAGCTTAACGGCCACCACTGTGTCACTGTATTTGATGGGCCTCCTGCCCTCTTCCTCGCCACTTTACCAGGGTCATGGTTCAGAATGTTTAACCATTTGTCTGCAGAAAAGAAGCTACTTTTAATGCTAAGTTTTTGAAAGCAGTCGTGACCTCATATATCAGGATGAACATTGGTTGATATGCTAAACGTAAGTTGTTTTTCCCAGAGTCTGAATGATAACTGATTCACGAGCTTGTCTGTGTGATGAGAAAACACCTCTCACCCGTTGTGTCGGAAAGCCTTTGACCTCCACCTGTCTGCGAAGCAGGGGAGAATAAGAGAGATATAGGCACTAAAAAAGTTGCCTAGCTTCTGCAATAGAGTAGCTGCTGAGGCAGAAAGGCCCCAGTAAAGTCAAGCAGGGTGGCCCACAGAAGTGGGGTGCCATAGCGTGTTCATTGTTTTTATGTCATGACATGGGGATAAGTTGTATTGATTGAACGAAGTGAATCTGATCAGAATTATTGCTCTGGCCATTCACCTTACTGTGGAATAAAACAGCTTCATGATTCGATCTGAGCCTTGCCTCAGATAATGTCCACCGTCAGAGAGATTGAAGAAATACATATGAAAAAGACGGAGGGTTTTCCAGTTCGGGTCAGAAGGGGGCTCCACTGTTACAGCCCTGGTTCCCACAAGGGACGTAAGGGAGTATCTGAAGCGCCGAACCTGGGAAAGAATCGACAGCAGACCCAATTCACGACAACCAACAATTTCCAAAAACAATCACGGACCACAGGATTGTTCTACTAAAAGGCCCTACTTGGCAACAGTTTCAGAATTTTTTTCAACTCAACCTCATTTAAATGGAAAAAAAAACTCATAAGCCAGCTCTGAACTGGAACAGAAACTATTGGTGGTAGTTACTCACTGAATGAAATTATTTATCTGCACCCAGATGGTTTCTATTTGTGTATATCATCTCATGAATGTAGCTTATAAACAGATGAGGTTTAACTTTTTATTGTGAAACAAATTTTCCCATGAAATGAGATTTATCAAAGACATCCCCATACCTGGCGGAGTAGGCTCGAGGGGCAGTAAGGAATACTCCTGCTCCTACTTCTTATATAGGAAAGAGGTTTCATTTGGGTCAGATGAATTAATTCTCCTCCTCCCTTCTGCTCTTTCCCATGAATTTCTCTTTTGTTGTCTTCTCTAACATTGACTCCCGGTCCGCCAACGCCTCAATTTAAAAATTCTCATCCTTGTTTTCAAATCCCTCCATAGCCTCGCCTCTCCCTATCTCTGTAACCTCCTCCAGTCCTACAACCCTCTGAGATCTCCGCACTCCTCCAATTCTATCCTCTTCTGTATCCCTGATTTTCATCATCCCACCATTGACGGCCATGAATTCAGCTGCCTGGGCCCTAAGCTCTGGAATTCCCTCTTGAAATCTCTCCACTTCTCTATCTCTCTCTCCTGCTTTAAGACACACCTTAAAACCTAGCTTTCGGTCATCTGTCCTACTATCTCCTTATGTGGTTCAGTGTCAAATTTTGTTTGATTACGCTCCTGTGAAACGCCTTGGGATGTTTTACTACATTAAAGGCACTATATAAATGCAAGTTGTTGTTGTAATTTAATCACTCCACTCCTCTGTTTCCTCCCATTCCATGGCAACCCTATACCACATTCCAACTGAGCCTCAACAGGCCTAGGCCCGCACCCAGGTCTCTGAGTGTGTCATGCAGAGTCGGCTACTGCAAAGTACACAAAAGTGTCCTGGGGATGTCTCTCTTCCAGGCCTTTTTACCTCTTCTTTCCTCTAACAGGAAGTAGCTGGAAGTTGGTGCTGGCCAACTCCCCAGTGTGACACATCAGGATTTGAGAGACTGTTAGTGTGAACCGCAAATGCTTATTCTTGTTCAACCCTTATTTATTTTCTCCACTCCCACTCCCGACTTCCCCCACCCACACCCTCGCAGCCAATGTAACCTACTGGCAGACACAAAAGGACAGAAAATCCAGGGCCAATAAGGGGAAAAAATACATTGCAAAATTCCTCTCTGACCCCCTCAAGTGATCAAAACTAGCACAGGAGATCACATAGATGAAGCGTTATCTATAAAGGGACTTACTTTATATATGATGCAATCTCTGCCACAGTCATGCACCGGTCCAGCTCCCTCTTGAGCCCAATGTAGAGAGTCAACACCCACCACACCAGCTGACAACACATTTCAGAGACTCACTACTCTCTTCCGATACCTTTTCTCAGCTCCTGAAACATCTTCTACATCAGACCACAAGACCAAGCTTCCTTCAAATTTAATCAATGAGTCTATCTCCCACCTTTTCATTTTATAATGGATCAAACAGTTTGGAGAAAGATGATGCGACATGTTGATAATTTCCTTCCAAGTTGCTCGTTGCCATGCCAACGTCAGTAGGATGCCTATTCCCGTGAGGTTCTCCATGCACCCTTTTTCCATTGTATTCCATCATGGTGTGAGCAGATACTGCTGGCCTCTGATATAAATCCTTGTAGTGTGGTGACATTCTTCTCATATGTCCACAAGTTGTCTGCAATTTTCTAGGGTCAATCTAAGACAAAGGCACGTGTTTTACCATTACTTGCAGAGTCACGTTACCCCAGGGATATGGGGATCTAGCATTACCTGTCGAGTCATATTACTCCAAGGATATGGGGATCTACCATTACCTGTCAAGTCATGTTACCCCAAGGATATGGGGATCTACCTTTACCTGTAGAGTCATGTTACTCCAAGGATATGGGGATCTACCATTACCTACAGAGTCATATTAACCCAAGGATATGGGAATCTACCATTACCTGTCGAGTCATGTTACTCCAAGTATATGGGGATCTACGATTACCTGCACAGTCTACTGCCCCAAGGATATGGGGATCGACCATTACCTACAGAGTCATATTACCCCAAGGATATCGGGATCTACCAATACCTGCAGAGTCATATTACCCCAAGGATATGGGGATCTACCATTACCTGTAGAGTCATGTTACCCCAAGGATATGGGGATCTACCATTACCTGCAGAGTCATATTACCCCAAGGACATGGGGATCTACCATTACCTGCAGAGTCATATTACCACAAGGATATGGGGATCTACCATTACCTGTAGAGTCATATTACCCCAAGGATATGGGGATCTACCATTACCTGTAGAGTCATATTACCCCAAGGGTATGGGGATCTACCATTACCTGCAGAATCACATTACCCCAAGGATATGGGGATCTACCATTACCTGCACAGTCATATTACCCCAAGGATATGGGGATCTACCATTACCTGCAGAGTCATATTACCACAAGGATATGGGGATCTACCTTTACCTGTAGAGTCATGTTACCCCAAGGATATGGGGATCTACCATTACCTGCAGAGTCATATTACCCCAAGTATATGGGGATATACCATTACCTGTAGAGTCATATTACCCCAAGGATATGGGGATCTACCATTACCTGTCAAGTCATTTTACCCCAAGGATATGGGGATCTACCATTACCTGTAGAGTCATGTTACCCCAAGGATATGGGGATCTACCATTACCTGTAGAGTCATATTAGCCCAAGGATATGGGGATCTACCATTACCTGCAGAGTCATATTACCCCAAGGATATGGGGATCTACCATTACCTGCAGAGTCATATTACCCCAAGGATATGGGGATCTACCATTACCTGCAGAGTCATATTAACCCAAGGATATGGGGATCTACCATTACCTGTTGAGTCATGTTACCCCAAGGATATGGGGATCTACCATTACCTGCAGAGTCATGTTACCCCAAGTATATGGGGATCTACCATTACCTGTCAAGTCATGTTACCCCAGGAATATGGGGATCTACCATTACCTGCAGAGTCATATTACCCCAAGGATATGGGGATCTACCATTACCTGTCGAGTCATATTACCCCAAGGATATGGGGATCTACCAATACCTGTAGAGTCATGTTACCCCAAGGATAAGGGGAGCTACCATTACCTGCACAGTCTATTACCCCAAGGATAAGGGGATATACCATTATCTGCAGAGTCATATTACTCCAAGGATATGGGGAACTACCATTACTTGCAGAGTCATGTTACCCAAGGATATGGGGATCTACCATTACCTGCACAGTCTATTACCCCAAGGATATGGGGATCTACCATTACCTGTAGAGTCATGTTACCACAAGGGTATGGGGATCTACCATTACCTGCAGAGTCCTATTTACACAAGGATATGGGGATCTACCATTATCTGTCGAGTCATGTTACCTCAAGGATATGGGGATCTACCATTACCTGCAGAGTCATATTACCCCAAGGACATGGGGATCTACCATTACCTGCAGAGTCATATTACCACAAGGGTATGGGGATCTAGCATTACCTGTAGAGTCATATTACCCCAAGGATATGGGGATCTACCATTACCTGTAGAGTCATATTACCCCAAGGGTATGGGGATCTATCATTACCTGCAGAGTCACATTACCCCAAGGATATGGGGATCTACCATTACCTGCACAGTCATATCACCCCAAGGATATGGGGATCTACCATTACCTGCACAGTCTATTACCCCAAGGATATGGGGATCTACCATTACCTGTAGAGTCATGTTACCACAAGGATATGGGGATCTACCATTACCTGTAGAGTTATATTACCCCAAGGGTATGGGGATCTACCATTACCTGCAGAGTCCTATTTACGCAAGGATATGGGGATCTACCATTATCTGTCGAGTCATGTTACCCCAAGGATATGGGGATCTACCATTACCTGCAGAGTCATATTACCCCAAGGACATGGGGATCTACCATTACCTGCAGAGTCATATTACCACAAGGGTATGGGGATCTACCATTACCTGTAGAGTCATATTACCCCAAGGATATGGGGATCTACCATTACCTGTAGAGTCATATTACCCCAAGGGTATGGGGATCTATCATTACCTGCAGAGTCACATTACCCCAAGGATATGGGGATCTACCATTACCTGCACAGTCATATTACCTCAAGGATATGGGGATCTACCATTACCTGCAGAGTCATATTACCACAAGGATATGGGGATCTACCTTTACCTGTAGAGTCATGTTACCCCAAGGATATGGGGATCTACCATTACCTGCAGAGTCATATTACCCCCAGAATATGGGGATATACCATTACCTGTAGAGTCATATTACCCCAAAGATATGGGGATCTACCATTACCTGTCGAGTCATATTACCCCAAGGATATGGGGATCTACCATTACCTGTAGAGTCATGTTACCCCCAGGATATGGGGATCTACCATTACCTGTAGAGTCATATTAACCCAAGGATATGGGGATCTACCATTACCTGTAGAGTCATATTACCCCAAGGTTATGGGGATCTACCATTACCTGTCGAGTCATATTACCCCAAGGATATGGGGATCTACCATTACCTGTAGAGTCATGTTACCCCAAGGATATGGGGATCTACCATTACCTGTAGAGTCATATTAGCCCAAGGATATGGGGATCTACCATTACCTGCAGAGTCATATTACCCCAAGGATATGGGGATCTACCATTACCTGCAGAGTCATATTACCCCAAGGATATGGGGATCTACCATTACCTGCAGAGTCATATTAACCCAAGGATATGGGGATCTACCATTACCTGTCGAGTCATGTTACCCCAAGGTTATGGGGATCTACCATTACCTGCAGAGTCATGTTACCCCAAGTATATGGGGATCTACCATTACCTGTCGAGTCAAGTTACACCAAGAATATGGGGATCTACCATTACCTGCAGAGTCATATTACCCCAAGGATATGGGGATCTACCATTACCTGTCGAGTCATATTACCCCAAGGATATGGGGATCTACCATTACCTGTAGAGTCATGTTACCCCAAGGATATGGGGATCTACCATTACCTGTAGAGTCATATTACCCCAAGGATATGGGGATCTACCATTACCTGTAGAGTCATATTACCCCAAGGCTATGGGGATCTATCATTACCTGCAGAGTCACATTACCCCAAGGATATGGGGATCTACCATTAGCTGCACAGTCATATTACCTCAAGGATATGGGGATCTACCATTACCTGCAGAGTCATATTAACCCAAGGATATGGGGATCTACCTTTACCTGTAGAGTCATGTTACCCTAAGGATATGGGGATCTACCATTACCTGCAGAGTCATATTACCCCCAGAATATGGGGATATACCATTACCTGTAGAGTCATATTACCCCAAAGATATGGGGATCTACCATTACCTGTCGAGTCATATTACCCCAAGGATATGGGGATCTACCATTACCTGTAGAGTCATGTTACCCCCAGGATATGGGGATCTACCATTACCTGTAGAGTCATATTAACCCAAGGATATGGGGATCTACCATTACCTGTAGAGTCATATTACCCCAAGGTTATGGGGATCTACCATTACCTGTCGAGTCACATTACCCCAACGATAAGGGGATCTACCATTACCTGTAGAGTCATGTTACCCCAAGGATATGGGGATCTACCATTACCTGTAGAGTCATATTAGCCCATGGATATGGGGATCTACCATGACCTGCAGAGTCATATTACCCCAAGGATATGGGGATCTACCATTACCTGCAGAGTCATATTACCCCAAGGATATGGGGGTCTACCATTACCTGCAGAGTCATATTAACCCAAGGATATGGGGATCTACCATGACCTGTCGAGTCATGTTACCCCAAGGATATGGGGATCTACCATTACCTGCAGAGTCATGTTACCCCAAGTATATGGGGATCTACCATTACCTGTCGAGTCAAGTTACACCAAGAATATGGGGATCTACCATTACCTGCAGAGTCAAATTACCCCAAGGATATGGGGATCTACCATTACCTGTCGAGTCATATTACCCCAAGGATATGGGGATCTACCAATACCTGTAGAGTCATGTTACCCCAAGGATATGGGGAGCTACCATTACCTGCACAGTCTATTACCCCAAGGATATGGGGATATACCATTATCTGCAGAGTCATATTACTCCAAGGATATGGGGATCTACCATTACCTGCAGAGTCATGTTACCTGAAAGATATGGGGAACTACCATTACTTGCAGAATCATGTTACCATAAGGATACGGGGATCTACCATTACCTGCACAGTCTATTACCCCAAGGATATGGGGATCGACCATTACCTGTAGAGTCATGTTACCACAAGGATATGGGGATCTACCATTACCTGTAGAGTCATGTTACCCCAAGGGTATGGGGATCTACCATTACCTGCAGAGTCCTATTTACGCAAGGATATGGGGATCTACCATTATCTGTCGAGTCATGTTACCCCAAGGATATGGGGATCTACCATTACCTGTAGAGTCATGTTACCCCAAGGATATGGGGATCTACCATTACCTGCAGAGTCATATTACCCCAAGGACATGGGGATCTACCATTACCTGCAGAGTAATATTACCACAAGGATATGGGGATCTACCATTACCTGTAGATTCATATTACCCCAAGGATATGGGGATCTACCATTAACTGTAGAGTCATATTACCCCAAGGGTATGGGGATCTACCATTACCTGCAGAGTCACATTACCCCAAGGATATGGGGATCTACCATTACCTGTGGAGTCATGTTACCACAAGGATATGGGGATCTACCATTACCTGCAGAGTCATATTACCCCAAGGACATGGGGATCTACCATTACCTGCAGAGTCATATTACCACAAGGGTATGGGGATCTACCATTACCTGTAGAGTCATATTACCCCAAGGATATGGGGATCTACCATTACCTGTAGAGTCATATTACCCCAAGGGTATGGGGATCTATCATTACCTGCAGAGTCACATTACCCCAAGGATATGGGGATCTACCATTACCTGCACAGTCATATTACCCCAAGGATATGGGGATCTACCATTACCTGCAGAGTCATGTTACCACAAGGATATGGGGATCTACCTTTACCTGTAGAGTCATGTTACCCCAAGGATATGGGGATCTACCATTACCTGCAGAGTCATATTACCCCCAGAATATGGGGATATACCATTACCTGTAGAGTCATATTACCCCAAAGATATGGGGATCTACCATTACCTGTCGAGTCATATTACCCCAAGGATATGGGGATCTACCATTACCTGTAGAGTCATGTTACCCCCAGGATATGGGGATCTACCATTACCTGTAGAGTCATATTAACCCAAGGATATGGGGATCTACCATTACCTGTAGAGTCATATTACCCCAAGGTTATGGGGATCTACCATTACCTGTCGAGTCATATAACCCCAAGGATATGGGGATCTACCATTACCTGTAGAGTCATGTTACCCCAAGGATATGGGGATCTACCATTACCTGTAGAGTCATATTAGCCCAAGAATATGGGGATCTGCCATTACCTGCAGAGTCATATTACCCCAAGGATACGGGGATCTACCATTACCTGCAGAGTCATATTACCCCAAGGATATGGGGATCTACCATTACCTGCAGAGTCCTATATATGCAAGGATATGGGGATCTACCATTATCTGTCGAGTCATGTTACCCCAAGGATATGGGGATCTACCATTACCTGTAGAGTCATGTTACCCCAAGGATATGGGGATCGACCATTACCTGCAGAGTCATATTACCCCAAGAACATGGGGATCTGCCATTACCTGCAGAGTCATATTACCACAAGGATATGGGGATCTACCATTACCTGTAGAGTCATATTACCCCAAGGATATGGGGATCTACCATTACCTGTAGAGTCATATTACCCCAAGGGTATGGGGATCTACCATTACCTACAGAGTCACATTACCCCAAGGATATGGGGATCTACCATTACCTGCACAGTCATATTACCCCAAGGATATGGGGATCTACCATTACCTGCAGAGTCATATTACCACAAGGATATGGGGATCTACCTTTACCTGTAGAGTCATGTTACCCCAGGGATATGGGGATCTACCATTACCTGTAGAGTCATATTAACCCAAGGATATGGGGATCTACCATTACCTGCAGAGTCATATTACCCCAAGGATATGGGGATCTACCATTACCTGTAGATTCATGTTACCCCAAGGATATGGGGATCTACCATTACCTGTAGAGTCATATTAACCCAAGGATATGGGGATCTACCATTACCTGCAGAGTCATATTACCCCAAGGATATGGGGATCTACCATTACCTGCAGAGTCATATTACCCCAAGGATATGGGGATCTAGGATTACCTGCAGAATCATATTAACCCAAGGATATGGGGATCTACCATTACCTGTCGAGTCATGTTACCCCAAGGATATGGGGATCTACCAATACCTGTAGAGTCATGTTACCCCAAGGATATGGGGAGCTACCATTACCTGCACAGTCTATTACCCCAAGGATATGGGGATCTACCATTATCTGCAGAGTCATATTACTCCAAGGATATGGGGATTTACCATTACCTGCAGTCATGTTACCTCAAGGATATGGGGAACTACCATTACTTGCAGAGTCATGTTACCCCAAGGATATGTGGATCTACCATTCCCTGCACAGTCTATTACCCCAAGGATATGGGAATCTACCATTACCTGTGGAGTCATGTTACCACAAGGATATGGGGATCTACCATTTCCTGCAGAGTCCTATTAACCCAAGGATATGGGGATCTACCATTACCTGCAGAGTCATATTACCCCAAGGACATGGGGATCTACCATTACCTGCAGAGTCATATTACCACAAGGGTATGGGGATCTACCATTACCTGTAGAGTCATATTACCCCAAGGATATGGGGATCTACCATTACCTGTAGAGTCATATTACCCCAAGGCTATGGGGATCTATCATTACCTGCAGAGTCACATTACCCCAAGGATATGGGGATCTACCATTAGCTGCACAGTCATATTACCTCAAGGATATGGGGATCTACCATTACCTGCAGAGTCATATTAACCCAAGGATATGGGGATCTACCTTTACCTGTAGAGTCATGTTACCCTAAGGATATGGGGATCTACCATTACCTGCAGAGTCATATTACCCCCAGAATATGGGGATATACCATTACCTGTAGAGTCATATTACCCCAAAGATATGGGGATCTACCATTACCTGTCGAGTCATATTACCCCAAGGATATGGGGATCTACCATTACCTGTAGAGTCATGTTACCCCCAGGATATGGGGATCTACCATTACCTGTAGAGTCATATTAACCCAAGGATATGGGGATCTACCATTACCTGTAGAGTCATATTACCCCAAGGTTATGGGGATCTACCATTACCTGTCGAGTCACATTACCCCAACGATATGGGGATCTACCATTACCTGTAGAGTCATGTTACCCCAAGGATATGGGGATCTACCATTACCTGTAGAGTCATATTAGCCCATGGATATGGGGATCTACCATGACCTGCAGAGTCATATTACCCCAAGGATATGGGGATCTACCATTACCTGCAGAGTCATATTACCCCAAGGATATGGGGGTCTACCATTACCTGCAGAGTCATATTAACCCAAGGATATGGGGATCTACCATGACCTGTCGAGTCATGTTACCCCAAGGATATGGGGACCTACCATTACCTGCAGAGTCATGTTACCCCAAGTATATGGGGATCTACCATTACCTGTCGAGTCAAGTTACACCAAGAATATGGGGATCTACCATTACCTGCAGAGTCAAATTACCCCAAGGATATGGGGATCTACCATTACCTGTCGAGTCATATTACCCCAAGGATATGGGGATCTACCAATACCTGTAGAGTCATGCTACCCCAAGGATATGGGGAGCTACCATTACCTGCACAGTCTATTACCCCAAGGATATGGGGATATACCATTATCTGCAGAGTCATATTACTCCAAGGATATGGGGATCTACCATTACCTGCAGAGTCATGTTACCTGAAAGATATGGGGAACTACCATTACTTGCAGAATCATGTTACCATAAGGATACGGGGATCTACCATTACCTGCACAGTCTATTACCCCAAGGATATGGGGATCGACCATTACCTGTAGAGTCATGTTACCACAAGGATATGGGGATCTACCATTACCTGTAGAGTCATGATACCCCAAGGGTATGGGGATCTACCATTACCTGCAGAGTCCTATTTACGCAAGGATATGGGGATCTACCATTATCTGTCGAGTCATGTTACCCCAAGGATATGGGGATCTACCATTACCTGTAGAGTCATGTTACCCCAAGGATATGGGGATCTACCATTACCTGCAGAGTCATATTACCCCAAGGACATGGGATCTACCATTACCTGCAGAGTAATATTACCACAAGGATATGGGGATCTACCATTACCTGTAGATTCATATTACCCCAAGGATATGGGGATCTACCATTAACTGTAGAGTCATATTACCCCAAGGGTATGGGGATCTACCATTACCTGCAGAGTCACATTACCCCAAGGATATGGGGATCTACCATTACCTGTGGAGTCATGTTACCACAAGGATATGGGGATCTACCATTACCTGCAGAGTCATAATACCCCAAGGACATGGGGATCTACCATTACCTGCAGAGTCATATTACCACAAGGGTATGGGGATCTACCATTACCTGTAGAGTCATATTACCCCAAGGATATGGGGATCTACCATTACCTGTAGAGTCATATTACCCCAAGGGTATGGGGATCTATCATTACCTGCAGAGTCACATTACCCCAAGGATATGGGGATCTACCATTACCTGCACAGTCATATTACCCCAAGGATATGGGGATCTACCATTACCTGCAGAGTCATGTTACCACAAGGATATGGGGATCTACCTTTACCTGTAGAGTCATGTTACCCCAAGGATATGGGGATCTACCATTACCTGCAGAGTCATATTACCCCCAGAATATGGGGATATACCATTACCTGTAGAGTCATATTACCCCAAAGATATGGGGATCTACCATTACCTGTCGAGTCATATTACCCCAAGGATATGGGGATCTACCATTACCTGTAGAGTCATGTTACCCCCAGGATATGGGGATCTACCATTACCTGTAGAGTCATATTAACCCAAGGATATGGGGATCTACCATTACTTGTAGAGTCATATTACCCCAAGGTTATGGGGATCTACCATTACCTGTCGAGTCATATAACCCCAAGGATATGGGGATCTACCATTACCTGTAGAGTCATGTTACCCCAAGGATATGGGGATCTACCATTACCTGTAGAGTCATATTAGCCCAAGGATATGGGGATCTGCCATTACCTGCAGAGTCATATTACCCCAAGGATACGGGGATCTACCATTACCTGCAGAGTCATATTACCCCAAGGATATGGGGATCTACCATTACCTGCAGAGTCATATTAACCCAAGGATATGGGGATCTACCATTACCTGTCGAGTCATGTTACCCCAAGGATATGGGGATCTACCATTACCTGCAGAGTCATGTTACCCCAAGTATATGGGGATCTACCATTACCTGTCGAGTCAAGTTACACCAAGAATATGGGGATCTGCCATTACCTGCAGAGTCATATTACCCCAAGGATATGGGGATCTACCATTACCTGCAGAGTCATGTTACCTGAAGGATATGGGGAACTACCATTACTTGCAGAGTCATGTTACCCCAAGGATATGGGGATCTACCATTACCTGCACAGTCTGTTACCCCAAGGATATGGGGATCTACCATTAGCTGTAGAGTCATGTTACCACAAGGATATGGGGATCTACCATTACCTGTAGAGTCATATTACCCCAAGGGTATGGGGATCTACCATTACCTGCAGAGTCCTATTTACGCAAGGATATGGGGATCTACCATTATCTGTTGAGTCATGTTACCCCAAGGATATGGGGATCTACCATTACCTGTAGAGTCATGTCACCCCAAGGAAATGGGGATCTACCATTACCTGTAGAGTCATATTACCCCAAGGATATGGGGATCTACCATTACCTGCAGAGTCATATTACCCCAAGGACATGGGGATCTACCATTACCTGCAGAGTCATGTTACCACAAGGATATGGGGATCTACCATTACCTGTAGAGTCATATTACCCCAAGGATATGGGGATCTACCATTACCTGTAGAGTCATATTACCCCAAGGGTATGGGGATCTACCATTACCTGCAGAGTCACATTACCCCAAGGATATGGGGATCTACCATTACCTGCACAGTCATATTACCCCAAGGATATGGGGATCTACCATTACCTGCAGAGTCATTTTACCACAAGGATATGGGGATCTACCTTTACCTGTAGAGTCATGTTACCCCAAGGATATGGGGATCTACCATTACCTGCAGAGTCATATTACCCCCAGAATATGGGGATATACCATTACCTGTAGAGTCATATTTCCCCAAGGATATGGGGATCTACCATTACCTGTCGAGTCATATTACCCCAAGGATATGGGGATCTACCATTACCTGTAGAGTCATGTTACCCCAAGGATATGGGGATCTACCATTACCTGTAGAGTCATATTAACCCAAGGATATGGGGATCTACCATTACCTGCAGAGTCATATTACCCCAAGGATATGGGGATCTACCATTACCTGCAGAGTCATATTACCCCAAGGATATGGGGATCTGCGATTACCTGCAGAATCATGTTAACCCAAGGATATGGGGATCTACCATTACCTGTCGAGTCATGTTACCCCAAGGATAAGGGGATCTACCAATACCTGTAGAGTCATGTTACCCCAAGGATTAGGGGAGCTACCATTACCTGCACAGTCTATTACCCCAAGGATATGGGGATCTACCATTATCTGCAGAGTCATATTACTCCAAGGATATGGGGATCTACCATTACCTGCAGTCATGTTACCTCAAGGATATGGGGAACTACCATTACTTGCAGAGTCATGTTACCCCAAGGATATGTGGATCTACCATTCCCTGCACAGTCTTTTACCCCAAGGATATGGGGATCTACCATTACCTGTGGAGTCATGTTACCACAAGGATATGGGGATCTACCATTACCTGCAGAGTCCTATTAACCCAAGGATATGGGGATCTACCATTATCTGTCGAGTCATGTTACCCCAAGGATATGGGGATCTACCATTACCTGTAGAGTCATGTTACCCCAAGGATATGGGGATCTACCAATACCTGTAGAGTCATGTTACCCCAAGGATATGGGGATCTACCATTACATGTACAATCATGTTACCCCAAGGATATGGGCATCTAACCTCACCTGTAGAGTCATGCTACCTCAAGGATATGGGGATCTACCATTACCTGCAGAGTCATATTACCCCAAGGATATGGGGATCTACCATTAACTGTAGTGTCATTTTACCCCAAGGATATGGGGATCTACCATTACCTGTAGAGTCATGTTACACCAAGGATATGGGGATCTACAATTACCTGTAGAGTCATGTTACCCCAAGGATATGGGGATCCACCATTACCTGTAGAGTCATGTTACCCCAAGGATATGGGGATCTACCATTACCTGCAGAGTCATGTTACCCCAAGGATATGAGGATCTACCATTACCTGTAGAGTCATGTTACCCCAAGGATATGGGGATCTACCATTACCTGTAGAGTCATATTACCCCAAGGATATGGGGATCTACCATTACCTGTAGTGTCATATTACCCCAAGGGTATGGGGATCTACCATTACCTGCAGAGTCACATTACCCAAGGATATGGGGATCTACCATTACCTGCACAGTCATATTACCCCAAGGATATGGGGATCTACCATTACCTGCTGTGACGGGTGTGGGAGCCACGGGGCCGTGAAGATACGGGGCCGTGCTCTCCAGGCAAGGTAGGTTCTGGACCCAAGTGCAGAAACCAGGCTAGAGGCAGGTATACAATCTTTAAGGTACTTTACTAAATTCACACATAACTAGATTCATACAAGGAACACAACAATATACATAGAACTCGAGAAAAGTTACAAAACGGCTAGTCAAGATAGGAACTCAGGACAGCTTCCATGAGGCAACCTACTTGTCCATACTGAGCTGGGATAAGCTTACAACAAGCGCAACCAGCTTGCCGAGACGAGACTCGAGACAAGCTATCACGAGGGGCTGCCACAGGGGTAACAGGCTTATCAATACAGAGCTCAAGACAAGCGCCAACATGGCAACACGCTAGTCCAGCCCAGCACCTTATCAAGACTAAGAACAACAAGAACACAGACTTAAATACATCTTAAATACAGAGCTCGAGAACCATGGCAGCCAGCTAGTCAAAGCCAGCAGCCACAGAGCGAAGGCTAGTCCCCGGTTACCCGGTTAGGACTGAGCAGGCTAGTCCCCGGTTACCCGGTTAGGACTGAGCACAGAGGAAACAAACCACAGAACGTATATACCAAGAAAACCAGGTGAAACCTATGAACAGCTAACAGGCCGTTAAGAATTAACACAGGAGGCTAGGAACAATTAACAAAGGGCTAGAAACAAACAAGTGAAGGTGCCATCTAGAGGTTACAGAAGGAACTGACTGGCACCCTCACAGGACCCCCTCCCCTAGGAACGGCTCCCGACGTTCCCTCTGGACAATCAGGATGGCGATAGCGAAAATCCCTGAGGAGTTTAGGGGCTCGAATACACAGGGCTCGAATACACAGGGCTCGAATACACAGGGCTAGAATCTTCTTAGCTTTTCAAGCAATGATATTCCCCATTCCAACTGTTCACAAACTGCAGATGTTCAGAAATCTCAAGACAGAATCATCCTCCTCATCCACTAGCGGCAAGGACATGTCGTAGCAATCATATGACCAAAATCTTTGTAAGCAACGAAGCCATCGTTTTCCAAAGTTAGCACGCTCAATGGATTATATTTGTCCAGGAGAACTCGAAGGTATCCAATCCAGGAGAGCTCAAAAGTTGTCTTGTCCAGGACAGCTCGAAAATTCAACTTGTCCAGGAGAACTCGAGAGTCTATACGATCCAGAAGAACTCGAAAGTTTAACCTGTCCAGGAGAGCTTGAGAGTTTAATTTGTCCAGGAGAGCTTGAAAACTTAATTTGCCCAGAAGAACTTGAAAGTCTCTCTTTTGTAGGAGAATTTGAAAGCTTAACACAATAAAGGTCCAAAAGACTTGAAAGTTCACTTGAATTTAACATAGGAGACTTGAAAATTTACTCAAAAAATCTAACACAGTAGAGGCCCAGGAAGCTTGAGAATTTACTTGGGGTTTAACACAGTAGAGGCCCAGGAAGCTTGAGAATTTACTTGGGGTTTAACACAGTAGAGGCCCAGGAAGCTTGAGAATTTACTTGGGGTTTAACACAGTAGAGGCCCAGGAAGCTTGAGAATTTACTTGGGGTTTAACACAGTAGAGGCCCAGGAAGCTTGAGAATTTACTTGGGGTTTAACACAGTAGAGGCCCAGGAAGCTTGAGAATTTACTTGGGGTTTAACACAGTAGAGGCCCAGGAAGCTTGAGAATTTACTTGGGGTTTAACACAGTAGAGGCCCAGGAAGCTTGAGAATTTACTTGGGGTTTAACACAGTAGAGGCTCCAGGAAGCTTGAGAGTTTACTTGGGGTCTAACACAGTAAAGGCCCAGGAAGCTTGAAAGTTCACTTGAAAATTTAACACAGAAGACTTGAAAATTCACTTGAAAATTTAACACAGAAGACTTGAAAATTTACTCAAAAAATCTAACACAGTAGAGGCCCAGGAAGCTTGAGAATTTACTTGGGGTTCAACACAGCAGAGGCCCAGGAAGCTTGAGAATTTACTTGGGGTTTAACACAGTAGAGGCCCAGGAAGCTTGAGAGTTCACTTGGGGTCTAACACAGTAAAGGCCCAGGAAGCTTGAAAGTTAACTAGAAAGTAAACACAATGAAGGCCCAGGAAACTTGAAAGTTCACTTGAAAACTTAACACAGAAGACTAGAAAGTTCACTAGAAAATTTAACACGGAAGACTAGAAAATTCACTTGAAAACTTAACACAAGACTTGAAAGTTCACTTGAAAATTTAAACACAGAAGACTTGAAAATTTAACACAACGAAGGCCCAGGAAACTTGAAGATTGACTCAAAAGTTTAACACCATGAAGGCCAAACAGGAGGCCTGAAAGTTCACTTGAACATTTAACACAGTGGGGGTCCTCTTCCTAGGAGACTCAAAAATTAAACACAAAGACACAGCGGGGAGTCTTCGTCCTAGGAGACCAAATATTTGCCCAAAAGAGCTCAAAAAATTAACTCGAGAGCTTCAAACCTTAGCTGGTTGGTTTCTACTGGGTCCATGTATGGCTCAGTCCTACTGTGACGGGTGTGGGAGCCACGGGGCCGTGAAGATACGGGGCCGTGCTCTCCAGGCAAGGTAGGTTCTGGACCCAAGTGCAGAAACCAGGCTAGAGGCAGGTATACAATCTTTAAGGTACTTTACTAGATTCACACATAACTAGATTCATACAAGGAACACAACAATATACATAGAACTCGAGACAAGTTACAAAATGGCAAGTCAAGATAGGAACTCAGGACAGCTTCCATGAGGCAACCTACTTGTCCATACTGAGCTGGGATAAGCTTACCACAAGCGCAACCAGCTTGCCGAGACGAGACTCGAGACAAGCTATCACGAGGGGCTGCCACAGGGGTAACAGGCTTATCAATACAGAGCTCAAGACAAGCGCCAACATGGCAACACGCTAGTCCAGCCCAGCACCTTATCAAGACTAAGAACAACAAGAACACAGACTTAAATTCATCTTAAATACAGAGCTCGAGAACCATGGCAGCCAGCTAGTCAAAGCCAGCAGCCACAGAGCGAAGGCTAGTCCCCGGTTACCCGGTTAGGACTGAGCAGGCTAGTCCCCGGTTACCCGGTTAGGACTGAGCACAGAAGAAACAAACCACAGAACTTATATACCAAGAAAACCAGGTGAAACCTATGAACAGCTAACAGGCCGTTAAGAATTAACACAGGAGGCTAGGAACAATTAACAAAGGGCTAGAAACAAACAAGTGAAGGTGCCATCAAGAGGTTACAGAAGGAACTGACTGGCACCCTCACACCTGCAGAGTCATATTACCACAAGGATATGGGGATCTACCTTTACCTGTAGAGTCATGTTACCCCAAGGATATGGGGATCTACCATTACCTGCAGAGTCATATTACCCCAAGAATATGGGGATCTACCATTACCTGTAGAGTCATATTACCCCAAGGATATGGGGATCTACCATTACCTGTCGAGTCATATTACCCCAAGGATATGGGGATCTACCATTACCTGCAGAGTCATGTTACCCCAAGGATATGGGGATCTACCATAACCTGTAGAGTCATGTTACCCCAAGGATATGGGGATCTACCATTATCTGCAGAGTCATATTACCCCAAGGATATGGGGATCTACCATTACCTGTAGAGTCATGTTACCCCAAGGATATGGGGATCTACCATTACCTGTAGAGTCATATTAACCCAAGGATATGGGGATCTACCATTACCTGCAGAGTCATATTACCCCAAGGATATGGGGATCTACCATTACCTGCAGAGTCATATTACCCCAAGGATATGGGGATCTACCATTACCTGCAGAGTCCTATTAACCCAAGGATATGGGGAACTACCATTATCTGTCGAGCCATGTTAACCCAAGGATATGGGGATCTACCATTACCTGTAGAGTCATGTTACCCCAAGGATATGGGGATCTACCAATACCTGTAGAGTCATGTTACCCCAAGGATATGCGGATCTACCATTACCTGTACAATCATGTTACCCCAATGATATGGGGATCCATCATTACCTGTAGAGTCATGTGAGCTCAAGGATATGGGGATCTACCATTACCTGCAGAGTCATATTACCCCAAGGATATGGGGGTGTACCATTAACTGTAGAGTCATATTACCCCAAGGATATGGGGATCTACCATTACCTGTAGAGTCAAGTTACCCCAAGGATATGGGGATCTACCATTACCTGTAGAGTCATGTTACCCCAAGGATATGGCGATCCACCATTACCTGTAGAGTCATGTTACCCCAAGGATATGGGGATCTACCATTACCTGCACAGTCTATTACCCCAAGGATATAGGGATCTACCATTACCTCTAGAGTCATGTTACCCCAAGGATATGGGGATCTACCATTACCTGCAGAGTCATATTACCCCAAGGATATGGGGATCTACCATTACCTGCAGAGTCTTATTACCCCAAGGATATGGGGATCTACCATTACCTGTCGAGTCATGTTCCCCCAAGGATATGGGGATCTACCATTACCTGCAGAGTCATATTACCCAAGGATATGGGGATCTACCATTACCTGCAGAGTCAGGTTCCCCCAAGGATATGGGGATCTACCATTACCTGCAGGGTCATATTAACCCAAGGATATGGGGATCTACCATTACCTGCAGAGTCATATTAACACAAGGATGTGGGGATCTACCATTACCTGTCGAGTCATATTACCCCAAGGATATGGGGAACTACCATTACCTGCAGTCACATTACCCCAAGGATATGGGGATCTACCATTACCTGTCGAGTCATGTTACCCCAAGGATATGGTGATCTACCATTACCTGCAGAGTCATGTTACCCCAAGGATATGGGGATCTACCATTACTTGTCGAGTCATATTACCCCAAGGATATGGGGATCTACCATTACCTGCACAGTCATGTTACCCCAAGGATATGGGGATCTACCATTACCTGCAGAGTCATGTTACCTCAAGCATATGGGGAACTACCATTACTTGCAGAGTCATGTTACCCCAAGGATATGGGGATCTACCATTACCTGCACAGTCTATTACCCCAAGGATATAGGGATCTACCATTACCTGTAGAGTCCTGTTACCACAAGGATATGGGGATCTACCATTACCTGTAGAGTCATATTACCCCAAGGATATGGGGATGTACCATTAACTGTAGAGTCATATTACCCCAAGGATATGGGGATCTACCATTACCTGCACAGTCTATTACCCCAAGGATATAGGGATCTACCATTACCTCTAGAGTCATGTTACCCCAAGGATATGGGGATCTACCATTACCTGCAGAGTCATATTACCCCAAGGATATGGGGATCTACCATTACCTGCAGAGTCTTATTACCCCAAGGATAAGGGGATCTACCATTACCTGTCGAGTCATGTTCCCCCAAGGATATGGGGATCTACCATTACCTGCAGAGTCATATTACCCAAGGATATGGGGATCTACCATTACCTGCAGAGTCAGGTTCCCCCAAGGATATGGGGATCTACCATTACCTGCAGGGTCATATTAACCCAAGGATATGGGGATCTACCATTACCTGCAGAGTCATATTAACCCAAGGATGTGGGGATCTACCATTACCTGTCGAGTCATATTACCCCAAGGATATGGGGAACTACCATTACCTGCAGTCACATTACCCCAAGGATATGGGGATCTACCAGTACCTGTCGAGTCATGTTACCCCAAGGATATGGTGATCTACCATTACCTGCAGAGTCATGTTACCCCAAGGATATGGGGATCTACCATTACTTGTCGAGTCATATTACCCCAAGGATATGGGGATCTACCATTACCTGCACACTCATGTTACCCCAAGGATATGGGGATCTACCATTACCTGCAGAGTCATGTTACCTCAAGCATATGGGGATCTACCATTACTTGCAGAGTCATGTTACCCCAAGGATATGGGGATCTACCATTACCTGCACAGTCTATTACCCCAAGGATATAGGGATCAACCATTACCTGTAGAGTCATGTTACCACAAGGATATGGGGATCTACCATTACCTGTAGAGTCATATTAACCCAAGGATATGGGGATCTACCATTACCTGCAGAGTCATATTACCCCAAGGTTATGGTGATCTACCATTACCTGCAGAGTCCTATTAACCCAAGGATATGGGGATCTACCATTATCTGTCGAGTCATGTTACCACAAGGATATGGGGATCTACCATTACCTGTAGAGTCATGTTACCCCAAGGATATGGGGATCTACCAATACCTGTAGAGTCATGTTACCCCAAGGATATGCGGATCTACCATTACCTGTACAATCATGTTACCCCAATGATATGGGGATCTACCATTACCTGTAGAGTCATGTTAGCTCAAGGATATGGGGATCTACCATTACCTGCAGAGTCATATTACCCCAAGGATATGGGGATCTACCATTAACTGTCGAGTCATGTTACCCCAAGGATATGGGGATCTACCATTACCTGTAGAGTCATGTTACCCCAAGGATATGGGGATCTACCATTACCTGTAGAGTCATGTTACCCCAAGGATATGGGGATCCACCATTACCTGTAGAGTCATGTTACCCCAAGGATATGGGGATCTACCAATACTTGCACAGTCTATTACCCCAAGGATATAGGGATATACCATTACCTCTTGAGTCATGTTACCTCAAGGATATGGGGATCTACCATTACCTGCAGAGTCATATTACCCAAGGATATGGGGATCTACCATTACCTGCAGAGTCATATTACCCCAAGGATATGGGGATCTACCATTACCTGTCGAGTCATGTTCCCCCAAGGATATGGGGATCTACCATTACCTGCAGAGTCATATTACCCAATGATATGGGGATCTACCATTACCTGCAGAGTCAGGTTACCCCAAGGATATGGGGATCTACCATTACCTACAGGGTCATATTAACCCAAGAATATGGGGATCTACCATTACCTGCAGAGCCATATTAACCCAAGGATGTGGGGATCTACCATTACCTGTAGAGTCATATTAACCCAAGGATATGGGGATCTACCATTATCTACAGAGTCATATTACCCCAAGGATATGGGGATCTACCATTACCTGCAGAGTCATATTACCCCAAGGATATGGGGATCTACCATTACCTGCAGAGTCATATTACCCCAAGGATATGGGGATCTACCATTACCTGCAGAGTCCTATTAACCCAAGGATATGGGGATCTACCATTATCTGTCGAGCAATGTTACCCCAAGGATATGGGGATCTACCATTACCTGTAGAGTCATGTTACCCCAAGGATATGGGGATCTACCAATACCTGTAGAGTCATGTTACCCCAAGGATATGCGGATCTACCATTACCTGTACAATCATATTACCCCAATGATATGGGGATCCACCATTACCTGTAGAGTCATGTTAGCTCAAGGATATGGGGATCTACCATTACCTGCAGAGTCATATTACCCCAAGGATATGGGGATGTACCATTAACTGTAGATTCATATTACCCCAAGGATATGGGGATCTACCATTACCTGTAGAGTCAAGTTACCCCAAGGATATGGGGATCTACCATTACCTGTAGAGTCATGTTACCCCAAGGATATGGGGATCCACCATTACCTGTAGAGTCATGTTACCCCAAGGATATGGGGATCTACCATTACCTGCACAGTCTATTACCCCAAGGATATAGGGATCTACCATTACCTCTAGAGTCATGTTACCCCAAAGATATGGGGATCTACCATTACCTGCAGAGTCATATTACCACAAGGATATGGGGATCTACCATTACCTGCAGAGTCTTATTACCCCAAGGATATGGGGATCTACCATTACCTGTCGAGTCATGTTCCCCCAAGGATATGGGGATCTACCATTACCTGCAGAGTCATATTACCCAAGGATATGGGGATCTACCATTACCTGCAGAGTCAGGTTCCCCCAAGGATATGGGGATCTACCATTACCTGCAGGGTCATATTAACCCAAGGATATGGGGATCTACCATTACCTGCAGAGTCATATTAACCCAAGGATGTGGGGATCTACCATTACCTGTTGAGTCATATTACCCCAAGGATATGGGGAACTACCATTACCTGAAGTCACATTACCCCAAGGATATGGGGATCGACCATTACCTGTCGAGTCATGTTACCCCAAGGATATGGTGATCTACCATTACCTGCAGAGTCATGTTACCCCAAGGATATGGGGATCTACCATTACTTGTCGAGTCATATTACCCCAAGGATATGGGGATCTACCATTACCTGCACAGTCATGTTACCCCAAGGATATGGGGATCTACCATTACCTGCAGAGTCATGTTACCTCAAGCATATGGGGATCTACCATTAATTGCAGAGTCATGTTACCCCAAGGATATGGGGATCTACCATTACCTGCACAGTCTATTACCCCAAGGATATAGGGATCTACCATTACCTGTAGAGTCATGTTACTACAAGGATATGGGGATCTACCATTACCTGTAGAGTCATATTAACCCAAGGATATGGGGATCTACCATTACCTGCAGAGTCATATTACCCCAAGGGTATGGGGATCTACCATTACCTGCAGAGTCCTATTAACCCAAGGATATGGGGATCTACCATTATCTGTCGAGTCATGTTACCCCAAGGATATGGGGATCTACCAATACCTGTAGAGTCATGTTACCCCAAGGATATGGGGATCTACCAATACCTGTAGAGTCATGTTACCCCAAGGATATGCGGATCTACCATTACCTGTACAATCATGTTACCCCAATGATATGGGGATCTACCATTACCTGTTGAGTCATGTTAGCTCAAGGATATGGGGATCTACCATTACCTGCAGGGTCATATTAACCCAAGGATATGGGGATCTACCATTACCTGCAGAGTCATATTAACCCAAGGATGTGGGGATCTACCATTACCTGTCGAGTCATATTACCCCAAGGATATGGGGAACTACCATTACCTGCAGTCACATTACCCCAAGGATATGGGGATCTACCATTACCTGTCGAGTCATGTTACCCCAAGGATATGGGGATCTACCATTACCTGTAGAGTAATGTTACCCCAAGGATATGGGGATCCACCATTACCTGTAGAGTCATGTTAGCTCAAGGATATGGGGATCTACCATTACCTGCAGAGTCATATTACCCCAAGGATATGGGGATGTACCATTAACTGTAGATTCATATTACCCCAAGGATATGGGGATCTACCATTACCTGTAGAGTCAAGTTACCCCAAGGATATGGGGATCTACCATTACCTGTAGAGTCATGTTACCCCAAGGATATGGGGATCCACCATTACCTGTAGAGTCATGTTACCCCAAGGATATGGGGATCTACCATTACCTGCACAGTCTATTACCCCAAGGATATAGGGATCTACCATTACCTCTAGAGTCATGTTACCCCAAAGATATGGGGATCTACCATTACCTGCAGAGTCATATTACCACAAGGATATGGGGATCTACCATTACCTGCAGAGTCTTATTACCCCAAGGATATGGGGATCTACCATTACCTGTCGAGTCATGTTCCCCCAAGGATATGGGGATCTACCATTACCTGCAGAGTCATATTACCCAAGGATATGGGGATCTACCATTACCTGCAGAGTCAGGTTCCCCCAAGGATATGGGGATCTACCATTACCTGCAGGGTCATATTAACCCAAGGATATGGGGATCTACCATTACCTGCAGAGTCATATTAACCCAAGGATGTGGGGATCTACCATTACCTGTCGAGTCATATTACCCCAAGGATATGGGGAACTACCATTACCTGCAGTCACATCACCCCAAGGATATGGGGATCGACCATTACCTGTCGAGTCATGTTAACCCAAGGATATGGTGATCTACCATTACCTGCAGAGTCATGTTACCCCAAGGATATGGGGATCTACCATTACTTGTCGAGTCATATTACCCCAAGGATATGGGGATCTACCATTACCTGCACAGTCATGTTACCCCAAGGATATGGGGATCTACCATTACCTGCAGAGTCATGTTACCTCAAGCATATGGGGATCTACCATTACTTGCAGAGTCATGTTACCCCAAGGATATGGGGATCTACCATTACCTGCACAGTCTATTACCCCAAGGATATAGGGATCTACCATTACCTGTAGAGTCATGTTACCACAAGGATATGGGGATCTACCATTACCTGTAGAGTCATATTAACCCAAGGATATGGGGATCTACCATTACCTGCAGAGTCATATTACCCCAAGGGTATGGGGATCTACCATTACCTGCAGAGTCCTATTAACCCAAGGATATGGGGATCTACCATTATCTGTCGAGTCATGTTACCCCAAGGATATGGGGATCTACCATTACCTGTAGAGTCATGTTACCCCAAGGATATGGGGATCTACCAATACCTGTAGAGTCATGTTACCCCAAGGATATGCGGATCTACCATTACCTGTACAATCATGTTACCCCAATGATATGGGGATCTACCATTACCTGTAGAGTCATGTTAGCTCAAGGATATGGTGATCTACCATTACCTGCAGAGTCATATTACCCCAAGGATATGGGGATCTACCATTAACTGTCGAGTCATGTTACCCCAAGGATATGGGGATCTACCATTACCTGTAGAGTCATGTTACCCCAAGGATATGGGGATCTACCATTACCTGTAGAGTCATGTTACCCCAAGGATATGGGGATCCACCATTACCTGTAGAGTCATGTTACCCCAAGGATATGGGGATCTAGCAATACTTGCACAGTCTATCACCCCAAGGATATAGGGATCTACCATTACCTCTAGAGTCATGTTACCCCAAGGATATGGGGATCTACCATTACCTGCAGAGTCATATTACCCCAAGGATATGGTGATCTACCATTACCTGCAGAGTCTTATTACCCCAAGGATATGGGGATCTACCATTAGCTGTCGAGCCATGTTCCCCCAAGAATATGGGGATCTACCATTACCTGCAGAGTCATATTACCCAAGGATATGGGGATCTACCATTACCTGCAGAGTCAGGTTCCCCCAAGGATATGGGGATCTACCATTACCTGCAGGGTCATATTAACCCAAGGATATGGGGATCTACCATTACCTGCAGAGTCAAATTAACCCAAGGATGTGGGGATCTACCATTACCTGTCGTGTCATATTACCCCAAGGATATGGGGAACTACCATTACCTGCAGTCACATTACCCCAAGGATATGGGGATCTACCATTACCTGTCGAGTCATGTTACCACAAGGATATGGGGATCTACCATTACCTGTAGAGTCATGTTACCCCAAGGATATGGGGATCCACCATTACCTGTAGAGTCATGTTACCCCAAGGATATGGGGATCTACCAATACTTGCACAGTCTATTACCCCAAGGATATAGGGATCTACCATTACCTCTAGAGTCATGTTACCCCAAGGATATGGGGATCTACCATTACCTGCAGAGTCATATTACCCCAAGGATATGGTGATCTACCATTACCTGCAGAGTCTTATTACCCCAAGGATATGGGGATCTACCATTAGCTGTCGAGCCATGTTCCCCCAAGGATATGGGGATCTACCATTACCTGCAGAGTCATATTACCCAAGGATATGGGGATCTACCATTACCTGCAGAGTCAGGTTCCCCCAAGGATATGGGGATCTACCATTACCTGCAGGGTCATATTAACCCAAGGATATGGGGATCTACCATTACCTGCAGAGTCAAATTAACCCAAGGATGTGGGGATCTACCATTACCTGTCGTGTCATATTACCCCAAGGATATGGGGAACTACCATTACCTGCAGTCACATTACCCCAAGGATATGGGGATCTACCATTACCTGTCGAGTCATGTTACCCCAAGGATATGGGGATCTACCATTACCTGTAGAGTCATGTTACCCCAAGGATATGGGGATCCACCATTACCTGTAGAGTCATGTTACCCCAAGGATATGGGGATCTACCAATACTTGCACAGTCTATTACCCCAAGGATATAGGGATCTACCATTACCTCTTGAGTCATGTTACCCCAAGGATATGGGGATCTACCATTACCTGCAGAGTCATAGTAGCCCAAGGATATGGGGATCTACCATTACCTGCAGAGTCATATTACCCCAAGGATATGGGGATCTACCATTACCTGTCGAGTCATGTTCCCCCAAGGATATGGGGATCTACCATTACCTGCAGAGTCATATTACCCAAGGATATGGGGATCTACCATTACCTGCAGAGTCAGGTTCCCCCAAGGATATGGGGATCTACCATTACCTGTCGAGTCATGTTACCCCAAGGATATGGGGATCTACCATTACCTGTAGAGTCATGTTACCCCAAGGATATGGGGATCCACCATTACCTGTAGAGTCATGTTAGCTCAAGGATATGGGGATCTACCATTACCTGCAGAGTCATATTACCCCAAGGATATGGGGATGTACCATTAACTGTAGATTCAAGTTACCCCAAGGATATGGGGATCTACCATTACCTGTAGAGTCATGTTACCCCAAGGATATGGGGATCTACCATTACCTGTAGAGTCAAGTTACCCCAAGGACATGGGGATCTACCATTACCTGTAGAGTCATGTTACCCCAAGGATATGGGGATTTACCATTACCTGTAGAGTCATGTTACCCCAAGGATATGGGGATCCAACATTACCTGTAGAGTCATGTTACCCCAAGGATATGGGGATCTACCATTACCTGCACAGTCTATTACCCCAAGGATATAGGGACCTACCATTACCTCTAGAGTCATGTTACCCCAAAGATATGGGGATCTACCATTACCTGCAGAGTCATATTACCACAAGGATATGGGGATCTACCATTACCTGCAGAGTCTTATTACCCCAAGGATATGGGGATCTACCATTACCTGTCGAGTCATGTTCCCCCAAGGATATGGGGATCTACCATTACCTGCAGAGTCATATTACCCAAGGATATGGGGATCTACCATTACCTGCAGAGTCAGGTTCCCCCAAGGATATGGGGATCTACCATTACCTGCAGGGTCATATTAACCCAAGGATATGGGGATCTACCATTACCTGCAGAGTCATATTAACTCAAGGATATGGGGATCTACCATTACCTGTCGAGTCATATTACCCCAAGGATATGGGGAACTACCATTACCTGCAGTCACATTACCCCAAGGATATGGGGATCGACCATTACCTGTCGAGTCATGTTACCCCAAGGATATGGTGATCTACCATTACCTGCAGAGTCATGTTACCCCAAGGATATGGGGATCTTTCATTAGTTGTCGTGTCATATTACCCCAAGGATATGGGGGTCTACCATTACCTGCACAGTCATGTTACCCCAAGGATATGGGGATCTACCATTACCTGCAGAGTCATGTTACCTCAAGCATATGGGGATCTACCATTACTTGCAGAGTCATGTTACCCCAAGGATATGGGGATCTACCATTACCTGCACAGTCTATTACCCCAAGGATATAGGGATCTACCATTACCTGTAGAGTCATGTTACCACAAGGATATGGGGATCTACCATTACCTGTAGAGTCATATTAACCCAAGGATATGGGGATCTACCATTACCTGCAGAGTCATATTACCCCAAGGGTATGGGGATCTACCATTACCTGTACAATCATGTTACCCCAATGATATGGGGATCTACCATTACCTGCAGAGTCATGTTACCCCAAGGATATGGGGATCTTTCATTAGTTGTCGTGTCATATTACCCCAAGGGTATGGGGATCTACCATTACCTGTACAATCATGTTACCCCAATGATATGGGGGTCTACCATTACCTGCACAGTCATGTTACCCCAAGGATATGGGGATCTACCATTACCTGCAGAGTCATGTTACCTCAAGCATATGGGGATCTACCATTACCTGCACAGTCTATTACCCCAAGGATATAGGGATCTACCATTACCTGTAGAGTCATGTTACCACAAGGATATGGGGATCTACCATTACCTGTAGAGTCATATTAACCCAAGGATATGGGGATCTACCATTACCTGCAGAGTCATATTACCCCAAGGGTATGGGGATCTACCATTACCTGTACAATCATGTTACCCCAATGATATGGGGATCTACCATTACCTGTAGAGTCATGTTAGCTCAAGGATATGGGGATCTACCATTACCTGCAGAGTCATATTACCCCAAGGATATGGGGATCTACCATTAACTGTCGAGTCATGTTACCCCAAGGATATGGGGATCTACCATTACCTGTAGAGTCATGTTACCCCAAGGATATGGGGATCTAGCATTACCTGTAGAGTCATGTTACCCCAAGGATATGGGGATCCACCATTACCTGTAGAGTCATGTTACCCCAAGGATATGGGGATCTACCAATACTTGCACAGTCTATTACCCCAAGGATATAGGGATCTACCATTACCTCTTGAGTCATGTTACCCCAAGGATATGGGGATCTACCATTACCTGCAGAGTCATAGTACCCCAAGGATATGGGGATCTACCATTACCTGCAGAGTCATATTACCCCAAGGATATGGGGATCTCACCATTACCTGTCGAGTCATGTTCCCCCAAGGATATGGGGATCTACCATTACCTGCAGAGTCATATTAACCAAGGATATGGGGATCTACCATTACCCGCAGAGTCAGGTTCCCCCAAGGATATGGGGATCTACCATTACCTGCAGGGTCATATTAACCCAAGGATATGGGGATCTACCATTACCTGTAGAGTCATGTTACCCCAAGGATATGGGGATCCACCATTACCTGTAGAGTCATGTTAGCTCAAGGATATGGGGATCTACCATTACCTGCAGAGTCATATTACCCCAAGGATATGGGGATGTACCATTAACTGTAGATTCATATTACCCCAAGGATATGGGGATCTACCATTACCTGTAGAGTCAAGTTACCCCAAGGATATGGGGATCTACCATTACCTGTAGAGTCATGTTACCCCAAGGATATGGGGATCCACCATTACCTGCACAGTCTATTACCCCAAGGATATAGGGATCTACCATTACCTGTAGAGTCATGTTACCCCAAGGATATGGGGATCTACCATTACCTGCACATTCTATTACCCCAAGGATATAGGGATCTACCATTACCTCTAGAGTCATGTTACCCCAAAGATATGGGGATCTACCATTACCTGCAGAGTCATATTACCACAAGGATATGGGGATCTACCATTACCTGCAGAGTCTTATTACCCCAAGGATATGGGGATCTACCATTACCTGTCGAGTCATGTTCCCCCAAGGATATGGGGATCTACCATTACCTGCAGAGTCATATTACCCAAGGATATGGGGATCTACCATTACCTGCAGAGTCAGGTTCCCCCAAGGATATGGGGATCTACCATTACCTGCAGGGTCATATTAACCCAAGGATATGGGGATCTACCATTACCTGCAGAGTCATATTAACCCAAGGATGTGGGGATCTACCATTACCTGTCGAGTCATATTACCCCAAGGATATGGGGAACTACCATTACCTGCAGTCACATTACCCAAGGATATGGGGATCGACCATTACCTGTCGAGTCATGTTACCCCAAGGATATGGTGATCTACCATTACCTGCAGAGTCATGTTACCCCAAGGATATGGGGATCTACCATTACTTGTCGAGTCATATTACCCCAAGGATATGGGGATCTACCATTACCTGCACAGTCATGTTACCCCAAGGATATGGGGATCTACCATTACCTGCAGAGTCATGTTACCTCAAGCATATGGGGATCTACCATTACTTGCAGAGTCATGTTACCCCAAGGATATGGGGATCTACCATTACCTGCACAGTCTATTACCCCAAGGATATAGGGATCTACCATTACCTGTAGAGTCATGTTACCACAAGGATATGGGGATCTACCATTACCTGTAGAGTCATATGAACCCAAGGATATGGGGATCTACCATTACCTGCAGAGTCATATTACCCCAAGGGTATGGGGATCTACCATTACCTGCAGAGTCCTATTAACCCAAGGATATGGGGATCTACCATTATCTGTCGAGTCATGTTACCCCAAGGATATGGGGATCTACCATTACCTGTAGAGTCATGTTACCCCAAGGATATGGGGATCTACCAATACCTGTAGAGTCATGTTACCCCAAGGATATGCGGATCTACCATTACCTGTACAATCATGTTACCCCAATGATATGGGGATCTACCATTACCTGTAGAGTCATGTTAGCTCAAGGATATGGGGATCTACCATTACCTGCAGAGTCATATTACCCCAAGGATATGGGGATCTACCATTATCTGTCGAGTCATGTTACCCCAAGGATATGGGGATCCACCATTACCTGTAGAGTCATGTTACCCCAAGGATATGGGGATCTACCAATACTTGCACAGTCTATTACCCCAAGGATATAGGGATCTACCATTACCTCTAGAGTCATGTTACCCCAAGGATATGGGGATCTACCATTACCTGCAGAGTCATATTACCCCAAGGATATGGGGATCTACCATTACCTGCAGAGTCTTATTACCCCAAGGATATGGGGATCTACCATTACATGTCGAGCCATGTTCCCCCAAGGATATGGGGATCTACCATTACCTGCAGAGTCATATTACCCAAGGATATGGGGATCTACCATTACCTGCAGAGTCAGGTTCCCCCAAGGATATGGGGATCTACCATTACCTGCAGGGTCATATTAACCCAAGGATATGGGGATCTACCATTACCTGCAGAGTCATATTAACCCAAGGATGTGGGGATCTACCATTACCTGTCGAGTCATATTACCCCAAGGATATGGGGAACTACCATTACCTGCAGTCACATTACCCCAAGGATATGGGGATCTACCATTACCTGTCGAGTCATGTTACCCCAAGGATATGGGGATCTACCATTACCTGTAGAGTCATGTTACCCCAAGGATATGGGGATCCACCATTACCTGTAGAGTCATGTTACCCCAAGGATATGGGGATCTACCAATACTTGCACAGTCTATTACCCCAAGGATATAGGGATCTACCATTACCTCTTGAGTCATGTTACCCCAAGGATATGGGGATCTCCCATTACCTGCAGAGTCATCGTACCCCAAGGATATGGGGATCTACCATTACCTGCAGAGTCATATTACCCCAAGGATATGGGGATCTACCATTACCTGTCGAGTCATGTTCCCCCAAGGATATGGGGATCTACTATTACCTGCAGAGTCATATTACCCAATGATATGGGGATCTACCATTACCTGCAGAGTCAGGTTACCCCAAGGATATGGGGATCTACCATTACCTACAGGGTCATATTAACCCAAGGATATGGGGATCTACCATTACCTGCAGAGCCATATTAACCCAAGGATGTGGGGATCTACCATTACCTGTCGAGTCATATTACCCCAAGGATATGGGGAACTACCATTACCTGCAGTCACATTACCCCAAGGATATGGCGATCTACCATTGCCTGTAGAGTCATGTTACCCCAAGGATATGGGGATCTACCATTACCTGCAGAGTCATGTTACCCCAAGGATATGGGGATCTACCAATACTTGCACAGTCTATTACCCCAAGGATATAGGGATCTACCATTACCTGCAGAGTCATGTTACCCCAAGGATATGGGGATCTACCATTACTTGTCGAGTCATATTACCCCAAGGATATGGGGATCTGCCATTACCTGCACAGTCAGGTTACCCCAAGGACATGGGGATCTACCATTACCTGCAGAGTCAGGTTACCCCAAGGATATGGGGAAGGCAGGACATCTTAAAGTTATTCAAGCACTGTTGCTCACTCCCAACTTCAATACTCTATAAGGAGCTATTTCTACTAACTTGCACATGCCACTTAAGTCATTTATGGTGATCAATGGAGGCCATTGATCCAACAACCTTAACACCCAATAAACTTCTATTTAAGATATTTATTTAAAAACAGACCATAATCTGGCAAGCAGTGCTGTCTATAGATGATGCATGGTAGGGAGTGGTTTACGGAAATAGTATACTGATCCATTTATTGCCCTTTGTGAAGTCTGTTTCTTTAGTTCCTTGTGTAACACTTAAAGATTCATTTGAGAAAATGTTCTGGCTTCACGTCGGGAGAATTTGTTTTTACAGGTTACTCAACTGCAGTGCGTTGACCAATCGTCAAGTGTGAGTTCATGTTTTTGGCCCATAGGGAGTGTTCATTACTGATAATAAATCACTGCCTGCCTCTTCAACAGATGTAGGGAGAAGCAGAGGATTCACAGCTGGCCAGTGTACTTCGTGACCTCTATAGTACTCACAAGGTAAACTGCGGAACCAACCGAGCTCCCCATTGCCACAGTCAATAATGACAAAGCTGATCACAAGGTTGCATTGATGGATTCCTTCACTGAGTGAAGCCGCAGAGGTGAAAATAGAAATTTCATACACAAGGGTTTTTAAAGAGAGATCTTATATTTCTATAACATCTTTCATGACCTCAGGATGTCCCAAAGCACTTAACAGCCAATGAAATACTTTTGAAGTGTAGTCAGTGTTGTCATGTAGGAAACGCAGCAACCAATTTGCGCACAGCAAACTCACACAAATAGCAATGTGGTCAAGACCAGATAATCTGTTTTAGTGATGTTGGTTGAGGGATAAATATTGGCAAAGACAGCGGGGAGAACTCCCCTACTCTTCTTCAAAATATTATCTTTTACTTCCACCTGAGAAGGCAGATGGAGCTTTGGTTCAACATTTCATCCGAAAGACGACACCGCCGACAGTGCAGCATTCCCTCAGTACTGCACTGGTATGCCAACCTAGCTTTGTGAGCTCAAGTCTCTGGAGTGGGACTTGAACCCACAACTATTCTGACTCAGAGGCAAAGAGTGCTTCCCACTTAGCCACAGCTATCATGGCTGACACCAGCTTCAGACATATAATACATGACACCCTGCTGAGTCACACAGCAGATGTAGTTCTATTGAACAATGAACAGAAATACAAGTTAGTTATCGGTGGGCAATCTGTTGGAGATGACTGGTCAGATTCAGCCCTGTGCCTCCACTCATCAGTTCTTGGTCCAAGTGACCAATGGAACATATCACTTTGAAGAGGAAAGCCTGATACAGAGTTGGCAGTGCAGTCACCTTTGGCCAGAGGCTACTGCTGCCACTCTCCGAGTGCGGGGCACCGGCTAGCTACATGCAGCCACTGGCAGTTCTTGACCAACTGCAGCTCAGCTACTTGCCCAGATTCGGCTCCTGGAGACAATTGAGGTGCAAGCTTTTTAGGAGATTAGGGAAAAACATACTGAGAGAAAGGAAAGATAGTTGTGTCCCTTTGGGAATATTCCACCCACACCAAGCTATAATGACAATTTCAACCATATGAAGGTAGTCTTATGATGGTAGTGACTGCTCAACTTAAGTGAATACTCTATGTGCCAGCTGCTCCACTTAAGAACATGTCTACTAACAGCTACCTTTGGCTAAGATTGCTCTGTGTGGTGAATTCTTACCATGCTTTGCAACTAAGAAAAAGAGAACATGGGGGAAAAGTTCAGTTGCTTTGTGCCACCCGTTAGCGCCCCAGAGGCGACGCCGTCATCACCGTATGCAGCACCCCGCTCATGCCCCAGCCGCAAACTTGGCTCGCACCCACTGACCTACCGCCGGACGCTATGTCCGACAGGGTCAGGGTGGCGTTTTTGCGGCTGGGGCGGGCGGCCATTTTTTTGGGGGGCCACCTGCTGGCACCTGCCCCGTCTGGCCTCCTCAGGCAGGGTGCCGGCCGTGTTCGGTCAGCCCGACACTGCCCTTGACTGCCTTGCTCTTTTGCCGACAACCTGCTCCCTGGTGGTCCAGTAGGGCCCCAGTGCGCGCTGTGCTAGGCCCCGCCCCTTTAATCAGGGGAGGGAGGCCTGCCGTACTGCGGCACTACGTGCTTCACGTAGCACTGCAATATTCCATGGGAGCACCCCAAGTGGGAGGGGGAGCACTTCCAGTAGCGCCCCCTCTCCTGCTTAGGGCGCTAGCATTGTATTTCGGGCGTGGGGGCGTTAACTTTTTCAGGACGCTAAAAGTAGCTCCCTGGTGAAGTTATCGCCCCAAAGGGGGCGCGACCCAATTTTCCCACCCTTGAATTTCTATCACACCATTCATGACCTCAGGACGTCCCAAAGCAACTTACAGCCAATGAAGTACTTTTGAAGTGTAGTCACTGTTGTAATGTAGGAAAAACGGCAGCCAAGTTGTGCACAAACAGCAATCTGATAATGACCAGATAATCCGTTTTTAATGGTATTGATTGAGGGATAAATGTTGGTCAGGACACCAGTGAGAACTCCTCTGCTCTTCTTCAAATAGACCCATGGGATCCCAAACGTTCACCTGAGAAAGCAGATAGGACCTCGGTTTAACGCCTCATCAGCAAGACAGCACCTCCGACAGTGTAGCACTCCCTCAATACAGCACATCCGACAGTGCAGCACTCCCTCAATATAGCACATCCGACAGTGCAGCACTCCCTCAATATAGCACCTCCGACAGTGCAGCACTCCCTCAATACACCACCTCAGACAGTGCAGCACTCCCTCAATACACCACCTCCGACAGTGCAGCACTCCCTCAATACAGTACCTCCGACAATGCAGCACTCCCTCAATACAGCACCTCCGACAGTGCAGCACTCCCTCATTACAGCACCTCCGACAGTGCAGCACTCCCTCAATACAGCACCTCCAACAGTGCAGCACTCCCTCAATACAGCACCTCCGACAGTGCAGCACTCCCTCAATACAGCACCTCCAACAGTGCAGCAGTCCCTCAATACAGTACCTCCGACAGTGCAGCACTCCCTCAATACACCACCTCCGACAGTGCAGCACTCCCTCAATACAGTACCTCCGACAGTGCAGCACTCCCTCAATACAGCACCTCCGACAGTGCAGCACTCCCTTATTACAGCACCTCCGACAGTGCAGCACTCCCTCAATACAGCACCTCCGACAGTGCAGCACTCCCTCATTACAGCACCTCCGACAGTGCAGCACTCCCTCAATACAGCACCTCCAACAGTGCAGCACTCCCTCAATACAGCACCTCCGACGGTGCAGCACACCCTCAATACAGCACCTCCGACGGTGCAGCACTCCCTCAATACAGCACCTCCGACAGTGCAGCACTCCCTCAATAAAGCACCTCCGACAGTGCAGCACTCCCTCAATACAGCACCTCCTACAGTGCAGCAATCCCTCAATACAGCACCTCTGACAGTGCAGCACTCCCTCATTACAGCAGCTCCGACAGTGCAGCACTCCCTCAATACAGCACCTCCAACAGTGCAGCACTCCCTCAATACAGCACCTCCGACGGTGCAGCACTCCCTCAATACAGCACCTCCGACAGTGCAGCACTCCCTCAATAAAGCACCTCCGACAGTGCAGCACTCCCTCAATACAGCACCTCCGACAGTGCAGCACTCCCTCAATACAGCAACTCCGACAGTGCAGCACACCCTCAATACAGCACCTATGACAGTGCAGCACTCCCTCAATACAGCACCTCCGACAATGCAGCACTCCCTCAATGCAGCACCTCCGACAGTGCAGCACTCCCTCAATACAGCACCTCCTGCAGTGCAGCACTCCCTCAATACAGCACCTCCGACAGTGCAGCACTCCTTCAATACAGCACCTCCGACAATGCAGCACTCCCAAAATACAGCACCTCCGACAGTGCAACACACCCTCAATACAGCACCTCCGACAATGCAGCACTCCCTCAATATAGCACCTCCGACAGTGCAGCACTCCCTCAATACAGCACCTCCGACAATGCAGCACTCCCTCAATACAGCACCTCCGACAGTGCAGCACTCCCTCAATACAGCACCTCCGACAATGAAGCACTCCCTCAGTACAGCACCTCCAACAGTGCAGCACTCCCTCAATACAGCACCTCCGACAGTGCAGCACTCTCTCAATACAGCAACTCCAACAGTGCAGCACTCCCTCAATACAGCACCTCCGACAGTGCAGCACTCCCTCAATACAGCACCTCCGACAGTGCAGCACTCCCTCAATACAGCACCTCCGACAGTGCAGCACTCCCTCAATACAGCACCTCCGACAGTGCAGCACATCCTCAATACAGCACCTCCGACAGTGCAGCACTCCCTCAATACAGCACCGCCGACAGTGCAGCACTCCCTCAATACAGCACCTCCGACAATGCAGCACTCCCTCAATACAGCACCTCCGACAGTGCAGCACTCCCTCAATACAGCACCCCCGACAGTGCAGCACTCCCTCAATACAGCACCTCCGACAGTGCAGCACTCCCTCAATACAGCACCTCCGACAGAGCAGCACTCCCTCAATACAGCACCTCCGACAGTGCAGCACTCCCTCAATACAGCACCTGCGACAGTGCAGCACTCCCTCAATACAGCACCTCCGACAGTGCAGCACTCCCTCAATACAACACCTCTGACAGTGCAGCACTCCCTCAATACAGCACTTCCGACAATGCAGCACTCCCTCAATACAGCACCTCCAACAGTGCAGCACTCCCTCAATAAAGCACCTCCGACAATGCAGCACTCCCTCAATACAGCACCTCCGACAGTGCAGCACTCCCTCAATACAGCACCTCCGACAGTGCAGCACTCCCTCAATACAGCACCTCCGACAGTGCAGCACTCCCTCAATACAGCACCTCCGACAGTGCAGCACTCCCTCAATACAGCACCAAAGTGTCAGCCTAGATGATGTACTCAGTCCTGGAGTGGCGCTTGAACACACGGTCATTCTGATTCAGAGGTGAGAGTGCTGCCAGCTGAGCCAAGGCTGACTGCAAGCATGGTCCTGGAGGCTCACATTGATGGTCTGACAGGAATCGGAATAGGGGCACGGATTCTAGTTGAACCGATGCATCAGGCATCCTTCCCATTTTATAATATCATTCTGGTTCTGTATTTATATCTGGAACATCTGCCTTAAACTTGCTGCCAAACTGATGTTCAGGTGTCAGTGAAATCTCATGATCAGGTTTGATCTACAGCATAGATTACCAGGAAACCTGAGGGAAATTTTGACTTGGTGTCAGGAGGTTCTTCATACACAGGGAGTGATCAGCACAGTGAATGGAGATTTAGTCAGCGTCATGGACTCAGAAACCCTGGATTAATTTAAGAGATATTTGGCTGCCAAGGTGGCAGTGTGGCGGTACCACCGGTTGTCCCTTACACTGAGATACATAATTCCCTTTAACTTACCTTACTGTATGTGTCTGTTACTATACTCAGGCTTCTCTCCTGTACTCTGATTCATGACATCAGAGCTCGGAACCTTCCAACAGTTGAGCTCGGAACCTGCTGGCAGTTGAGCTCGGAACCTGCTGGCAGTTGAGCTCGGAACCTGCTGGCAGTTGAGCTGGGAAACTTCTAGTTAGTCCTCGTGGAGTCCCCGCTGGGACAAGACCTATACCACGGTGCTCCTACAGTCAGCCATCTTACCTGCTATCTTACCTGATGTAATTAGTCTGTTCCTGTAAATAAACAACTTGTTAATAGTTCGTCGAAGTCAAACTCTCTTATTTAGTGGCGATCTACACGAACCGCTACAGAAGCTTTTTAAATAGATATCTACGTTGTGAGTGACTGAGTTGGGTCGCCAACTCTGGTTGGATGTATTCTGGGAGGTTTCATTACATGACCTCCCGCCTCCGGTTGCCCCGCCTCTAGTCCCACCATTGGTCGCCCGACATGTCCATCCTTACAGCTCACCACTTTCCCACACCGATTGGGAAAGCGCACAGACTCTTCGTTACCCGATTAGATGATTCTTGACTGTCAGTCAAACAGCCTTCCCCCCCCCCCACCACCCCCCATCGCCAATATTTTTATAACTAATACACAAAAATGAAAAACAACACACGATGTTTTAACACCCCGATCACCCTGGATCACTCGCAGTAGTGTGCAGGAGATTCATCTTGAATTCCTAGAGACTCCAGGACAATCCTAGAGGGTCATCAACTTTACTGATAGGTCTAATGTCTTGATCAGGCCTTGCTACTGTTTTAAGAGCATGACTTATTGGTGTATCCACTCATTAAAGCTCAGGGGCAGTGCCTGGGACCTCAGTGAGATGCTGGGAAGGTGAATTCCTCAAATCAGTACATTTTGTTTTCGGCAAATATTCTGCCAATTCTACTGATCCATAGTTTGCACCCACAAAGGAAGGAATCATGGTGTTCACAAGACACCAAGAAATATCTCAGAATCCAACGTAATAAAAATGGACTTTCTGACGAAGGATCATCGACCTGAAACATTAACTCTGTTTCTCTCTCCACAGATGCTGCCTGACCTGCTGAGCACTCCCAGCATTTTCTGTTTTTATTTCTGATTTCCAGCATCTGCAGTATTTTGCTTTTGTAATAAAAATGGAATTTGACTTGGGGCTATCAGAAGGAAGGAATCAGCTGTACTTTACAGAATGCTAATCTGCTGATAGAGGTGCTTAAAATGATGAGGGGTTTTGATAGAGTAAATGGGGAGAAACTGTTTCCACTGGCAGGAGGGTCAGTATCCAGAGGTCACGGATTGAAGGTAATTAGCAAAAGAACTAGTGGGAGATGAAGAGAGAATTTATTTACTCAGCGGGTTGTTGTGATCTGGAATGTGCTGCCTGAAAGGGCGGTGGAAGCTGATTCAATAATAACTTTCCAAAGGGAATTGGATAAACACTCGAAAAGGAAACATGTTCAGGAAACATGGGGAAAGAACAGGAGAGTGGGATTAATTGGATAGCTCTTTCAAAGAGCCGGCACAGACACGATGGGCCAAATGGCCTCCTTCTGTGCTTTAGGATTCTCTATGATAGTAGGCCAGGATATTCCAGGACCATTTACAGGTGACACTTTAGTTAGTACTTAATTTTAAAAAAAATCAGAAATTTCAATAAAAGTGACTGTCTAATCAAGCTGGCCAAACAGATTTGGGTCTTTTGCTGTTTTGCATACCCCACTGTAAGGAACTGAACACTGACACTACACGAGTCGGAGAAATTGCAGAAGGCATTCGCTAACAACATATCTCATCGTATCCATTTGAAAAAAAACCCTGAAAGACAATGTTCAGGAGGTTGTTGAAGCCCATTATAGAGTGGGGTGGGGGAGTCGGAGTTGACAGTGGGCGAATGCCTGGAGAAACAGCACCGCCTGGTGAGCGGAAACGGGAGCGCCAAGAAGAGATTGGGACCCTAAAGAGGGGGGTTCGAGAGGAGGATCAGTGATGGAACTTGGAAGGCAGTTTGGGAACGTAGAGAGTTCCTCTTTGCAAGTGAGTTGGGCTGAGTTTTATTTTCTAAGGTCCTCCCAGTCTAGAGACGCCCAACTCTAAGCTGGATGCATTCCTCCTCGCTTGCAAAAAATCCCCCCAAAAATTGTCCTCTTCCCATTTCTCTTTCTAGCTGTTGGTGGACTATGTAAAAAAAGCCAAGGACGAACTTCTAAACGAACATTTGCTTTTTGAAGGTCTCATCGCCTTTTGAGAGAGGGAGGTACAGGCCGTTGGCAGGTAATAAAACTTGTTCTGTGTGTGTGAAGTTCCGAAACTTAAAAGTTACAAAAAGTTTTTTTTAAGTAAGTTTTCAAAACCTGTAACCGTTTGTGGGTATTTTTACAGAAGTAGTGAGGAAGATTTATAAGGTGGCGAAATGAGGTTGGAGCTGTTAAATACATCAGGATAATTCTTTCTCTCCAATTGATCACTTCGACCATCATTTGAACTCATTTCTCCATACCAATCGCTGGGGCCAACGCTGGTTTTCCCCAATTTTTTAAACTCGAAATGTTGACAGTTTGCCGGATTTTTGTCCTGTTAAATACTGTAATTTTATTTTTTTGGATTTGCATTTTTTTTGCCGATTACTTATTTGCCTTTATCAGTCCCGTTAACCCTTTAAGGGCCATCGGAAGATGCCAGTTACAATGCCCCTCCCTCAAAGCGGCACCGTAACTCTGTCCTTTAATAATTGGCATGATTATTAATTGCACAAAACGCTCCAATTCCTTTGGGTTGAATGTAAACTGCATATGCCCTGTTGAGGTAAGTCACACAAAAGTGCCAATTTTATACCCCTAAAGCGCACTTAGGGTTTTGCCAATGCCTTTAATTTGTTCTTTCAATTCTTAAATACAATACTAGAAAAGTAAATAAACAATCTTTCACAATGTGAAGCCTCTCTGGAATTAATATGACAAACGGTTATTGCCTTAGCTTCGGGACCATTTACATTTTGCTTGTTAAAGTGCTTTTTAAAAAAACAACTGTGTCTGAATGGGGTTAATTAATACCACAGTGAAGGGGCAGACTCGTGATGCGTGATTCCAACGAACCACTCTTTTTAGTTTTAGGTTTATATTAAAATAAGTTGTGCTGCTGAAGGGACATTTCCTGGCGATCTCCGCCCCCTGGTGTTTCCACTGTGCACTGCCGCTCTAAGTGTACTTTATTAACTCACTATAAACTGTGAGGACCAAAGTACAAGTGCTGTTAGTTTAATATTCTATTGATTATTGACATTTTCTATTGATTATTATAAATCTCTGTGATACAATTTTTGCAGCATTGTGTTATTACGAATGTCACTGAAGCTCTCTTGATAAATGTCAGTTTCCCATTTTAACTCAGTCGGTTGGTGGTTGCCAGATGGGAGAGTTGTGGGTACCAGGGCTCCTTCCCTGTCAGTTTTGGGCCTAGGTTGCTAGGAGACACTGTGCCAGTGTGACTGAGTCTCTTGCCTCTGACCTTGGCCCAGCACGCCTACGCCTCCCCCCCCCCCCGCCCCCCCACCAAGCTGCTGCTGTTGTCCAGTGGTCCACCCACAAAAGCAGACTGGGGCACATTTAGAAGACAAGGTGGAGTCAGTGACTCCCTGGGAAGCAGTGCGTTCTGCGTTCAGTTGACTCAGAACCGTAGCACCCAGTCTTCCTTGTGGGTAAGAACACAGGAAATAGGAGCAGGAGTAGGCCATATGGCCCCTCGAGCCTGCTCCACCATTCAATAAGATCATGGCTGATCCTCTACCTCATCTCCATTTTCCCACACTATCCCCATATCCCTTGATTCCCTTAATATCCAAAAATCTATCGACCTCTGTCTTGAATATACTCAACGACTGAGTCTCCACAGCCCTCTGGGGCAGAGAATTCCAAAGATTCACCACCCTCTGAGTGAATACATTTCTCCTCATCACAGCCTTAAATGGCCAACCCCTTCTCCTGAGACTATAACCCCTAATTCTAGACTCCCCAGCCAGGAGAAACAACTTCTCAGCATCTACCCTGTCAAGCCCTGTAAGAATTTTGTATGTTTCAATGAGATTACCTCCCATTCTTCTAAACTCGAGAGAATATAGACCCATTGCACTCAATCTCTCCTCATAGGACAGCCCTCTCATCCCTTCGTTGCACTCCCTCTAAGGCAAGTATATCCTTCCTTAGGTAAGGAGACCAAAACTGTACACAGTGCTCCAGGTGTGGTCTCACCAAATCCCTATATAATTGCAGCAAGTCCTCCTTACTCTTATACTGCAAGCTCCTTGCAATTAAGGCTAGCATACCATTTGCCTTCCACTTGCTGTAAGAACAGTGGGCAATGCCTGGGGGTTGCAACAAACTCAAACAAGTGCCAATGGGCAACATGGTCATTAGTAGTTAATTGGCCTTTTTTGTACCTGTAGTGTATGTAACCGTCTACCTTTAAGAGAACTATTGTATGTAACCGTCCACCTTTAAGAGAACTATTTTAGGATTGCACTACTTTATTTGGCTTCTGTATACTGTAATACCGGTGGTGACCACACCGGTATATAAGTGCTGTGTAAGGATTTATTGGGCAGATTCGCCCTGACCTTCGAATAGTAAAGTCCTGTTAAAGTACTCTTGTAGTCTGTGTATTATTTCGCTATACAACCCGCAGACTTTACAGTGGCGATGAGTTCGATCTTACCCTGCGTGCAGCAATACTTCCGAAGCAGTTAACGAAGCGTCAAGAAGAGGCAACCGCCCTCGTCGTTCTGCTGAGAGAAAACTCGAGTCTGCACAGCAAGAAAGAAGGAAGACTTCAGACACGAAGCCTTCCATCAGCAACAGGCACGGATTGTCCCTTCTGCCACGGTGGTGCTTGAGCCGAGCAGCACGAGAAGCAAGTCGGCCACGGTGACTGTGAGTAAAGGGAAAATAAATAAAATCAACGAAGGAGAAGGGCGGTGAACTCGACCACGGTCGGGGGGGAAAGGAGCCGGACAGAAGTCGGGCCCAGAGGCGCTGAGACGGGGGCAGTGTGGAGCACAGAAGCCGCGGTACAAGCGGGCTGGGAGACGCAACGACGTCGTGAGACAGCTAGACCGCGACCGGTGAAAAAGGCTGGGCAGCAACCGAGGCCACGAAGCGCTGCGACCGGGACCGTAAGGCGCGGGAAGATATAAAAACAAATAATCCGCGGAGAACTCAGCTGCAGCCGGGGAGGAAAGCACCGGACTGCGAGAGGCTGGGAGGCGAGTACAAATAAAAAAAAAGGGCTGGGCAACGACCGAGGCCACGAAGCGCTGCGACCGGGATCGTAAGGCGCGGGAAGATATAAAAATAAATAAATCAGGGAGAACTTAGCCGCAGCCGGGGAGGGAAGCACCGGGCTGCGAGAGGGCTGGGAGGCGTGATTGGGAGCCCGAGAGAGCGGGAGAGAGAGCCCGAGCGAGGAAGACTGAGCGAGATCCAGCCCAGCGGCTGAAACTGTTCACCATCAACGGGGTGTACCCAGGCGCGATTGGGAGCCCGAGAGAGCGGGAGAGACAGAGCCCGAGCGAGGAAGACTGAGCGAGATCCAGCCCAGTGGCTGAAACTGTTCGCCGTCAACGGGGTGTACCCAGCGCCGGTTGCCCTGCCGAGAGAAGGGAACAAGGAACGCGCTGAAGCCGACGCGCAGGCTGCGAACCCCGAAAGCCAGCGGCCGTCGCCCGAGGGAAAAGCTTACCCCTCCCGCCAGGGGAAGAAACGCGGGAAGCCGCCAGTAAGCGGAGAAGAAGACAGAAGCGGGAACCGCCATTTTGAAAGTGGGCGGGGAAAGAAGATAAGCGCGGGAAACCGCGGGAAGCCACCAGTAGGCGGAGAAGAAGACAGAAGCGGGAACCGCCATTTTGAAAAGGGGCGGGGAAAGAAGATAAGCGCGGGAAACCGCCATCTTGAAAAAAATAGTTAAAGAAATATTTCGTTGTTGTTTATCAGGGAGTGTGAAGATGCCTAAACGTGGCAACATCAACGATTTCGATTCCGAGGTAGAAGATTGGGCCACGTATGTAGAACGCATTGAGACATATTGTGAGGCCAATAAAATAGAAGATGATGATAAAGCTATAACCTTGCTAAACTCGATGGGGGCGAAGACATACGGGCTATTGAAGCATCTTCTAGCACCAGCTAAACCGGCGGATCAAACTTTCGATAATATTGTTGCTGTTCTGAAGGATCACTTGAACCCCACACCGCTGATGTTGGCGGAACGATTCAAATTTTATGCGAGAACGCAACGGAAAGAGGAAAGCAACGCGGAATACTTGGTCGAAATGCGTAGACTAGCAAAATACTGCCAGTTTGGAGGAAATCTGACAGAGGCATTGCGAGACAAGTTCGTGTGCGGGTTGTCGAAGGAAGGAACGCAAAAGCGACTGCTCGAAGAGAACGACCTCACACTTGATAGGGCTGTCCTTATTGCAGCATCGCACGAAGCCGCCGCGAAAGGAACTGCGGAAATGCAGCTAAAGGCAGCGGTACTCAGTGTGGATCAAATTACTTCGGGTACAACGAAATGTTATCGTTGTGGGAAGACAACACACGACCAGAACCAATGCTGATTTAAAAACCAGGAATGTAGAAAATGTGGCAAACTGGGTCACATCGCTAAAGTATGCCGGTCAGGGAAGAAGACCAACAACCAAAAAAAACCATCACAGGAAAAGTACAACAAAGTACACAAGGGGGCTGAGAAGAGTTCAGATGAACATAATTCAGATTCAGACCCAAACGGCCAGGAACTGGGTAGTCTGAGAATTCACAATGTGAGTAAGGAAGCTGACCTACAAACCATCTGGGTCATGCTAAAAATAGCCGGAGTCCAAGTGAAAATGGAATTGGACACTGGATCAGCCCTATCAGTCATAAATCGAAGGGATTACAACCGGCTATTCTCACATATACCCTTGAGAGATACCAAGTTCGTATTGCAGACATACACGGGGCATAAAGTATACCCCATGGGAAAGATAAGAGTCAAGGTGAGAGACAGGGGCAAAGAACACCCAGGAATGGACTTATATGTACTACCTGAGGGAGGACCACCACTTCTAGGACGGGAGTGGATCAAGAAAATAGACATGGAATGGCACTACCTAAAGGCAATAACGAGTGAGGACTCGGGGCAGACAATCAGCTCAGAATCTGAAACGGATGACGATAAGACCAGCCCAAGTATGAAAGACAAGTCTAAAATGGACTTGCTGACTAAGGTTGGAAAAACGAAGGCGTGCATAAAGGCTTATGCTCCAGAGGAGAACAAAAGTTCAGAACAGAATTCCACTGAACAACAACAACATAGTTTGACAGAGAATTCTGGGTCTGTTCAGTTTACAGACATATACATTACTGAGGAACACCGAGCTCGAACTCAACTTTATGTCAGATTACGACAGCAATTAGAACAATTGAGTTGCCATCTCGAGCAAGAGATGAAAGCCATGAAAAAGTTCTATGACACCGAATGGGAGAATCTGGAAAGACAACAGAAGCAGCTGAGGGAGAAAAGGGAGCAGGAACACACAAACCGTCTGCGCGAGGGGGCCAAACGAATCAAAGCTGATTCGGCTTCTGAAGGTGCGTGCTCTAATCTGGTGGAACAAGATGTGCAGCAACTGAAGACGATTGTTAGCAGGTTGCAGGCAGAAAAGGCTGATTTGGTCGACATGACTTCCGAGCTCCTACTGAAGTTGGGTGCAGCATCACCGGACGATTCATTTGTGGAAATTCGAATGGTGGGGGCTGCGGATGATGGCGAAGTAGAAACAGCAAAGGAGCCCCAGGACAAGGTTATAAACAGCCCTGCAGCTAATGGGAAAGGGATGATGGCAGAAGAGTCAACAGTCAGCCAACTCCTTCATATGCTGAGGGATAAGACTCTACAATGGAAAAAACATAAACACGAGCCTCAATCGTCAAAGGGAAGGAGTTCGGAGCTCTCAAAAGTTATTGGAAGAGCTGAGGTGGCAACACAGACTGAGAAGACTGCAGCAGAACAGCCTTTGGATGCCGAAAGTACGCTGACGCACGTCAAGGTAGAACAACAGAATGCTGAAACAGCTACTTCAGTAGAGGGATTGAATAGGCCGATCAATCAATCTCCGAATGAAGTTGAAGTATTGAAATCACAAATGAGGTCATTAGTAAAAGACTTGCAGGAAGCCCAGAAAAAGCGGGATGAATCTGAACGCATGATGAAGTCTCTTCAGGACAGATGTCGGGATGTGGAACAAAAGCCGGCTAACGTCCAGCTGGGTAAGGAGGAAATAGAAGACCCTCTCGCTGGCCTACCTCAGGACGACACCGAATATTACCAGGACCTGTTGAGTGACACTGAATATTACGAGGACCTGGTCTGCCCAGCTTGTGCTGAAAACTCCCAAAGTGCAGAAATCAGGATGAATCACTTAAAGTCTAAGGAACATAGGGAGATGGTGGCGCTACAGCTGGCAGCTGACAAGGGAGCCCAGAGAGTCTCCAAGAAGCAGAAAAGGAAAAGACGAAGCAGAAGATGATAACCATCTGAACCAGTATCACCTCTAACAGTTCACGCACGTGGTCCCTCCGAACGGAGCCAAATCAGTTGGGAAGGAGGAAAAATTCCCAAGGCAATCCAGCTGTTTTTAAAAGTCAGCGATGCTGGTTCGGAAGTGACGGAAGTTAAAGCTGTTAAGTCTAGGGAAGGACGATTGGATGAGTCACTCTAGCAATGTGAACCGACTACATCACGGAGGCGTGTCCGGACTGAGTCAAGACCAGAGACTGAATCTGTGAACTGTTTTCCGCAGAGACTATATCTGTGAACTGTTTTACATGAAGTTGAATATATGTTATGTTAATGGGGAATAAGTATGTTGTAAGCTAAAAAAGGAGGATTGTAGTGTATGTAACCGTCTACCTTTAAGAGAACTATTGTATGTAACCGTCCACCTTTAAGAGAACTATTTTAGGATTGCACTACTTTATTTGGCTTCTGTATACTGTAATACCGGTGGTGACCACACCGGTATATAAGTGCTGTGTAAGGATTTATTGGGCAGATTCGCCCTGACCTTCGAATAGTATCCTGTTAAAGTACTCTTGTAGTCTGTGTATTATTTCGCTATACAACCCACAGACTTTACAGTACCCACAGTCCTCTGGGCGCTGAGTGAGTGAGTGGGGCCTGGTTCTGTCGGAACTCCACTGGAATCTGCGGTCAGGTTGACCCCTTCTAACCTCACCTGGTTAGCCCTGCTGGCATGAAAGAAAGACCTTGCATTTATGTAGCACCTTTCATGATCTCAGAATGTCCCAAAGTGCTTTACAGCCAATGAAGTACTTTTTGAAGTGTAGTCACTGTTGTAATGTAGGAAATGCAGCAGCCAATTTGTGCACAGCAAGCTCCCACAAACAGCAATGTGTTGATGACCAGATAATCTGTTTGGTGATGATGATGGTTGAGGGGTAAATATTGGCCCTGGACACCAGGGAGAACTCCCCTGCTCATTTTCGAAATAGTGCCATGGGATCTTTTACGTTCACATGAGAGGGCAGCCTTGGCTTGATGTCTCACCCGAAAGACGGCACCTCTGACAGTGCAGCACTCCCTCAGCACTGCATTGGAGTGTCGGCCTAAATTTTAGGCTCAAGTCTCTGGAGTGGGGACTTGAACCACAACCTTCTGACTCAGGGCGAGAGTGTTACCAGTGAGCCACAGCTGACGTGCCCATGATGGGTACCCGTTTATCAGACACCCTTCCAATTTCTAGCTTGCACCTTTGCTCCCAATTTCTTCCCGCACCACCCCCCCCCAATTGGGTGTGAAGGGAACATCTGCCCTTCTGTCTCCAGGTAGAAGTGGAACCAAACACAGTTTGGCTAGCAGGGAGCCTTTTTGGACATTGGTGCAATCTATGTTACTCAGATACATGGCCCCTTGTACACATTCATGAGAATCCAGGAGGATTCCCAGGAGTAATGCTCCCTGTATTGCCATTGACTCAATAAAGCCTAGGCAGTCAGACTCTTCTGAATCGGGGCTTAAAGGGTTACATTTTGAGGACAGGTTGTATAGACTAGGCTTGTCTTCCCTCAGGTATAGAAGATTCAGGGGTGACCTAATCGAGGTGTTTAAGATGATTAAAAGATTTGATGGGGTAGATAGAGAGGTGGGGACAAACATCTGTCAGAACCATCTGATTCTGCAGGGCTGTCCAGCAATACAAAGGGGTGGAAGTTAAGCTCCAGCTGTCCAGAGCTCTGGTTAGACCCCACCTGGAGTAGTGTTCTGTTCTGGGCACTGGACCTCAGGAAGGATATATTGGCCTTGGAGGGGCTGCAGCACAGATTCACCAGAATGGTACTGGAGCTAAATGAGTTAAATAATGAGGACAGGTTACATAGACTAGGCTTGTATTCCCTTGAATATAGAAGTTTAAGGGGTGATCTAATCGAGGTGTTTAAGATGATTAAAGGAGTTGATCGGGTAAATAGAGAGAAACTATTTCCTGTGGTGGGAGAGCCCAGAACAAGGGGGCAGAACCTTAAAATTGGAGCTAGGCTGTTCAGGGGTGATGTCAGGAAGCACTTCTTCACACAAAGGGTCGTGGAAATCTGGAACTCTCTCCCCCAAAAAGCTGTTGAGGCTGGGGGTCAATTGGAAATTTCACAACTGAGATTGAAAGATTTTTGTTAAGTAAGAGTATTAAGGGATATGGAACCAAGGCGGGTAAATGGAGTTAGGATACAGATCAGCCGTGGTCTAATTAAATTGCGGAACAGACTCGAGGGGCTGAATGGCCTCCTCCTGTTCATATGTGATCTCTGTCCTTGCAGAGATGGTCAGTATTCCCCTATTATTGGCCCTCATGTAACCAACTTGACCCACTGCCATACCTTATCAGGCTCATCAGTGAACAATATTGAGAGCTTGCCCCAGGTGTCTCGCACTCAATCTCCTGGGTGGTGCTTATGAGGTGCATTCTTGCTGTTTAAAAAAGCAGATGCCTTCATTGCTGGGCTTCATCCTTCCTAAGAATAACCTTGAGCCACCTGGTGTCCATTTCTCACAATCGGCATCAACCAGCTGGAGGAGATCTTCAGTCTCCCAGTCAGACTGTGGCTTGATGTAGGTTTATGACAGGGACCTAGCGTAAAGGATGTGCTCAAGATATGTCGCACATTCAAACTGTTATCCTGAGGGGACTCCAATAAATCCATTCTCTGCTGCACTCTGGCCCTCTCCTAGGTTGTTAATAAGTTGTTATCTAACTGGCGACGGGTTGGCAGTTTGAGTCTGTTGTTGTGGGGTGGGATCTCATCTGGCCTCTTCCAGTACCTGCACCTGCTCCCAAGTAATGCTCTTCTTGGTCTACCTTTCAGGCCTTGGCCAATTCTGGTGAATAGTGGGATCAGTTTTTGGAACCAGGTGGGAGATTCATTGCCTCTTCTTCCATGACCCCTGGGGGGTGGGGGGAATGCAAGGGGTCTGTTTCTCAGGAAGGCCGCCTTTGGTTCTTCGCAAAGCATCCCACTGTCGACTGTTGTAAGGGTGGGATGGAATTGTACGCTGTCTTGTTCTAACACCATGGCTGGGTATAGATGCTTTTTGCCCGCGTTGGGGCCTGGTGGTGTGGTTGGTCTCCCAATTCCTTGGTGATGGGTAGGATTTCTCCTCTTTTCTCTGCTAACCTTGATTGGTGTGGGGGCTGGAGGAGAGAGGAAGGACTTGTGTTCGATGGGGCTTCCTTCAGTTCTTGGTCACGCCCAACCAGTGAGAGCTGGTGGCCTTAAGATTAATTCCAGCCTGTGCTTGCACTGTACTGGCGCACAGTGCACCCAGGCCTCCGGCAGCGGCTGCACCCAGGCCTCCGGCAGCGGCTGCACCCAGGCCTCCGGCAGCGGCTGCACCCAGGCCTCCGGCAGCGGCTGCACCCAGGCCTCCGGCAGCGGCTGCACCCAGGCCTCCGGCAGCGGCTGCACCCAGGCCTCCGGCAGCGGCTGCAGACAGGCGTGTTTGTGTCAAGAAATCCATAGCAGAACATTTCCAGTTCTGCTCCGTGGTGGTCTGTCTTTGTCCCAGTCTGTCCGAATCCATGGCTCCTCCCAGATGGTAGCCTTACGTGCTGAACCTCAATTCCTCAATGCAGTCCTCAAGGCTTACACGGATCCTGTTTTCCAAAGGAGCCCATCGTCTCTCTCAGCTCCTGGTGAATGTGCCAGAGTTCCATTTCCTGGAGAGTTCGTGTCACAAATTTATATCGGGATACTTTTTGGTAGGGAGCCTTATCATTCCTGCCAGCTGGCTGCTTGCTGCTGCACCCTTATTGATCTCCACATTACAAAAAGGATATAAAGGCACTGGAGAAGCTAAAAAAAAGATTTACAAGGATGATACCAGAACTGAGCAATTATAACTGAGGAAAGACTGAACAGGCGGGGGCTTGTTTCTCTAGAAAAGAGAAGGCCGAGGGGTGACCTGATACAGGTCATTAAAATTAAGAAGGGGTTCGATAGGGTAGACATAGAGAAAGTGTTTCCACTTGTAGAGGAATCCAAAACTAGGGGCCATAAATATAAGATCGTCACCTAATAAATCCAGTAAGGAATTCAGGAGAAACTTCTTTACTCGAGAGTGGTTAGAACGTGGAACTCGCTACCACAGGGAGTGGTTGAGGCGAACAGCACAGAGGCATTTAAGGGGAAGCTAAATAAACACATGAGGGAGAAAGGAATAGAAGGTTATGCTGATAGGGTGAGTTGAAGTAAGGTGGGAGGAGGTTCATGTGAAGCATAAACACCAGTTGGGCTGAATGGCCTGTTTTTGTGCTGTAAGCCCTAATGTAACCCCAACTCATTCTGGGCCCGAGGACTGGGGACCTCACTGAGCTTTGCACTGGCTGCCCTGCTTATTTCCTTCTCTTTGGCTTATCTTCAGGTCATAACAAGTTGCCAACTTGTGAAGACCATGGAGGAGCTCTTGAGAACACTTCAGTCAGTACCGACTCTGGCACAAGCCAGGCATTTACGTGATACAACAGCTCTGCAGTCCCAAAGATTGGGGCACGCTACGAACCCCTGGGAGCCCTGTAACCAAGGGAGTCTATTCAGAGCATTGCAGTCCAAACCTTGTCGCAGTTTAAATCTTCAAACAAAAGTAGCACTTGTTCCTTTCCTCTTGAGGGAGGTGTCAGCCGTGGCTCAGTGGATAGCACTCTTGCCTCTGAGTCAGAAGGTTGTGGGTTCAAGGCCCACTCCAGAGACTTGAGCACAAATATCTAGGCTGACACTCCAGTGCAGTACTGAGGGAGTGCTGCACTGTTGGAGATGCCGTCTTTCGGATGAGACGTTAAACCGAGGCCCGTGGACTTAAAAGATCCCACGGCACTATTTCAGAGAAGAGCAGGTAAGTTCACCCCGGTGTCATGTGCCAATATTTATCCCTCAACCAACATCACTAAAACAGATTATCTGGTCATTATCACATTGCTGTTTGTGGGACCTTGCTGTGCACGAATTGGCTGACGTGTTTTCTACATTACGACAGTGACAACACTTCAAAAATACTTAATTGGCAGTAAAGCGCTTTGGGATGCCCTGAGGTGCTATAGAAATGCAAGTCTTTCATTCTTTGTATCATTTGCTTGGCCTTCAAGCTCTGCCACCACCCAATGTCTGCCTGTATTGGGCAGTGGGAACTCACCAGGGCTTTGTTATCTTCAGCCGCTCTTTATAAACCCATTTCCCTGGTTTACAGTGGACGGCACTGCCCTTGGGGGGGACCAGAAGGAGTTGGACATTTGGTCACCGACCCTGGTTAGGTCCTGATGGCCGAGCACACCCCATCCATCTCCTCTGACCTAGGCTTCCTGTTGAGGGTTGTGGCCTTTCCCGTCTTCCGTTACTCAGCAACTTCTGCTGGCTCCTAATCCTGTCAACCACACCAAAAAAGAGATAAGCCGGCATCACCAGCAAGCAACCAATGAGCAACAGTCAACAAGCAGTTGTTTGTACAGTTTGGGATCTTCATTAATGCTGTGTCACAGATTGTCTTTTGGCCACCAGGCTCAACCAGCTGTCTGGCATTAGCCTGAACGTTACTTGGGACTTTGCAAACAATATTATCACAATACATGACCGTCCGTCTGCTCCCTTTTGTATATTCGTTCATGGGATGTGGGTGTTGCCGACAAGGCCAGCATTTATTGCCCATCCCTAATTGCTCTTGAGAAGGTGGTGGTGAGCTGCCTTCTTGAACCGCTGCAGTCCGTATGGTGAAGGGGCTCCCACAGTGCGGTTAGGGAGAGAGTTCCAGGTTTTTGACCCAGCGATGATGAAGGAACTGTGATATACTTCCAAGTCACTGTGTGACTTGGAGGTGGTGCTCCCATATGCCTGCTGTCCTTCTAGGTGGTAGAGGTGGTTTGGGAGGTGCTGCTGAAGAAGCCTTGGCGAGTTGCTGCAGTGCATCTTGTGGATGGTACACACTGCAGCCACGGTGCACCGGTGATGGAGGGAGTGAATGTTTAAGGTGGTGGATGGGGTGCGAATCAAGCGAGCTGCTTTGTCCTGGATGGTATCGAGCTTCTTGTGTTGTTGGAGCTGCATTCTTCCAGGCAAGTGGAGAGTATTCCATCACACTCCTGACTTATGCCTTGTAGATGGTGGAAAGGCTTTGGGGAGTTGGGAGGTGAGACACTCGCCGCAGAATACCCAGCCTTTGACCTGCTCTTGTAGCCACAGTATTTATGTGACTGGTCCTGTTAAGTTTCTGGTCAATGGTGACCCCCAGGATGTAGATGGTAGGGGATTCGGCAATGGTAATGCCGTTGAATGTCAAGGGGCGGTGGTTAGACTCTCTCTTGTTGGAGATAGACCTTGCCTGGAACTTGTGTGGCGCGAATGTTACTTGCCACTTATCAGCCCAAGCCTGAATGTCATCCAGGCCTAGCTGCATGTGGGTATGGACTGCTTCATTATCTGAGGAGCTACGAATGGAACTGAGCTCTGTGCAAACATCAGCGAACATACCCACTTCTGACCTTTTGTGATATAGGGAATGTCATTGATGAAGCAGTTGAAGATGGTTGGACCTAGGACACTGCCCTGAGGAACTCCTGCAGTGATGTCCTGGGGCTGTGGTGATTGGTCTCTAACAACCACAGCCATCTTCCTTTGTGCTAGATATGACTCCAGCCAGTGGGGAGTTTTCCCCCTGATTCCCATTGACTTCAGTTTTATTTGGGCTCCTTGATGCCACACTCTGTTAAATGCTGCCTTGATGTCAAGGGCAGTCACTCTCATCTCACCTCTGGAATTCAGCTCTTTTGTCCATGTTTGGACCAAGGCTATAATGAGGTCTGGAGCTGAGTGGTCCTGGCGGAACCTAAACTAAGCATTGACGAGCAGGTTATTGGTGAGTAAGTGCCATTTGATAGCACTGTTGACAACACCTTCCATCACTTTGCTGATTATTGATTATTGAGAGTAGACTGATGGGGCAGTAATTGGCCAGATTGGATTTGTCCTGCTTTTTGACGACAAGACATACCTGGGCAGTTTTCCACATTGTCTGGTAGGTGCCAGTGTTGTAGCTGTACTGGAACAGCTTGGCTAGAGGTGCGGCTAGTTCTGGAGCACAAGTCTTCAGCACAATCGCCGGGATGTTGTCGGGGCCGATAGCCTTTGTATCCAGTGCGTTCAGCCGTTTCTTGATATCACGTGGAGTGAATCGAATTGGCTGAAGACTGGCTTCTGTGATGGTGGGAACCTCAGGAGGAGGCCGATATGGATCATCCACTCGGGACTTCTGGCTGAAGATGGTTGCTAATGCTTCAGTCTTGTCTTTTGCACTCGTGCTGGGCTCCGCCATCATTGAGGATGGGGATGTTCATGGAGCCTTCTCCTCCCGTTAGTTGTTTAATTGTCCAACACCATTCACGACTTGATGTGGCAGGACTGCAGAGCTTTGATCTGACCCGTTGATAGTGGGATTGCTTAGCTCTGTCTTTAGCATGCTGCTTCTGCTTTTTAGCATGCATGTAGTCCTGTGTTGCAGCTTCCCCAGGTTGGCACCTCATTTTTAGGTATGCCTGGCGTGCTCTTCTACACTCATTATTGAACCCCTGGCTTGATGGTAATGGTAGAGTGAGGGATATGCCGGGCCCTGAGGTTACAGATTGTGATGGAATCCAATTCTGCTACTGCTGCTGATGGCCCACAGTGCCTCATGGATTCCCAGTTTTGAGCTGCTAGATCTGTTCTGAATCTATCCCATTTAGCATGGTGGTAGTGCTACACAGTACGATGGAGGGTGTCCTCAGTGTGAAGACGGGATTTCGTCTCCACAAGGACTGTGTGGTGGTCACCGCTACCATTACTATCATGGACAGATGCAACTGCGACAGGTAGATTGGTGAGGATGAGGTCAAGTAGGTTTTTACCTCGTGTTGTGTTGGTTCTCTCACCAACACGCACATCCTGTTTTTGAGTAAGCTAGGCTGTCGGTGTGTTGCTCCCATGGACTGTGCACAGATCAGGAGACCTGCCCTCTCTTCTTGGCCTGAGCGGAAACTGGCTTCCCCTGGGCCATGATCGGACCCCTAATCGTGCTTAGTGAGTCTCTCTCTGTTAAAATCTAGAAATTACATCAAAGAGCTCAGATGGATCCCCTTCCTGGAGCCTCTCCAGTGGCAGCTCTTCCCATAATGGGCAGCAAGGGATCCTGGCTGCAAACTTGTAAGAAGCATGGAAGTCAGGGAGTGATGTGTCTAGCAGATAGGATACACTTGGGATCCAGGCCTAGCTAGTCAGGCCAACAAGCAGAGCAGACATGGGCTGAGCAAAGACCATGAAATGCAACAATGCTTTGCCTCCGCCTCCGTAACATCACCCGACTCCGCCCCTGCCTCAGCTCATTTGCTGCTGAAAACCTCATCCATGCCTTTGTTACCTCTAGACTCGACCATTCCCATGCTGTCCTGGCCGGCCTCCCACCTTGCACCCTCTGTAAACTTGAGCTCATCGAAAACCCTGCTGCCCGTCTCCTAACTCACAACAAGTCCCATTCGCCCATCACCCCTTGTGCGCGCCAACCTACATTGGCTCCTGGTCTGGCAACGCCTCGATTTTAAAACTCTCATCCTTGTTTTCAAATCCTTCCATGACCTCGCCCCTCCCTATCTCTGTAACTTCCTCCAGCCCTACAACCCTCCGAGATCTCTGTAACTTCCTCCAGCCCAACAACCCTCCGAGATCTCTGTAACCTCCTCCAGCCCTACAACCCTCCGAGATCTCTGTAACCTCCTCCAGCCCTACAACCCTCCGAGATCTCTGTAACCTCCTCCAGCCCTACAACCCTCCGAGATCTCTGTAACCTCCTCCAGCCCTACAACTCTCCGAGATCTCTGTAACCTCCTCCAGCCCTACTACCCTCCGAGATCTCTGTAACCTCCTCCAGCCCTACAACCCTCCGAGATCTCTGTAACTTCCTCCAGCCCAACAACCCTCCGAGATCTCTGTAACCTCCTCCAGCCCTACAACCCTCCGAGATCTCTGTAACCACCTCCAGCCCTACTACCCTCCGAGATCTCTGTAACCTCCTCCAGCCCTACAACCCTCCGAGATCTCTGTAACCTCCTCCAGCCCTACAACCCTCCGAGATCTCTGTAACCTCCTCCAGCCCTACAACTCTCCGAGATCTCTGTAACCTCCTCCAGCCCTACTACCCTCCGAGATCTCTGTAACCTCCTCCAGCCCTACTACCCTCCGAGATCTCTGTAACCTCCTCCAGCCCTACAACCCTCCGAGATCTCTGTAACCTCCTCCAGCCCTACAACCCTCCGAGATCTCTGTTACCTCCTCCAGCCCTACTACCCTCCGAGATCTCTGTAACCTCCTCCAGCCCTACTACCCTCCGTGATCTCTGTAACCTCCTCCAGCCTTACAACCCTCTGAGATCTCTGTAAACTCCTCCAGCCCTACTACCTTCCGAGATCTCTGTAACTTCCTCCAGCCCTACAACCCTCTGAGTTCTCTGTAACCTCCTCCAGCCCTACAACCCTCCGAGATCTCTGTAACCTCCTCCAGCCCTACTACCCTCCGAGATCTCTGTTACCTCCTCCAGCCCTACTACCCTCCTAGCTCTCTGTAACCTCCTCCAGCCCTACTACCCTCCGTGATCTCTGTAACCTCCTCCAGCCTTACAACCCTCTGAGATCTCTGTAAACTCCTCCAGCCCTACTACCCTCCGAGATCTCTGTAACTTCCTCCAGCCCTACAACCCTCCGAGTTCTCTGTAACCTCCTCCAGCCCTACAACCCTCCGAGATCTCTGTAACCTCCTCCAGCCCTACAACCCTCCGAGATCTCTCCACCTCTCCCTCCTCCTTTAAGACGCTACTTGAAACCCACCTCTTGGACCAAACATTTTGGTCACCTGTCCCAATATCTCCTCCTTTGGATCGGCATCTATTTATTTCTGCTCATGCCTCCCTGAAGCATTATGCCTTGGGGCAATTGCTTCTGCGTTAGAGGTGCTGAATAAATACAAACGGTTGTTGTTGCATTGTGCGGCGTTCCAGGCTCTGATGCTCCTTGGTTTATTTTGCTGTGTTCACCAGGCGTTGTTGCTGAACTGCCGATAGAAAATGCTTCCAACATTTCTCACGTTGCTCCTGATCGCTTGGGGACTGGTTGACCCGGTGAGAGGACAGTCCCAGGATTTCAGGCCGGCAGACCCTACTTCAAATCCAGAAGGTTGTACAGGTAGGAGATCTTCGAGTTTTGTCGCTCTCAGTCTATTGCGTTGAATTTGATAACTCGGGAGTTTCTCCCCCCCAGTCCTGAGCACTTCAACCGTGCGGGGTGAAGGCAATGCCCAGTGTGCTGCTAAGGCTGACTGACCAGGAGGTGCTGGGTTTGATTCCCAGCACAGCCGATCCCGACCAGAGCAGCAATCTGTTGTGGTGCTAAATTTGTCCTCTGCATCCCAATGGCTGTCCCGTGACTCCTTATGGAAAGTAAGTGTGTATGTGGATGTCAGTTAAACAGCACAGGCATGAGCTTAACTGTGATGCCCTCGGTGGGTGAATAGCTCCCTGACACTCTTGAGATGTGGGCGTCGCTGGCAAGGCTGGCATTTATTGCGGATCAAGTGTAATGTATCCAAGTTTGCTGATGATACAAAGCTAGGTGGGAAAGTAAGTTGTGAGGAGGACACAGAGTCTGCAAAGGGATGTAGCCAGGCTCAGTGAGAGCGCAGGAGGGTGGTAGATGGGACTATAATGTGGGGAAATGTGAAATTATTCACTTTGGTAGGATGTATAGAAAAACAAAATATTTTTTAATTGGAAACTATGAAATGTTAGCGTTCAAAGGGATTTGGGTGTCCTTATATAGGAAACACAGAAGGTTAACATGCAGGTAAAACAAGCAATAATGAAGGCAAATGGCATGTTGGCCTTTATTGCAAGGGGTTTGGAGAACAAGAGTAACGAAGTCTTGCTGCAATTGTACAGGGCCTTGGTGAGACCACACCTGGAGTACTGTGCACAGTTTTGGTCTCCCTACCGAAGAAAGGATATTCTTGCCTTAGATGGGGTGCAACAAAGATTCACTAGATTGATTCCTGGGATGAGAGGATTGTCCTATGATGAGAGATTGTGTAGAATGGGCCTTTACTCTCTGGAGTTTAGAAGAATGAGAGGTGATCTTATCTACAGATATAAAACGGTATGTCTCTCTGTCTGTCTTTCTGTCCGGCTATACAATCAAAAGTTATAGAGCATACCTACTACACGTGTGTTACATCAAAAGAAAGCTTACGATTCCAGAACGGTCGTAAGCGTATTTACGTTTCGGTGAGACAAGAATTGTGCCCGCGGTATCCAAAAAACGTTCAAAATTCCGCTCATTATCTGCTCATTAGCATTGAGTGACGTTGAGGTCGACCAATCGTACGGTCGAGCGACCCGACGGTCGACCAATCGCTGCGTGGCGGGGGCGGGTTCCTGGCGCGTGCGGGCGGGCCCTCCTAGAGTCGAGTGACGGGACGATTGACCAACCCTACGCTTCGGTGACCTGACGGTCGACCAATCGGTGCGTGTGTGGGCGGGCCTTATCGTTCTGAACCGAGGTGAGTTGCCGCCATCTTGATTCCAAACTTTTCATTTCTTTTTCCCGCTTTCTGCGTCTTTAAAAAAAAGTTGTTTTTAAAACACATATTGTTTTTTAAAAAAGTTAATTACTTTCTAAATCTTTTATCTAATCTCATTAATTTTCCTACCTTTCCCCGTTTTTGCAGGTAGGCCTCGAAGCCTGGGCGTCTGTTGCCAGCCATGCTGGACCCTAGGCAATTGTTTTGTGGCAAGCTCCTCCCACCCCTCACCCCAAACCCCCCACCCCCCCGCTGGGCCCGATTCCGAACCAGCGGCCAGCCATCTTGGTAAAGGCTGGCTGGGCTCACTGCAAGCTCCTCGCGCTGCACGGCGCACGCGCACCTCCACACAGAGCGCGGCCAGAGGGAAGCGAGCAGGTTAGTGGAGAGGGTTACCCCGGCAACCGGGCTCGCCAGCCGCAATCGGCCATCTCAAGCCGCTCAGGCCCAGGCCCGGTCCCGGAGATCGGGAGGCGGAGAGGGGAGGAGGGTTACCAAGGCAACCGGGCCCGGCCAGCCGCAATCGGCCGTCTCAAGCCGCCTCAGGCCTGGCCTCGGGAGGGCGGGGCTCGGGCTGACCGGGGCGCAGTGGGGCTCGGGCTGACCGGGGCGCTGCGCTCAGCATGTCAGTGCGTGGGGTGGCACGGAGCTCAGCGGAGCCATCGCTGGCAGAGGGGAGAGGGTCTGCTGGCTCCCCCCTCCCTTTCTCCCCCCCTCCTTCCCCCACCTCCCCCACCCCTTCCCTCCTCTCCCCCCTCTCCCCCTCCTCCCCCCCTCCCCCTCCCTTCCCCTCCCCCTCCCCTCCCCTCCCCCCTCCCCTCCCCCCCTCCCTCTCCCCTCCCCCCTCTCCCCTCCCCTCTCCCTCCCCTCTCCCCCATCCCCTTCCCCCCTCCCCTCTCCCCCTCCCCTTCCCCCCTCCCCTTCCCCTTCCCTTCCTCCCCCTCCCCTCCTCCCCCTCCCCTCCTCCCCCTCCTCTCCCCCTTCCCCCTCCCCTTCCCCCTCCCCTCCCCCTCCCCTCCCCTTTCCCCCCTCTCCCACTCCCCTCTCCTTTCCCCCCTTCCCCCTCCCCTTTCCCCACCCTCCCCCTCCCCTTTCCCTCCTCGCCTTTCCCCCCTCCCCTTTCCCCCTCCCCTTTCCCCCTCCCCTTTCCCTCCTCCCCTTTCCCTCCTCCCCTTTCCCCCCTCCCCTTTCCCCCTCCCCTTTCCCCCCTCCCCTTTCCCCCTCCCCTTTCCCCCCTCCCCTTTCCCCCCTCCCCTTTCCCCCCTCCCCTTTCCCCCTCCACTTTCCCTCCTCCCCTTTCCCCCCTCCCCTTTCCCCCCTCCACTTTCCACCCTCCCCTTTCCCCCCTCCCCTTTCCCCCCTCCCCTTTCCCCTCTCCCCTTTCCCCCCTCCCCTTTCCCCCTCCCCTTTCCCCCCTCCCCTTCCCCCCCTCCCCTTCCCCCCTCCCCTTCCCCCCTCCCCTCCCCCCTCCCCTCCCCCCTCCCCTTCCCCCCTCCCCTTCCCCCCCTCCCCTTCCCCCCTCCCCTTCCCCCCTCCCCTTCCCCCCCTCCCCTTCCCCCCCTTTCTCCCCCCCTCCTTCCCCCACCTCCCCCACCCCTTCCCTCCTCTCCCCCTCCTCCCCCCTCTCCCCCTCCCTTCCCCTTCCCTCCCCTCCCCCTCCCCTCTCCCTCCCCTCTCCCCGTCCCCTTCCCTCCTCCCCTCTTCCCCCTCCCCTTTCCCCCTCCCCTTCCCCCTCCCCTTCCCCTTCCCCCCTCCTCCCTCTCCCCTCCCCCCCTCTCCCTCCCCTCTCCCCCCTCCCCTTCCCCCCTCCCCTTCCCCCTCCCCTCCCCCCTCCCCTCCCCCATCCCCTCCCCCCCACCCCTTCCCCCTCCCCTCCCTCCCCTTCCCCCCTCCTGCCCTCCCCCCTCCCCTTCCCCCGTCCCCTTCCCCCCCTCCCCTTTCCCCCCTCCCCTTTCCCCCCTCCCCTTCCCCCCTCCCCTTCCCCCCTCCCCTTTCCCCCTCCCCTTCCCCCTCCCCTTTCCCCCACTCCCCTTCCCCCCCTCCCCTTCCCCCCCTTCCCCCTTCCCCCTTCCCTTCCCTCCCCTTTCCCCCACTTCCCCCTCCCCTTCCCTTTCCCCCCTTCCCCTCCCCTTCCCCCCTTTTACCCCCCACCTTCCCCCCTTCCCCCCAGTCGCGCTCTCTTTTCCCCCATCGCTTTCTCTCTTCCCCCCACTCGCTCTCTCTCTTCCCTCCAGTCGCTCTCTCTCTTCCCCCCACTCGCGCTCTCTCTTCCCCCCAGTCGCGCTCTCTCTTCCCCCCAGTTGCACTCTCTCTTCCCCCAGTCGCTCTCTCTCTTCCCCCCAGTCGCTCTCTCTCTTCCCCCCAGTCGCTCTCTCTCTTCCCCCCAGTCGCTCTCTCTCTTCCCCCCAGTCGCTCTCTCTCTTCCCCCCAGTCGCTCTCTCTCTTCCCCCCAGTCGCTCTCTCTCTTCCCCCCAGTCGCTCTCTCTCTTCCCCCCAGTCGCTCTCTCTCTTCCCCCCAGTCGCTCTCTCTCTCTCCCCAGTCGCTCTCTCTCTTCCCCCCAGCCGCTCTCTCTCTTCCCCCCAGTCGCTCTCTCTCTTCCCCCCAGTCGCTCTCTCTCTTCCCCCCAGTCGCTCTCTCTCTTCCCCCCAGTCGCTCTCTCTCTTCCCCCCAGTCGCTCTCTCCCTTCCCCCCAGTCGCTCTCTCTCTTCCCCCCAGTCGCTCTCTCTGTTCCCCCCAGTCGCTCTCTCTCTTCCCCCCAGTCGCACTCTCTCTTCCCCCCAGTCGCTCTCTCTCTTCCCCCCAGTCGCTCTCTCTCTTCCCCCCAGTCGCTCTCTCTCTTCCCCCCAGTCGCTCTCTCTCTTCCCCCCCAGTCGCTCTCTCTCTTCCCCCCAGTCGCTCTCCCTCTTCCCCCCAGTCGCTCTCTCTCTTCCCCCCAGTCGCTCTCTCTCTTCCCCCAGTCGCTCTCTCTCTTCCCCCCCAGTCGCTCTCTCTCTTCCCCCCAGTCGCTCTCTCTCTTCCCCCCAGGCGCTCTCTCTCTTCCCCCAGTCGCGCTCTCTCTTCCCCCCAGTCGCTCTCTCTCTTCCCCCCCAGTCGCGCTCTCTCTTCCCCCCAGCCGCTCTCTCTCTTCCCCCCCAGCCGCTCTCTCTCTTCCCCCCAGTCGCTCTCTCTCTTCCCCCCAGTCGCGCTCTCTCTTCCCCCCAGTCGCTCTCTCTCTCTCTCTTCCAACAACAACATACCCTCAAAAATCCCTCGGCACCGCCGGGCACTTTAGCTAGTTGAAACATATAAGATCCTGAGGGGGATTGACAGGGTAGATGCTGAGAGGTTGTTTCCCCTGGCTGGAGAGTTAAGACCTAGGGAGCATAGTCTCAGGATAAGGGGTTGGCCATTTAGGACTGCAGTGAGGAGGAATTTCTTCACTCAGAGTGTTGTGAATCTTTGGAATTCTCTACCCCAAAGGGCTGTGGATGCTGAGTCGTTGAGTATGTTCAAGTCTGAGATAGATAGATTTTTGGACTCTAAGGGATATGGGGATCAGGCGGGAAAGTGGAGTTGAGGCCGATGAGCCATGAACTTATGGCTTACTCCTGCTCCTATTTCTTATGTTCTTGTGTTCTTATGATCCCTAGTTGCCCCTGAGAAAGTGGTGGTGGGCCTTATTCTTGAACTGCTGCAGTCCATGTGGGGAAGGTGCTCCCACAGTGCTGTTAGGTGGGGTGTGCCAGGATTTTGACCCAGTGCCAATGAAGGAGCAGTGATATATATCCAAGTTGGGATGGTCTGTAACTTGATGGGGAACTTGGAGGTGATGGTCGTCCCATACGCCTGCTGCCCTGGTCTTTGTAGGTGGTGGAGGTCACAGGTTTGGGAGCTGCTGTGGAAAATCCTCAGCAAGTTGCTGCAGCGCAGCCTGTAGATTCTGGTTAGTGATGGAGCACAGGTCTTCAGCACTGCAGCCGGGATATTGCCTGGACCTGGTAGCCTTTGATGTGCGCAGTCCACTCAGCCGTTTCTTGATGATGTGAATCGAATTGGTTGAAGACTGGCACGTATGATGGTAGCAAAATAAATAACCATTTGGATAAGGGCTGCTGCGGATTGTACACTAGGGTTGTCCACTCTGATTGGACGTATTCCTGGCGGTTTCATCACATGATGTCCTGCATCGAACAGCCCCTCCCCAGGCTCCCGTCATTGGTCACCCAACATATCCAAGCTCGCAACACATCGCATTCCCAGGTCAATTGGAAAGCAAGTAGGCTCTTCATTACCCAATTGGATGATGCACAAACTTTTTATCCCTTTTCCAATATTTTTATAACTAATAAATTAAAGCATTCAAAGAAAATGGGGGAAAAAAAACACTTTTTTTATGCCCCTATGATTTTTCTCCCATGGCTTGCGCACAGCAGTGTTCTGGAGATTAATCTTTAATTCCTGGAGAGTCCAAGGCAATGGAAGGTTGCCAACCCTACTGAACCCCAGCAAGAGTCTGTGGGGACAATGTTTAAGTTGCCGGCCAGGTATGAAACTTGCGCTGTGGATCAACTGCCCCTCACGAACACCACCACCTTTCATTTCTATTAAAACCAAATCAAAATTAAAATGAAAGTTACTGTAATGACTGGGTGATCTACAGTCCCAGTTTTGCACCTGGGCAGCAAGTTGAAAATCCAACCCAGTGCCTTCAGAAAAGTGAAGAGGCGGAGGGAAGACATTTTAAATAAAGTGGTTCGGAATTGGGCAGTCACACTCAGTCATTTCCGATTGGCTCATACACAGACACCCAGGGGTAGCTACAAATTCTAGTTGTTCTGGTGATGTGTGCTGCACTCCCAACCAAAAGGACCTTGGTTTAAAAAGCAAAGCCCAGGCTGACACCAGCTAATATTGACCTTCATTGGATGGGTTGTTCCAGTTCTTCTCCAGACCCCTAGCCGGTGCACTTGGTAGCGTTGACGGCAGAAAGGGAAATCCTGTCAGGTCAATCTCGTGCAACCAAAGGAGGGCACCGTCTCATCCAAAGCCCATCCTCACAGGGTTTTCTCTAGGGAATCTCTCAAGGTGCTTTTTACCTTTAGAAACTGCAGCCGACAGTTGACAGACCTGGGCTGTAGTTAGTCGTGTGTTATAAATTTGCTGCCTTTTCTTCTTCAGGTTGGGTCGGGTTGCCAACTCTGGTTGTATGTATTCCTGGAGGCTTCATCACATGACCTTCATCACATGACCTCCAACCGCCGCAACCAATCAAACAGCTGTTTTTTTTAAAACACATCTCCAATATTTTTTTAACTGATAAACAAATGTGTTAAAAGAAAATGGCGGGGGGGGTGGTGGCGGAAACCACCATCACCGCCAAGTTCCCCTCAAAGTTACACACCATCCTGACTTGGAAGTATATCGCCGATCCTTTATCGTCACTGGGTCAAAATCCTGGAACTCCCTACCTAACAGCACTGTGGGAGTACCTTCACTACATGGACTGCAGCGGTTCAAGAAGGCGGCTCACCACCACCTTCTCAGGAGTAACTAGGGACGGGCAATGAATGCTGGCCTTGCCAGTGATGCCCAGGTCCCATGAATGGATAAAAATACTCGCGTATTAAGTGAGATTGTGATTTGTCTTGTGATTTTTCTTCTGATTGTACTCTCACTCCTAACCTCTCTCTTATGCTGACTCTTCTGCATCGCGGAGGAAAGCTGTGGGGTAGATTACGGAACCTCACCCACCCTCTGGCCACGGTTCGTGTGCGGCCCAATGGGTCTACAAACCCCACTACCTATGCCGTCCATGCTTATCACGGGCAGCCACCTATATTGGGCAAAAGGCGCTAAGCATTTGCCTGTGCCATTCGAGTCAATTACAAAGGCGGTGCGGATAACGTATTAAACGCGCCGCTACTGACAGCCGGTTCTTCGCACCTTGTGAACCCCCATCTGGTATTTACCGATGCGCGGTGCTCAGTTTTTACATCCGGGAAGTGTCGGTGCTGCCATTTGTCTCTCCCGTGGTACTCCCTTGGCTGGCAGACTGGCATTTTGTGTTGGTGGTTCTCTAGGTCGGAACAGGAACTGAGTGGGAGCTGCGTCCACGCCCAACCCGTATCTCAGCGAGCAGTACAGCCCGCAAGGGATTGCAGCATCGGCGATTGGTTTTAACGCCCACCACTTGCGTCAGGCAAATCGCATTAACGCCCACACGCCCCTTGTTAAGCGGTAGGGGAGGACTGCGCTCTTAAATATTTCTTCAGCCTACAAGACCTTTTCTGAACTTTTTATTTTATTTTTGTTTTTGGTTGTTTTCAGGGAAGCAGGAATGTCCGGTGAGCATATACTTTGTCCTCGACACTTCGGAGAGCGTTGCCCTGCAGACCCGTATCCATGGCGACCTGGTCACCAACATCAAAACCTTCACCAAGGACTTTGTAGATAAAGTGGTGAATGGAGCGTTCAAGGACCGGGTAAAAATCATCTATGAGTTCGGGGGCTTGCACTTCTCTGACCGGGTGATCGAATTCAGCCGCATAACCTCCGATAAAAATGACTTCCTCGTTGCCCTGAGAAACATTGATTACATAGGCCGTGGCACTTTCACGGACTGCGCCCTGAAAGAGATGACAGACAATATAAAGCAGCAGGCCCGGCAGGATTCCCGGATCCATTTTGCCATCGTCATCACCGATGGTCATGTGACGGGAAGCCCTTGTGGCGGCATGCAGCTCATGGCTGAAAAGGCCAGGGATGCTGGCATCCGGGTGTTTGCTGTGTCTACTGATGACCTCAGGTACGAGCAGGACCTCCGATACGAGCAGGGCCTCAAGACCATTGCCAACTTCCCGCATGAGCTCTACCGAAACAGCTACGCAGCAACATCCGCAGTCGATAACGTACTACCAACCAAGACAATTGATCGAATCATTCAAGTTATGGTAAGTGCTCCTTATTTTAAAGCATCTATTCTTGGGATCATTTTTGTTTTCGCCATACATTAAGTTTTATCTATGAAGAACTGTCTAGTTCTCAGGTGTATGTGTGTGTGTGTCAGCTGGGCCTCAAGATCAACAGACATCTTACGTTATGGGTATAGTGCAGGAAACTGAGATCAACAGACATCTTAGGATATGTGCATAGTGCAAAAAGCTGAGATCAACACGTGTCTTACGTTATAGCATAGTAGTGGGCCGTGAGATCAACAGACATTTAAAGTTATGGGTATAGTGCTGTCTTAAGCTGCAAGTATTTTTGGGACGTTTTGCTACGTTAAAGGCGTTATATAAATGCAAGATCTTGTTGTATACTGCTCGATCAGTCTGAGGGTAGTAGCTGCGGTGAGCTGGTAGCACCAGAGTTATACTGTGTGCTGCCAATCTGCATTCCCGCACATGGGCAGAGCTTTGTTCCCAGCCAATAAATGTTACAAGTTTTGAGACTGAGGGTGGGTTTCTCTCTCAAAAGCTTTTCTTTTAAAAAAAGCTCTGTTGTTCACACTTTTTTTAAGTGCCCAGGGGGTGCAACCCCTTTAGACAAGTGTCCAGCCCAAGCTGTTCGAGATAGTCACATCACTGTGCTCCGCATCAAGTGTCAGCGGTGTCTCAGTGGGTAGCACTCTCACCCCAAGTCAGAAGGTTGTGGGTTCAAGTCCCACTCCAGAGACTTGAGCACAAAATCTAGGTTGATACTGCAGTGCAGTGCTGAGGGAGTGCTGCACTGTCGGAGATGCCATCTTTCGGATGTGACGTTAAACTGAGGCTCCGTTTGCTCTCTCAGATGGACGTAAAAGATATCTATTAGAAGATTCAAAGAAGAGCAGGGGAGTTCTCCCCGGTGTCCTGGCCAATATTTATCCCTCAACCAACATCACTAAAACAGGTTATCTGGTCATTATCACATTGCTGTTTGTACTCCGCACAAATTGACTGCCACGTGCCTATATTACAACAGTGACTACACTGCAAAAGTACTTCATTGGCTGTGAAGTGCTTTGGGATGTCCTGAGGTCGTGAAAGGCGCGATATAATCCTTTCCTTTTATCAAAATGGAACCAAACTCCAGCAATATGAGTAGGTGTTCTGGGTCCATGCCTGCCGAAAAGTATCTTGCCCGCTGTGGTCGCGCAATGAAAATTGCCAGCACGGACTCCACGTATTTTTGACGGATGAGGTATCTCGCTCTGTGCGCACATGTGAGCACAGCTTTCTCCTGGTAGTGGGAATGCAGATTCACAACCAACAGTATAACTCTGGTGCTGCCTGCTGCTCTCTGTGGATACTACTTTCAGACTGAGAGCGCAGACTTAGCAAATATCCCCACACTTTTACGGAGTGGAGATGGCTCACGGTGATATAAAAATGATACTGTAACTGCACTCAAAGGCCCAAGTGATAGGTAAAAGATGAAGAGATCCACAGAGTTAAGCATTGACAGTTCTATAGCGTTAAGGATTGAAAAGTCTATAAAGTTAAGGATTAATATTTTTACAGGGTCAGTGATTGACAGTCCTACAGGGTCAGTGATTGACAGGCCTACAGGGTCAGTGATTGACAGGCCTACAGGGTCAGTGATTGACAGGCCTACAGGGTCAGTGATTGACAGGCCTACAGGGTCAGTGATTGACAGGCCTACAGGGTCAGTGATTGACAGGCCTACAGGGTCAGTGATTGACAATCATACAGGGTCAGTGATTGACAGGCCTACAGGGTCAGTGATTGACAATCATACAGGGTCAGTGATTGACAGGCCTACAGGGTCAGTGATTGACAGGCCTACAGGGTCAGTGATTGACAGTCCTACAAGGTCAGTGATTGACAGGCATACAGGGTCAGTGATTGACAGTCCTACAGGGTCAGTGATTGACAGGCCTACAGGGTCAGTGATTGACAGGCCTACAGGGTCAGTGATTGACAGGCCTACAGGGTCAGTGATTGACAGGCCTACAGGGTCAGTGATTGACAGTCCTACAGGGTCAGTGATTGACAGGCCTACAGGGTCAGTGATTGACAGGCCTACAGGGTCAGTGATTGACAGTCCTACAGGGTCAGTGATTGACAATCATACAGGGTCAGTGATTGACAGGCCTACAGGGTCAGTGATTGACAGGCCTACAGGGTCAGTGATTGACAGGCCTACAGGGTCAGTGATTGACAATCATACAGGGTCAGTGATTGACAGGCCTACAGGGTCAGTGATTGACAATCATACAGGGTCAGTGATTGACAGGCCTACAGGGTCAGTGATTGACAGTCCTACAGGGTCAGTGATTGACAATCATACAGGGTCAGTGATTGACAGGCCTACAGGGTCAGTGATTGACAGGCCTACAGGGTCAGTGATTGACAGTCCTACAAGGTCAGTGATTGACAGGCATACAGGGTCAGTGATTGACAGTCCTACAGGGTCAGTGATTGACAGGCCTACAGGGTCAGTGATTGACAGGCCTACAGGGTCAGTGATTGACAGGCCTACAGGGTCAGTGATTGACAGGCCTACAGGGTCAGTGATTGACAGTCCTACAGGGTCAGTGATTGACAGGCCTACAGGGTCAGTGATTGACAGGCCTACAGGGTCAGTGATTGACAGTCCTACAGGGTCAGTGATTGACAATCATACAGGGTCAGTGATTGACAGGCCTACAGGGTCAGTGATTGACAGGCCTACAGGGTCAGTGATTGACAGTCCTACAAGGTCAGTGATTGACAGGCATACAGGGTCAGTGATTGACAGTCCTACAGGGTCAGTGATTGACAGGCCTACAGGGTCAGTGATTGACAATCATACAGGGTCAGTGATTGACAGGCCTACAGGGTCAGTGATTGACAGGCCTACAGGGTCAGTGATTGACAGTCCTACAAGGTCAGTGATTGACAGGCCTACAGGGTCAGTGATTGACAGGCCTACAGGGTCAGTGATTGACAGTCCTACAGGGTCAGTGATTGACAATCATACAGGGTCAGTGATTGACAGGCCTACAGGGTCAGTGATTGACAGGCCTACAGGGTCAGTGATTGACAGTCCTACAAGGTCAGTGATTGACAGGCATACAGGGTCAGTGATTGACAGTCCTACAGGGTCAGTGATTGACAGGCCTACAGGGTCAGTGATTGACAGGCCTACAGGGTCAGTGATTGACAGGCCTACAGGGTCAGTGATTGACAGGCCTACAGGGTCAGTGATTGACAGTCCTACAGGGTCAGTGATTGACAGGCCTACAGGGTCAGTGATTGACAGGCCTACAGGGTCAGTGATTGACAGTCCTACAGGGTCAGTGATTGACAGGCCTACAGGGTCAGTGATTGACAGGCCTACAGGGTCAGTGATTGACAATCATACAGGGTCAGTGATTGACAGGCCTACAGGGTCAGTGATTGACAGGCCTACAGGGTCAGTGATTGACAGTCCTACAGGGTCAGTGATTGACAGGCCTACAGGGTCAGTGATTGACAATCATACAGGGTCAGTGATTGACAGGCCTACAGGGTCAGTGATTGACAGTCCTACAGGGTCAGTGATTGACAATCATACAGGGTCAGTGATTGACAGGCCTACAGGGTCAGTGATTGACAGTCCTACAGGGTCAGTGATTGACAGGCCTACAGGGTCAGTGATTGACAGGCCTACAGGGTCAGTGATTGACAGGCCTACAGGGTCAGTGATTGACAGGCCTACAGGGTCAGTGATTGACAGGCCTACAGGGTCAGTGATTGACAGGCCTACAGGGTCAGTGATTGACAGGCCTACAGGGTCAGTGATTGACAGGCCTACAGGGTCAGTGATAGACAGGCCTACAGGGTCAGTGATTGACAGTCCTACAAGGTCAGTGATTGACAGGCATACAGGGTCAGTGATTGACAGTCCTACAGGGTCAGTGATTGACAGGCCTACAGGGTCAGTGATTGACAGGCCTGCAGGGTCAGTGATTGACAGGCCTACAGGGTCAGTGATTGACAGGCCTACAGGGTCAGTGATTGACAGGCCTACAGGGTCAGTGATTGACAGGCCTACAGGGTCAGTGATTGACAGGCCTACACGGTCAGTGATTGACAGGCCAACAGGGTCAGTGATTGACAGGCCTACAGGGTCAGTGATTGACAGGCCTACAGGGTCAGTGATTGACAGGCCTACAGGGTCAGTGATTGACAGGCCTACAGGGTCAATGATTGACAGGCCTACACGGTCAGTGATTGACAGGCCTACACGGTCAGTGATTGACAGGCCAACAGGGTCAGTGATTGACAGGCCTACAGGGTCAGTGATTGACAGGCCGACAGGGTCAGTGATTGACAGGCCTACAGGGTCAATGATTGACAGGCCTACAGGGTCAATGATTGACAATTCTACAGGGTCAGTGATTGACAGGCCTACAGGGTCAATGATTGACAGTCCTACAAGGTCAGTGACTGACGGTCCTACAGGGTCAATGATTGACAGATTACAGGGTCAATGATTGACAGTCCTACAGGGTAGTCAGTGTGGCGGGCACTGTTTATAAACCAGGGCCCTTAATGATACTATTTAACAGTAGTGTGATTGGTGGGCTTGATTTGATTTAATTTTGGGATTGATTTGATTTAATTTAATTGCAATTAATTAAAGGGTAAGTCATGGCAGGAGAGCCCGGCCCCGTTGTATGCTCCTCCTGCGCTATGTGGGAACTCAAGGACACTTCCTGTGTCTCTGACAACCATGTGTGCAGGAAGTGTGTCCAGCTGCAGCTACTGGGAGACCGCATTGCAGCGCTGGAGCTGCGATTGGATTCATTTCTGGACCATTCGCGAGGCTGAGGATGTCGTGAATAGCATGTTTGATCAGTTGATCACACCGCAGGCAAAGGTTGGACAGGCAGAAAGGAAATGGGTGACCAGCAGACAGAGTACTAGGCATAGGCCGGTAGTGCAGGGGTCCCCTGTGGACATCCCCCCTCTCAAACAGATACACCACTTTGAGTACTGTTGGGGGGGATGGCTTACCAGAGGAAGGCAGCAGCAGCCAACTTCCTGGCACCAGGGGTGGCTCTGCAGCACAGGACGGGAGGAAAAAGAGGAGTAGAGCTATAGTAATAGGGGATTCTATTGTAAGGGGAATAGATAGGCATTTCTGCGGCCGCAAACGAGACTCCAGGATGGTGTGTTGCCTCCCTGGTGCAAGGGTCAAGGATGTCTCAGAGCGGCTGTAGAACATCTTGGAAGGGGAGGGTGAACAGCCAGCTGTCGTGGTACATATAGGTACCAACGATGTAGGTAAAAAACGGGATGAGGTCCTAAAAGCGGAATATAGGGAGTTAGGAGGTAAATTAAAAAATAGGACCTCAAAGGTAGTAATCTCAGGATTGCTACCAGTGCCACGTGCTAGTCAGAGTAGAAATAGAAGGATATTTCAGATGAATACGTGGCTAGAAGAATGGTGCAAGGGGGAGGGATTCAAATTCCTGGGACATTGGAACTGGTTCTGGGGGAGGCGGGACCAGTTCAAACCGGACGGTTTGCACCTGGGCAGGACCGGGAACGATGTCCTGGGGGGAGTGTTTGCTAGTGCTCTGGGGGAGGGTTTAAACTAAGATGGCAGGTGGTTGGGAACCTGAGCAAGGGGACAGAGGAAAGGGAAACAAGGATAAAAGCAAAAGATAGGAAGGAGAAAAACAAAAGTGGCAGTCAGAGAAATCAACGGTTTAAATCAAACATGGCCACAGTAAATAATAATTCTAATAGGTGTAAGAACATTAAAAAAACAAGCCTGAAGGCTTTGTGTCTTAATGCGAGGAGCATTCGTAATAAGGTGTATGAATTAGCTGCGCAAATAGAGGTAAACGAATATGATTTGATTGGGATTACGGAAACATGGCTCCAGGGTGGCCAAGGCTGGGAATTCAACATCCAGGGGTATTCAATATTCAGGAAAGATAGGCAAAAAGGAAAGGGAGGTGAGGTAGCATTGCTGGTTAAAGAAGGGATTAACACAATTGTAAGGAAGGCTATTAGCTCTGATGATGTGGAATCTGTATGGGTAGAACTGAGAAATGCCAAGGGGCAGAAAACGTTAGTGGGAGTGATATATAGACCTCCAAACAGTAATGCGGAGGCTGGGGACGGCATTAAAAGGGAAATTAGAGAAACGTGCAATAAGGGCACAGCAGTCATCATGGGTGACTTTAAGCTACATATAGATTGGGCTAACCAAATTAGTAACAATACTGTGGAGGAGGAATTCCTGGAGTGTTTACGGGATGGTTTCCTGGACCAATATGTCGAGGAACCAACCAGAGAACAGGCCATCTTAGACTGGGTATTATGTAGTGAGAAAGGATTAATTAGCAATCTTGTTGTACGAGGCCCCTTGGGTCGGAGCAATCATAATATGATCGAATTCTTCATTAAGGTGGAGAATGAAGGAGTCGACTCAGAGACCCTAAATTTAAATAAAGGAAACTACGATGGTCTGAGGCATGAGTTGGGTAGGATTGATTGGGGAATGTCACTAAAAGGGTTGACGGTGGATAGGCAATGGCAAACATTCAAAGACCGAATGGATGAACTACAGAATTTGTTCATCCCAGTTTGGCATAAAAATAAAACAAAAAAGGTGACTCAACCATGGCTAACAAGGGAAATTAGGGATAGCATAAGATCCAAGGAGAGGACATATAAATTGGCCAGAAAAAGCAGTAAACCTGAGGATTGGGAGCAGTTTAGGATTCAACAAAGGAGGACAAAGAGATTAATTAAGAAAGGGAAAATAGAATGTGAGAGTAAGTTTCCAGGGAACATAAAAACTGACTGTAAAAGCTTCTATAGATATGTGAAGAGAAAAAGATTGGTGAAGTCAAGCATAGGTCCCTTGCAATCAGAATCAGGGGAATTTATAATGGGGAACAAAGAAATGGCAGACCAATTAAATACATACTTTGGCTCTGTCTTCACAAAGGAGGACACAAATAACCTCTCAGAGATGTCGGGGGAACATAGGGTCTGATGAAAGGGAGGAACTAAAAGAAATCAGTATTTGTAGGGAAATGGTGTTAGGGAAATTGATGGGATTGAAGGCCGATAAATCCCCAGGACCTGATAATCTACATCCCAGGGTACTTAAGGAAGTGGCCCTAGAAATAGTTAATGCATTACTGATCATCTTCCAGCATTCAATGGAATCTGGAACAGTACCCATGGATTGGCGGGTAGCTAATGTTACCCCACTATTCAAAAAAGGTGGTAGAGAGAAAACGAGGAATTACAGACCAGTCAGCCTGACATCGGTAATGGGAAAAATGCTAGAGTCTATTATAAAAGATGTAATAGCAGAGCACTTGGAAAGCAGTGACAGGATCAGACAAAGTCAACATGGATTTACAAAAGGTAAATCGTGCTTGACTAATCTACTGGAATTTTTTGAGGATGTAACTGGTAAAATAGATAAGGGAGAACCAGTGGATGTGGTGTATTTGGACTTTCAGAAGGCTTTCGATAAGGTCCCGCATAAGAGATTAGCATGTAAAGTTAAGGCACATGGGATTGGGGGCAAGGTATTGACTTGGATAGAGAACAGGTTGGCAGACAGGAAGCAAAGAGTTGGAATAAACGGGTCTTTTTCCGAGTGGCAAGCAGTGACTAGTGGGGTACTGCAGGGATCAGTTCTTGGGCCCCAGCTATTCACAATATATATTAATGATCTAGACAAGGGAACTAGATGTAATATCTCCAAATTTGCAGATGACACAAAGCTGGGTGGGCGTGTGTGCTGTGAGGAGGATGCCCAAAACTCCAGGATGATTTGGACAGGTTGGGTGATTGGGCAAAAGCATGGCAGATGCAATATAACGTGGAAAAATGCGAGGTTATCCACTTTAGTGGCAAAAACAGGAAGGCAGGCTATTATCTGAATGGCAATAGATTGGGAGAAGGGGAAGTGCAACGAGACCTGGGTGTCCTTGTGCACCAGTTGCTGAAGATAAGCATGCAGGTGCAGCAGGTGGTTAAGAAGGCAAATGGTATGTTGGCCTTCATAGCGAGAGGGTTTGAGTACAGGAACAAGGATGTCTTGCTGCAGTTGTACAGGGCCGTGGTGAGACCACATCTTGAGTATTGTGTGCAGTTTTCGTCGCCTTATCTGAGGAAGGATGTTCTTGCCATGGAAGGAGTTCAGTGAAGATTCACCAGGCTGATACCTGGGATGGCAGGAATGACGTATGAGGAGAGATTGGGTCGATTGGGCTTGTACTCGCTGGAGTTTAGAAGAATGAGATGGGAGCTCATTGAAACTTATAAAATTCTGACAGGACTGGACAGACTAGATGCAGGGAGGATGTTCCTGATGGTTGGGGAGTCCAGAACCAGGGGTCACAGTCTAAGGATAAGGGGTAAGACATTTAGGACAGAAATGAGGAGGAATTTCTTCACCCAGAGAGTGGTGAACCTGTGGAATTCTCTACCACAGAAGGCAGTAGAGGCCAATACATTAAATATATTCAAGAAGGAGTTGGATATATTTCTTAAGGCTAAAGGGATCAAGGGGTATGGGGAGAAAGCAGGGACCGGGTACTGAATTTGGATGATCAGCCATGATCGCATTGAATGGCGCAGCAGGCTCGAGGGGCCGAATGGCTTACTCCTGCTCCTATCTTCTATGTTTCTATGTTTGACAGTCCTACAGGGTCAATGATTGACAGGCCTACAGGATCAATGATTGACAGTCCTACAGGGTCAGTGATTGACAGGCCTACAATGTCATTGATTGACAGGTCTGCAGGGTCAGTGATTGACAGGCCTACAGGGTCAATGATTGACAGTCCCACAGGGTCAGTGATTGACAGGCCCACAGGGTCAGTGATTGACAGGCCTACAGGGTCAGTGATTGACAGTTCTACAGGGTCAGTGATTGACAGGCCTACAGGGACAATGATTGACAGGCCCACAGGGTCAGTGATTGACAGGCCTACAGGGTCAGTGATTGACAGGTCTACAGGGTCAGTGATTGACAGGCCCACAGGGTCAGTGATTGACAGGCCTACAGGGACAATGATTGACAGGTCTACAGGGTCAGTGATTGACAGGCCTACAGGGTCAGTGATTGACAGGCCCACAGGGTCAGTGATTGACAGGCCTACAGGGTCAGTGATTGACAGGCCTACAGGGTCAGTGATTGACAGGCCTACAGGGTCAGTGATTGACAGGCCCACAGGGTCAATGATTGACAGTCCCACAGGGTCAGTGATTGACAGGCCCACAGGGTCAGTGATTGACAGTCCTACAGGGTCAGTGATTGACAGGCCTACAGGGTCAGTGATTGACAGGCCTACAGGGTCAGTGATTGACAGTTCTACAGGGTCAGTGATTGACAGGCCTACAGGGACAATGATTGACAGGTCTACAGGGTCAGTGATTGACAGGCCCACAGGGTCAGTGATTGACAGGCCTACAGGGTCAATGATTGACAGTCCCACAGGGTCAGTGATTGACAGGCCTACAGGGTCAGTGATTGACAGGCCCACAGGGTCAGCGATTGCTAAGCCTACAGGGTCAATGATTGACAGTCCCACAGGGTCAGTGATTGACAGGCCTACAGGGTCAGTGATTGACAGGCCCACAGGGTCAGTGATTGACAGGCCTTCAGGGTCAGTGATTGACAGGCCTACAGGGTCAGTGATTGACAGGCCTACAGGGTCAGTGATTGACAGGCCTACAGGGTCAGTGATCAACAGTCCTACAGGGTCAGTGATTGATAGGCCTACAGGGTCAATGATCAACAGTCCTACAGGGTCAGTGATTGATAGGCCTACAGGGTCAATGATCGACAGGCCTACAGGGTCAGTGATCAACAGTCCTACAGGGTCAGTGATTGACAGGCCTTCAGGGTCAGTGATCAACAGTCCTACAGGGTCAGTGATTGATAGGCCTACAGGGTCAATGATCGACAGGTCTACAGCGTCAGTGATTGACAGTCCTACAGGGTCAATGTTTGACAGTGCCACAATTTTAAGCATGGACAGTTCTACAGAGTTAAGGAATAACAACTGTACAGGGTCAAGGATTATTATCTACTCCCATCATGCCAATCAGAGATAAGGCCATCTCTGATCAGTTCCCTGTAATACTCTGCACCCACATCCCCCTTCTCCCCTGGCACCCCCCCCAAAAGAAAACTCTACTTCCTTCTGTGTCCGCCTCTGGAGAAACCTCTCTCCCAAGTCACTTACATCTGCATTTTCAAAATCCCAACTCTCTAGCCTGTGGCCCTCCATTCATCAATACATTTCTGCAGCTACCGATCTGCTCAAGCACACCCCTACCTCCACCTTTGATGCCTGACTCCTCATTAAAACCATTACTCTCTCTCACCCTGGTCATTCCCCCTGCTCCCTTAAGTCCAAGGGACGCAGACTTGAATGTATATAGCGGACAACTGGCTTAACCATTCATCACCAGATCTGGCTGGACCACACAAAGCACTAACGGGTCCTGCTCTCCTCTGCCAAGACTGCTCACTATTCCAGCATCATCCTGGAATGCAAAGATAACCCCCGGCTTCTTTTTTCTACTACAAAATGTTTTTCTTAAAACCCTCTACCCTGCCTCCTCCATTCTTACCTCCAACAATTGCGAGGAGCTCATGGATTTCTTTGTCATTAAGATCGGGACCATCCATTCAGCTGCCTCTCCTGCTTCCCTTCCTTCCCCTAGCCCACCAGGCCAAACTTCCTCTAAGGTTCCCCCCTGCCCTAGCCCTAAACTTGCATGTTTCTCCAGTTTCTCTCCTATCTCCCCTTAAGCTGTTTTCGAGCTCATCTTGTCCATGACCCATCTCCTGCTCCCTCAACCCTATTCCCACTGCACTGCTGACCACCCAACTTCTCTTCCTGGCTCCCATGTTAGCTGACATTGTTAATGGTTCGCTTTCTTCGGGTACTGTGCCCCTCCCCTTCAAATCTGCCATCATCACCCCTCTCCTCAAATAACCCACCCTTGACCCCACTGCCCTTGCAAACTACCGTCCCATCTCCAACCTCCCTTTCCTCGCAAGTCCTTGAACGTGTTGTCACCTCCCAAATCCATGCCCGTCTTTTCCGGACCACCATGTTTGAATCCCTTCAATCAGTTTTCCACCCCTGCCACAGTACTGAAATGGCCCTTATCAAAGTCACAAATGACATCCTTTGTGACTGTGACAAAGGTAAACTATCCCTCCTCATCCTTCTTGACTTGTCTGCAGTCTTGGACACAGTTGCCCACTCCTTCCTTCTCCAACGCCTCTCCACCGTCATCCAGCTGGGAGGGACTGCACTCGCCTGGTTCCATTCTTATCTATCTAATCGTAACCAGAGAATCACCTGCAATGGCTTCTCTTTCCGCTCCAGTATTGTTAACTCTGGAGTCCCCCAAGGATCTACTCTTGGCCCCCTCCTATTTCTCATCTACATGCTGCCCCTCATCGACATCATCCAAAAACATGTCAGGTTCCACATGTACGCTGACGACACCCAGCTCTACCTCACCATCACCTCTCTCGACCCCTCCAATGTATCTAAATTGTCAGACTGCTTGTCCGACATCCAGTACTGGATGAGCAGAAATATTGGTAAGACTGAAGCTATTGTTTTCAGTCCCCGCCACAAACTCTGTTCCCTAGCCATCGACTCCATCCCTCTCCCTAACATCTATCTGAGGCTGAACCACACTGTCCGCCACCTTGACCCTGAGATGAGCTTCCAACCGCATATTTGCGGCATAACTAAGACCGCCTACTTGCACCTCCATACTTACCTCTAGATTTGACTTAACTATTCCAACACACTCCTGGCCGGACCCCCATCTTCCACCCTCCCTGCCCGTGTCCTAACTCGCAGCAAGTCCCGTTCACCTATCAGCCCTGTGCTTGCTGACCTACATTGGCTCCCGGTTGAGCAACGCCATGATTTTAAAATTCTCATCCTTGTTTTCAAATCGCTCCGTGGCCTCACCCCTCCATACCTCTGTAACCTCCCCCAGCCCTACAACCCTCCGAGATCTCTGCGATCCTCCAATTCTGGCCTCTTGTGCATCCTCCATTTTAATCGCTCCACCATTGGCGGCCGTGCCTTAAAACCTACCTCTTTGACCAAGCTTTTGGTCATCTGCCCTAATATCTCCTTATGTGGCTCGATGTCAAATTTTGTTCGATAATGTTCCTGTGAAGCACCTCGGGATGTTTTACTACATTAAAGGCGCTATCTGAATGTAAGTGGTTGTTGTTACAGTGAGACCGATTGACAGTTCTACAGGATTAATGATCAAAAATTGCACTGGGTTAAGGATGGAATCCTGTTGTAGAGTAAGGATGAACACGTCTTCAGGGTGTTCCTGCTCCCCAGGAACAAGGATTTTCCACACTTGTTCCTTTGAAGCTAGTGTCCCTTTTAATATTATTTTAAATTGAATCTTTTCAGCACATGGGCTGAATTTATTTCTGGGGGATATTGTCAAGCCTGGGACCAAAGCTGAGTGAAATTCATGGCTTTGACCAAACATGAAGGTCAATACTCAAATGTTGAAAGCACTGTTTAGGATAACCATCTCACACCGCACTCCCTCACACTGGCCGGCCATTGCCCTCCCTCACGCTGACCGGCCATTGCCCTCCCTCACGCTGACCGGCCATTGCCCTCCCTCACGCTGACCGGCCATTGCCCTCCCTCACACTGACCGGCCATTGCCCTCCCTCACGCTGACCGGCCATTGCCCTCCCTCACGCCGACCGGCCATTGCCCTCCCTCACGCTGACCGGCCATTGCCCTCCCTCACACTGACCGGCCATTGCCCTCCCTCACACTGACTGGCCACCGTACTCCCTCACGCCGCCCTCCCTCACGGCAACCTATCTTGCAATATTGTCACCTTAGAACCAATACGGTACATAGAAATTGAAATACGGAAACAGGCCATTCCTCCCAAGCAGTCTGCCTGTGATTACTCTTTACGCGAGCAAATCATTCTAATCACGTTTACCTGGCCTGTTCCAATTTCCCTTCATCCCCTTTCCCTCCATCAACCTTTCAATCTAATCTTGAATATTGACACCGTTTCTGCCTCAACCACTAACGCTGGGAGTGAATTCCACAGCCTGACAACTCTCCCTGTGAAGAGGTTTCTGCTGCCCTCTGATCCATGACCTTTAATCCTGTATCAATGGCCCCTTGATCGCGAGCCTTCAAATATAGGATTCAGCTTCTCTATACCCTGCCCCTTCCTTTCACCATTTTAAACACTTCTATTATACCTCCCTTTTAATCTGTGTTGTTGTAATGGGGGAAAAAAAGCCCCATTAATATTGCACTGTGTATCGTTGAGGCAGAGCAGAGGGAACTTTGCTCTGCATGTGGACTATTATTACACCCAGCGTTGCCAACACTGGTTTGAGGTATTCCTGGAACTTCCATCATATGACATCCCGCCTCCAACTGCCCAATCCAGGAAAAGGACGTTTTATGAAATCTCCAATATTTTTATAATTAATAAACAAAAGTGTTCAAAACAAATGACAAAAACATACCATTTTTTAACACCCCTGTGATTTGTCTCCCGGGTTTGCTCAAGATTAATTTTTAATTCCTGGAGACTCCAGGGCAATGCCGGAGGGTTGGCAACAATGTTCTACCTGCTCTGGGACTCCTTAACGCTGAGTGAAGGCTGGTGAAGTACTAAAGCATGGCGGCATGAAGGTCCCAAGCTCGATTGCCAGCCTGAACTGAGTTAGCTGAGGTCACCCGGGCTGGTGGTATGGTGCTGCAGTAATCCTCAGTATTCCTGGGCTAGAGAGTGGAACTGTAACCCAGTGATGGTCTGCCACCTTCAGGAGATGATGGGAGAAAATGTGCTGTAAGGGAGTAATATTGTGTCATGTGACCCGCATTCACGCATCTGGATTTCTAATCTAATATGTAACCACTAAAGAGAGGGTTACTAAAAAAGTAGTACATTTTTTCAATGTAATACATGCCCCTTCATGGCCCTCACGTTCAATGTAACACCCGCCATTTCATATCCCTCACATTCAGTGCCACACATGCCTCTTTATATCTCTCACGTTCAATGTAACGCACGCCCCTTTATATCTCTCATAGAATCATTGAATCATAGAATGTTACAGCATAGAAGGAGGACATTCGGCCCATCGTGCCTGTACTGGCTCTCTGAAAGACCTTACAATTAGTCCCACTCCCCTGCTCTTTCCCCATAGCCTTACAAATTTTCCCCCTTCAAGAACTTATCCAATTTCCTTTTGAAAGATTTTATTGAATCTGCTTCCCCATCCTTTCAGGCAGTGCATTCCAGATCATTATAACTCACTGCGTAAAAAAATGTTTCCTCATGATGCACCTGGTTCTTTTTCCAATCACCTTAAGTCTGTCTTCTGGTGACCGACCCTTCTGCCACTGGAAACAGTTTCTCCTATTTACTCTATCAAACCCGTAATGATTTTGAACATCTCTATCAAATCTCCCCTTAACCTTCTCTGCTCTAAGGAGAACAACCCCAGTTGCTCTAAGTCTCTCCACGTGACTGAAGTCTTTCATCCCTGGAGGAGAACTCTCCACTGGCTGGAGTCATACCTAGCACAAAGGAAGATGGCTGTGGTTGTTGGAGGCCAATCATCTCAGCCCCAGGACATCGCTGCAGGAGTGCCTCAGGAAAGTGTCCTAAGCCCAACCATCTTCAGCTGCTTCATCAATGAACTTCCCTGCATCATAAGGTCAGAAGTGGTGATGTACGCTGATGATTGCACAGTGTTCAGTTCCATTCGCAACTCCTGAGATAATGAAGTAGTCCATGCCTGCATGCAGCAAGACCTGAGCAACATCCAGGCTTGGGCTGATAAGTAGCAAGTAACATTTGTGCCACACAAGTGCCAGGCAATGACAATCTCCAACAAGAAAGAGTCTAAGCACCTCCCCTTGACATTCAATGGAAATCCCCACCATCAACATCCTGGGGGGGTTGGGGGGGCCACCATTGACCGGAAACGTAACTGGACCAGCTACATAATTTGGAAAATCCATATATATAACTTCAACCGCACTACCCTCATCCACCCTCTCCATTACTTCCATAACAACTCAATCAAGTTAGTCAAATATGATTTGCCCTTAACAATGATGTGCTTGCTTTCATTTATTGACCCATAATATTGTTCGAAGTGTCAATTAAATTTGCCTCTGATTATTGTCTCTAAAAGTTTCCCCACTGACTGACTGGCCTGTAGTTGTCGGGTTTATCCCTCTCCCCTTTTTTGAATAGGGGTGTAACAATTGCAATCCTCAAGTCCTCTGGCACCACTTCCATATCTAAAGAGGATTGGAAGATTGTGGCCAGAGCCTCTGCAATTTCCACCCTTACTTCCCTCAGTAACCGAGGATGCATCCCATCCAGACTGGGTGACTTTGCTACTTTGAGCACTGCCAACCTTTTAAGTACCTCCTTTTTATCTATTTTTATCCTATTCAATTCCTCCCTCCTCCTTTACTGTGACATTGGAAGCATTTTATTTTTTAGTGAAAACAGATGCAAGGTACTCATTTAGTTCCTCAGCCAAGCCCTCTGCCTCCACAAGGAGATCTCATTTTTTATAGAATGGTTACAGCACAGAAGGAGGCCATTCGGCCCGTCGAGTCCGTGCCGGCTCTCTGCAAGAGCACTTCAGCTAGTCCCACTCCTCCGCACTTTGCCCGCAGCCCTGCAAATGTTTTTCCTTCAGATACTTATCCAACTCCCTTTTGAAAGCCTCGATTGAATCTGCCTCCACCACCCTTTCAGGCAGTGAATTCCAGATCATAACCACTTGCTGCGTAAAACAATTTTTCCTCATGTCGCCTTTGGTTCTTCTGCCAATCACCTTAAATCTGTGTCCTCTGGTTCTCAACCCTTCTGCCAATGGGAACAGTTTCTCAATTCAATTCAATTCAATTCAATTCAAATGCTTTATTGGCATGAAAGTTTACAGAGAACCATATTGCCAAAGCTTACATTGCAAAAAGGTACAGTTTTCTAACATTCTGTAGGTGTCAATCGATTTGACATTTGTTGGGTACATACAATATTACTTTTAAACAATATTAATTTTAAACAGTCTTTGTACTTCATTTGGTATGTTCAATATTAATTTTAAACAGTCTTAATTTTAAACAGTCCTCAGGTTGTGACATGTTGTTACATATTTGGCCCCAAGGTATGGTCTGTCTCCTTCTCCTAGGACTAATCTCAATTTTGACAGATCATCCAATTCCTTGAAATCTGGGGTTGTTTGGCTTAGCTTGTTGAATAATATGTTTCTTGATGTGTTGAATTTTTCGCATTTTAGGAGGAAATGCATTTCTGTTTCAACCTCGCCAGCCAGACATTGATCGCATATTCTATTCTCTCTAGGCTGCCAGGATTTCTTGTATCTGCCTTTTTCAATTTCCAGTTGGTGGTCGCTTAGTCTGTACCTGGTGAGGGTCTGTCTCTGTTTTGTGTCTCTGATGGTCGTGAGGTAGTCTGCCAGTTTATATTCTCTTTGTAGGGCCCGGTAACATTCTAATCTGCTTTGGCTTTCGGTTATTTTGTTCCAATGTTCCAGGTAGGTTTCTTTGCATTTTTTAATGATTTGGTTCACTCGGATTGGTGTTTGGACGGCTGTGTTGGTCTGGGGCTGGTCAGGGTCCGGCTGAGTACTTAGTTTCAGTAGCAGCTGACTCAGGGGACTCTTTTCTGGGTTTAGCTCTTGGGTCTGAAAGGCTTTGAAATGAAGGGTGTCTGGGGAGCTAGATTTGAGGTGATTTAGGAAGTTTAGTGCTCGTTTTTGGATGTTTATTATCAGTGGGTATCTGCCTAGTTCGGCTCTGCATGCATTTGTTGGCGTTTTTCTTTGGGTGCGAAGGATGCTTCGGCAGAATTCTGCATGTAGGGCTTCTATTGTGTGTTTTTCCCATTTAGTGTAGCTTTGGTGATTTAGCGGGCCCCATACTTCACTACCGTACAGTGCAATGGGCAGGATTATGCTGTCAAATATTTTGAGCCAGATTTTGATTGGGATTTGGATGTTGTAGAATTTTCTTTTTATTGCATATAGGGCTCTTCGGGCTTTTTCTTTTAGTGCATTCACTGCTATGCTGAAGCTCCCTGATGCTGTAATAGTTAGACCAAGGTAGGTGTAGCTCATAGTGTGTCCTATAGTGGTATCACTGAGGGTAAACTGGTATTTGTTTTCCTGACATCTGGGCCTTTTTTGAAAAATCATGATGTTGGTTTTCTTTAGATTTACTGTTAGAGCCCAATTTTGGCAGTATTTGTCGAGTAGGTCTAGTTGTTGCTGTAATCCCTGTTCTGTGGGAGACAGCAGAACCAGGTCGTCCGCATAGAACAGGGATTTCACTTCTCCATCCAGGAGACGGAGACCTGGTGACTCGCTTTGCTCCAGCATGTCTGCTAATTCATTTATGTATATGTTGAACAGGGTCGGGCTCAAATTGCAGCCCTGCCGGACGCCTCTTCTCTGGGTGAAGAAATCGGTGCGTTTGTCTCCAATTTTGACCCCGCATTTGTTTTTCAGATACATTGATTTAATAAGGTCATAGACTTTGCCCCCTATTCCACACTGAAGAAGTTTATAATAGAGCCCTTCGTGCCATATAGAGTCAAAGGCTTTCTTGAAGTCGATGAAACAGGCGAATATTTTCCCATTTTTTGTTTGGTGTATATGTTTTCCAATGAGGGTGTGAAGGGTATAGATATGGTCGGCTGTGCGGTGTTTTGGAAGAAAGCCTATTTGTTTTTTTCTGAGGATATTATGTTTGTTAAGAAAATCAAGTAATCTACTATTTAGAATACTGCAGAATAACTTCCCTAGACAACTGTTGACACAGATGCCGCGGTAGTTATTTGGGTCTGATTTGTTTCCACTTTTATATATGGGGGAGATTAGTCCTTGGCACCAGATATCGGGAAAACAGCCTGAGCGTAATATGATGTTGAATAGTTTGAGTATCGCACCCTGCATCTCCATATTGCTGAACTTGAGCATTTCATTTTTGATGTTGTCTGGGCCACAGGCTTTCTTTAGGTGGAGAGATTTTGTTTTTATGGCCAGTTCTTTCCATGTGATTGGGGAGTCTAGAGGGTTTTGGTTGTCTTTAATTGTTGCTTCTAATGTGTGGAGTTTTTCTGTGACCTGATGTTGACTTGGGTTTGTTTCGTTTATTGGGATGTCTTTGTAGAGGTTTTCAAAATGTGTTCTCCAGATGTCTCCATCTTGGATTGGTAATGCTTGCAATTGTGTTGTACTCAGGTTATTCCACATTTCCCAGAATTGTTTTGGATTGGTGGAGTTTTCAATTTCTTCGAGTATTTTGTGGGTATAGTTTTGTGTTTTGTTCCTAATGGTGTGTTTATATCTTTTGAGGGTTTCATTGTATCTAATACGTAGGTCTGGATTGTTTGGTTGGTGATGCTTTTGGTTTGATATTTTTCTCAGGTCTTTTCTGGCATTTTTGCATTCGTGGTCAAACCATTTCTTATTTTTATTTTGTCTTTTGTGACGCTTCCTCTTCTGTTTCACAAGGTCGGCTTTTACAGCTGCCTCATGGAAGATCATATTTATATCCTCTATGGCCATGTTTACACCATCTCTGGTGATCTCGTATGGGTTTTCTTTAAATTTTGATATTTTACTTGTGAGATCAGGTGACTTTAGTGCTGTGATGAATTTTTCTCCACTGTCTGGGGCCCATTTGTATGTCTGGTTTATTTTATGGAGCTTACTGGGTTCCTTTTTTGTGTCTGTAGTTTGGGCAGAAAGTTTAAGGTACATATTTATTTGGTTATGGTCTGAGAGGGGGGATTGCTGCCTGACAGTAAATGAGTTGATATCGCAGGGGTCCAGGTCAGTGATTGTATAGTCCACCACACTAGACCCAAGAGTTGAGGAGTATGTGAGTCTCCCTAGGGAGTCCCCTCTGAACCTACCGTTAACTATGTACAGGCCTAAGGCTCGGCAGAGTTGCACTACCTCCCTACCGCTTTTATTTATTTCACGATCAAGGTTGTTCCGATTTGCGATGGCTGGTGTGACATCTAAAGACCCCTCATGATTTTGAACACCTCTATCAAATCTCCTCTGCTCTAAGGAGAACAACCCCAGCTTCTCCAGTCTGCCCACGTAACTGAAGTCCCTCATCCCTGGAATCATTCTCGTAAATCTTTTCTGCACCCTCTCTAAGGCCTTCACATCCTTCCTAAAATGCGGTGCCCAGAATTGGACACAATACTCCAGTTGAGGCCGGACCAGTGTTTTATACAGGTTCATCATAATTTCCACACTATACCTCTATTCATGAAGCCCAGAATGCCGTAAGCTTTTTTAACTGCTTTCTCAACCTGCCCTGCCACCTTCAATGATTTGTGCACATATACCCCCAGGTTTCTCTGTGCATGCACCCCCTTTAAGATTGTACCCTTTAGTTTATATTTCCTCTCTTCATTCTACCAGAATGTATCACTTCGCACTTTTCTGCGTTAAATTTCATCTGCCACGTGTCCACCCATTCCACTAGCCTGTCTATGTCCTCTTGAAGTCTATCACTATCCTCCTCACTGTTCACTATACTTCCAAGTTTTGTGTCATCTGCGAATTTTGAAATTGTGCCCCATACACCCAAGTCTAAGTCATTAATATATATCAGGAAAAGCAGTGGTCCTAGTACTGACCCCTGGGGAACACCACTGTATACCTTCCACCAGTCCGAAGAACAACCGTTCACCACTACTCTTTGTTTCCTGTCACTTTGCCAATTTCGTATCCACGCTGACATTGTCCCTTTTATTCCATCGGCTTCAACTTTGCTGGCCGGCCTATTATGTGGCACTTTATCAAACGCCTTTTGGAAACCCATGTACACCACGTCAACCGCATTGCCCTCATTAACCCTCTCTGTTACCTCATCAAAAAACTCGATCAAGTTGATTAAACACGATTTGCCTTTAACAAATCTGTGCTGGCTTTCCTTAATTAATTCGCACTTGTCTAAGTGACTGTTAATTTTATCCCTGATTATTGTTTCTAAAAGCTTCCCCACTACCGGGTTAAACTGACTGGCCTGTAGTTGCTGGGTTTATCCTTGCACCCTTTTTTGAACAATGGTATAACATTTGCAATTCTCCAGTCCAGTACCTCAGCAATTTCTTCCTTCACTTCCCTCAGCATCCTAGGATGCATCCCATCTAGTCCTGCTGACTTATCTACTTTAAGTACAGCCAGCCTTTCTAGTACCTCCTCTTTATCAATTTTTATCCCATCCAGTATTTCCTCTACCTCCTCCTTCACTATGTCTATGGCAGCATCTTCTTCCTTGGTGAAGACAGATGCAAAGTATTCATTTAGCACCTCAGCTATACCCTCAGCCTCCATGCGTAGGTCTCCTTTTTGGTCCCTAATCAGCCCCACCCCTTCTCTTACTATTTATATGCCTATAGAAGACTTTTGGATTACCATTTATGTTAGCTGCCAATCTATTCTCATACCCTCTCTTTGCCCCTCTTATTTTCTTTTTCACTTCTCCTCTGAACTTTCTATATTTAGCTTGATTCTCAGATGTATTCGCGACCTGACATCTGTCATACGCTCTCTTTTTCTGCTTCATCTTACTCTCTATCTCTTTTGTCATCTGACTTTAGTTGCCCTACCTTTTCCCCCTAGTGGGAATGTACCTCAACTGTACCCAAACTATTTCCTCTTTAAAGGCAGTCCATTGTTCCATTACAGTTTTGCCTGCCAATCTTTGATTCCAATTTACCCGGGCCAGATCTGTTCTCATCCCACTGAAATTAGCCTTCCTCCAATTAACTATTTTTACTCTAGATTGCTCCCTGTCCTTTTCCATAGCTAATCTAAACCTTATGATACTGTGATCACTGTTTCCTAAATGTTCACGTACTGACACTTGCTCCACTTGACCTACCTCATTCCCCAGAACCAGATCCAGCAATGCCTCCTTCCTCATTGGGCCAGAAACATACTGATCAAGAACGTTTTCCTGAACACACTTCAAAAATTCTTCCCCCTCTCTGCCCGTTACACTATTACTATCCCAGTCTATATTAGGATAGTTGAAGTCTTCCCATTATCACTACATTTTTGGTCCCCAATTGGCCCCATCCTTCCTTTGACTACCCTTTTACTATTTATATGTTTATAAAATACTTTTGGGTTTCCTTTTATGTTACCCGCTCATCTATTCTCATACACTCTTTTTGCCCCTTATTCACTTTTTCAGTTCTCCTCTGTACTTTTCAATGTTCAATGTAATACACCCCTCTTCATATGATTGGAGGCTATACTTCCTAACTATTTGATTAATGCAGCACCTCTGAGGTGTAACACGCTCCCTCGGGAAATGGTGGAAGCAATTAGTATTGATTCATTCAAATCCAAATTAGATAGATTTCTTTTGGAAATTTTGGGATACATTATACGAGTAATTTGAGACATGACATGGTGACTTTGAAACTATGTTCTTTTTCTTTCTCTCCTTTCTATCTTTCTTTATCTCTCTTTCCCTCTCTCTCTCTCTTATTTCTCTCTCTCTCTCTCTCTCTCTTTCTTTCCAAAATGGCCTTCCCTTATCTCCTTTACACTTGGAGTCACTCCTGTTTCTCTTTTCTTCAACAGTTACCAACTCTGGAGGTTCCATCGCATGACCTCCTCCCTCCAGCTGCCGCTCCCTCCATTGGTTGCCAAAATGTTCCTCCTCACGCCACCCCGCCTACCCAGCCAATTGGGAAGCTAACAGAATTCTTGCTAGCCGATTGGATGATTTTTAACTGTCAGTCAAACAGCCTTTTCTTTCCCAGCTCCCACATTTTAATAACTGATGAGCATGGAATGAAAATGATTTGTTTCTTAATGCCCCTGGGTTGTCCTGGAGATTGAGCTTCTATTCCTGGAGACTTCAGGACAATCCTGGAGGGTTGGTGACCCCGCTCTCCAGCCTTTGCACATCCTTTTTTTTAGTGACGTGGCGATTTGAGACTGTACACAGCAGCCCCAAGAGTGGTCTGACTGACTGCACTCAACACAACTTTAGAACCGTCAGCCCTTCAACACTGGGGCTCAGTGAGCACCACATTGGCCATGTCCATTCTCTTAAAGGTACACTGCTAACCAATTTTAAAGCCACACTTTAGTCCAAGAAAGTCCAATGTGACCTCAAGATCACAACAGTGTGTAAGAGAGTGGGGGGGGGGGGTGGAGCAAACCCCCTTTTAATGTGGTGTGGCTGCATTCCCAGGTGCAACTAAACATTAATTAGGAGCACAGGCCTCCATGTGGCTCTCAAATGGTAATGAGGCAGTGGATTAAATCCTCCAGAATGATTGGCAAGAATTAAAGCTGATCAGAAAAATCTAGGCCTACATTTCTAGCTCTTTCAGTGCTTGGACCAAAAGCAAATAATACTCCCCTCACAGAAAAAGAGCCCGTTTCCAGAGAAACAACAGGCTCTTAAAAAATATCCCAGTTTTGGTGCATCAGGTGTCGCACTCATACCTTTTCTGTTGGGGTTCAGGGAGGAGAGATGCTGGGACTTTACACTGTCTTAGCTCCAGAACTGTAGTGTATCCTAACTATTGTGCTGACCCTTTGCTTCAATGCTGCGGTGTTTAACTCTGATCCGTGTGTCTGCGGTACTGTATTACTGTGAGCTCCTCTGACTGGGTTTTCATCTGATTTATGTTTTACAGCAAACAGAGGCCTTCAACGAGGTGAGTGTGACTACATTTCGCTTTAATGCTCTTTTACGCAAGTTAAACCATATTTTTGGTTAATCTGTAAGCACTGGTAAATTCTTGTGCATTCAGTGAGAAAAGTTGCTCTTAAAGCCATGTTACCTCACGGTTTATTGGGCGGAACTTCCAACTTTGACGGGGGTGGGGTGGGGTTGTAAAGTGGGCCGTACTGGTTTGGCCGGCCGTTTACACCCTCTTTCCCCCCCGCCCTGATTTTTCCTTGCCGTTTCAACAAAATTACGTTGATGATACAAGCATGGGATTGGTTTTGACGACCTCACTTCCTGGTTTCATTGCAAAACCAGGTGGTCATCGGGGCAGGGGCCCTGGGAGGGAGATTGTCCACCTCTTCAGGCACTTTTTCATTGGCCACTGGGGAGTCGGGAAAGCCACACTACCAACCATCCCGGCACTGTCCTCCTTAGTTTGCATTGCCACCAGGTGACAGTTCACCAGATTCTTTCCCTTTCCCAAACCACACCCCCCCCCCACCCCACAAAGAAAAGTGCAACTCCACAACCGTCGGATCAAGGTAGGTTGGGCCTTTAAGAGTTCCAAGTACAGCTGCTGCTGCCAGTTGCAGTTTTGCACTATGAATTGTTCTGCGCAAGGAAGTGGCTATTGAACTCACGTGAATCACAAAGGGGATTGGATAAACACCGATAGGAAGAAATATTGAAGGGAAGGAGCAAGAAAGAGTGGCAATGGGATTAGCGCGGATTGCTCTGATGTGGAGCTGGCACCGGACCAGGGGCAGTGGGCCAAATGGCTTCCTGCTGTAGCAAAGTGAGCTGAGGAACAGAATGGGTGAGCGCTGCCGATGGGACCTGGAGTGGAGGGAAGAAAGTGATATGGAGGGGGAGAAAGAAGGGAGTGAGAGAGAGAACAGCAAGAAGGACCTGGTCGATTTTAGTATGCCGGGATCATTGTGACGGTATGTTTTGGCGCTGTTTTAAAATGTTATTCCTCGTAATATTGGACAATACTCAACCATATTGAGGTGTTTTGCTGTTTAACCTAATTTGGGAGTTTCGGTTTAAATGCTACGTTGGGAGAGTGAGAGTTTTTGTAAATTGATATTCAAAAAATGCATACATTTTTTAAAATAAAGACTAGTGTGGGGCCAGGATGGGTAGGTGTTCTGGGGTCACGATGGCACCAAGATCCAGTCCAGTGCAGATCACCTCCATTGTTGATCTTTTAATGGAAATCAAGGGGAGAGGGGGGCGGGGCATTTTAACCTAACCCGCTCAGTGGGAGACTAGCAGGATCGGATTGGCTGCCCGTTTTGAACCCTGTCCTTCCATTGTAGAAAGTAAACTGGACGGCCAATCCCGTCACATCTATTTACACACAACCACCACCCCCCCCACCCCGCCAAATCTCAAGCAACTCTCCATGGTTATTTGCCCACAACATAAACCTACCCATAATAACCCACCAACAGCCACTAGTTTGGCAATCTCATTCACTGAGACCTCAGCAGGTAAATGCATAAGGGCAAATTTCCCTGCTTTCCACCCCCACACGCAATGCTCGACTCCAACCCAGGCCCAGATGCAGGGATTTCCTGCCCAGGCCACTAACCTTGCCTGGGACCACTCTCAGTACAGGGCTGCCCCCAAGGCAGTGCCCAGCGCCAGCAGAAGAGGCAGAAAAATGAGGGTGTGTGTGCTTGCTAGGGGTGGGGGGGGGGAGGGATTGGGAGCTTCTGACGGTCGATGGAGATCAGCAGCTGCAAGAGACTGGTAAGGCTTCAACATTCTAGGGGGAAGGGAGATGTTCCAACTTGCTAACGCCCGTCTCCTGTCGGCCCCCACGACCCCCCGTGAACTCTCCAGGTCCATGGGTGCAGGCAGCACAGCCGTGTGTTTTGGATGCCCAGCTTTGGCTTGCCAACTCAGGTTGGGCGCATTCCTGGAGGTTTCATCACATGACCCCTCCCCTTGAACCAACCCAACCGCACACTCCCGCCATTGGTCCATCCTCCGGGTACACTGCCTTCTCACAGCCAATTGGAAAGGGAACAGACTCTTTGTTACCCGATTGGATTAATCTTGACCATCAGTCAAACACCTATTTTCCCTATTTCCAATATTTTTACAACCAATAAATTAAAGTGTTCAAAAAAAATGTAACCTCCCCCCCCTAATTTTGTTTAATGCCCCTATGATTTTTCTCTCGGGTTGCTCACAGCCGTGTCCTGGAGATTAGTCTTCAATTGCTGGAGACTCCAGGGCACTCCTGGAGGGTTGACGATCCTAGTCCAGCTAGCTGTCAAAATGGAGAATGAGGTGGGGGAGCAGGGAGGCCTCTCTGTCCCATTAGCAGGCCTCTGAAGGGTGCCAGCCAAGCTCAGCCCCCTTAACCCCGTCTCCCTCGGGAAATCCCAGGGCAACACAAAAGTGGTGGAGATGCCGTCCCTGTTTCCTGAAGTTTGTGCCTGGGGATCTGAATGTTGCTGCCACGTGAGATCCTATAGTGCTTTTTAGGAGAAAATTAACTGTCAATGTTTATATTGAAAGAGAGGTGCGTTAGACTCAAGTCTTTTACCTAAGCTTTCCTTCACCTGCTATGACTATTAAATAATGACTATTAAATAAGAATTTAGACCTCGTTTGAACACTGATATGTGATGAAACATTTCCTTCATTAACCATTACATTCTTTGACTTTCAGTGCTATAAAATGAAGTGTTTGGAATATCCAGGTGGCAGTGGTTTAAAGGGATTCAAAGGACGGAAGGTGAGTAAAATCGAACACTGTTTTATGTCATTCGGGAGCAACGCAGGAACCTTAGACTCCAGACTGAGAGACTTACGCTTTCTTCGTCTCAGTGGACATTTATACGTTGACCCCCTTGGTCATCAAGGAAGGGTGGGACTCGAGCGATTCTGGGTTAACCTCTCCTCAACATTGGTGATATCTGTGGAGATGGGTGAGGTCATTTTCGAGCCGACCAGGTCCAACTGTCTTGACTGGCCTCTTAACCTTGGTTTGAAGAGTTTTTCCTGCTCCAGAAGAACAGTTATAAGGTGGCACAGTGCACTGCAGGGAATGCACTTCCTGCCCATCGACTCCCAGTTCCTGTTGAGTGAACCCTGCAGGAGCGTAGTCAGCAGGAACAACGAGGCTGGGGGAGGGATGGAGAATGTGTCCCTCTCACTTGCCCCTGCCTGTTTGTGCCTGGTATTGATAAGATTGTCTAGGGACAAGGCAGGTCAAGGAAAAACTACAAATGCTGGAAGTAGCCAGTAGGCCCTCCAGCATCTGGTAGTGAAATGATAGGCTGTTACTTTGGGTGGGAAAACTTCACCAGAACACATGATAGTTGACTGGTTAAGCATTTTAGAAAGGATCAGTTAGCTCCCCGGTGCTGGGAGCCCCCTCCTCCCCCCCCAAGTGCTGGGTCTTCCCCAGTCTGTGCTGCTGATCCATACGAGCCAGGAATGACTCGGATCCATGCTGGATTAACTGATCTCGGCCGGGCCAGCAAGAGGGCACTCGAGTTTGCCTTGAATGTAACTGTTGGGCGAGGACAAGTTTGGGCTGAGCTGTGATGCCCTTATGGATTAATAGCCTGCAGATCTCTTTCATAGCTCACACATACTAAATGGCCAGTTGGACAAGGTCCCAGAGGGTGGTACCTTGGACCATGCCACAGCGAGAGTCAGTGCTTCAGAAGAGAAGGAGAAGCACATGATTAGTGGGGGTCTAGTCGCAAGCAGTTGCCAGGTTAGTTCCATTGGGTGGCGCACTCCTCTCCTAAATCAGAAAGTCTCGGGCTCAGGCTCAACGAGTCTTGGAGTTGGACTTATGTTCTTGGATGACACTTAACTGGTTATTAATCATTGAAGATTGCAGGACATTGCTAATGCAAAATGACCATCTTTTTTGCCTATCTGACAACAATCACTGTACTTCAAAGTAATTTACTCTATGTGAAGCACTCTGGGGCATGTCTAAGAAGCATTATAAGTTGCCATAAGTCTGTCTTTCTAAAGTAGAAACACGTGAAACAATATAACATCTAATCTTTGTCTTTATAGGGAGAGAAGGGAAGAACTGGTGACTCTGGTGAACCAGGCTCAATTGGGCGGCATGTAAGTGTCATTTTATCGAAAGTTTTTTTTAAAACAATAGCTCTAACTTTTTTTTCACATTTGTGAATATAATTCCCTTTTTTCTTCCTGCGTAGGGTGATCCTGGTATCGAAGGTCCCATTGGATTCCCTGGTCCTAAGGTAAGAGGCACATCTGCTCCTTGACTCCTTTGCTGGCTGGCCGGGCCTCCCAAGGTTCCAACAACTTGCTTCCCAACCTGAAAAGTCCAGGCAGGACCCGAGGAGAGCCGAATCCTTTTATCCCCTCTGCTTCTGGGGTCATGAGCTTTTCCATCTGTTAATTTTCCTCAACTGTAAAAACACACGTCCGAACTGGAGGCGTCCTCTGCCCCAGCCCTATCCTGCTTCCTGGCTGGATTTGGACTTGTGGCGAGGTGGGAGGAGGGGAGGGGGAGGGGGAGGAAGAAATGGTGATTCCAATTAGGGCAGTCTTAAGTGGTTGAAGACCGTGTGCATTGGACATTAAATAGATGAAATATATGACTAATTTTGAGGTTGAAGTCACACTGGGAGATGTTGGTGATGGCCGTGTGAGCATTAATGAAATTTTATGGAGGTTTTGGCCTGTTTTTTTCTTTAAATGTGTTTAAATAGCGCATAAAGGAGCTCCATACATATTAATGTGTTTCACCGATATCACACACCATGGTAAGACCAGCATTTATTGCCCATCCCTAGTTGCCCTGAGTAGGCAGTGCTGAGCCAGTTTGATACTACTGGAGCAGTTAAGAGTTAACCACATTTATGTGGGCTATATACAGGCCAGACCGGGTAAGGACGGCAGGTTTCCTTCCCTAAAAGACATTAGAGAACTAGTTGGGTTTTTCCGACAATCTGACAGTTTCATGGTCGCTGTTACTGATACCAGCCTTTTATTTCCATTTTTTACATTAAACTATTTTTATTTTTAAACTGAATTCAAATTCACAAATTGCCATGGTGGGATTTGAGCTCGTGGTCTCTGGATTTCTAGTCCAGTAACATAACCACTACACCATGGAATATGTAAATAAGAATCTGTCTCCGCCCAGTGGATGTGAGCCCACAGCGCAAAAACTTCCCCCTAATCCAACCTAAACTGGCAATCTCACTCAGAGCTTGTGTGGGAGGTAGCCAAAATTCACGTGGGTAATGTAGGGAGTGCTCTTCAGAGGTGGGGCTGCTGAGGCACATTGCTAGGCAGAGTAGAGGGGAGCTGTCCTCCTTGATGCGTACTGGGGAATGCTCAGTTCCCTGAATACAGTAAAGAGGCACCGGGTGGGCTGAACGGAAAGCCAACACGAAGGGTCTGCACCCCTACTACACTGCCCCCTGCAGCTCTTTCCATAGAATTACTGTTCATTCTGCCCAACAGGTCTATGCTGGTGTTTATGTTCCATACGAGCTTCCTCCCACCCTACTTCATCTCACCCTATTAGCATATCCTTCTATTACATTCCCCCTCATGTGGTTATCTAGCTTCCCCTTCAGCTTTTAAGTTCTCTGAGCTTTCCCGGAACAATGCAACTGAGTTTGGACCTGGAGTAGGAGTATGCCCAGTGTCAGAGTGATAATACGGTTGCCCTGCTTGGCGCCCAAGTGGCAGGACTGGATGGTCCTGAGAGCAGCCTGACGATCAAAGAAGACTAAGGTATTGTAAGTTTGGACAGTATTAACCTGGGTGTTAATCTGGTGGAATGGATCACCCGCTTGTTGAAGAGCTTGCCCGATTTTCGTTCTGTTGATTTGAATGGCGTGAAAATTGGGCAGGTTCTACAATGGGTGGGAGATTCGCTCTGCCAGATTCTACAATGGGTGATTCGCTCTGCCAGGTTCTACAATGGGTGATTCGCTCTGTCAGGTTCTACAATGGGTGGGTGATTCGCTCTGCCTAGGTTCTACAATGGGTGATTCACTCTGTCAGGTTCTACAATGGGTGGGTGATTCGCTCTGCCAGGTTCTACAATGGGTGGGAGATTCGCTCTGCCAGGTTCTACAATGGGTGATTCGCTCTGCCAGATTCTATAATGGGTGGGTGATTCGCTCTGCCAGGTTCTACGGGTGGGAGATTCGCTCTGCCAGGTTCTACAATGGGTGATTCGCTCTGCCAGGTTCTACAGTGGGTGGGAGATTCGCTCTGCCAGGTTCTACAATGGGTGATTCGCTCTGCCAGGTTCTACAATGGGTGATTCGCTCTGCCAGGTTCTACAATGGGTGATTCGCTCTGCCAGATTCTACAATGGGTGGATGATTCGCTCTGCCAGGTTCTACAATGGGTGGGAGATTCGCTCTGTCAGGTTCTACAATGGGTGGGTGATTCGCTCTGCCAGGTTCTACAATGGGCGGGCGATTCGCTCTGCCAGGTTCTACAATGGGTGGGAGATTCACTCTGCCAGGTTCTACAATGGGTGGGCGATTCGCTCTGCCAGGTTCTACAAAGGGCGGGCGATTCGCTCTGCCAGGTTCTACAATGGGCGGGAGATTCGCTCTGCCAGGTTCTACAATGGGTGGGAGATTCGCTCTGTCAGGTCCTACAATGGGTTGGCGATTCACTCTGCCAGGTTCTACAATGGGTGATTCGCTCTGTCAGGTTCTACAATGGGTGGGTGATTCACTCTGCCAGGTTCTACAATGGGTGGGAGATTCGCTCTGCCAGGTTCTACAATGGGTGGGAGATTTGCTCTGCTAGGTTCTACAATGGCTGGGTGATTGGCTCTGCCAGGTTGGTGCCCAGGCGGCGAAGGTGAAATTCTACCCTGGGCATCTCAATGGAGAATGTTCCATTCCCCAACACAATGTCTGTCAACTCAATAAGCACATTATTCTTTAAATCACACTGACATCTGCGTACAAACTGCTTACAGGTTATCATACAAGGCTTAGGCAATTCATGCTCACTCGGTTGAAACATGCCAGTAACCTGTGCTTTGGTTGTGTTAATGTCATTTCTTTTTTTCTCCCTTTCCCAGGGTTTTCCAGGTTTGCAGGGTGGAAAGGTGAGGCATCTTCTAAATCTCCATCTCTATGTTTAAATACAAGGGTTGACGTGATGAAGGCCGCATTAGAAGCTGGGTTGACATTGTTGATGTGTTTTGAAGGGGTTTTGCTCAGTTCGGTGACCGAAACCTGGGCGGGGAAATTGGACCTGTGCCCGAGTCAGAGACACTCGCTGTGCCGTGCTGTGCTGGCACGAGGCCTGTGCCAAATTTTGCACTGTGTCGCATCTGCATTTCACGGGTGAACCAACGGGCGCCACCTGGACATCCGGAAGCAGCTCGCCGGCCCCAATGGCAGTGGGTTGGACCTGTTATGGGCGCCAAGCGCCAGCAGCGGCTCTCGGGTGGGTGCTGTGTTGGGGGGGTGGGGGAAGAGATAATGGTGAGAGGGGGTGAGACCGGGGCCGCCAGTGGCCCTCAGGACCAGCTGGTTAAGCCAATCTAGAACCAGTGCAACTGTCCAATGCCCAGTGTAGGACCCTGATTTGCATAACCAAATCAGCCTGGTTCAGCTGGGCGCCCATGGTGACTAAAAGGTGTCCGATTCAGTTTTGCGTGTGGCGCACTTCCGTGGTCATGCTGGCGTGGGAGATCATGACCCTAATCTTTCTACTCCATGTCATCTATTTCACGCCTGACAAACAGGCACATCAGCACCCAATATTCCTCCTCTTCCTCCCCCCCGCCCCCCCACAACCCAGTGTTTGTAACTGGCAACGATTGGTTTAAAGTTTTGACAGCGGGTAAATATTGTGCCGGCACTTACAGAAACCTATGGCTAGATTTCGGGTGGCTGACTGCCGGAGCATGCTGGCATGCCGCCCATTCCAGTGGCAGAAAAGGCCACCGCCATTTTGAGGCCCTGCCCTCGCTTGGATCCGACCGGCAAGCTGCGGAGGCCAAACGGTCGATGGTTTTGGGCCATGGGGCATACCGGCTGGCTTGGCACCGGCAACAGATGGCAGGACCTGGGGGCGGGGGGGGGGAGGGAGCCAGAGAGGCGAGGGGAGCCTGTGGTATTTTTGTGGAACCGGGGTGGGGGGGGGAGCTCCTGCTTATTCTGGCTCCATATATCTGCAAATGTCAAAAAAATGTTTGCAGCCATTGCAGCAGCGGCCCTTTAAGAGCTACTACTTAGGCTGCTCAAGGCCAATACACACGGGCCCCGCCAACACATCCTGTAAAATTGCAATGGGGTCCTATCGCATTACTCGCACCCCGATTAGTGCAGTTAAGATCCCTACTCCCCGGTTCATGCGGGTGCAGTGGTCGCCCAGGCCAATACAAAATGGTGGCGGCCTGACGGTCGCTGTTAATGGAGTGTCAAGTTGACCGTCTCCATTTTGAGGCCCTTGCCATCCCGTTAGCACTGATTCCAGTCCCATTTCGAACTTGCGCGGAGGAATCGGAACACGGGGGGTGGGGGGTGAAACAAACCCTGTCACAAAGCTGAATTCTGACCAGTAAACAGTTTTTTGTTCCGAAGTTGCGGAAGTCACATGAATGAATTTGGGGGAACATTTCAGCTTTAAAGAGTTTCTTCTCCGTGTCGTGTTGTTCACACTTGCCTGTATTGGCCTAAGATCTTTCATTGGATAAAAAGTGCCTTAATAACACTGCAGAATGGATGCTTGCAACTGGAAATGATGGGCAGCATCATTTCAAATCTTACTATCCGTCTTACTGAAATTTTTGTGACTTAAATTTAAATATATTTAAAATATTGTCATTAACATGTTGTTTCTAATTACAGGGTGAAATCGGAGCTGAAGGAAAGAAGGTGAGATCTCTCTCTTTCTCTTTCTCTCCCTATCTCCTCTCTCCTTAGTTCAGTTTAATATATTTCCTGTTTTAATTCGTGGCACTGTCTACATATCCCTAACACTATTCCATTTTTTCTCTTGTATCCTTCAGGGTATTGCTGGATTGCCAGGCCGAGATGGGATTAGCGGACAGAAGGTAAGCTCTTCGGTCCCATGTGGGGTGAAGTGAATCGAACGGCCGTGTATTAGGAATGTGTAGCTTCTGGTACAGTATGAAACAGTACTGTTGAGGACTGGGTGTGGGAGGGTAACCTTCACCGCTGGGAGCTAGGTTCAAATGCAGCCAAGACTGATAAGTTGAAAAGCTCTCTTGATAGGGTAGATAGAGCGAAACTTTTTTCTGCTGTTGGTTGGGGGAGTCTAGGACAAGGGGACATAATATTAAAATCAGAGACAGGCCATTCAGGAGAGAAGTTAGGAAACACTTCTTCACACAAAGGGTGATAGAAGTGTGGAACTCACTCCCACAAAAAGCAGTAGATGCTAGCTCAATTCATAATTTTAAATCTGAAATCGATAAATTTTTGCTAGCCAAGAGTATAAAAGGATATGGAGACAAGGCGGGTGGATGGAGTTAGGTCACAGATCAGCCAAGGGGCTGAATGGCCTCCTCCAGTTCCTATGTTGTTGATGGTTGTACGGGTGATGTGTGAAATGAGTCTCGTCAGGTTCAGCCTAGTTCCTAACGGGCCTCCAATTCACCACGAAAGACCTCCCAGGATGGTTGGTGGGGTGTAGGAAATGGATAAGTGACATGTTTAACTGCCACATTAGTACCTGAGGGGCTCTCTTCAGAGGTCTGGCCTATTGGGGTAGAGTATTTGGAGCTATAATGTGTATCTAAGTGAGCTACACCTTCGGAGAGCTTGAGATGATGCCATAAAGGGACATGGTCCATCCCCAAGCACTAACACCTCTCACCTCGAAGGGCGCAGTAAGATTTGTTTCTGATCACCTGTAGAGAGAATTGTTTCCTGTATGCAAATGGTGTTTGTGAAGCTAGAGTTCTGATTGGTTGAAAATTGTACATCTAGGCAAGATCACCTAAATGCCCTTTTGGGAGGCCGTCCCACGCGTCAACCAATCACACCGACGTGTCAAAAACTCTCCCCACCATGTTTAACAATTTAAAAAGGAGGATAGCAATAACCCAAATAAATACAATGGACCGGAATTTGCGGTCCCGATGACCGCGAACTGGCGGCGTTCGCCGTCATCCAGCCTTTGAAACTGTCCGCAACTTCAGGATTTGGCACGTGCTAGTACGAAAACACTGAAGTTGGAGTCTGTCATTCACTGCTCAGGCACAGGCTGCACTGTGCCCCCCGCCGCCTCCTCACAGAACTGGCAATCAGTGTAATCACCCAAATCAGGAAAACTGCCGCAAACTTCGGCTCTGCCGCAGTAATTACACTGTTAAATTCCCCACTAAAAGTTTGACCCAAAGGGAATTGGTTTAACTGGGGTTCTAACAGCGTATTGACTGCTAAACAAAGGTTATGGCCCTGAAAAACTAATTTTAATTTTGTGCAGTGTCAAATTTATCCATTTTAATAAAAATTAAAATGTTTAATCTTTATTTCAGGTTTGCTTTTTCCCCACACGAGCCCCAATCTGTGTTTTGCTCTCTCAACGTTTTAAAAAAATTAGAATTTCAAGAGCTTACCCACTTGTTTGCTGTCTGTGAGAATTCTACGTTTTGATTGGCTGCTTAGACAGCTTCTTGACGTCACAGCAGCTCGCACGAGGGGATTCCCACTATACTCTGTCGATTTGAATTACATATCGGAAAACCTGAACTTCTCAATACAGAGATCGCGAGATCTTTGTGCGAAGTTTACTTTGGGGCCAGCGGCAAATGCCATTGCTTTACCGCTGACCACAAATTATGGGCCAATGTACCCATGCATTATAACTGTGCTGTACAGTATATGGCGCAGTGCATACAACATACCCATGCATTATAACTGTGCTATACAGTATATGGCGCAGTGCATACAATATACCCATGCATTATAACTGTGACACATTGCATGCTGTACACCCATACAATATACCCAGTTTTTACACCTTTACAGTGCTGTCCAAAATGTTGATTGTGTATATAATAGATGATATAAGTTTGGATCCACTAACACAGTAAATGTGGGTGCTGGTGCCAAGCTCCGATCATTTCGAGGAATGGGAATAAGCATTGTGTTTTTGTGTTGGTGAATTCAGGGAAAGTTGGGACGTATTGGACCTCCAGGATGCAAAGGAGACCCTGGTGACGTGGTAATTTATTTTTTATCATTAATTGTTCTTCGGAGAATTGTACAGTTAGATAAGCGTGTTGATGGTCATTACCCTCAGTAATTCGGAACATTACAATGGGGGATTACCTTTTGTTCCTCATTCAAGAAGATCTCTTTTGAGCCTGTCTATGAATAGCTTTGGAAAATTGAAAAGCACCATGCAATATGGACCTCCATTTTAAATATAGAATCTAAAATCACGCACTGCCTCTACTGCCCTTCCCAGCATTATAGAACAGATGACCACCTCACAGCCTCCCAAGTTTGCCCTTCCTTTCCCTTCTTTCTTTCTGTGTCTCTGACCTCATTTGCCCATTGTCTGTCCCTGCCAAGTCTTTCTGTTGATTCAAGTTTACATTCATCAACTTCTCTCAGACCATATTCCTTTAACGCACCATTCCTCAGAGTTGCGATGCCTTCATTTCCGTCCTGCTATAACTTCTCCGAGATCATATTCCCTCAGTGCAGAGAAAGCTGCATCCTTCGGATCCCTCTGATTCCAGTGGCTGCATCTTAATCTCCCTCATGCCATTCGATGGAACAATGAAAATCTTATTTCTTTCAATTCTTCAAATTACATTTCCTTCATGTCTCGCCAGTGTAACCACCAACCACCAGCTCTTCTCTTCCAGTCCTCCTTCACCTATTGATGTTCTTGGCTAAAATATCTTCTCTGACATCAAGTGGGACTCCCATGTGTCTTCTATTACTAAATCTGCCTCCTAGGAGCTTGGTTTCTGCTTCCATGCCGAATGCTTCTTGCCAACTCTTAGATTTCTCTAAAGCCCAACTCTGTCCAAGTTCAGGACACTTCATTAATATCTGGCACCTTTCTCACATTCCAGGACAGAATACAAAAGAAGCTTGTCAAATCCTCAAGCCTTTGAACTCTTTCTCTTCCATCTCAACCTTACTGATTCCCGTCTATTCTTCCAATACTACTTTGGCCAGTGCTTCTCTGTAAGTTCCCCTCATGTGTCTCTTAAATGGCAAATAAACCATTCCACAGATGCTTCCTCCTCACTGCATTCTTACTGTGTTGGAATCAAGACTCATCACACAGTGTCCCACTTCTTCCCCAAGGCCTCCTCCCTTGTGCAGTTATGTGGCTTTATAAACTAATCGTTATTCCCTGATTTACTTCCTCTTCTTTTTTACTGTTTTCAACATTGTTGGTGTCCAATGACAACAGCTTGCATTTATATAGTGCCTTTAACATAATGTCCCCAGGCGCTTAGTCCAGCACTAATAGGCCTTGGCCCTTCACCTTAATGTCTCAAAAAATATATATATCTTAAAGAACCACAACTCTATTCATTATAGGTAAGATAGATCATCTTTATATATTAAAAGTGAGCAAGTGAGCCAAAAGACAGAACTTCTTGGGGCAGGGAATGAGCGAGTATGTATTGCAGTTATAGTACACTGTGAGGGAGAGATGTGTGTATGAACTGAGGTACAGAGCAGGGATATTATTAGCTCATGCCTCTGATTTTATTTGCTATATTGTAGGAGTATTAAAGGGAAAGGACTTGCAATGCATACAATATGCCCATCTATATGCTGCCCCTTGACGACATGATCTGAACACATGATGGCAAGTTCCAAATGTACGCCGATGGCACCCAGCTCTACCTCCCCTCCACCTCTCCCAATCCCTCCACACCCTCTGTGTTGTCAGGTTGCTTGTCTGATATCCAGAGACTTGAATGCAAAAATCGAGGCTGACACTCCTCAGTGCAGTACTGAGGGAGTGGTGCACCTTAAACATCCACTCCCTCCACCACCGGCGCACCGTGGCTGCAGGGTGCACCATCTACAAGATGCACTGCAGCAATTCGCCAAGGCTTCTTTAGCAGCAACTCCCAAACCCATGGGCCTAGAAATTCGGTAGGCTTAGCGCCGCATTTGAGGCGCTAGAGGGCCTAGCGCCGGAGTTATGGCCAGTTGAGAAATTCCCTGGGGCCCTAAATCGGCGTTGCACCGGTAGCGCTGCGTCGGCACCGATGACGTCATCGGTGTGCGCAGCGTCCTGGTTGCCGTGGTAACCCGGCCCCAAGCCGAAATTCAGTTGCGCCCGCCTCGCCCGTGGCAGGCGCAACTAAGACTCTGGCAACAGAGTCTTCCCCCAGTGTGCGCCGGCGCATAAAGGTGGAGCGGCGGCCGGCCGCGTTCCCGGCGGCCGCCTGCCCGCACCTCCCTTCCCGGACTCCTGCATTCCCCCCCCGCGGCCCTGATCAGTGTCTCGTGAGCCCGGCACTTCCCCGAGGTGCCGGGCTCAGATGTCGGGTCAATCCGCCGGACAGTTGTCGGCTTCAGGCAGCTCCTCCTTAACAGGAGGAGGAGGCCTGCAGTTCCCCCGCCTGCCGCAGCGCATCGGGTGCCGCAGCGGGGGATTAGCGCCGGGAAACCCAAGTTCACGCCCGTTTTGAGGCGCTAAAGGAGGGTTTTAGCGCCCGCCGCCGTCTGGGCCCGGCGCACCCGAATTTTCGTCGCGCGCTGCCGCATTACCGCTGGCGCAAACTTTCTGGCGCTACAGCCCTGGCAAGACCAGAACCCAATTTCTAGGCCATGACCTCTACCACCTGGAAGAACAAGGGCAGCAGGTGCATGGGGACACCACCACCTGCAAGTTCCCCTCCAAGTCACACACCATCCTGACTTGGAAATATATCGCTGTTCCTTCATCGTCACTGGGTCAAAATCCTGGAACTCCCTCCCTAACAGCACTGTGGGTGTACCTTCATCACACGGACTGCAGCGGTTCAAGAAGGCGACTCACCACCATATTTTTAAGGGCAATTAGGGATGGGCAATAAATGCTGGCCTTGCCAGCGATACCCACATCTCGTGAATGAATTTTAAAAAAAACTGTTAGAGGTGTCGTCTTTCGGGTGAGACGGTAACCCGAGGCCCCATCTGCCCTCTCAGGTGGACGCAAAAGATTCCATGACACTATTTCAAACTGGGGAGTTCTACCCTGGTATCCTGGCCAATATTTATCCCTCAACCAACATCACTGAAAAACAGATTATCTGGTCATTATCTCAATGCTGTTTGTCTTTCTTTCAGCACACATCTAGCATGTGGCTCTGGGCTCAGAATCTCACGGCCTCAATACTGATCTAGTTTAGTAATCATGTTTAATAAAAGATGTGGCTGGAAGACCTCCTACCACTTCAAGATGTAGGCCAGCTGACTGGTAACTGATGATTTACCAAACAGCTGTGAATTTCTAAACACTGATGCACGGTGCTCCTCAAAGAGCGATGGGAAATTTAGCACCAAAAGGGTTGATGCTTCTAATTCATTATCCTGTGTGTTGTGTACTAATGAAGCTGTGATTCAATTGCTCATAGGGAGCCCCTGGTTATTCTGGAGAAGCTGGTGACAGAGGATTTCCTGGTGATCCTGGGCCTAAGGTTTGTGTGTGATTATGTTTAAAATCTACTTTTTTTTAATAAACTTATCTAACAACCATTCACACAAGAAGAGGTGCCTGATCCATCGACAACTGATGCTCAACCTGCAGCTAATACATTAGTTGGCCATCTAACATCAAAGTCAAAGGTCGGCTGCTGTTGGTAATAGAAAGATTCCCACTGGGGCAGTTGAGGTTAGAGGTTAGAATTAAGATACAGTGATGATGGAGTCCCACTCTATGTCTAACTATGCTACAAGTACCTCACAAAGATAATCTCAGATGAGAAAGGATGGCTCACCTAGCTCATCCTTCAATTGAAACCTACAGTCACCTCACTGCTGTATCTAGAGTTTTTGCCTCAACTACCCTGAAACCAGGGGGAAATTGATGCTGATGTTCGATGCAGAACGTGAAAACATATTGGAGTGTAAATCCATCTGGGTCTGTTTTCGGGCCTAAGACTCCGCACTTCACAAGCACCATGTATCCCAAGTGGGAGGATCGAGGCTGGCCTGAAATTGGACCTGGGGCCATTTTTCCCCGTGAGCTGCTGGCGCCTGTCACTCTTCCCACGGGGCAACTTGCACATTGAAGATGTCGAATGTCAGGCCATTCGCCTCACTGGCAGCTGCCCGAACATAAGTCCCGAAGAGGGGGTTGGAGCGGGCAATGGAGCAGGGGGAACCGATTGCAACGACTGTGGAATCTGAGGAGCAATCCTTCTTCTCAGGCCGCAATGGCCACTGAAAAGTCGTGAGCGGAGCAGGCCTCGCGTCTGCCCCGCTCAGCGCTGACCAATCTCTAAGGGGACCTAAAACGAGTGTTAGGCTCCTCATTTACATGTAAGGGACCTAATGCCTGATTTAGTTGGCCTGCAGGTACACCCGATAAATGGCTCGACCCAATTTTGGGTCGGACATTTTTCAGGTGGCCTTGGGGCGGAGGACTTTGATCTCCAAAATTGGGTCTCGTTGCACCCGTTTTTCACCCATAAGACAGACTTAATTCTTTCTCAGCAAAGCTATTCCTTTATCCTAATGAGCACCAAAAAAAGATCTAAAGATGGAATTGAGCTTTCTGGCAGTGTCTTTGGGTATCCTGCCCAACACTGCTTAAACTTTGGTGTCTTTAGGGTGTAAATACGTCTGGGTCTGTTTTTGGGCCCAGACTCCGTTCTGCACAGGCCCAACCAGGAGACCCTAGAAGGATATGCAGAAAGGGTGAGATGAAGTAGGGTGGTAGGAGGCTCGTGTGGAGCATAAACACCAACACAGGCCAGTTGGGCCAAATGGCCTGTTTCTGTGCTGTATACAACCTATGTAATTCTACCTAATTTCATGCCTCTTTTACACTGGAATCCCCATTAACTGTTTATATGCAAACTGTTGGGCCAATCCAGTCTTCTAGCCATGTAACAGTAGCTATTATATCAGGTCCAGTGGGTGACACAGTGGAAGAATTATTGAGTAATGTTGTGTTTTCTTTCAGGGAGATGTTGGTCGACCAGGAAGAAGTGGACCTCCCGGCTCACAAGGAGATGGAGGTCCTCAGGTGCGTGTGATAGAATTCATTACACATTGGATGGCTATGCTAGATGCTGAGGGCAGGATTGTACAAGTATTGGCTAAAGATACAGGAGAAGAGGCATTGGGATAGCTCTTTAGGTTCTTTAATCCACCAGGCTTTCTTCTGTAAAGTGCTTGCTTATTGCCCCTAGAGGACAGGTTTCAGGACAGTAGTTGCAACTCTTTAACTCATTAAGGATATTTTTGGGGAAATTGCAGGGGTTGGCTATGTGATGACGAAGAAAACATGCAGCAAAAAAGGCCATTCGGCACATTTAATGTCACTTGCAAGGTTGTGTGCTTTCCCTCATTTATAGCTAATCTCCTGGTCAACACCATCAGGGGAATCTCCAAGAGCAGCAGCCCCTTGAATGAGCTGGGCTGGGATCTGGGTTCAAGTATACCCCTTACTGATAGAGTACATGTTTTCTCTCAGTAGGTCCTATGGTGAGTTGAGTTTGAAGAACCTCATCCTAGCTCCTAATGGTTCTGAATTAACGGCATAAAGCTATCCTTAATAGAGTAAATTGGCACTGTACTTTGTGATGTCACTCAAGCTGTGATACATAGCCGGTGTGGGAGGTGAAGAATTGACACTCTTACTGCAGAGGGAGCTCCATTGGGTTGGGGCAGCGGAAACGGAGCTTCAGCTTGGCATCTGGCATTTCTGTACCTGACCTGGGAGTGATCGGTGGAAGTTCGGCAGAAACCTCATTTCCGTTTGTAAACGGGTCTTCTGTCGAAGTTACGATGGTGGAGCGGGAGACCCTGCAAGGAAATTCCCATCCCTGCATTCCAAAGTGTAAAAACGATCCATTCTCCGCTATTGATATCTGTCACTTTAATGATCACAAGAAGCAGAAGTAAACTGCTCGCAAAGTTCTTCCTGATGCTTAAGGTTTATTGCATAGATAAGAAGACATTCCCATAGTCCAACAGAACTGCAGACATACTATTCCACAAAGCATTTGATGGTCCACCTCCTTCATTATATAAACCTTCAGTCGCTTTCTGGTGGACTGCCCAGTTACACTTTAAAGGCTTAGAATAGGATTGGCTAACGTCACTAGGAGTCTATTCCACATATCTTCTGCTCTGTAGGGAAGTAGCATCGCCTGCGGCAATAGCTGCATACAGCAAATAATTTGTGATGGTTTAGGGTGCAATATGTAGCTCCTGTAATCCAACTGAGTTAGTTAGTCTAATGCTGGATAAAGAGGACCTGTTACCCAAGGTTCAATTGGACTACATCAAATAATCTGATTATTCCATGTCATTTCTGCATCACTCTGTACTAACCTAGTTGATCGCCCCTTTTATCAGGTACGGGTATTAAGGGATATGGATCAAAGGAGAGTAAATGGAGTTGAGCAGATCAGCCATGATCTAGTTGAATGGCAGAATGGGCTCGAGGAGCTGAATGACCTCCTCCTATTGCTATGTTCCCCTGATGTTGCCCATCATGCTTTGTACCATAGGTCCACCAACGCTTCAAGGCAACCTGCCCTCCAGCTCCCATTCAGAGCTGCTGAACTTGAGCACAAAGGAGAGTGTTATCTGGGCTCTGCTGCTGGTAGTCAGAGTGGGATATCAGAGCTGCGGTTTAGTCAAGGGCCAAAGCATTAACCGGCTGCTGTGTGTAAAGTATCTGGGTGTAACACGATTGGTCATTTTTTTTGTTGCAGAATGTGTCAACCAATCAGAAAACAACAGGATGACCCTAAAGACAGAGGGGGTCATTTTCTGCTTTGCTGCCTGAGTAGTAACCAGAGCGAGTGGATTGCCCACCGTTATATAACCTGCCAGAGTTTCACCTGTTTCAAATCGATGGAATGAAAATCGGGCAGATTCTACAATGTGTGGGCAATCTGCTTTGCCAGGGAACCACGAGTTAAAACTTACTCCCAGAATTTTTTAATATTATGTGGTTTTTGCTGCCCATTTTGTACCATGGTGGTGATAGGGTAGAGTGCCAGCTGACACTTGAAGCTCCTAGCCACAATTTGCCAAATATTATTCAGGCTCAAGGGGTAGTACTCTCGCCTGCGAGTCAGAAAGTCGTGGGTTCAAGTCCCACTCCAGGGACTTGAGCGCACAATCTAGGCTGACACTCCAGTGCAGTACTGAAGGCGTGCTGCACTGTTGGAGGTGCCGTCTTTTCAACTGAAACCCCGTATGCTCTCTCAGCTGGATGTAAAAGATCCCATGGCACAATTCGAAGAAGAGCGGGAGAGTTCTCCACGGTGTCCTGTCCAATATTTATCCCTCAATCAACGTCACTAAAGCAGATTATCTGGTCATTATCACATTGCTGTTTGTGGGACCTTCTGTGCACAAATTGGCTGCCACGTGTCCCACATTACAACAGTGACTACACTTCAAAAGTACTTCATTGGCTGTAAAGCTCTTTGGGACGTCCTGAGGACGTGAAAGGCGTTATTTAAATACAAGCCTTTCTTTCTTAAATGGAACAGCTCACTGGAGTGCTGTGTTGTCTCTGAAAAAATGTGCTCCTCTCTGACAGTAATAGTGGACTACATCCTGAGGAGGAGGCTGAGGAGCAATCTATTGAGTCAGCATATTATTGCAAACAGTTACATTGTTGTACTGTCCCTTCACTTTCCTTTTATTAACGGCTTTTCTTTTTTCTTAGGGAGCGTTGGGACCTGCTGGACGTCCAGGGCTAATGGGTCAGAAGGGTGCAAGGGTAATTTTATACATTTCATACCAAAAATAGCTCACTGGCATCTGGGGTATGCACTGTCTTCCAACACTGGTGGTTGAACCTTAGGCCCTGGGTTCAGTGTAGTCCAGATAGGTAGGAGGAAGCTATCCCTAGTCCCAATAACAACTGTTAGAGGATCTCTCCACAAACATCTTGTTGAATGTTCATGACTTTTTCTTCTCTGTTCTTTAATTTAACTCAATTCTCTTCTATTCTCAGAAACTGACCCTGGCTCTCCCTTACTGCTCTTTTATTTTCTTGTTTCTTTCTCTTCTAACTTCACTCTGTAACTGAATGTAGCTGTAGGCTTCTATCCTTTCCTCTTTCTGATTCTTTCATTGTCTTGGCTTTCTGTTTTCATTGTTTCTTCCTTTTCCTTTCTATTTCATTCCTCTTTCCCCCTCTCTCGCTACATCTCTATCTTCCTCTCTCCCCCTATCTTTCTGTCTCTCTTATATATCTCTCTATCTCCACTCTCCTCTTTCTGTACCACCTTCAATCTTTCTCTATCTCCACTCTTTTTCCCCCTCTATTTTTTGTACCTCGTTTTCTCTTCCCCCCCATTTGCCTCTCTATTTTCTTTTTCTCCAATATCTCGTGTCTTTTATTTTCTCTGCTGTTACTGTTTATTTTTAAATGTTACCGCAAGTTGAATTTCAGAATCTATTGATTAAGGAAAAAGCCATGAATAAAAATGAACATTTATTTTTTGCACTCCTTGTTTCCATGCCACCTCATAAGACTTGAAAATGAGTACATTTAACAATAGCATATTTCAAAGGAAACATCAGTGGTTTGATCACAACGTGTTACCTTTAACCTTTACAGCCTCTGGGCCTAACTTTGGCAGGGACCAAAAACTAGGAGTGTCGGATCGGCCGCCCGTTATACATTCCAGCCCAGTCTCCCATTCTTTTGAACCCATGTGGCCATTCTTCATGTATTGAGCCTAAGCAGGGAGAGCCCTTGGGGAATATTTACCCAAATGGTCACAAAATTCCAGATTGGGCCAGAACTCAACTGGAGCAGATCTCTGGCCAATGAGCCAGAAGCCAAGGAGGAACCAGGAAATACGCCAATTTTTTTTTTTAGTTCCATCCATTTTGCCTTGTGGTGGGTCATGGGCGGGCCTTCTGCCTGCGTCCACTGCAACAACAAAGGTATGGCGGGGATTTCCCAAACTACTCCAGGAATTCCTCCCTTTACGTCCTTTAAAGGACCTTAGCAGAGCTCACGCCAGCTAGGAGCTGGTGCAACTATCACTGAGGCGCCATAAAAGCCCCAGACCTTGCCAGAAATAAGGTAATTGATCACGGACGGCTTCTCATCTTAGTGTGTACCAGAGTTATCCCTCCCTTTGGAGCCAATGACCTTTTGGTGTCACTTTTACTTCCATCCAGGTGCTTCTAGCGGGGTGGTTATGTGCTGTTTCCCCCCTTTAACTGGCTGGTTGGGGGCTGGTGTCGCTGGAGTGTCTTTTATAGGCGCAAAATAGGCTCACTCCAGACACGTTACTGACCCTGTCCGTGGGATTGGCATTCATGGCTTTGGCCTGGAGTGGTGCTCTGCCACTTTTCTGGCAGTGAAAAAGAACTTTGAATCCCAATCTTCAGAGCAGAAGTCTGCACAGTGCTCAGGAGGAAGGTGAGATACTGTTCCTGAAGGTTTGTGCCGAATCTGGTTGGAGCAATGTAGCAGGCCAAAGATGGAAAGGCAGTACTGGGAATGGAAGAGAGTCGGACAAATGGAGGTGCTCGACAAATGGGTCGCCCAATCTGCGTTTAGTTTTCCCAATATAGAAGAGATTGCATCGTGAGCAGGGAATACAATGGCCCAGAAATTCGGGTCGAGGGCTTCCCGTGGGTATAAGCCCCCGACCTGCATTTACGCGCCGGCCGTTGAGCTGTGGGCCCCCGTGGTATTCCGATCCTGGGCCTGCTCCAACTGCCGGCGCGCAGTGCTTGCGTATCCCAGGGGCGCAGTTAGTTCGATGCGTCCCCTGCGATCACGTGGGCCATGGGGAGCCAATCGGAGCAGGGAATGTTTCATTCATAAGTTTGACAGGAAGGGCTGTCAAACTTATAAATACTACAAGCCCCAAAACATCACTAAATCTTCAAATAATTTTTTTTTTAATCCCGATTTTTAAATAAACTATACATTACATGAAATAACTATTTTAAACAATAATTTAAATTTTTGAAAAAAATAATGTTATTTTCTATCGGGGCTAAAAATACACTTACCTTTCTTTAAAGTATTTAAAAATAATAAACCTGTGGAAAAAATGTTTTAATTTTAATTAATTCACCACTTACCTTGTAAAAAGCAGGCCTTGCGACTGCTTTTTATAAGTGTAACTTCTGGAGACTTACCCTCCCGGGAAAACCTGCAAAAATAACGTAAGTTCGATGCGCACGCGCAGCCTCTCCTGCGCATGCGTTCGAACTCTGAACCCCTTCGTTCAGGGGAACGGAAGTGCCGGTTTCCCACGCATGCGCAGTACATGCACGAAACCGGCACTTCCATTGGGCCTACGGGTGAGTACCCCGTGCGTACTCACCCATGAAGACCCGAATTTCTGGGCCAATATAGTAGATTGGATAGAATAAATAGGAATCGCTTTCTTTCGGTGGCTTCTTATTAACTGATGTTGCTTTGTTTATTTTACTCCTCAGGGAACCAAAGGAGGTCCTGGACCCAAAGGAGATGTGGTAATTTTTATTCTCTTCCTCAAATGTATATTGTTTACTTACAGCCAGTGTCATAAACTCACAGATACCCTTTAGAAATGGAGCCGAAAGCTAAGAGCTCTTCTAGAACATCACCCAAATCTGTTTACTTACACAGGGATGCAGCAGAAACATAAATGCATAAAATGCCACACGTCTGTGTGCATAAGTACAGAGTACAGTCAACAACAACAACAACAACTTGTATTTATATAGTGCCTTTGACGTAGTAAAACATCCCAAGGTGTTTGTAAGACAAAAAATTTGACACTGAGCCACATAAGGAGAAATTAGGGCAGGTGACCAAAAGCTTGGTCAAAGAGGTAGATTTTAAGGAGTGTCTTAAAGGAGGAAAGAGAGGTAGCGAGGCGGACAGGTTTAGGCAGGGAATTCCAGAGCTTAGGGCCTAGGCAACAGAAGCCATGGCCACCAATGGTTGAGCGATTATAATCGGGGATGCTTAAGAGGGTAGAATTGGAGGAGCGCAGGTATCTCTGGGGGTTGTGGGGCTGAAGGAGATTACAGAGATAGGGAGGGGCGAGGCCATGGAGGGGTTTGAAAACAAGGATGAGAATTTTGAAATCGAGGGGCTGCTTAACTGGGAGCCAGTGTAGGTCAGCGAGCACAGGGGAGATGGGCGAACGGGACTTGGTGCGAGTTAGGACACAGGCAGCCGAGTTTTGGATCACCTCAAGTTTACGTAGGTTGGAATGTGGGAGGCCAGCCAGGAGTGTATTGGAATAGTCAAGTCTTACATAAATGAGAGATCTTCTGCTCGCTCGCACACGCGCAGATATGCGCACCCAGACATAGACACGCAGACACACATGCAGACACGCAGACGCACAGACAAGCAGAATCAAACAGGCACATACATAGACACAGACACATACAGATATTGGTGGTTGTTGCTAGAATTCAAAGGAACACAGACAGCAATGTCTTGTCAGCAATGCAATAGGTAGTTCTAAGCTATATTTATTTTTCTGCCAATCTTATTAGGGCCGCAGAGGTGACCTCGGATCCAAAGGCAATCCTGGGCCCAAAGGAAGTCCAGGAGAAAAGGTGAGTGTAGATTTTTTTCCTTATCAATGCACAAGTGAAATGTACAGAGGAGCTGAAGGAACAGGGCAGCCAAAATTGCACGGGGTTTTTCTGCGAGAGGGTCAGAGTTCAGCAGTCACGCCCCCTTTAAATTCCGGAACCAGTTTGAAGTAAATACCACCCTGTAATTGGTTCCAGCCCCCGATGCTCCATTTACGTTGTGTATCCATAGTTGGTTTGAAGGCTGCAATTTGCCATTTACTTTGAGGGAGCTGGAGCTGGTCCCGGGAGCTTGGAAACTTCCAGTGGCAAAAATCACCAGATCACTCAGCGTGGCTGTACCAGAATAATTGTCACCTGTTGCCATTGGCAGCAATCTTTCTATTTGCCAGCTGGTGGTATTGCCCCCCTCTAAAAGGGTACAACAACCTCTCCCTCAACATCAGCAAAACAAAGGAGATGATTGTGGACTACAGGAAGCGGCAGGGGAGGGACACACCCCAATCTACATCGAAGGGGCGGAGGTGGAGAGGGTCAGCAGCTTCAAATTCCTGGGTGTATTCATTACGGAGGACTTAACGTGGTCCCATCACATCGACGTAACCAAGAAGGCATGCCAACGCCTGTTCTTCCTCAGGAGACTGAAGAAATTTGGAATGGCCCCCCAGATTCTCACCAACTTCTACCGGTGCACCATCGAGAGTATCCTGTCCGGCTGCATCACTACCTGGTATGGCAACTGCACCGCCATAGACCGCAAGGCTCTACAGATGGTGGTGAAAGCTGCACAACATACTATAGGAATTAAGCTACCTGCTGTGCAGGATATCTACCCCGAGAGGTGCCGGGGGAAGGCCCTGAGAATCATCAAAGACGCGAGCCACTCCAGCCACAACCTCTTCGCCCTGCTCCCGTACCGTAAGAGATACTGAAGCATACGGTCTCGTACCAGCAGGTTTCGAAACAGCTTCTACCCTCAGGCCATAAGACTCATGAACGACTAATTTATTATTTATTACTGTTGTTTTATTTATTATTACTGTATTCTATTAGTATTTTTATCATTGCTATTCCATATTTATTCCAATGTTGGGAGGACTCGTAAAAATCAACATTTCATTGTGCAGTACACACGTCTGCTGCATATATGACAAATAAAATTGAATTGAATTGAATTGATTCTTGGAAGCAGGCAGTGCTTCCTCATTTACATTGCAGCACTGCACCCCCCCCCCCACCCAAGAAATAGTGCTACAATACAGTGGGTCTGATGGGCATTATATCAAGCAAGGTTATTGTAGGGTTGCCAACCCTCCAGGATTGCCCTGGAGACTCCAGGAATTGAAGATTAATCTCCAGGACACTGCTGCCAGCAACCCGGGAGAAAAATCATAGAGGCCTGAAAACAAATCATTTTTTTCCATTTCATTTTCTTTGATTACTTTATTATTTATAGAAATATGGGAAAAAAGGGGCTGTTGGACAGGGGGTGGAGGCAAGAGACTTCCAGGAATATGTCCAACCAGCGTTGGCAACCCTAGGTTGTAAGCAAGACTTAGAGGGGTTGAAGCCATTCTGTTTTGCTATTCTTAGCACATAAATGGGCACAAATGAGCAGCCAAGGAGGGGGGTGAAATCAGGATGCTAAGGGTGTAGAATTTCTGGCAAGAACTGTACAGGGTGGCTTTGGTCTTGCAGGTGTCTGATTCGGGAGTAGCTCTCTGCCCCATCCGTGACAGTATAGCTGCAATTATGGAAAGCGCTGCTCAAACCTGGAATGATAATGTCTTGACTTATTTAACATGTTCTTGTCCCATTAAAGGGAGACGTTGGAATTGAAGGTGTGCGAGGATTGGCAGGTGAAGCCGGATTGAAAGGCGAGAAGGTAACCGGCCACCGTGTGATGTCCGAACATGAGTGCAATGATAATCTAATAACTAATCTAATAAATATTTTCTAAATGGTGAGAAGCTAGGAACTGTGGAGGAGCAGAGAGATTTAGGGGTCAAAGTACGTTAAAAGCTAGTGGACAGGTACAAAAAATAATTTAAAAGGCTAACGGAATGTTGGCCTTTATCTCAAAAGGGCTGAAATACCAAGGGGTGGAAGTGATGTTACAGGCGTCCAGAGCTCTGGCTAGACCCCATCTGGAGCACTGCATTCAATTCTGGGCATTGCACCTCAGGAAGGATATATTGGCCTTGGAGGGGGTGCAGCGGAGATTCTAAAGAATAATACAAGGGCTAAAAGGGTTAAATTATGGGGACAGGCTGTATAGACGAGGTGTGTTCCCTTGAGTATAAAAGATTAAGTGGTGATCTAATTGAGGTGTTTCAGATTTGATAGTGTAGAAAAGGAGAAATTATTTTCTCTGGTGGGGGAGTTCAGAACAAGGGGGTATAACCTTAAAATTAGAGCTAGGCCGTTCAGGGGTGATGTCAGGAAGCACTTCTTCACACAAAGGGTAGTAGAAACCTGGAACTCTCTCTTCCAAAAAGCTGTTGAGGCTGGGGGTCAATTGAAAATTTCAAAACTGAGATTGATAAATGTTTGTTAGGTGAGGGTATTAAGGGATAGGAACCAAGGCGGGTAAATGGAGTTAAGAAACAGATCAGCCATGATCTAATTGAATGGCAGAACTAGCTCAAGGGGACTAATGGAAACTGCTCCTGATATCACTGAAATATTAGAGGTTTGTCTCAGGGTTAAAGTGGGAGAGCTGAAATATTTTTTTAAATGGCCAGCCCAGGGAGATGGGAATACCCTTGGTGGTGTTGCTAGGCCAAGCTGAAGATCGGTCACAGAGACCGTGCCCTCCTCTCCCTTCGGCCAACACTGGCAGGTTTGTCACTGCACTGTCAGTCCTGGGTTTTGAGTTGAGATGTCAGTGCGGGAGGCCCTTCCATTTCCAGCTCACTCATTGAAATCTTCACTTTGTTCACAGGGAGATATCGGCCTCCCAGGACCAAGAGGAGTCCCTGGCTCGCCTGGAGGTCCGGGCTTGAATGTAAGTTGCAATTTCTGACCCTATAAGTACCGAGCACTGTACGACTCAAACACAAAAAGAAAATAATGCAGATGCTGGAAATCTGAAATAAAAACAGAAAATGCTGGAGATACTCAGCAGGTCAGGCAGCATCTGTGAAGAGAGAAACAGAGTTAATGCTTCAGGTCGATAACCTTTTGTCAGAACTGGAAAGAAGCAGAAAATGGAACATATTTTTAAGCAAGTGTAGGGGCTGGGAAATAGGGGAGGGGAGGAAAGAACTAAAGGGAAGGTCTGTGATAGGATAGAAGGCAGGAGAAGTTGAGAGACATTAAGAGATATTCAAGGCAAAAGGAGATGGTAATGGGACAGGATAAGAAACAAAGGATGGCTCTAGATGAAGTGTAAATTGCGCTGGCAGAATGAAAGACAGCTGCCATGTGGGAGAGAAGAACAGAAGGCACAAACAAAAAGTGTGGATAAAAATATATATATGATGGGGGCCAGGTTATGATCTGAAATTGTTTAACTCTATGTTGAGTCCAGAGGGCTGTAAAGTGCCTAATCGAAAGATGAGATGCTGTTCCTCGAGCTCACGCTGAGCTTCATTGGAACAGTGCAAGAGGCCGAGGACAGTGAGGTCTGAGTGGGCGTGGAGCGGTGAATTAAAGTGACAGGCCACCGGGAGCTCGGGGTCCCCCTTACGGACTGAACGGTGATGTTCCGCAAAGCGGTCACCCAATCTGCGTTTGGTCTCCCCAATGTAGAGGAGACCACATTGTGAGCAGTGAATACAGTATACTAAATTGCAGGAAGTACAAGTAAATCGCTGTTTCACCTGGAAGGGGTGTTTAGGGCCCTGGACAGTGGGAAGTGGGGAGGTATAAGGGCATGTGTTGCATCTCCTGCGCTTGCACGGGAAGGTGCCGGGTGAAGGGGAAGGGGTGCTGGGGGTGATAGAGGAGTGGACTAGGGTGTCGCGGAGGGAGCGGTCCCTACGGAATGCTGAAAGGGGAGGTGAGGGGAAGATGTGTTTGGTGGTGGGATCACGTTGGAGGTGGCAGAAATGGCGGAGGATGATCCGTTGAATGTGGAGGCTGGTGGGGTGAAAGATGAGGACAAGGGGAACTCTATCGTGGTTCCGAGAGGGAGGGGCAGGGTTGAGGGCAGAAGTGCGGGAGATAGAACAGACACGGTCAAGGGCCGTGTCAACCACTGTAGAGGGGAATCCTCAGTTGAGGAAAAAGGAAGACATGTCGGAAGCACTGGTATGGAAGGTGGCATCGTCAGAGCAGATGCGGCCGAGACGGAGAAACTGGGAGAATAGAATAGAGTCCTTACAGAAGGCGGGGTGGGAGGAAGTGTAGTCCAGGTAGCTGTGGGAGTCAGTTGTAGTGAATGTTTGTCAATAACTTATCCCCAGAGATGGAGACGGAGAAGTCGAGGAAGGGAAGGGAAGAGTCAGAGATGGACTATGTGAAGGTGAGGGAAGGGTGGAAATTGGAAGCAAAGTGAATGAAATTATCTAGTTCAGGGCGAGGGCAGGAAACGGCACTGATACAGTCATCAATGTACCGGAAAAAGAGGTGAGGGAGGGGACTCGAGTAGGACTGGAACAAAGAGTGTTCCACATATCCCACGAAAAGGCAGGCATAGCTAGGACCCATGCGGGTTCCCATAGCAACACCTTTGATTTGGAGGAAGTGAGTGGAGTCAAAGGAGAAGTTGTTCAATGTGAGAACAAGTTCTGCCAGGCCGAGTAGGGTGGTGGTGGATAGGTACTGGTTGGGCCTCTGTTCAAGGAAGAAGCAGAGCGCCCTCAGGCCATCCTGGTGGGGGATGGAGGTGTAGAGGGATTGTACGTCCAAAGTGAAAAGGAGGCGGTTGGGGCCAGGAAACTGGAAACTGTTAGTGGCAGAGGGCATCGGAAGAGTCGCGGATGTACGTGGGAAGAGACTGGACAAGGGGAGAAAAAATAGAGTTGAGATAGGAAGAGATAAGTTCCATGGGGCAAGAACAGGCTGAAACGATGGGTCTACCAGGGCAGTCCTGTTGTGGATCTTGGGAAGGAGTTCGAAGCGGGTTGTGCGGGCTTGGGGAACTATGAGGTTGGCGGCCGTGGGGGGAAGATCTCCAGAGGAGATAAGGTCAGTGACAGTCTTGGAAATGATGGCTTGATGTTCGGTAGTGGGGTCATGGTCCAGGCGGAGGTAGGAGGAGGTGTCAGAGAGTTGGCGTTCAGCTTCCGCTAGGTAGAGGTCGGTTCGCCAAACAACAACAGCACCACCCTTGTCAGCAGGTTTAATGACAATGTCGGGGTTGGATCTGAGAGAATGGAGTGCTGCAAGTTCAGAGGGAGGTAGGTTGGAGTGAGTGAGGGGAGCAGAGAAATGGAGACAGCCGATGTCACGCCGGCAGTTTGCAATGAAAAGATCTAGAGAGGGTAAGAGGCCAAGGGAGGGTCCAGTTAGAACGAGAATTCTGAAAGCGGGAGAAAGGGTCAGCCATGCAGGGGGAAGACTCCTGGCCAAAGAAGTGGGCACGGAGATGAAGACGGCGGAAAAAGAGCCCAGCATCATGCCGAGCTCGAAATTCATTGAGGTGGGGACGTAAGGGGATGAAGCTCAGGCCTTTGCTAAGGACTGATTGTTCGGGGTCAGAGGGGAAGGTCAGAGGGGATAGTGAAAACGCGGCAGGGGGTGAGACTGGGAGAAGGGTTGGGGTCAGAGGAAAGTGAAGGGGAAGAAGTTTCCAGAGGGGCGTTGGTGTCCAAGAGTTGTTGAAGCTTGCGATCCTTGACACCTGAAAGGAAGAAAAAAGTTTTTTGTTAAAGCGCCGGGTGAGGCGAAGGATGAAATGGAACTGCGGACCAGAACAGCTTTGAGATAGAGTGAGTCGGTGCTGCTGAAGAGAGAGGTCGAGAGTGTTCATGTGGCGGTGCATGGCATTCAGCGTGGATCTCAGGATACGGCGAGAGCAGTGGTTCGAGGAACGCTGAATATCTTGGAGATATCTGTAGTCCTGGATGGATCCAAAACACGACTCAACTTAGGCTTGCCAACTCTGATGTGATGAACCTCCCGGATTACGTCCAATGACCTCTCACCTCCATCTGACCTGCCCACTCCCAGCTTTTGGTTTCCCCCCATCGCTTATATTTTTACAACTAATAAACTAAAGTGTTTAAAGAAAATTAAAAAAGAAAACGTACATTTTGAAATGCCCCTGTGGTTTTTCTCTTGGGTCGCTCGCAACATAGTCCAGGAAATCAATCATTCAATTCATGGCGACTGAGGACAAGCCTGGCGGGTTGCCAACCCTAACCCAACTTATTACTAATGCACAAAGCGAGCAGTGGGCCTGACACGAGACCTATCACTCAGGGGTCCTTTTTGGCATGTTTAACAAGCGCGGGCATTGCAAGTGGGGTTTGGGAGTACTTGTTTTACAAGGTATCTAGGCCTAGAAATTCACTTGCGTTTGCGCCCAATTAGGGGCGAAAGAGTGGGTTGCGCCGGAAGTTGCGTCGCGCCCGAAATTAGGTGGGCCCTAACATCGGCGTTAGCCGGTAGCGCTGCGCCGGCACCGATGACGTCATCGGTGTGCGCAGTGCCCCGGTACCGCCCGAAACCACGCCGATCCCCATCTTCAGTAGCGGCCGCCTCATCCGTGGCGGCCGCTAACAACATCGGGAGACCGGGTCCTTACAGCAGCCTTAGCGGGGCGCTTTAAGGTGGAGGTGCGGCCGGCCGCTTTTTCGGCGGCCGCCTGCCCGCACCTCCTTCCCCGGCCTCCTCCACCCCCCACCCCCCCGCGGCATTGCCGGCTGGTTTCCGTGGAGCCCGGCACTTCTCCATTGTGCCGGGCTCTTTTGCCGGCACTTGCAATCGGGGCTCCGGCCGTTGCAGGCACCTCCCCCTTGAGAAGGGGGAGGCCTGCAGTACAGCAGCCTGCCGCACCGCATCGGGTGGCGCAGCGGGACCGGCAGCGCTGAAATTCACTTTCAGCGCCCCAAGCGGGGCGGCCAAACCCTGGAACAGCGCCCGGTTCCGCTTTGGGCCGCTGAAAGTGAATATGGGGCGGGCACAACTGGCTCCGCGGCGGGCGCAAAATTTACGGCGCAAACGAGCTGGCGGGGCTATACCCAATTTCTAGGCCCTAATCTTTTTACATTTACAGTGCTGGTTTTCAGGGAGCTGAAGTTCAAAGAGGCCACAGTATTTGTGGTTCGCTCAGCGATGTACCTTAGTTCTGAAATAGAACTATTCTCGAGGGCTCCTGTTTCCGTTCGGTAACATTCTATGGCCTAGAAATTCGGTATAGCCGCATTTGGGGCACTAGTCCTGGCGATGCGCAAAGTTTAGCGCCAGGCGCAATTTAGCGCCACCTAGCGCGATATTGGGTTGCAGCACCCCTAAAGGTGATTGCGGCGCTAAATCAGGCGCTGCACGCTACTCTTAAGGCGCTAACCCGGCGGCGCAACCCAATTTCGCGGCGGCGGGGTGCAGTGAGGGTGCTGTCAATAATCACTTTCCCTGAGACACAGTGGCGCCGGCCAGCTCTTAAAGGGGCAGGTCAATTGGCATCACCAGACACACTCACTGCCTTGTAGGCCTTCAAAACGGTAGGAGCCTACCTGTGGCGCAACAGCCTAGCAAGACATGGAAAGGGTGGGGCAGAGGGCGGAACGCCTCACTGATGGGGCATTGGATGCTTTGGTTGGTGCAGTGGAATCAAGGCCAAGGAAGATGGTCGGAATGTGATTTATGTTTTGGACAGTCTCCCGGGTGTGAGAGGCAGTTATGTGTCAGTGTATTAGTTTTGCTTTCTGTTGCCATAGCTTTCTCATGTTTGAAGGAACCACATTTTGTGTAATGAAGCACTTTCTTCATTTACAATGGCCATGCCTGCTATTTACATGCATCTTGCCCTTCACAGGCTTGGGGGTATCAGACCGGTTCCATTCCTGTTCTTGGAATGGCAGCAAGCATTCCGTGAGAGGGGTCTAGAAGCTACTTCTGATCAGCCTCTGACACGCAGCCTGAGAAGAGCCGCTCGCGTAGAAGTTCAGGCCAGCAGGCATCTTCTCAGCCATCGACAGAGATGTCCTGCACCTTATCTGAGGCTGCAGATCTGGCTGAAGCAGTTGGCACAGCTCAGTCGCCACCTCCTTTCTAAATCGCAGCCTTCTGACACACTGCTCCTCCGGCATGTTAGAACATAAGAACATAAGAAATAGGAGCAGGAGTAGGCCAATCGGCCCCTCGAGCCTGCTCCACCATTCAATAAGATCATGGCTGATCTGATCCTAACCTCAAATCTTCTATCACTCTGCATCCACCCGAACCCATGTGATCTCCCGGGAGAGGCGAAAAACCAGATAAAGACCCAATGGCCAATTTGGGAGAAAAAAATCTGGGAAATTCCTCTCCGACCCATCTAGGCGATCGAAATTCTTCCAGGAGATCACTCTGTCCCTATATTTTCTACAGTACTTACCTTCTGTAAAGGCGATCTCCACCCCAGCCAGGAACAGGAATAAAACCATCTCCTGAAATCTAACAGAATTAGAACACGGTAGGAGCAGAACAAGGCTACACGGCCCCTGGGCCCGCTCCACTACCCACAGGGCCATGACCATTCCGAACCCAGACTCATGTCCAATTTCCTGCCCGCTCCCCGTAACCCTTTATTCCCTTTACTTCTAGGAAACTATCTATTTCTGTTTTAAATTTATTTAATGATGTAGCTTCCACAGCTTTCTGGGGCAGCAAATTCCACAAACCTACCACCCTCTGAGTGAAGAAGTTTCTCCTCATCTCAGTTTTGAATGAGCAGCCCCTTATTTTAAGATTATGCCCCCTAGTTCTAGTTTCACCCATCATTGGGAACATCCTCACCGCATCCACCCGATCAAGCCCCTTCACAATCTTATATGTTTCAATAAGATCGCCTCTCATTCTTCTGAACTCCAATGAGTAGAGTCCCAATCTACTCAACCTCTCCTCATATGACCACCCCCTCATCCCCGGGATTAACCGAGTGAACCTTCTTTGTACTGACTCGAGAGCAAGTATGTCTTTTCTTAAGTATGGACACCAAAACTGTATGCAGTATTCCAGGTGCGGCCTCACCAATACCTTGTACAACTGCAGCAATACCTCCCTGTTTTTATATTCCAAACCCCTAGCAATAAAAGCCAACATTCCATTGGCCTTCTTGATCACTTGCTGCACCTGCATACTAACTTTTTGAGTTTCGTGCACCAGGACCCCCAGATCCCTTTGTACTACAGTACTTTCCAGTTTCTTGCCATTAAGATAATAACTTGCTCTCTGATTTTTCCTGCCAAAGTGCATAACTTCACACTTTCCAGTATTGTATTCCATCTGCCAAATCTCTGCCCACTTACTTAGCCTGTCTATGTCCCTTTGCAGGTTTTTTATGTCCTCCTCACTCACTACTTTCCGTCCCATCTTTGTATCATCTGCAAACTTTGATATGTTACACTCGGTCCCTTCCTCCAAATCGTTAATATAGATTGTAAAGAGTTGGGGACCCAGCACTGACCCCTGCGGAACACCACTAGTTACTGGTTGCCAATCTGAGAACGAACCATTTATCCCAACTCTCTGCTTTCTGTTAGAGAGCCAATCCTCCACCCATGCCAGAATATTACCCCCAATCCCGTGATTTTTTATCTTGAGCAATAATCTTTTGTGTGGCACCTTATCAAATGCCTTTTGGAAGTCTAAATACACTACGTCCACTGGTTCCCCTTTATCCACCCTGTATGTTACTTCCTCAAAAAACTCAAGCAAATTTGTTAAACATGACTTCCCCTTCATGAAACCATGCTGAGTTTGCCCTATTAAATTGTGTTTATCCAAATGTCCCGTTACTGTCTCCTTAATAATGGACTCTAACATTTTACCAACCACAGATGTTAGGCTAACAGGTCTATAGTTTCCAGCCTTCTGCCTACTACCCTTTTTAAATAATGGTGTTACATTAGCAGTTTTCCAATCTGCCGGGACCTTTGCTGAGTCCAGTGAGTTTTGGAAAATTATTACCAATGCATCCACAATCCCTACCGCTACTTCCCTCAAGACCCTGGGATGCAAGCCATCAGGTCCAGGGGATTTATCCGCCTTGAGTCCCATTATTTTACCAAGTACCACTTCCTTAGTGATTTTAATTGTATTTAGTTCCTCCCCCCCTAGAGCCCCCTGTTTGTCCAGTGTTGGGATATTCTTAGTGTCCTCTACTGTAAAGACTGATACAAAGTAATTGTTCAGTGTTTTTGCCATCTCCATGTTTCCCACCATTAATTTCCCGGTCTCATCCTCTAAGGGACCAACATTTACTTTAGCCACCCTTTTTCTTTTTATATAACTATAGAAACTTTTACTGTCTGTTTTTATATATTTTGCTAATTTACTTTCATAATCTATCTTCCCTTTCTTAATCAATCTTTTTGTTATTTTTTGCTGTCTTTTAAAGACTTCCCAATCTTCCATCCTCCCACTAGATTTGGCTACCTTATATGCCCTTGTTTTTAGTCGGATACTATCCTTAATTACTTTACTTAGCCACGGATGGCTATCTTTTCTTTTACACCCTTTTTTCCTCAGTGGAATATATTTTTTTTGGAAGTTGTAAAATAACTCCTTAAATGTACACCACTGGTCATGTACCGTCTTACCCTTTAATCTATTTTCCCAGTCTACTCTCATTAATTCCGCTCTCATACCTTCATAGTCTCCTTTATTCAAGCTCAGCACGCTTGTTTGAGATCCAACCTTCTCACCCTCTAATTGAATATGGAACTCAACCATGTTATGGTCACTCATTCCAAGGGGATCCTTTACTAGGACATTTTTAATTAATCCTGTCTCATTACACAGGACCAAATCTAAGGTTGCTTGCCCCCTGGTCGGTTCAGTTACATACTGCTCAAGAAACCCATCCCTAATACACTCAATGAACTCTTCCTCAAGGCTGCTCTGCCCAATTTGATTTGTCCAGTTAATATGATAATTAAAATCCCCCATAATTATAGCTGTTCCCTTATTACAAGCCTCAACTATTTCCTGATTAATACTCCGTCCAACAGAGTTGCAACTGTTCGGAGGCCTATAGACTACACCCACTAGTGTTTTTTTCCCCTTATTATTCCTTACCTCCACCCAAACTGTTTCACTATCGTGCTCCTTTGACCCAATATCATTTCTCTGTATTATAGTGATTCCTTCCTTTATTAGCATAGCCACCCCACCTCCTCTCCCTTCCTGCCTGTCCTTCCTGATTGTTAAATAACCTGGTATGTTTAATTCCCAGTCATGGTCACCCTGCAGCCATGTTTCTGTAATGGCCACAAGATCATACCCATATGTCATTATTTGTGCCGTTAACTCATTCATTTTGTTACGAATGCTACGTGCATTCAGATAAAGAACTTTCAAATATGTTTTGTAACACTTAGTTCCTGTTTTTTCCCTTTTTAGTACTTTACTTTTTACTCCATACCTTCTGTCCCTTCCTGACACATTCTGTTTTTTAATTCCCCCACTGCTACCTAAGTCTATGACCTTCTCTGTTGTCATTTCTATGATTTGCTCTCTAGAAACCTCCCCCCCACTAATTAGTTTAAAGCCCTCTCTACAGCCCTAGTTATATGATTCGCCAGGACTCTAGTCCCAGCACTGGCCAAGTGGAGTCCGTCCCAACAGAACAGCTCCCTCCTGTCCCAGTACTGGTGCCAGTGTCCCAAGAAGCAAAACCCATTTCTCCCACACCAGTCTTTGAGCCACGCATTTAACTCTTTAATTTTATTTATCCTAGCCAAATTCGCTCGTGGCTCAGGTAATAACCCAGAGATTATTACCCTTGAGGTTCTGTTTTTTAATTTGACCCCTAGCTGCTCATACTCCTTTAACAGAACCGTCTTCCTTGTCCTATCTACGTCGTTTGTACCAACATGGACCACGACAACTGGATCCTCCCCCTCCCACTGCAAGTTTCTTTCCAGCCCAGAAGAGATGTCCTTAACCCTGGCACCAGGCAGGCAACACAGCCTTCGGGACTCCCGCTCTTGACTGCAGAGAACCCTATCTATCCCCCTAATGATACTATCCCCTACCACTACAACATTTCTTTTTACTCCCTCCACTTGAATGGCCCCCTGTACCACGGTGCTGTGGCCAGGTTGCTCATCCTCCCTGCAGTCCCCGCTCCCGCCCTCACAGGGAGTAAGAACCTCGATCCTGCTGGACAAGAACAAGGGCTGCGTCTTCTTCAACACTACATCCTGGATCCCTGTACCTTCCTCATTCGTAGTCACACCGTCCTGTCCCTGACCACGGACTACATCTGCAGTAATTAACTTCATAGGTGTGACCATCTCCTGAAACATAGAGTCCAGGAACTTCTCCCCCTCCCTGATGTGTCGCAGTGTCCGAAGCTCGGTCTCAAGCTCCATAACATGGAACTTGAGTTCCTCTAGCAGCAAACACTTGTCGCAGATGTAATCACCGTTAGCCTCAATGGGGTTCACCGGCTCCCACATCTCGCAACAGTAACACATCACCTGCTCCATTCTATATAATTAATTTAATTTCTTATTATTAGTTATGAAGACCCTGCCCGGATATATATGATAATATCACACCACTATTCAATAGGACTTACCAACTTAAAGGTATGAAAAAGAGAAGGAAGAAAACCAACCAACCAGCTGATCACCAACCTCCTCCTTGAATACTGTCTGTGGAGCCTGTTTGGTTGACTCGTCTCGCTGCTCCGCCTCCGCAGTGATGTCTAAGCCTGGGAGTGGGGAACAAAACAGAGCAAAAAACACACCCTCACCTCCCACTTATCCGAACTCTCCCACTTAGCAAAACTCCAGCAGCACTCAATGCACAAAGCACTCCGTGCACCGCACTAGCCCCTCCCCTTTTATACCCGGATTCTACTTCCTGTTTAAACTGCCCAAGAGTTTAAAAAACCCTTAAAAAATTAAACTTACTTCAAATAATTGACTTCTTAACACACATGTAGGAAAACTGCTGTCGGAAAACCCTGCCAGCATAACGTCTGCTGTGGTGATGTCTGTTGGCCCTCCTCCGTCTGGCCATGCCCGCCCCCCTCTCCCAGCGTCTCAGTGCCCTTTCCAGATGATTCAGCAGCAGGACGTTCCCCTCCAATGCAGCCCCCATAATAAGTGCCCACAGGAAGGTTCCTCATTGTCAAGGCTCACCAACAACAAGGTGATGGTCAGAAGGCTGAAGATCGTCTGCCTGCGCTGGCTCAGTGGTCAAATGGCTCTCAGTGTGCAGCTCAGTAACTCTTTGTAGCTCTCAAGGAAGTTGTGCTCCAAAAATGGCTGCCGCTTTTAAACCACACCAGTCCCCTTTAAATAACGCTCCTCCAGCCCAAGAGCAACTTGGTAAGGTCCAGGTAAGCTGTCACTATTAGCGCCAGGCGCTACGGCGGGGGGCGTCACTGAATTTCCTGTCCGGGGCGCCCAAAAGGCGTTGCACACTCAAATGATGTCATAATCAGCCTGCGCCCATGAGCGTGTGCTAAGATTTAGCGCCGGCGCTAAATGCATGCTCAATATGGGGCGAGGCGCTAGGCGCCTTGCGCCCGCCTGGAAATTGGCTAGCACCCCACTTCTCGGCCTCTTTAGGCGTTAATCGGTGGCGCTAACAACCGAATTTCTCCCCCTATGATTCTATATGTCAAAGGCGCACACCCGCATACTCATTCACTCACTTTGGATCAAGTACTTTATTGGGTTGTGGGGGGGAAAGGTTGTATAACCCAGCAAATTACATAGAAGCGGCTGGAATGGATTCCAGGTGTGCGCATGTGTTTTGGGCCTGTATGTATCAGTAATACGGCCGTAAGTGCACTAAAAAAGGCCCTAAACCAAACCACAAGCCTCTCAATATAGACATGCATAATTCATCCATTTGCCAGCTGTGGTATTTGCACTGTACATCCGAAGTACTCCCCTCCCCACCTCCCCCTTGTTCTTATCTTGCACAAATAGCCAGAGTGTGTCTCTTCCATGGCTACATTCGCGCCTGGGTGTCCCTGGAGATGGAGCACGTTTGAGGACTTCGACGACCAGTGGGCACTGGACGGACTAGAGTGCTTCATCACCCTCAAAAACATAATTTTGATTTAATTCATTCAATTTTCCTTTAAATTTTGTTTAAGCTACAGTTTTATTGGTGTGCCCCCTTTAAAAGGGGGCACCTGCTGTCTCCTAATTGGTGATGGCACCAGCCATCAATTAAGTTTTTAAACCAAAAAGAGGTTGCACAAATAGCCAGAAACAGTTTGGGATAAGCAGACTGTCCGGGTGCAATGTATGCATAATATCACAGGGCTACATCTGAGAGAAACACTCCGCATTGCTCTGTACTTTGGTTTGGAGACTATTTCAACGTGCTGATTTGTTTCATTTGTGCATCAGTTACCCAGCTGGTCAAAGCAAAAAAGGCCAGTACTCATCACGAAATTCTCTCACAAGCTGTAACAATAGAGGGCCAGCAAGGAGATGGGTAGGATAATGGAGTTGGAAAAGTGGAGAAACAGTAAATTGCCTCAGAAAAATGTCATCAAAAGTAGAGGTGAGAGAGGGATAGGAATGAAGAGATGGCTTCAGCTACTACATCAGGAAATCGAGGTCATCGGGTCCTGATGACATGCATTCTAGCCCATTGAAGGAAGCCAAAGATGAGAGAACAGAAGAGATAGACCTCCTTAGATATGCAAAATGTACCGAGAGACTGGAAACTAGCCAATGTAACACCTCTTTTCAAGAACGGACAGAAGAATAAACTGGGTAATTATTAAATCAGTAACATCACTTGTGAGCAAACTCTTAGATAATTCAAAATAAAATTAGTTGGCATTTAGAAATGTGTGGCATAATGTAAGACAGCCAGAATGGATTTGCTAAAGACAAAGCATGTTTGATAAACTAAAGGAGTTTTTTTTGAAAAAATGACATTGAATAGATAAAAGGAATGCAGTAGATGTAGTGTCTATGGATTTTCAGCAGGCATTTGATAGGGTGTCTCACAAGAGGCTTGTTACAAAAATTCAGGCATGTGGTATAAGAGATAAACAGCAGCATAGATAGAATGTTGGTTGACAGACAGGAAATAAAGGGTTAGGGTTAATTGGAAAGGGGATAGGGAAAGAATAAAGAAAGATTGTTCCCTCTGGTTAGGGAGTCAATAACAACAGGATATCAATTTAAAATTTGTCACTAAAAGAGTGAGGAGAGAGGTTTGGAGAAACTTCTTTACACAGAGAGTTGTGGGAGCATCGAATGCTTGGCCACAAGGAGTAGTTGAGGCAGGGATCATTACATCTTTAATGAGAATAACTATTTGAAGCATTGGAAGATACAAGGCTGTGGGGAGAGGGCGGGGAACTGGGACTAGTTTTGGATTACTGTAGCAGAGAGTCGTCACGGACACGATGGGCTAAACAGCCTCCCTCTGCACTGTAAGCTTCTACGGTTCTGTCATTCCCAGTGAATGTTACTATCACAATGAAAAGCTGTTCCCAGGTTTCCACACCTTCAGAAATGTTACTTAGAAGGGCCACCTGAACATTGATTGAGAAATGAAAATGTTACATTGACCGGGGTGGGGGGGGTAGTTACTGTCCTGACGGTGAGGCACATAGTGAGACAGTGAAGGTATCTGCATCACACTAGTGTCCTGCCTTAACTGACACAGCTTGCCACTGACAACAAAGGAAAACCTTCTCAGTCCGCCGTTCGCATGCATATGTTGTCTCATCTCGGCTGCAGTCTGGCTTACGCTGAAGGGATAATTACTAGTCCTAGCCCCTTTAGGGCTACCCCGGATCAGGCATATTCCCCATACATTCAGGAACAACCTGAAGATGTTACCATCCTCCAGATAGCACCTTTAATAAGTTTAGCTAGACTGTAACGTTCCGGATATTATGAGGGTCCGTAAAACTCCCCTAGAATTCTGCAACTCCTCACCAAAGTGTGTACAGAGATTGAGTTCGCGAGTTTGATACAGAAGTCTTATGTGAGACAATTATAAAAATATATAGATTTATTAAAGAACCGAAATGTAATTTACAGTTGGTGAGTCAATCGCAACATTAACAGTTCCAAAAAGAGAGAGCTTACAATTCTATTATCAGAGAACCATACTCTCAAATCTTCGCTATAGTTTTACAGTTCTTAGTTTTCTACAGGATATCTACCAAAATCAAATATCTTTGATCCCCGAGGTACAAAGAGTTAGAGACTTACAGAACCGCATCTGAAGCTGAGAATCGCTTTGCCCGATTACAGCGAGTCTGTTATCCCATTTGAGAGTTCAATATTTATACCCTTTTCCAGTGGTATTTCCTTTAAGGTTTTCTGCTGATGTAAGCTAATTATCTCTAGTCATTTTTCTGCTGACCCCTGCAATTCTTACAGTCACCTCAGCTGGTAGCATTACAGAATTATGTCTCTTCAGGTGTTCTAAGTTTACCATTAAAAAAACGGTGTAACGGCAGGTGTGTTTTACTTGATGTCATTTTTACGAAGGCAGATGTTTCTTACTCTCATGTGCTTCTTTACGAAGTGTAAATTAGAACACCTTAACCAGAGTGAACCATTGTTTTGTTCCCAAAGGTCAGCCTTTTGGGAGCCTTTAACCTTCTGTTTCAATAAGGTTATTGATTCAGTGTCAACAACTATCTTATCTCTATAGCCAGAATGCTTTCACAGCTTTTTCATCGTTAGGTTTCTAGATTTCCAGACCCAGTTTGTCCTGTTTTAATAAGGCCAGAATTCTTTCATAGAATAGTGTATTTTTCTGAATAGCTTATATGGCTTCTTCCTTCACAAAGCCTCCCGACTCCCCAAAGCCTTTCCACCATCTACAAGGCACAAGTAAGGAGTGTGATGGAATACTCTCCACTTGCCTGTATGAGTACAGCCCCAACAACACTCAAAAGGCTTGACACCATCCAGGACAAAGCAGCCCGCTTGATTGGCACCCCATCCACCACCTTAAACATTCACTCCCTCCACCACCAGTGTACTGTGGCTGCAGTGTGTACCATCTACAAGATGCACTGCAGCAACTCGCCAAGGCTTCTTCGTCAGCACCTCCCAAACCCGCGACCTCTACTACCTAGAAGGACAAGGGAAGCAGGCACATGGGAACACCACCACCTCCAAGTTTCCCTCCAAGTCACACACCAACCTGACTTGGAAGTATATCACTGTTCCTTCATCATCGCTGGGTCAAAATCCTGGAACTCCCTCCCTAACAGCACTGTGGGAGTACCTTCACCACACGGACTGCAGCGGTTCCAGAAGACGGCTCACCACCACCTTCTCAAGGGCAACTAGGGATGGGCAATAAATGCTGGCCTTGCCAGCGACGTCCACATCCCATAAAAACGAATTTTTAACAAAATGAGATAACTCACCCAGCAAATGAGTATCAGATGGGCGTGCTGTAGTTAGTGAGCTGTGTGGCTCAGTCAACTTTACAACCTGTTTAAACCCTACTTTTTATCATCTTCAGGGATCGCGAGGAGACGGGGGCGAGGTTGGACCAAGGGGTGACACGGGGCCACCAGGCCCGAAGGTAGGCATCCGGATAGCTGGCACCATTCATTTGCAGATAGGTACTCAAATTAACTAAAGGCAGGGAAGCATGGAAGCATGAATATTAACATTGTGCAGGGCGCTATGCTCAATGTCATGACTGATTGAAAAGTAAGAAGGATATCAAGAGACTCTGCATGTGGCCAACTTTAGCAATATTTTATTTGGCACAAGCACAAAGCGGGAGGATAGGAGTCCTCTACATTTACATTACACAAGGCAAAGAAGCCCATTTTTTTAGGGTATCAATACCTTTTTTTTCCCATTATATTTCTCCCCACCAGTCTCTTGGTTTCATGTACCATCTGGGCATGTATTACAGAGGAGAGCAGCAAGACTAATCCCAATTGTCAAAGAGATGAGGAAAGATTAGTGAAATTCTCAGGCCAGCGAGACAAGAAGGCACAAATTAAATTGGGGAAAACAAATTGCAGAAATACTTCTCTTCTCAAAGGGTGATGAATGTTAGGACTGATCTACCAGGTTGTGGAGTCTAAGGTTAGGGGAGTTCAAGATGCCATTGGATGTGAGGCTAGTAGGAGAACAAGCACGATAGACCACTGGCCTTTTCTCCTCCATGATGTTATAACGTCTGCCTAGAAATTGGCTCGCACCAAGAGACCGACGTAAATTGGGCACAAGGAACGATCCCTGCACCGGAACAGGTAGTACCAAAGCTCACCTAATATTGGGCCACGGGCCTCATTTAGATGAGGCAAGCGAGATGCAGATGTCCACTGGGTCTTCACCAGGCAGCTCGCTGATGAAGAGGATTTCAATTTAGGGCAGCGGCCCTCCGGTAGGTCCTGGGAGAGGGGAGGATGTGATCAGAAAGGACAGGCGAGATTGGGAGGTGGGTGGGGGGATGCTTCGGGAGAGAGGGGGCGATCAGGAGACGGGGAAGCGACCAGGAGGGAAGGGCGATCGGGAAAGAGGGGGAAGCGATTGGGGGTGGGGGGGCGGGTGGAAGCAATGGGAGGGGGCTGAGTCGGACCAGTATTTGGTGTTCGGCTCCACAGTGGCGCTGGAAGATCCTGCCAGCTTTGCATTCAGGTAAATATATTTTTTTAAAACATACCTTTTTTGGTGGCGGCCTCCAGTGGTCCCTTTACAGTTAGACCTCATGTACTCCATGTATTCCTGGAGTGACTACACTTCAAAAGTATTTCATCTGCCTGCGATCATGAAAGGTGCTACATAAATGCAGCTCTGTCTTTCCTTTCAAGTGTATCGGTTTGTGCTGTCAATGTAACTTTCTTCTTCAATTTATTTTAAGGGTGACAAAGGAAGGCAAGGATTCAGCTTCCCTGGACCCAGAGGAGAACAGGTACATGGGTTTATTTCCTCATTCCTTTTATTTTCATCTCCTTCGTATCTCAGTCGTGTTATTCTGCACATTTTTACAAACAGGAACCCCCCATGGCCTCACCCCTCCCTACCTCTGTAATCTCCTCTGTTAAGTCTGTGAGTTGTTCAAGTAATTAATACTCAGACTTAATCAGTAACAATAAAACAGGTCTTTACTGGTTGGAGGTAGGGACTACACTGAATATAAGATTACTGCACAGTGCTTATATACCGGTGTGTTCACCCCCGGTATTACGTCTACAGCAGCCTGAGAAAGTAGTACATCTCTTAAGGTGGAACAGGCTTAAGCTCTCTTAAGGTGGAACAGGTTACATACACAACACTCCTCCCTTCTTAGCTTTATAGTCATCCCCCCCATTTAACATAACGTAATAACATATATACATATATAACTTCATGTTTAACGTAACATATCACAGATTCAGTCTCTGCGGAAAACAGTTCACAGATTCAATCTCTGTGGTGTAGTCGGTTCACGTTACTCATTCAATAGTCCTTTCATGGATTTAACAGCTTGAACTTCCGAACTGATTTGGCTCCGTTCGGAGGGACCACGTGTGTGATCTGGTCGAGGTGATAATGGTTCAGATGGGTCATCTTCTGTTTTTACTTTTCCTTTTCTGCTTCTTGGAGACTCTCTGGGCTCCATTGTCAGCTGCCACAGCTGCCAGCTGCATGCGCAGTTCCTCCTTCTCTTCCTCCTTTTTTCGTAGTAGAGCCACCTTCTCCCGATGTTCCGTAGACTTTCGGTGCTCCTCCATGATTTCTGTATGGTGGGAGTCGAAGTTACAAGTTGGGCAGGACAGGACATAGTAATATTCGGAGTCGTCCGACAGGTCAGCGAGAGGGTCGTCTATTTCCTCCATACCCAGCTGGACGTTAGCCAGCTCTTGTTCCAAATCCAGACATCGTTCCTGAAGAGACTTCTTCATGTGTACCTCTGCATCCAGCTTTTTCTGGGCTTTCAGCAAGTCATTTACTAGTGACCTCATTTGTGATTTTAATACTTCAACTTCCTTTGGAGATTGATTGATCGGACTATGCAATCCCTCTACCGGAGCAGCTGTTTCAGCGGTCTGTTGTTCTACATTGACGTGAGTCAGCGTACTTTTGGCATCCAATGGCTGCTCTGTTGCAGTCGTTTCAGTCTGTGTCGTCACATCAGCCATCTCAATGACTTTTGAGAGCTCCGAACCCTTTTCCTTTGAAGATCGCAGCTCGTGTTCAAGTTTTTCCCATTTCAGAGTCTTGTCCCTCAGCATATGAAGGAGTTGGCTGACCGTTAACTCTTCTGACACCAGATTATGGCACGCACCTTCAGAACCTGAATCAGCTTTGATTCGTTCGGCCTCCTCGCGCAGATGGTTGGTGTGCTCCTGCTCCATTTTCTCCATCAGTTGCTTCTGTTGCCTTTCCAGATTCTCCCACTCTGTAACAAAGAACTTTTTTATTTCATTCATCTCTTGCTCAAAATGGCGAATCATTTGTTCTAATTGCTGTTGTAGTTTGAAATGGAGTTGAGTTCGAGCCCAGTGTCCCTCAAAAATGTGCATATCAGTAGACTTGACAGACTCAGAATTCTCTGTTAAACTATGTTGTTGTTGCTCAGTGGAATTCTGTGCTGAAACTTTGTCTTTTGCACATGGGTTGGTCTTACCATCATCAGTTCTAGAGTCTGGGCTGATTATCTGCACCGAGTTCTCACTCTTTATGGCTTTTAGCGAATGCCAGTCCATATTTATGTTTCTAAACCACTCCCGGCCTAGTAGTGGTGGACCTCCCTCCGGTAGCACATATAAGTCCATTATTTGACTTCCTTCGCCCTTGTTGGCCACTGCAACCTTTATTGTCCCGATGGGGTACACTCTCTGCCCCGTGTAGGTTGTCAATATAATCTCCGTATCCTGTAGGGGAATATGTTGGAATAACCTTCTGTAATCTTTCTTATTCATGACCGACAATGCCGATCCAGTGTCCAATTCCATTTTTACTTGGACTCCTTCTATCTGAAGAGTAACCCAAATTGTCTGGAGGTCTGCACCCTTACCAACGTTGAGTACCCTTAAGCTAGCCAGTTCAGTACTGCTTAAGCCAGCCAGTTCATTACTGCTAGCGTCTCAATCGGACTCCTGTTCGGCCACCTTGTGTACTTTTGCATATTTTCCTTGCGGTGACTTCTTGTTGCTGGTCTTCTTCCCTGACCTGCATACTCCAGCTATATGTCCAAGCCTACCACAAGTTCTACATTCTTGGTTTTTAAACCAACACTGGTTCTGATCATGCGTTGTCTTTCCACAACGATAACATTTGCCAGAACTCACACCCAATTTGTGTGCACTGAGCTCCGGTGACCGTAGCTGCATTACTGCCGTGCCTCTCGCTGCGGCTTCGTGTGCTGCTGCCATAGTGACCGCCTTCTCAAGCGTCAGCTCATTCTCCTCGAGCAGTCGCTTTTGTGTATCCTGTTTAAATAAACCACACACAAATTTGTCTCGTAGTGCATCTGTCAGTCCCGTTCCAAACTGGCAATATTTCGCTAATTTACGCAATTCCAGCAAATATTCAGCATTGCTTTCATGCTGTAGCTGCCTTCTGTCGTAAAATTTAAATCGTTCCGCTAGCATCAGCGGCGTGGGGTTTAGATGATCTTTCAGGACAGTAACAATCTCATCTAACGTCTTATCCGCCGGTTCATCTGGTGATAACAGGTGTTTCAATTGCCCGTATGTCTTCGCACCCATTAAATTTAATAATGTTAGAGCTTTATCTTGGTCACGAATTTTATTGGCCTTACAATAATTTTTTACTCTTTCAACATATATGGCCCAATCTTCGAGGTCACTATCAAAGGTGCTAATATTCCCGTGTTTAGGCATTGTAGATTTGCAATTTCTCAGATTTTCTTTTCTTTACTTGTTATCAAAGATGGCGGCTTCCCGCTCTTGCCGTCGTCCTCCGCCCACAAAATGGCGGTTTTCCCACGCTTGGCGGTCTTCACCCGTCCCCCGACGCCGTCTCCCTTCAGCCCCCGAGTGCGGCCCTTATCTTCGCCGCGATCGCCCGAGTGCGGCCCTTATCAGCGGATGCGATCGCTGGATCGCGAAGTGGCTCCCGACCGAAGCGGCTCTCGGCCCTTATCTTCTGTGCGATCGATAGCCCGCGCTGTGCACCGCGGCTCTCGCACCTTGAGCTTCTGCAGCCACCGCGCCTTTCAGTCCGAGTGCGGCCCTTATCTCCTCCAACTTCCCCAGCCCTGTCTTTGCAGCCAACGCTGCTCGGCTTACCCACCACCGAGGTTTAAAAAGAAGCTGCAGGATGTCTTCTGTCCTCCAGTTTTCAGTCGCTGATGGAGGCTTCAGGGTCCTAATGCCTGTCGCTTCCAGTGGGGTGGTGAGATTTGAAACCTCTCTTCAACGTCCTGTCTGTGGACGAAGCCGCCGTGGAATAACTGCCGCAGGGTAAGAATCTGACTCGTCGCCAGTGTTAAGTCTGTGAGTTGTTCAAGTAATTAATACTCAGACTTAATCAGTAACAATAAAACAGGTCTTTACTGGTTGGAGGTAGGGACTACACTGAATACAAGATTACTGCACAGTGCTTATATACCGGTGTGTTCACCCCCGGTATTACGTCTACAGCAGCCTGAGAAAGTAGTACATCTCTTAAGGTGGAACAGGCATAAGCTCTCTTAAGGTGGAACAGGTTACATACACAACATCCTCCAGCCCCACAACGCCCCCCCCACCCACCCCAAGATATCTGCGCTCCTCTAATTCTGCCCTCTTGAGCATCCCTGATTTTAATCGCTCAACCATTGGTGGCTGATGTAAAAAGGAGTCTCACACATCAAGGAACTTTAAAGTAAGCTTTAAGCAACTTATAATTATACTATATACAAGAGCGGTCTTCACCATGCCTCTAGGAGAAGCCCTTTTACCATACTGAGCAGTTCAGTATTTATACTAGTCTAAACACAGGAAGTGACGTATGCACAGGAAGTGATGTATGCACAGAGTTCACAGTTCACAGTTCACAGGAAGTGATGTGCACATAACTTCATCCGGAAGTTATTATTATTACATTCTTCCCTCCTGCGAGATTAGAAGGCTGTGGTCTTCCTTTTATTCCGCAGCCGCCGAACGAGGAAGAGTCACACCCGTTTGGGTTCCCGTCGTAGAGGGTCTCTGGTCCGCTTACATGCTGTTGGCCATTGGTCAGAGTCTGTGTGGCCTGGATTACCCTGTGAAGGGTCGGGGAGATCATGGCTTCGTGTACGAGCCCCAATAGGTGCAGAGTTGGTCTGTCTCTGTTCAGAGGGAGGTGCAGAGCTGGTCTGTGGCGGATCAGTACTTTGGTGCGCGGTACTGGGAGGGTCGCAACTTTGCGTACGGGGTTCTACCGGCACCAAGCTAGTTGGTGTCAGATCAGGATCCTGGAGAGGGGTACCCGGTAGGTTCCAAGAGGCTCCTGGTAAAATACCATCACTCGATGTCCCACTAGGTCCTGGTGGGCAGGGAGCCAGATCCCGTAATGATACGGTAGATTCTCGGCCGTCGGGATATCATATGTATGCATAAGTGGGGTTGGCATCGGTTAGTTCGACCTCGTCTACGAGAGGGTCATTTTTAGACGTCCGAACGTATCTTCGGAGTAGTACAGGTCCAGGAGTAGTTAGCCATGACGGGAGGGATGTCCCATAAGATGAGCGATGCTGGAATCCAAAGAACCGCTCATGAGGTGTAGTATTTGTGGCTGTAGAAAGAAGGGACCGTATAGAGTGCAATGCATCCGGAAGCACTGCTTCCCATTGCTGGTTTGGTAGGCCCCGAGATCTTAAAGCAAGATGTACGGAATTCCAGATGATACCGTTATACCTCTCTACCTGCCCATTTCTGATGGGATGATATGGCGTCGTTTTGCTTGTAGCAATTCCCCGTTCTGAGAGGTAGTCCTTGAGTTCCCTTGACATAAAGGATGGACCCCGATCCGAGTGAATGTAAGCCGCCATGCCACAGAGAGAAAATACCTGCTCAAGGCAGCAGATTACTGTGGACGCCAGCATATTGGAGCAGGGGAAGGCAAACGGAAAACGTGAATATTCATCAATCATGGTGAGCAAATATGTGTTCCGAGTTGAAGAGGGCACTGGGCCCTTAAAATCGATGCTAAGTCGTTGCATCGGTTGGGTTGCGTGCATGAGCATACCATCTGAGGGGCGGAAGAACTGAGGTTTTAATTCTGCACAAAGCCAGCATTCTGAGCACATTTTCTATACATCTCCAGTAGAAAAAGGGAGATTCCGTGATCGTACGAAATGTAGCATGCGCATAACGCCAGGATGACACAATCCATTATGGACATCTATGAGAGTAGAGGACGACATAGTGGAGCAGAATGCTCGTGTGAGGGTATCCGGGGCCACATTCTCCTTGCCAGGTCGATAGTGAATGGTGTAACCAAAAGAGGCCAGTTCCATCCTCCAAAGCTGTATTTTATTATTCTTAATTTTGGTTCGTTTTCGATTATCGAGCATGAAGGCGACTGATCGCTGGTCCGTGATTAATGTAAAGTGCTGGCGAGCTAGGAAATGGTTCCACTTCCGTACCGCCTCTATGATGGCTGTGGCTTCCTTCTCAACCGGAGGATAATGTAGCTCGGCACCTTGTAAGGTCCTGGACATAAATGCTACAGGACGACCTTCCTGATTTAGAGTAGCCGAGATCGCCACCTCCGAGGCATCACATTCGACTATGAAAGGGAGATTCTCATCGATGGAGTGAAGAGCCGCTTTCTCCAACTGTTTTTTGAGAAGGTTAAAGGCTGCAACAGCCGCTGTTTCCAATGGAAATGATCTAGCATGCAGCAAGGGTTGGATTTTGTCTGAAAAATGAGGAATCCATTTAGCGTAGTATGCAAACAGACCGAGAGCCCGACGTAAAGAAGCCGGATTCTTAGGTGACGGGAGCTCTAGGAGCGGGCGAAGTCTTTCTGGGTCTGGCTTAATGATACCATTGCCTACGCAGTAGCCAAGGATGTTGATGGTCGGTTGCGACTCAACAGATTTAGATTCATTCAAAGTTAAGTTACGGTGATGGAGGGCATCCTGAAATTTTTGGAGGTTGGCGTCGTGTTCCTGTTGATCATGACCTGCAATAGTAATGTTATCAAGATAGGGAAAAGTGTCCCTTAAGTTTTCCTGCTTAACCAGGCCATCCATTGCCCATTGGAAGACAGCCACTCCATTAGTAACCCCGAATGGGAGGCGACAAAATTGGTACAGCCGTCCATTAGCCTCAAAGGCCGTGTACTGCTTATCTGAGACCTTCAAGGGTAACTGATGATAGGCACTTTTTAAATCGTAAGTTGAGAACACTTTGTATTCGGCCAGTTTATTAACCATATATCATCAATGCATGGCAATGGGTAGGCGTCCAAGTCAGTATATTGATTGATGGTTTGCGAATAATCAATGCATAGTCGTTGTTTGTGAGGTTTTAGAGGGTTCTTGACGATGACGACTTGAGCCCGCTAGGGCGACGAACATGGTTCGATGATATCCTCTGCTAAAAGTCGAGAGATTTCAGCCTCAATAAAAGATTGGTCTTCCTGACTAAAGCGCCGCGATTTCGTTATTATTGGTTTGCATCGAGGAGGAATATTGGCAAATAATGAGGGTTCATCAAGTGAAGCTGCTGATAATGCACAAAATGGTAATTTAGACAGTATATTAGAAATAGTAAGTCCAGGTTTGGATCCGCCGAACTCAATGGTGAGTTTCTTATTCTGTTTTTGAAAATCCAGCCCTAAGATGAGATCACTACATAAGTCCTTGAGCACCGAAAGTCGGGTGGAGGGATACATGCGACCATTAAGTGTCATATCAATAATACAAAAGCCGGAGATTCTGGTATTAAGTGATGACTGAGCCATCGCAATTGCCTGGTCCGATGGGAAGATATGTAGTTTCAATTTCGCAACAATCTGTTCTCTAATGAAACTATCAGTACTTCCTGAGTCAATTAAGGCATCTAAGGTATGCCCATTAATTGAAACTTTTGTAGCTGCATGAAACAGGTTCTGTGGGCAAGCAGCTGTAATTGGTGTGGTTGCACAGAGAGTGGCTGAAACTCTAGGTGTGCTTCTTCGGGAGAGAGCTCGAGAGGAAGCTTGATAGGTCCTAGCCGGAGCATCTTGATAGGCCCTAATTGGGGCAGTTCGGTAGGCCTTAGCTGGATAGGCCCGCAGAGGCTCTTGATGGGACACTTTGCAAAAGTTTGCCATTTTTATCGCAATGACTGCAGATCGCATTGCGAGCAGGGCAGAATTTCCTAGGGTGAAAAGAATCTCCACAAAAGAAGCATTCCTTCCTAGATTGCCAAGAGGCTGCTAAAGTGGGGTCATCCTCCTCTTCTTCATCAGAATTATCATCAGGATTAGATTCCTCCATGATAGGGTTCACCTGAGGCCACTTGAATCGTCTGGTTGCAGTTACAGCAGCAGATCGAGATCTGGGCAGCTGATAGAGGTCTGCATTTTTCTTTGCCAAATCCAGAGAACAAGCCAGGTCAAAAGCCTTTTGTAGCTCAAGTGTTTTACTTTCTAGTAGACGCTGGCGTATAAATGGAGAGGCAATCCCGCAGATGAAAGCATCACGAATCATTTCTTCGCGGTACAGCTCAGCCGAGGCTGCCTGAAAGCTACAATCTATGCTGAGCCTGCGAAGTTCTTGAAGGAATTCGTTAATCGATTCCCCGGCCCTTGTCGGGCTGTGGCCAGTAGATGTCTAGCATAGACCTCATTTGCGGTCTTGGCATATAGTTTTTTAAGTGCCCGGATCACCTCATCGTAATTATCCCATTCATCAACATATTCAAACACTGTTGGGGTCACATAGTTTATAAGTATCCTCAGTTTAGTAGAAGCATTCGCTTTACATTCATCAAGAAAATTCTCAAAAGTACGGTACCAATGCTTCCATACCCTGCCAGCTGCTGGTGCGTTTGGGTCCAAGTCCAGACGAGTAGGTTTAAGGATGTTTTCCATGATGGGTGGTTCCCTGGATCCTTAACTCCGAGTTTGTCCGAAGGTCTAGTATTTGTGAGTGTAAATACTAAGTTGCTTAAATTGATGTAAAAAAGGAGTCTCACACATCAAGGAACTTTAAAGTAAGCTTTAAGCAACTTATAATTATACTATATACAAGAGCGGTCTTCACCATGCCTCTAGGAGAAGCCCTTTTACCATACTGAGCAGTTCAGTATTTATACTAGTCCAAACACAGGAAGTGACGTATGCACAGGAAGTGATGTATGCACAGAGTTCACAGTTCACAGGAAGTGATGTGCACATAACTTCATCCGGAAGTTATTTATTATTATTACAGTGGCCATGCCTTCAGCTGCCTAGGCCCCAAGCTCTGGATTTCCCTCCCTAAACCTCTCCTCTCTACCTCTCTTTCCTCCTTTAAGACACTTCTAAAAACCTACCTCTTCTGACCAAGCTTTTGGTCACCTGTCCTAATATCTCCTTATGTGGCTCGATGTCAATTTGTGTTTGATAACGCTCCTGTGAAGAGCCTTGGGACGTTTTACTATGTTAAAAGCGCTATATAAATACATGTTGTTGTTGTTGATGTTGGGGCTGGAGTACTCAAACCATTTGTAACAAAATCATTCTAACAGAAAACCCTTTGACAAGATCTGCAAACTGTAAAGGGGGGGAAACCCCTTCAAACAAAATGTGGCCAATTACAGAATAAGTGACGTAAGCCAATGGCATTTTAACAACATGTACAACGCACATTTAAAGATTGGAAATTCTGCCATGTAATGGTGTAAGAACACAAGTCTCATTCATCCCAAGTGTGATAACTTTTAATCCTTTCATTGCAAATGGATTAGTGCCTCTGCTGTGACAAAGCCAACAATCGCACAATGTGTCTCCCTTCTTGATCATAGAATCATAGAATCATACAGCACAGAAGGAGGCCATTCAGCCCATCATGCCTGTGCCAGCTCTTCGAAGGAGCTATCCGATTAGTCCCACTCCCCTGCCCTTATATTTTTTTGGAGGCAGGGGATTCTCGATTGAGGCCAGCTAACTCAGCACAGACTGAGGCTTGAACCCGGGTTTGTCTTGATCTGCACGTTTAGAATTGGCACAAAACCGGGCAATCGAGCCATCAGCTGCTTCCCTTGTTAAATAAATCCCTTCAGACCCTATGAAGATCCTTTAGCAGTCCTTCACTGTTGAGTAACCAGTCTCTGAATGGAACCTGGCTTGAAGGGCAGCTAGTGACCCTTGCCTCATCAGTGGAGTGATGAAGACCTGCTCTGTGATATTAATAACAACCATGTCGACTGATCTCTTTGAAATTGCTAGTTTAACAAAGGCATTTATGGCTTCCATTGAAATAGGAGCTTCATACAAGCATGTTGATCGCTTGAAACTAATATCACACAGCAAGACTTCAACCCAGTTGACATCAAATACCATGAGGATTTGAGTTAGATCCACTTTAACATTCCCCTTCCTGTTTCAATAATATTAGAATTCTGTGCACAGTACTTTTTGTTAAAATGGTCACAAATCCGTTGCTCAGCTTGCTCCTAACCAATCAAATCCATTTCTTCCTTATTCCTAACCAGCCAGATTCATCGCTTTTCTCATTGTTAACCAGTCGTGACGCCCAATCAATCAAATCCACTTCTATTCTTAAGTGACCGAATCTATTACCCTTCACTTCCCAGTGCGTTTCTTCACTCTGTGATCTCTGGTAGGACTACGGCCGAACAGAAAGGCATTACTGTATGTCTCTTTGCTTTTCAGGGTGATGAGGGAGTGGAAGGACCAATTGGATATATGGTGAGTGAGGCCTCTGTTGGTTCGAAGCAGTGTGTGAGATAATATGTAATGTGATAGATCGTGCCGTTCAGTGTGAAACATGGCAAGCAAAGGATTGAGGAAACTACTGTGGTCATGACAAATGTTCTAGTAGATCTTGCTTTGGAACAGAAGGCTAGGTATTATAATCCAGTAAAGGCCTGATACACTAGCCTAAAATACAGTGTAAGTTCACTGGAACCATTAATAAACAGGGCAGAGTTCAAACTCATTCTTAAGAGCTTGCTGGGACTAATGCTTCTGATCTGCTGCACTCAGATTGAAGATTTTACCACCCATTCAAACACTTTGGCCTAGAAATTGGGCAGTGTAGGTCGTATGACGAAGGCCCCAATATGGTGGGCAGGGCGTCTATGCATATTTCCCTCTGGAGGTGTACTGCCCACCATGTTGGGTAAGGACAAACGAGAACTGTCCTTAACCCACGCCTGAAGCTGGTGTTAGGCCCTAACGTCAGTCTGAGGCCCCTTTCTGTAAGGTTGGTTTGGCCTCAGCAGCCAGCGACAAAGAAGGCAAGCAATTTACCTGAACGTTGAGCCAGGAGGAGCAGGTGTGGTCCTCCTGACCCCAGATTAAACGACCCAAACGCCGCTCCTGACACCCGTCCCGTAGCTCCCAGCCAGAACCCTAATCCTTGGCCCCAATCTCCCCTCTGTACTACAAAAAATATTAGGGCTTTAAAGGAAGTAGGTGAGAAAATTGCAGATGCTTTAGCCATAATCTTCCAAAGTGTTCTCGATTCAGGAATTGTCCCTTTTTTTTAGACTTTTCTTCTAATTCGTTCATGGGATGTGGGCATCACTGGCAAGCCCAAGGCCCAATATTTAGATAGACAACCTGCATGAATGTTCTTTGTAGTTTATTAACATCCTAAAGTTGTGGACAATCTAGAGCCGGTTGAAGAACAGGGTAGTAGGGAAGCCTATGACCAGGATAAAGATGGCACTTTGTCTTTATTTGGTGCAATGTGTACCTCCTAAGTGTATTCCTTATTTAATTTAAAGTTTTCAAGGTTATGAAAGGCAATTCACAAAACTTGATGTGGGTAAATTGTTCATTAGTGAAGCGTTCAAATCCCCGGTGGAACAAGTCAGAAATTAGGAATAAGAATTCAAGCAGAACATTTTCAGGTAAAAGGACGGGGATTGAGGGGTATGCCAAGAAGGTGAATAGATGGTTTGATCTGTGAAAAAGGAACAGGCTAGCTGGGCCTAGAGGGGATAATTTGTTCCTAACTGTTCTTATACCAGAAGCAAAATACCACGGATGCTGGAAATCTGAAATAAGATCAGAAAATGCTGGAAATGCTCAGCAGGTCGGGCAGCATCTGTGGAGAGAGAAACAGCGTCAATGTTTTAGGTCGGTGAGCCCTCATCAGAGTTTTGATTTATGAACAGTTCTGGCTGTTCTTTGAGTATTGTTCTTGAGCACCTCAGCTAGGCTGACACTTCGGTGCAGTACTGAGGGAGCGCTGCACTGTCGGAGGTGCCGTCTTTCAGATGAGACGTTAAACTGAGGCCCCGTCTGCCTGTTCAGGTGGCTGTAAAAGATCCCACAGCACTATTTCAAAGAAGAGTTGGGGAGTTTTTCCAGTATCCTGGCCAACGTTTATCTTTCAGCCAACATCACTAAAACTGGTTATTTATTTCATTGCTTTTGTGGGACCTTGCTGTGTGCAGTTTATCTGCTGAATTTACCTATATACCAGCGGATACACGTCAAAAGTAATCAATTGGCTGTGAAACTCTTTGGGATGTCTCGATCCCGTGAAAAGTTGCAATACAAATACAAGTTTTTTCTTTATTCAGCTGTTGAGTGATTTATTACCAACATCAGTGATGCCAAACCTAAATACAGCATCACCTTTCAGGTTTCCAAGGCAATGCCTGACTGTTAGCAGCAGAATAATTAGATAGCAGTTCATCCCATAATGGGTCACTTCACTGGGAAGAATGGAAATATGCAATGTATTGTAACTACAACATTCAGCCCTCTCCTGAAAGGCGTTTATGGGTGGACAGTGACATGAGTCAATATTTACTCAATACTTTGCAAGTTTGTTAGGAACATAGGAACAGGAGGAGGCCATTCAGCCCCTCGAGCCTGTTCCACCTTTCAATCAGATCATGGCTGATCTGAATCTTAACTCCATTTACCCACCTTAGTTCTATATCCCTTAATACCCTTATCTAACAAAAAAGTATCTCAGTTTTGAAATTTTCAATTGACCCCCAGCCTCAGCAGCTTTTTGGGGGAGAGTTTTCCAGATTTCCACTACCCTTTGTGTGAAGAAGTGCTTCCTGACATCACCCCTGAGCAGCCTGGCTCTAATTTTAAGGTTATACCCCCTTGTTCAGTACTACTCCACCAGAGGAAATAGTTTCTATCTTTAATCTTCTTAAACACCTCAATTAGATCACTCCTTGTATTCCTTTGCATATAGAAGATTAAGTCTATGCAACTGAAGTGCAGTCACTGTTGTAATGTAGGAAACGCGGCAGCCAATTTGCACGCAGCAAGCTCCCACACACAGCAATGTGATAATGAGCAGATTGTTGGAATGGTTTTGCTTGGATAAGACCCCTAAGGTTGTTTGGAGCCTTTTGTGTTGGAAGATGGGATGAAGAGTAGCCATTTAATAAAGAGCAAAGTTCAAACAGTTCAACATTAAGATTGTCCTTTTTTTCTTCAGGGTACCAAAGGAGAAATGGGACACAAAGGAGAACAGGGTGGAAAGGGACCCCCTGGTGAAGAAGTAAGTATTCTCCTTTTTCTTCCTATTACTTGATCTCGTTTCTCAGAATCCAGTCAACTGATCACTAGAGTTTCAACAAACTTCCTTCCAGACACTTGGTCAGTTGCAATGTTTAGCAACTTTTCCAATAATCAGTAGCAATACGTCACCAGTTCTTGGCCAAGTCATCGGTTAGGTACCTTTCCGTTGATAGTTCAATATTTCCATGTTGAAGCAATTACAAGTATAAATCATATGTACATATTTTTAATGTAAAAAAAGTCACTGTGATGCTCCTTTGCTTGTCGCCAGGGTGATCCTGGAGCAGAAGGTGAACCAGGAAACAGAGGGCCCTCAGGAGACCCAGGTCTGCAGGTAAGTGCGACTTGTCAGACACCTAACTAGGGGCTGAAAGTTGGAAGTGCTCAAGACCAATGTTCCTGTTAATTTTTTTTTTGGGTGCGCAGCCCATTCAAAATAACATGCGTGCACAGTTTTCCCAATTGAAAAGCTGGTGAGCCGGCTGTGTGGGAGGTCGAGAGCGCTGTGCAGCCGCACAGTTTAAAGGGAACATTGCTCAACATTTTGCAGAATACCGTGTGTTGTGTCACTGATTTTTATAAGCAGCAAACTGGCTGCAACGCAAGCTAAGGTGGGACATTTCAGATCAGGCACATTGCAGTTCAGCATTAACAGTGTGGCATTTTGGTTGTCATTGCCTGGTCATTCCCGAACATGGTTCTCTTCCCCTTGCCAATGTTTGTGCCTCTTCTCCTTTTGCCTTGGGCTGGGTTGTGCATGTCTGGACATAGAAACATAGAAGATAGGAGCAGGAGTAGGCCATTCGGCCCCTCGAGCCTGCTCCGCCATTTAATGAGATCATGGCTGATCATCCAAATTCAGTACCCGGTCCCTGCTTTCTCCCCATACCCCTTGATCCCTTTAGCCTTAAGAAATATATCTAACTCCTTCTTGAATATATTTAATGAATTGGCCTCAACTGCCTTTTGTGGTAGAGAATTCCACAGGTTCACCACTCTCTGGATGAAGAAATTCCTCCTCATCTCTGTCATAAATGGCTTTCCCCTTATCCTTAGACTGTGACCCCTGGTTCCGGACTCCCCTGCCATCGGGAACATCCTTCCTGCATCTAGTCTGTCTAGTCCTGTTAGAATTTTATGGGGGAAAAATTCAGTTGGTTTGCGCATTCCACTAGCGCCTTAAGAGGGTGCTAATGGGGCGCAAAGCTACCAGCGCCCATGCATGGCGATGTTTGCGCCGCTAACGAAATTAACCAGACATTTTTCAGCAGCGCTAAATACTACCGCCGCAATCTCCTGCGCTGGCAGATCGTGACGTCAGTCGAGTGTGCAACGCCCTGGTAGCACCCCAGACTGGATATTGAGTGGCACCCCCTGCTTTACCGCCTGCCGCTAGCAATGACAGGTTGAGGGTGTAAAGTCCGCGCCTCAATAATACACGGACTTCGGGAGAACAGTTTAACAGGTACTTTACTGAACAAGAGGCAGCTTGAAACTGAAACTACAGAAGCCTGCTAGGGCCTTTTATACAGGGGTGGTCACTGCCGGTACTGCAGTCTAAGACCAGTTATTCCCTTAAAGGGACATACACAACAATTCCTCCCCTTTTAGATAAACAGTACATAACATTCATTTAACAACTAAATAATAACTAATTACAATTACAATTTTCTCAGTAATATATACATCAACTGGAATAGTCATTTATAAGTTCAGTCTTTGAGGAGGCTTCCTGATCCGGACTGGATAGCGCCTTTCTCGAGTATCCTGTTCTGGCGGTGGAGTCATTTCTGGCTCATTGTCATTGGTTGGTTCGTCAACTTCCAATACCCCTGCTTCTGAGGTAGACGCAATCTGTACTTCGGGCTCATTACCAGGTGCACATGCTTGTGGTACAGGTTTGGCTTGTTCCTGTGACTCTAGAATCTGGTCAGCATGGCGTCTCACGATGCTCTCTCCAACGTCCACTGTGTACATTAGTGGTCCCTGCTGTGTGCATATCATGCCTGGCTGCCATTTTTCTGTTCGGTAGTCGCGGGCCAAGGCTGGTTGCCTGATCTTGAAGCTCCTGGTTGGCTTCTCATTTATGTGCTGGAACTGCTTATCCTCAACATCTCGTCTTATGTTTGGTTTGAGCAAATCCAAGCGACATCTTAGTCTCTGGTTGAAAAACAGTACGGCTGGAGTTTGGTTGGTTACTGCATGTGTCGCATTCCGGTAAGCAAACAGGAAGTTATCCACCTTGTGTTGCAGTGGTATGTCGTCATTATACATTGCCTTTATGGCCTTTTTAAAGGTCTGAACAAACCTCTCAGCCAATCCATTTGTGGCTGGATGATATGGGGCAGATGTGTAATGTTTCACCCCATTATTCTTCAGGAACCTCCGGAAATCCTCAGACACAAACTGTGGGCCATTGTCGGACCAGATCTGTTCTGGCAACCCATTCCTGGCGAAGATGGTCCTTAGGACTGCAATAGTTTTCTCCGTGGTGGTGGAGGACATTTTAATGACCTCTGGCCATTTTGAATGGGCGTCCACAGAGTCCATAAATGGACCAGCGAAATCAATGTGTACCCGTTGCCATGGAGATGAGGGCCACTCCCATGGATGTAGCGGGGCCTGTGGTGGAGCGTTTTGGAACTTCTGGCATCCTGTGCATCTCTTGGTCATATCCTCGATTTCTTTATCGATTCCCGGCCACCACACAAACGCCCTGGCTAGGCTCTTCATTTTTACCCCTCCCAGATGACCTTCGTGAAGCTCATTGAGTACTCTATCTCTCAACTTGGGTGGAATTACCACTCGGGATCCACACATCAAGGTTCCCCGGCACACTGACAGCTGTTCCCTCCTTGGCGAGAATGCTGGCAACAGTGAGTCGCCACATGCTGGCCATCCCTTCACCATCAAATCATAGACCCGAGAGAGTGTCGGGTCATTTCGGGTTTCCTTCTCAATACTTGCGTTTGTAACAGGCAAACATTCGACTATGGTCGCATGGAATATCTCCACCGGGTCCACTGCAGGTTCTTCTTCCGCCGTAGGCAACGGGAGGCGCGACAGCCCATCAGCATTTCCATGTTGTTTCGTACCTTTGTACTCCATGTCATACTGATGTGCCCCTAGAAAAAGTGACCATCTTTGCAGCCGTTGCGCCGTCATCACCGGAACGCCCTTCTTTGGGTTAAAAATTGAGACCAGGGGTTGATGATCAGTCAGTAGGGTAAATTTCTGCCCGTGCAGATAGTGATTGAACTTCTTCACCCCCCACACCAGGCTGAAGGCCTCCCTGTCAATCTGGGCATAGCTACGCTCGGCTGAGGTTAGCGAGCGCGATGCAAAGGCTATTGGCCTCTCTGAACCGTCACGGAATTTGTGTGACAGCACCGCTCCAATGCCGTAAGGTGACGCATCACATGCCAACCGAATCGGTAGTGTTGGGTTGTAGTGGGCCAATACTTCTTTTGAAGTGATTTGGCATTTACATTCCTGAAAGGCACGCTTACACTCATCACTCTATTTCCATGTTACACCAGTTTGAAGGAGGGCGTTCAGTAGGTGCAGAATTGTAGATAAATTCGGCAAGAACTTATGGTAGTAGTTCACCAGCCCGAGGAACGACCAGTTGTGACACATTTTCTTGTGCTGGAGTCTTGACTACAGCCTCAATCTTGTGCGGCGACTTATGCAACCCTTCCTCATCAATCATGTGGCCACAATACGAGATTTGTCTCCTGAAGAACTCGCATTTGGGGCGGTTGGCTCGTAGCCCATATTCCTGCAATCTCGTGAGCACCTGTTCCAGGTTGGCAAGGTGTTCATTGTCATTTTCGCCCGTAACCAGGATGTCGTCCAAATAACACTGGGTCCCCGGGATCCCTTGCAGGACTTGTTACATTGCCCTCTACCACATAGCCGGGGCCGATTCTACCCCAAATACCAGTCGATTGTACTGGTAAAGGCCTTTGTGAGTGTTTATCGTGAGGTATTTCCTAGATGCTTCTTCCACCTCCATTTGTAGATACGCTTGAGCCAGGTCAATCTTTGTAAAACGTTTCCCTCCAGATAGTGAGGCGAAAATATCTTCTATCCGCGGAAGCGGATACTGTACTGTGTGCAGGACTGGGTTCACAGTCACCTTGAAGTCCCCACAGATGCGAACCTTCCTTGGCTCCCCAGGCGTGCTGCTCAATGCTTTCTTCATTACAGGAACGATGGGTGTGGCCCACTCGCTCCAGTCCACCTTAGACAGCACCCCCGAATGCTCCAGACTCTCCAGTTCAGCTTCCACAGCTGGGCGTATCGCGTATGGCACCGGTCTGGCCTTGAAAAATTTTGGGGTTGCGTTATCCTCAATCTTTATGGTTGCCTTTACTCCTTTTAGTGGCCCAAGTCCTTGTTGGAACACCTCTTCCGCGTCAGATAGAATTTTTGACAGACGTCCAGGTGCGACGTCATCATCTTTTTTGTCAGTCACAGTTAGTGCCAGAATGGAATGCCAATCCAATTGTAGTCTTCGGATCCATTCACGTCCCAATAATGGTGGTCCTCCATCTCGTAGTATATACAAGTATTGTTTCTGTGTTTCCTTTCCGTTATATTCAACTGGCACCCTTATTTTTCCTCTGGGGTAGACCTCTTGCCCCGTGTATGTCTTCAATACAATGGACATGTCCTTTAAGGGTATGTGTGAGAATAGCCACTCATAGTCTCGTCGATTCATGACAGTTCGGGCTGATCCTGTATCCAATTCCATCTTCACTGGGGACCCTGCTATCATGAGGGTGACCCAAATGGTTTGGTGATCTTTTACGATCACGTTGTGTAACTTCAAACAAATTAGTCGCCTGCTCCCAGAGTCCTTATCACTCTCCTGATCTTCTGAACTACTATCTGTCAGTTTCTTTACTTTCCTGTACTGTTCCTTAGTAGTTCTTGTCGTGTTGGTCTTCTTTCCCGACCTGCAGACTCTTGCTAAATGTCCCATTTTCCCACATTGCCTGCATATTTTGTCTTTAAACCAGCAGCCCTTCTGCTCATGGGTTGTTCTGCCGCAGCAATAGCACTTTTCGGCTCCATACGCCATTTCGTTAGCGCTGTATTCTTGTGGTTTCTGTTGTATTTCAGCAGCTCCCCATGCTGCTGCTTCATAGGATACTGCCACGCTGAAAGCCTGTTCTAGCGTCAGGTCCTTTTTTGAAAGTAGTCGTTTCTGGGTTCCTTCACTCTGGAGCCCGCAGACAAACTTATCCCATAAGGTGTCTGCCAGTCCTGGTCCAAACTGGCAGTGCTTCGATAACTTGCGTAGTTCCGTAAGATAGTCAGCATTGCTCTCATCTTTGTGCTGGTTTCTTTTATGGAACTTGAATCTTTCTGCTATCAGCAGTGGCGTAGGGCTTAGATGTTCCTGTAAGATATGAACAATCTCCTCAAAACGTTTCTCCATTGGTTTAGCTGGGGTAATTAAATTCCGCAATAGGCCGTACGTACTCGCACCCATCAGATTTAATAATACCGACGCCCTCTTTCCATCAGCCACCTCATTTGCCTTGCAGTACACTTCAATTCTTTCCACATACGTGATCCAGTCTTCTACCTCGTTGTCGAAAGCAGTGATACTGCCACTTTTCGGCATCTTGGGCGATTTAAAATGGCGCCTCCCGCGCTTTTGCTTCTTCCCCAATGGAATAAAATGGCGCCTCCCACGCTTTTGCTTCTTCCCCTTACTGCCACGCTGCTCCTAGCATTCTACAGGGTAATGGCAGCGACCCGCAGCTTTGGCGCATCTCACTTTCCTTCCCCCCCGTTTAGTTTCTCTCCGCTGTCCTGTTCTCGAGCACCGACCGCGCCCTGTGCGCTCCACCCTCTCTCTTGTTTTCTTTTCCCGGCGATGCTGCGCGGCTCGATTTGTAGAGCCGCTCGATAGAGCTTGAGCCCGCCGCAGTCCGGAAGGGTCAGCGCGCTACCTGCTACCAGCACGATTCGCTGCAACCACAGACTCTCCCGCAATTCTCCAAACACCGATGGATTCTTCGGGCGGTTGCCCTCGGTCGACGTCCGTTGCTCAGACTACGACCTTCAAGGACCTTCCTTTCAGGCGAGATCCCCGTGAGATGATGCCACACTGCAGTTGAGTTCGAACTTACTCGTCGCCACTGTAAAGTCCGCGCCTCAATAATACACGGACTTCGGGAGAACAGTTTAACAGGTACTTTACTGAACAAGACGCAGCTTGAAACTGAAACTACAGAAGCCTGCTAGGGCCTTTTATACAGGGGTGGTCACTGCCGGCACTGCAGTCTAAGACCAGTTATTCCCTTAAAGGGACATACACAACAGAGGGGAGCGTTTTGCAGTCAGTAAGGGACTGGGGGAGAGCTATTTAAAGGCGGCCGCTTCCTGCATTTTTTTGTTGGTGACATTTTTGCACCACGCATTCAGAGAGAGAGAGAGAGAGAGTCTTCTGGAGAGATTCAACGCTGCGTGAAGGAGCATTGGTTGCTGAGCAGCACTTTGCAGGTTCATTTTGATTTGCCCTTGTATCGATTTAGAAGAGACTGTGGGGGCTGCACTCTGAGCTCTTTCCCTGGGCCTCTCCATTGTTCTTTCCAGCAGATTTGATGTACAGGTCTCTCCAGGCCGAGATTCAAGGCTGCAATGAGCAGGGTGTGGATGGAGAGCAAGATCGACCCTCCCCTTTAAGAACTGGTCGCCGCCAGTGTGTCTGTGTTCCATTGCTGGCTGACATCACATGAGCTTCGCCAGCGCTCTGAGGTAGCGCCTTGCTCCTCAGCCTTTGCACCTTAAGACAGTTGTGCAGCGCCTGATTTAGCGCTCCAATCACCTCCAGGAGTGATAAAAGCCAAGTTTGCAGTCGGAGGCGATAATTAGCGCCAGGCACTAATTTTTGCGCCCGGCCGATAATTGCGCCCCAAACGGGGCGATACTGAATTTTTCCCCCTATAAGTTTCAATGAGATCCCCTCGCATTCTTCTAAACTCCAACGAATATAAGCCCAATCGACCCAATCTCTCCTCATACGTCATTCCTGCAATCCCAGGTATCAGTCTGGTGAATCTTTGCTGCACTCCCTCCATGGCAAGAACATCCTTCCTCAGATAAGGTGACCAAAACTGCACACAATACTCAAGGTGTGGTCTCACCAAGGCCCTGTACAACTGCAGCAGGACATCCTTGCTCCTGTACTCGAATCTTCTCGCTATGAAGGCCAACATACCATTTGCCTTCTTAACCGCCTGCTGCACCTGCATGCTTACCTTCAGTGACTGGTGCACAAGGACATCCGGGTCTCGTTGCACTTCCCCTTCTCCCAATCTATTGCCGTTCAGATAATAATCTGCCTTCCTGTTTTTGTCACCAAAGTGGATAACCTCACATTTATCCACATTATACTGCATCTGCCATGCATCTGCCCAATCACCCAACCTATCCAAATCATACTGGAGTTTCTCGGCATCCTCCTCACAGCACACACACCCACCCAGCTTTGTGTCGTCTGCAATCTTGGAGATATTACATCTAGTTCCCTCGTCTAGATCATTAACATATATTGTGAATAGCTGGGGTCCTAGCACTGATCCCTGCGGTACCCCACTAGTCACTGCCTGCCACTCAGAAAAAGACCCGTTTATTCCAACTCTTTGCTTCCTGTCTGCCAACCAGTTCTCTATCCAAGTCAGTACCTTACCCCCAATCCCATGTGCTTTAACTTTACACACTAATCTCTTTTGCGGGACCTTATCGAAAGCCTTCTGAAAGTCCAAATACACCACATCCACTTGTTCTCCCTTATCTATTCTACGAGTTACATCCTCAAAAAATTCCAGTAGATTAGTCAAGCACAATTTACCTTTTGTAAATCCATGTTGACTTTGTCCGATCCTGTCACTGTTTTCCAAGTGCTCTGTTATTACATCTTTTATAATGGACTCTAGCATTTTCCCCATTACCGATGTCAGGCTTACCAGTCTATAATTCCCCATTTTCTCTCGACCACCTTTTTTGAATAGTGGGGTTACATTAGCTACCCTCCAATCCATGGGAACTGTGCCCGAGTCTATAGAATTTTGGAAGATGACCAGCAATGCATCTACTATTTCTAGGGCCACTTCCTTAAGTACCCTAGGATGTAGATTATCAGGCCCTGGGCTACCTCAACCTTTGTTCAGTTGTCAGCCTGGACAGTGAGTGCTTGATTTTAACTCCCGGCCGGGATCATGGTAAAGCTAAGAGGCGAGAGAACACTGCCCCTGAGCCAGTGGTCTCTCCGTCTGGACTCGGCTACCCTGCTGGATGTCAACCCAGTATTTAGAGACCATATTCTGGTCTCCACTTGCTGGGACTGTCTGGAGTGGGACTTGAACCCTTCACCTTCTGACTCAGAGGTGGGAATGCTACCACTATACCAAAGGCTCACGATACCCCAGAAGAACTAAGGCCTCATTTGATGCCCCTACCACCACACCAGCTGAGGTCAGCTACCTCACCACAGGCCAGGGATCAAGCCTGGCACTTTGCTGGCCTATAAAGCTCCACGTACTCCCCAGATAAGCTTGCTGATCCATCAGAAGAGCTTGTTGCTCATTTGAGTTGAAGGTATGGGATCTTCTCTCGAGGTCCTGTTTCGTGACTCAAATTGTTGACCCACAGCCTGGAAAAATGTAACCACTGTATCCTGAATGTTTGCAGGAAATGGTTGCTGCAATCTGCAGTGCAAATGTGAAACATTCGGCAAATGGAAATCGTAACTATAGTTACACGAAATATGCTTTTGCTCCCGCCCCCATCTATCAAAACAAAGATCTTAGCCTGCAGATGTCTGAGGGTCAGTTCCATGGTCCTCACTCCCAGCAGGGTAATCGCGTTCGCAGGAAGTGCAGGTTCAAAAATCTGGGCCACATTCCCAACTACCAGTGGATAATGGGGAATAAGACTTCCCCAAAGGTGCGGGGTAGGAGGAGGAAGATGTGACAAGTTTGTGAGTGAACATTGTCAGACTCCGAATACACAGAGGCATTTCATGTAAGTTGGCCAAAGCCTCAGTGTACTAGCTCCAGGGATTTCCCGATTCCAGAGTGAAACCCTTCCTCCGGATCTCACACAGACCTCCAGGTGGTTCTCCTAGGATTCTTCAGGCCTGGATCCCTATGGATTATGGTCATAAAGGGGCTGGAGCTACATATGAAAATTCTCAACCTCTAACCCTAGGCTGGTTACCGAAGCACAGTGGAACCCTTGTTTAGTACGCCAGGCGCAGGCCAGAAGGTTGCACTTCAGGTCCTCTCTCCAAATCCACCATGAAGGAGATGGCCGGTCACACCCCTTCCCCGAGTGTGAGCAAAAATGGATGGACTCACTTAAGCACCGAATTTACCACAGCTGTAATCAAGTTTTCTACCAAACCCCATTGGGCAACTTTGGTTTACAGCACCAGGTCATCGCTAAAATCAGATTTTGGGGGGATGGGGGTGGCATTTTGCAAGGTCAATTGGACCAGTCAGATTGCAGCAATAGGAGAGTACATATTAACGGAAAAATGAGGAGCAATCTATCGGGTCGGTAATCTATCTCTTTATTTGGAACTAATTGTGTTTCTTCTTGTTCTTTTGCAGGGTCCTCACGGGCCTCAAGGAGATGCTGGCCTAACGGTAAGCACCGTCTGTCGAGCGCGCTTCGTGTGTGCAGGGTCGAGGGAGCTATCCCTGCACTAGGATCGCCAACTCTGGTCGTACGTATTCCAGGAGGTTTCAGCACATGATCTCCTGCCTCCAATGAACCCCCCCCCCCGCCCATCCTCCCGCCATTGTTCACCCAACACGCCCATCCTCGCTGTGCCCCGCCTTCCCATGCCGATTGGAAAACAAATAGACTCTTCGCATATTCTTGACTGTCACTCAAACTGCCATTTTCCCCAACTCCAAAACTTTTACAACTAGTAAACAATATTGTTCAAAGGAAATGGGAAACAAAAACACTTTTTTAATGCCCCTGTGATCTTTCTCCTGGGTTTTGCTCTTAGCAGTGTCCATGAGATTGATCTTCAATTCCTGGAGACTCCAGGACAATCTGAGAGGGCTGGTAATCTTACCTGTGACTGAATGAGAAGGCTCGAAGCGCACCCGATTTTGGGCCTTGGGCCTCACTACCATCGAGCCGGCGAGCTGCCTGCTACTGTCCGCCGCTCGATGGTAGTGAGGCGAGGTAGGATGGAAGAGCGAGCCTCTGCGGCGCTGGATTGTCCTAGAGTCTCCTTCAGGAGTTGAAGATTAATCTCCAGGACACTGCTGCGAGCAACCCAGGAAAAAAATCATAGGGGCATTGAACAAAATTGTTTTTTTTTCATTTTCTTTGAACACTTTGATTTATTAGCTATCAATATATTGGAGATGGGTGGGGGGGGAGGCTGTTTCAATAACAGCCAAGATTAATCCAATTGGATATCAAAAAGTCCCTTTCCAATTGGCCGTGGGAAGGCATTGTACCTGGAGGATGGACCAATGGCGGGAGTGTGGGGTCGGTGGTTCGTGGTGGGAGGTCATGTGATGAAGCCTCCAGGAATACGGCCAACCAGAGTTGGCAACCTTAGAGTGAGCACCTTCAGGGAAAAGCAACAACAGGTGTCAATAAATCATCTTCACGGTCTCCATTTAACCAGATCATGTGCGCAAAAATTCTTCCTCTTCTGCAAGTTTTCACAGTTTGCTCCCTCGGCTCGGTTCTTTGTCGAGTTTCTGAGTAAGGCTCGGGGTTAGGGTGATGTCTCCCTCTATTATTTTTCCTGACCTTCTCTTCATTTCCTAGGACTGCGATGTGATGACTTATGTCAGGGAGACGTGTGGATGTTGTGGTGAGTCCATTTATTTATGTCAAAGCACTCCATACACGATTGGAACTCCAGAGGCCTTGTTGACTACAAAGTGAAAATATCTGATGGCCAGTGCAGTTGCCATGACAACTAGTAACCAACATGCTGATTGAAGTCACTTATAAAGGACTGGTTTACGGCTGGGTGCTTTGTCAGTTGCAAGGTTCAAGCCTCAAAATACATTTAATTGAAACCCGACCGCCAGTATAAGGCCCGATTTTTGCAAAAGCCACTCCCAGCAGGGAGCCTTGCCCGATGGGAGCGTATATCAGCAAATCGCGAGGAGTGTGCCCGGCAGTTTCTCGTAGGGTTTGCCTGGTTTGGAGTGCACTTTCTTTTCCTGGAACCACACACCCACTAACCTAAGACCAGGCAGCCAAGGATTAGGATCCTCAAATTAGGTATCCCGAGGCACCACTAAATGTAACCACCTAGAACCATGTGCCTAACTAGCATGGAGTACTGGTTAGCTTCTCGTCTGCTTATCCAGTCGGAGCATTGGCTTGCAGCTTTTCCCGGAGCCAATTGGGAAGAATCCCAGCTGCCAATGGCAGATGTAGCCTCCCGGATCCCGCGGATGTAGCCTCCCGGATCCCACGGATGAACCCGCCAGGTGGTCAATCATCAACAGCACTCTCGAGAACCTTGGAAACAGGTATTGGGTTACCAAGCCAGTCACAGATTGCCCACTCTTTTCCAGTCTCCCACCATCAGGTGTGTCCGCTTGCAGCCAATGCAACCCCAAGGAGATCCCTTCTAGCCTTCCCTGCCTCCCAAGAGGAGAGTCATGATATAGTGCAAGTGCAGCAAGCTTTGAAGGAACAGATGACTTTGGACTTGTGGTTCCCAAAGCTCTCCACCACTAAGGGTTTTCCTCACCTCATGTCTGGGTCTGTTGTAGACTTATTGATAGAGATTGATTGCTATGATTAGCAGCTCCATTATTATTGTATCTTCCGACTACTAGGATGGTAGAAGGCCAACTAGATAGATCTTAGTCTTTTACCATCCAGCAAATGCTGTGTACCTATGTTCCTGTTTTTCACTAGTTGGTCCGTTAGTTAAAGGGTCAATAGAGTGGATTCATTGACCTTGGATCAGTCTGGATTTTGGATCATCTGACATTCTCAAAGTCTATCAAAATGCTCTGCAGAATTCCTCATTTGGTGTCTAAAAGTAAAAAGCATTGAGCACAATTTAAACTCCCTCTTTTTATTTTCCATTCCTCTCCCTTTCCTTTTTCCCCAATATGTTTCAGACTGTGAGAAGCGGTGTGGGCCACTGGATATCGTATTCGTGATTGACAGCTCAGAGAGTATTGGGCTGACCAACTTTACCCTGGAAAAGAATTTTGTCATCAACACTGTCAGCCGATTGGGCACGTTAGCCAAAGATCCTAAATCTAATACAGGTCAGCAATTCAGGGAAAGGTCACCCTCTATATAACCCTACTTCCTGTTCAGGGTTATGGGAAACTTTCTTCACTAGACCATACAAATGTTTGTAATCTTTTAAAGGAACCCCTTGTCCCCACCCCCCATAATTTGGATGCAAGTGGACTTGTTGAAAAATAGTCACCATTTTATTTTTATTTATGTATCTTGAATACATGCAGCTGGAACTTTCTTCTTTTAAAATTCAACATGATGTACTATTGAACTGATTAGGCCTATTAGGGTAACAGTTGCCTGGCAACCCTGGATCTGAGACTGGTAGCCACAAGTACTCTCAGATTCAAGATGGCGACCCAGATTCAGAAGCACACTGTGCGCAGTTCAGTTTATTTATTTGACATAGTTCATGTTTACAATTTGTTTTGTGATTTTTGGAATTACTGTCCTTTCTCTGCACCCTGCACCAAGCAGGTATGCTGCCATAGCACAGCCTAGAACCTATCAACAGTCACACCACAACAGCCTATCATAAGCCGACACTCACTTTAAACATGCTCAAACAAACAATTGCACCTTACAACTTGTTCTTGGTCGCGTGTGCACTCAGATGCTACAGTGGCACGCTACACACAACAGCCTGCAACACATTCATGTACACACTCTGACCCTCCTCCGAGCTCGCGCCGGAAACCATTGTGGACCCTCGTACTCCAGTCCGACCTCGTGTTGATTTCACATCCTACAACTTGCTCACACTCGGAGCCCATCACCAGCTCACACTCCCTCCAGTTACAGGTGTCAACCTACACGGTCTGCCCTCCTTCCATGATTGGTCAGTCTGAAACAATCCTTTTGTGTGCCATACCATCTTGTCTATCTCCTTCATTTGTGAGCTATTAGCCTCCTAGCCTTCCTTTCTGTGCACCCCCCCCCCGAATGTGAGTATTAAACGGGGTTTGATCAGCCCCTGCAGGTAGAATACGAATACCCCTCATACCTTTTACCCTGTACCTCCCCAGTTCTACATGTGTGGTATCTGTTACTCTGTTTAGCCCCCAGTGATCTGTGGAACTTCCAAAGGTCTGTTTTACATTTAACTCATGAAGAATGTTGAATTGCAGGAGCCCGTGTTGGCGTTGTCCAGTACAGTCACGAGGGAACATTTGAAACCGTGCCACTGAATGATCCAAAAATCAACTCGCTCTCAGCTTTCAAAGATGCCGTTAAGAAGCTGGAGTGGATAGCAGGCGGGACGTGGACCCCCTCTGCCCTCAAATTTGCGTATGACACGCTGATTAAGGCCAACAAGCGCGAGAAGGCAAAGGTCTTCGCCGTGGTGATTACAGACGGCCGGCACGACCCGCGGGACGATGACACGCTGCTCACTTCCCTGTGCAAGGGCGATGTAATTGTGAATGCCATCGGCATCGGGGACATGTTTGCCAGGCAACAGGACGACGAAACGCTGAGGTCGATCTCCTGCAAACAGGACGGGCGGGTGCAGAAGATGAACCTCTTTGCGGACCTGGTGGCTGAAGAGTTCATTGACCAGATGGAAGAGCTGTTGTGCCCCGGTAGGTCCAGCTAACGGGAAATGGCCTCCATTCCCAAAGCTATCCTCAAGAAGCTTGACTTCCTCCTTTGTACCAAATGCTCCTTTTCCCTTCAGCAACTCTTGTATCTCTATCAAGTTCAAGTTTCTCCATGAGTAGACCATTACTGCAAATTCTAGACCAGCTCTTCCTCATTCTTTACCCAGAGAGTCATTAGAATGTGCAACTCGCTACCACAAGGAGTAGTTGAGGCGAATCGCATAGATGCATCTAAGGGGAAGCAAGATAGACACATGAGGGAGAAAGAATAGTAGGATATGTTGGTAGGGTGGGAGGAGGCGCGTGTGTGCAGCATAAAAACCAGCAGAGACTAGTTGGGCCGAATGGCCTGTTTCTGTGCTGTAAATTGTATGTAATTCTTCTCAACAGGATGTAAGAAAAGGCTGGTCATCTGGTAGATGACAACTCCCTCACTGCTTGCTTCTCCCTAACGCCCCTCTCTTGTCTTGGTTGATACCAGCACTCCTCACAGTCTCCAACTTGAACTCCTCTCACATCAGCCGGTAACTGAGGAACTCCTTACCTCCCTCACTCTTCCCTTCCTTCAACATGCTGCAGGCTTTTAAAACTCCTATGCTTGGTGCCACCGATCAAAGCTTCCTAACTTACCTCACTTTCTCTCCGTTTCGGTAGCCTTCACGGTGTCCTGCGACATACGTCTTGGCCTTTTACCTGTACATATGTCCTGGAATGGATGAGCTAGGATGGGGGTCATAAGACCATCCTTCTTCGTATCTACTTTGTATAGCCAGGATCTGCTCTTAAAGCTGTACTACAAAACATTGCGCAAAGCTAGAAGGGTTTTTTATATATATAAAAGGCCAGCTATCTTGGTATCAGCCCAAATTCTCTGCCAAGGCATATTCATAAAGCATGGGGCCTGGGAGCAGGTCGTCACTGTGGGGTTTCCTAGTTAGGAAATGGTGCATACACCATGCCAGGGGGAGCCTGAAGCAGGCATCAAATGACTTTAATTCAGGATATGTTATTTTTTTAAATTTGTTTTTAGATCCTTACTACAAGTGTAACATTTTTCATGTCTTGCTTTTTCTTTCAGACCCTGAGATTATCTGCCCTGATCTCCCATGTAAAGCAGGTAGGTTTCAAATACATCAAAACACATTGAACAGCAGGATCTCTCGGAGAGCTGTTTCATTATATGGAGACTGGAGGGAGACCATGCGTAAACTGTATATAGACCATGCAGAGATGGTATTTAGACTGTATATAGACCATATGTAGATTGTATGTAGAGTTTTAAGACTTGTTAAAAGTAACAGGATGTCTTTCTCTCCGCACCCCCCCCCCCCCCACACTCCTCTCTCTACCGTGCCGAGTCCTGAAGGAACTATTTGAAATCATTTTGGCCGAATAATAACAGCAGAGTACTCTAGAAATATAAATATTAAGGCCCCTTCCCGACAGGGGATTGTAGAGAAACTTAGCCTGAGATTCCTTATTTTGAATAAGGAGGAGAGAATGCTCGTGTCTCTCTGTGTAATGAAGAAGTCGCTAATGGAAGTGCTGGAGCCCAGAGTTGTCAAACCCACCAATTCCAAGTGGGGGACCGTCAGTTATGGTGCAACGCTGTTGATCTCCTGTTTTTCGTGGCCAGTAAAATTTTACCCCAATTAGTCAGTCGGGGCAAATTAATGAAATCTCCAGGTGGTACAAGCCAGACAGAGTGATGTAAATGAGGTAGGAGTGGGGCGTTCACAGATCCCACCTCCATTTTTCTGGACACCTATTCACAGAGGCGCCCGGAAAAAGTTGGCGCTGCATCCTTCCCCTGAACTCTGCTGACTAGAAGGTCCTAAAGGGGCCCTCGGGACAGGCTGAAGATCTTCAGGTAGGCCACAATTTTTAATTTGTGCCTCCCCACAGGATATCAGCACTTCAATTGGGGCCTTCTTTCTGACTTCCTTCCTTTTGGTCGGTTTTGACTTTTGAGTGACCGAAAATGCACAAGTGACGGGCACAATGTTTAACACAACTTTCTGGCTGTGCATAGCCCACAACAGAATTTATTTTGAAATTGCTAGTCTGTGGAGTGCACAGACCGGCCGCCCATTCCCAATGGCGAAGGGGGGGGTCCCCATCCCACAATTTTTTTAGGGCCCAGGCTTGCTTAAATTAGGCCGGCAGTCTGCGGGGTGCCAAGCAGGCATCCTGACGCAGTTCTTCAGATTGAGGCCTCAAGGTCATGCCAGGGCAGCCGTTGGCAAGGTGAGTTACAGATGGGGTGAGGGGGTTTGGGCCAGGGGGGTTGGGGGGGGGGTGGGGGTGGTGGGAATGGTTTTCAAACCAGCAGTGGCTCAAATTATTTTTGTGTGCCCCAGAGGAACACTCCTGCTGTTCCGGAGCCCACAAAAATAATTCAACACTTGCCTTTGCTGGGCCTCTGCTCTTCCATCGCTCATGGGACTGGTCAGAGGGCGCACATCGCAGGCTCCAACCAGTTCCAACCTAAAATGGCAATCTGAGTGCCACTTGCGTCATAGGACCCCGGTTTCCTATATTAAAAGGGGCCGATCGCCTGAAACAGGCGGGTGCTTTACGACACCTGGCAGTAGGCCCCTTTCAAAATGGAGCTGGCCACGTTACCGGTGTTGATGGGGAGGTAGGAGCCCAACCCCTTTCTGAGGCTGTTACCACCCCATTAACACCAGATGAGGGAAGTGAAAATTAACCCCAAGTAGCCATCACTTGTTACTAGCTGTCGAAATACTGGCTGGCTCAGACCAAACCCATGTTATACAATGGTATCAGAAAACACTGGAAAAACTCAGCAGGCCAGGCAGCATTCATGGAGAGAGAAACAGAGTTAACATTTCAGGTCGAAGACCTTTCATCAGAACGACGAAAGGTCTTCGACCTGAAACGTTAACTCTGTTTCTCTTTCCACGGATACTGCCTGGCCTGCTGAGTTTTTCCAGCATTTTCTGTTGTTATTTCAGATTTCCAGCATCCGCAGTATTTTGCTATTATACAATGGTATATTTGTCCTGCCATAGCAGAATTGGGAGCTATGCTTGGCTACCATGATAAGTCCAAATTGCTGAAGTCGGCTGGCCACAGGCTGTAGAAAACCGCTAGCTGCCTTCATTGTCCTGCAATTATTGTTTCTTTTGTTGGGTTGGAGGCCAAAATGCCACCTCTTTTGAATTGCCTCTATCGCTGGAAGGTGTTGCTCGTCGGATGTGTACTTGCAATAGTTGGGAGATAGTGATCGAGGTCACAAAGTTCCCACTCCTGTTTTCCCTCAGACACCAAGTGGGAGGATGGAGGGGGACTGATGTTCACTCCCTTCAGTGGAATGGACAGCGTGGATAGATATAGCCCCTTGGACCATCAGTGGAATGGACAACATGGATAGATATAGCCCCTTGGACCATCAGTGGAATGGACACCATGGATAGATATAGCCCCTTGGACCATCAGCGGAATGGACACCATGGATCGATATAGCCCCTTGGACCATCAGTGGAATGGACACCGTGGATAGATATAGCTCCTTGGACCATCAGTGGAATGGACACTGTGGATAGATATAGCCCCTTGGACCATCAGTGGAATGGACACCATGGATAGATATAGCCCCTTGGACCATCAGTGGAATGGACACCATGGATAGATATAGCCCCTTGGACCATCAGTGGAATGGACACTGTGGATAGATATAGCCCCTTGGACCATCAGTGGAATGGACACTGTGGATAGATATAGCCCCTTGGACCATCAGTGGAATGGACACCGTGGATAGATATAACCCCTTGGACCATCAGTGGAATGGACACTGTGGGTGGATATAGCCCCTTGGACCATCAGTGGAATGGACACTGTGGATACATATAACCCCTTGGACCATCAGTGGAATGGACACTGTGGATAGATATAGCCCCTTGGACCATCAGTGGAATGGATACTGTGGATAGATATAGCCCCTTGGACCATCAGTGGAATGGACACCGTGGATAGATATAGCCCCTTGGACCATCAGTGGAATGGACACCATGGATAGATATAGCCCCTTGGACCATCAGTGGAATGGACACCATGGATAGATATAGCCCCTTGGACCATCAGTGGAATGGACACTGTGGATAGATATAGCCCCTTGGACCATCAGTGGAATGGACACTGTGGATAGATATAGCCCCTTGGACCATCAGTAGAATGGACACCAAGGATAGATATAGCCACTTGGACCATCAGTGGAATGGACACTGTGGATAGATATAGCCCCTTGGACCATCAGTGGATTGGACACCGTGGGTAGATATAGCTCCTTGGACCATCAGTGGAATGGACACTGTGGATAGATATAGCCCCTTGGACCATCAGTGGAATGGATACTGTGGATAGATATAGCCCCTTGGACCATCAGTGGAATGGACACCATGGATAGATATAGCCCCTTGGACCATCAGTAGAATGGACACCAAGGATAGATATAGCCACTTGGACCATCAGTGGAATGGACACTGTGGATAGATATAGCCCCTTGGACCATCAGTGGATTGGACACCGTGGGTAGATATAGCTCCTTGGACCATCAGTGGAATGGACACTGTGGATAGATATAGCCCCTTGGACCATCAGTGGAATGGATACTGTGGATAGATATAGCCCCTTGGACCATCAGTGGAATGGACACCGTGGATAGATATAGCCCCTTGGACCATCAGTGGAATGGACACCATGGATAGATATAGCCCCTTGGACCATCAGTGGAATGGACACCATGGATAGATATAGCCCCTTGGACCATCAGTGGAATGGACACTGTGGATAGATATAGCCCCTTGGACCATCAGTGGAATGGACACTGTGGATAGATATAGCCACTTGGACCATCAGTGGAATGGACACCGTGGATAGATATAGCCCCTTGGACCATCAGTGGAATGGACACCATGGATAGATATAGCCCCTTGGACCATCAGTGGAATGGACACTGTGGATAGATATAGCCCCTTGGACCATCAGTGGAATGGACACTGTGGATAGATATAGCCCCTTGGACCATCAGTAGAATGGACACCAAGGATAGATATAGCCACTTGGACCATCAGTGGAATGGACACTGTGGATAGATATAGCCCCTTGGACCATCAGTGGATTGGACACCGTGGGTAGATATAGCTCCTTGGACCATCAGTGGAATGGACACTGTGGATAGATATAGCCCCTTGGACCTTCAGTGGAATGGACACTGTGGATAGATATAGCTCCTTGGACCATCAGTGGAATGGACACTGTGGATAGATATAGCCCCTTGGACCATCAGTGGAATGGACACCGTGGATAGATATAGCCCCTTGGACCATCAGTGGAATGGACACTGTGGATAGATATAGCCCCTTGGACCATCAGTGGAATGGACACCGTGGATAGATATAGCCCCTTGGACCATCAGTGGAATGGACACCATGGATAGATATAGCCCCTTGGACCATCAGTGGAATGGACACTGTGGATAGATATAGCCCCTTGGACCATCAGTGGAATGGACACTGTGGATAGATATAGCCCCTTGGACCATCAGTGGAATGGACACTGTGGATAGATATAGCCCCTTAGCCCATCAGTGGAATGGACACCATGGATAGCTATAGCCCCTTGGACCATCAGTGGAATGGACACTGTGGATAGATATAGCCCCTTGGACCATCAGTGGAATGGACACCGTGGATAGATATAGCCCTTGGACCATCAGTGGAATGGACAACGTGGATAGATATAGCCCCTTGGACCATCAGTGGAATGGACACTGTGGATAGATATAGCCCCTTGGACCATCAGTGGAATGGACACTGTGGATAGATATAGCCCCTTGGACCATCAGTGGAATGGACACTGTGGATAGATATAGCCCCTTGGACCATCAGTGGAATGGACACCGTGGATAGATATAGCCCTTGGACCATCAGTGGAATGGACAACGTGGATAGATATAGCCCCTTGGACCATCAGTGGAATGGACACTGTGGATAGATATAGCCCCTTGGACCATCAGTGGAATGGACACCATGGATAGATACAGCTTTAGGAACATTGTTGGAATGGACAGCACAGATGGATACTACCATGGTGTTGGGTGAGACTGATGAATCACTCCACCACTATCCCCCAAGCAAACAGAAGCACTCAACAAGCTGAGACCACTGTGGAAATGGAAAGATGGATTGAACTGTGTATGAAAGGAGAGTTTATACATAGAGCTAACTAGGCATTCTGCAAAAGAGGAGTGCTGCATGGACTCAACCATTCTTTATATGAAGGAGAAGGATGCAATGGCACAAGCATGCATTATAAGAAGGGGAAGGTCTGTATAGACTGAATCAAGCCTAACATAAAGGGGGAAGAGATGTATGAACAAAAGCATAGATTCCATAAAGTAGGAGGGGGTATATGGACCAAACCACAGATTGCATGAAGTGGGAGACAAGATATGCACTGAACTATGTCGAAGAACCTTTTCTGCCTGGCACCCAGTTTATATTACAGAACCATTCCCAATGGACTGGGTTCTGTGGTTGAGCCAAATTTGTTCGTACCATGGGGGTAGATCTGGCAAGATAGGAACAACTGTACGTGCACAAGAACTGAGTGTGTAAAGTTACTCAGAAGCAGTTAGTGTGGCGTTACAGGAATATTGTGCATGCACAGTTACTGCAAAGCCACGATCACACTTTTTATTTCTGACTGCAGCCCGAACCCACCTGACTCTCTCCAGTGACAATTTTAAACTGATGACCCTTTGTCACTGACTCCCTAACCAGAGGAAATAGGCTTTCCCTCTTCAATCTATTAAAACCCTTTGTAATTTTAAAAACCTCAATTAAATCTCCTTGTAGCCTTCTCTGCTTCAGTGAAAATGCAGTGTCAGCTGTGGGTTAGTGGTAGCACTCTCTCCTCTGAGTCAGAAGGTTGTGGGTTCAAGTCTTTCTTTTTCTTCCCTTCTCTCCTTTCTCCTTCTCTTTCTCTCTCTTCCTCTCCCGTCTCTCTTTCTCTCCTGTCACTCTTTCTCTTCTCTTTCTCTTTCTCTCCCTTCTCTCTTTCTCTCCCTTTTCTCTTTCTCTCCCTTCTCTCTTTCTCTCCCTTCTCTCTCTTTCTCTCCCTTCTCTCTTTCTCGTTCTCTCCCTTCTCTCTCTTTCTCTCCCTTCTCTCTTTCTCTTTCTCTCCCTTCTTTCTCTTTCTCTCCTGTCTCTTTCTCTTTCTCCCCCTTCTCTCTTTCTCCGCCACTTTCTTCTCTCTTTCTCTTTCTCTCCCTTCTCTCTTTCTCTTTCTTTCTCTTTCTCTCCCTTTCGCTCCCTTTTCTCTTTCTCTCTTTCTCTCTCCCTTCCTTCTCTCTCGCTCTCTCCCTTCTCTTTCTCCCCTTCTCTCTCTCTCCCCCTCTCTCTTTCTCTCTCTCTCTTTATCTCCCTTCTGTCTCTCTCTCTCTCTCTCCCCCTCTCTCTCTCTCTCTTTCTCTCTCCCTTCTCTTTGTCTTTTTCTCTCTCTCTATTTCTCTCTTTCTCTCCCTTTTCTCTTTCTCTCTCTTCTCTTTCTTTCCCTTCTCTCTCTCTCTTTCTCTTTCTCTCTTTCTCTCCCTTCTCTCTCACTCTCTTTCTCTCCCTTCCCCCTCTCTCTCTCGCTCTCTCCTCTCTTTCTCTCCCTTCTTTCTCTCCTGTCTTTCTCCCCCTTCTCTCTTTCTCTTTCCCTCCCTTCTCCCTTTCTCTTTCTTTCTCTTTCTCTCTTTCTCTCTCTCTCCCTTCCTTCTCTCTCTCTCCCCCCCTCTCTCTCTCTCTTTCTTTCTCTATCTCCCTTCTGTCTCTCTTTCTATTTCTCTCCCTTCTCTCTCTCTTTCTCTCTTTCTCTCCCTTCTCTTTCTCTCTTTCTGTCTTTTTCTTTCTCTCTTTCTCCTCTATTTCTCTCTTCCTCTCTCTCTCTCTTTCTCTCCCTTCTCTCTCTTTCTCTCCCTTCTCTCTCTTTCTCTCCCTTCTCTCTCTTTCTCTCCCTTCTCTCTCTCTTTCTCCCTTCTCTCTTTCTCCCTTCTCTTTCTCCCTTCCTTCTCTCCCTTCACTCTCTCTCCCTTCCCTCTCTCTCCCTTCCCTCTCTCTCCCTTCTCTCTTTCTCTTTCTCTTTCTCTCTTTCTCTCTCTCTCCCTTCTCTTTCTCTCTTTCTGTCTTTCTCTTTCTCTCTCTCTTTCTCTCTTCCTCTCTCTGTCTCTCTCTCTCTCCCTTCTCTTTCTCTCCCTTCTCTCTCTTTCTCCCTTCTCTCTTTCTCCCTTCTCTTTCTCCCTTCCCTCTCTCCCTTCCCTCTCTCTCCCTTCTCTCTTTCTCTTTCTCTCCCTTCTCTCTCTCTCTTTCTCTCTCTCTCTCGCTCTCTCTCTCTCCCCTTTCTCTTTCTCTTTCTTTCTTTCTCTTTCTGTCTTTCTCTTTCGCTCTCTCTTTCTCTCTTCCTCTCCCATCTCTCTCTTTCTCTTTCTCTCCTCTTTCTCTCTTTCTGTCTCTCCCTTCCCCCCTTCTCTCTCTCTCTCTCCTCTCTCTCCCTTCTCTTTCTCTCCCTTCTCTTTCTCTTTCTCTCCATTCTCTCTCTTTCTCTCCCTTCTCGCTTTCTCTTTCTCTCCCTTCTCTCTCTTTTTCACTCTCTTTCCCTCCTTCTCTCTTTCTCTCCTCTTTCTCTTTCTCTTTCTCTCCTCTCTCTCTTTCTCTCCCTTCTCTCCCCTTCTCTCCTCTCTCTTTCTTTTCCTTCTCTCTTTCTCTCCTCTCTTTCTCTTTCTTTTCCTTCTCTCTTTCTCTCCTCTCTCTTTCTCTTCCTTCTCTTTCCTTCCCTTCTCTCTTTCTCTCCTCTGTTTCTCTTTCTTTTCCTTCTCTCTCTCTCCCTTCTTGTCCTTTCTATAATGGAGCCACCTCTGCTATTCTGTGCTGCTATTTATAAAAGCCACAATGCTCTTGCTGTACAGATGCTGTTTTATCCGCAAACTGTGACCAGAAGCATTTTGAGGGTAGCTGGGCGAGTTAACTAGTTACTGAGTGAATGGTACAGTCTGTCAGCCAGTGCCAGCGAGCTTAAACTCTTCTTTTTAATCGTTTTCAGATACCTTAAACAGTAACGATGTACCATACCCAGTTATCCCGTTCTGCCCTGACATTGAGACCTGCACTGATAAGTGGTTTCCCACAATCCAGGAATTTAAATCAGCCATGCAAACTGCTCAGCACCCAGACATCTACACCAAGCTGGTAGCGACTATGGCCTACACCGCAGGGATGGCCAAATTCGCCAGCGGAGAGGAACGAAAAAATTGGACAGATTTATTCATAGATTCTTTTAAAATGGTTTACAGTGATATAACGGGGAATGTTGACAAAGCGATGGGACTGTGCTAGGAGAACTGGCTGTGTGATTCTTCCGTGGCAGTTAATGCTTCACGGAACACACTGATTCCTACCGGCCCAGTGCTATTGAAGGGCAATGAAAAGCCAGCTTGTCTCCCAGTTTCTCATTCTGAGCCTTGCATCGTGTCACTAGGAGCTGTTTGCAGCTGGCCAATGCGGTAGGCTAGAGGGTATAAAAGGGTCGGAAAAGGCCATTCGGGTGTAATCAAGCCCAGGTTTGTACAGCTGCTTTTAGACTGTCGCTTGCTTAGGTCGGAAGCCAGGACACGTTCCCGGGGCTGTTTGCACCCCTGACTCTGGCTCGCTTATCCCAACAATGGAATCATGATGACACATAACAAAAAAAACTGGATAAATTAATCTGCTGCTGGGATAGGGGAATGGGATTTAGCAGTGTAAAGGCCACAGGAACTGTTTCATGGATCTCCTGGAATCCAGATCAAACAACGGTCCATTTAACTGAAATCCGAGAGTTGGGGTGGTGGGGGAACTGAAATCTATGCTTGCCTAGACTTGCTGTGAAGCAAAGCCTGGTCCTAAAAGCAGAAATTGGTGGAAGTGCAGATAAGGACGATCAGCATCTGAAGAGCCTGAGTGGGGACCCTCCAAATGGACATTAGGGTTGCCAACTCTGGTTGGGCCTATTTCTGGAGGATCCATCACATGACCTCCCGCATCCACCTGCCCCGCCCTCAGGCTCCTGCCATTGGTCGCCCGACACGTCCATCCTCGCAGCGAGTGGAAAGCAAGCAGGCTCTTAATTACCCGATTGGATGATGCTTGACTCTCAGTCAAACAGCCTTTTTTTTTATCCCGTCTCCAATATTTTTATAACTAATATCCAGAGAGAATTTTTTTTTTAAATGACAGACAAATTTTTTTAAGACCCCCAATGATTTTCCTCCCGGGTCGCTCAGGTCCTGGAGATTAGTCTTTCATTTCTGGACACTCCAGGGCAATCCTGGAGGCTTGGCAACCCTAATGGAGGATGAAGGGGACCTCCCCCCCCAGGAATGTTCACCTGCCTTGCCTCGTCCCCGGATGCCGATGGTTCGTGTTGTGTTCCCAGCACTTTCTGATTTAGTTTCAGATTTCCTGATTTTCCCCGCCCCCCACTCTCTCCTCCCACACAAGCTGCTGTTAAGTGGAGGAGCCTGCACCTGCTGCTGGTGACGCACACTTCTGCCTTTCTAATGCGGTTTTCAACATGTACATGTATCATTTAATAAACGTTTCATTCTATTCTCGGTTGCTGGCTGATGTTTTAATAGAAAAGAAGAAATATTTTTTTTTGTATAGCGCCTTTCATGACCGCAGGACACCCCAAAGCGCTGTACAGCCAATGAAGTACTGTTTAAAGTGTAGGCACTGTTGTAATGCAGGAAGCACGGCAGCCAATTTACGCACAGCAAACTCCCACAAACGGTAATGTGATAAATGACCAGATAATCTTTTTTTAGTGATGTTGATTGAGGGTTAAATATTGGCCAGGATACCAGGGAGAACTCTCCTGCTCTTCTTTGAAATAATGCCATGGGCTCTTTTCCGTCCACCTGAGAGAGCAGACGGAGCCTCGGTTTAACGTCTTATCCAAAAGACGGCACCTTCGACAGTGCAGCGCTCCCTCAGCACTGCACTGGAGTATCAGCCTGGATTTTGTGCTCAAGTTTCTGGAGTAGGAGTTGAACCCACAACCTTCTGACTCGGAGACAAGAGTGCTGCCCACTGAGCCACGGCTTCAGAGTTGGAGGGTTTAGGTTTGGTTTTGGTTTTGGGGCGGGCCGCTTGGTAGACCACCCATTTGAAAACCTGGGTAACAAGTTTTTGAACATAGCCCTTCACAGACACTAGTGAGCCCATGTGCACCTGCACAGTTAGGAAACACTTTCATTCAAAGACCTCGGTGGTCGAGACCCCCAACCCCCAAAAGTTGGTGCGGTGACATCACGTGTGCAAACCCCGCCCTTGTTCTGCACTGGATGTGGCTGATCTAATGGGCCCTTGTGAATATTACAAAAACTATTTGTTACTCTGCACAGTACAACACTGTAAACGTAAAACAAAATGTGCTGGAAATACATGGGGCGGGTCAGTTAGCACCTGTAATGGGGAATGAGTGGTTAACGTTTGGGGTACAGTGTTTTGCCAGGATTAATCGGAACTGTTCTGACAAAGGGTACAAACCCAAAATGTTAACCTGTCTTCCCTCTTGCACCTTAGACCTGCCCTGTATTTCCAGCATTTTCGAGGTGTTTTTTTGTTTCACGTTGTACTGGACTCTAGTTGCACCTTTGTCTGTTGTACACTGTGGGGGTGGGGGCCCAGGCTTTTTCTATAGGTGGAGGGAAAGGCCCGTATATAAAGCTTAAATCCAATTTCCCATTAATGTGCAGATATCTGAAGTTACTGATATTAACCAATCTTGGTGTTCTGATCTAGGATCGATCCATCAGTGCGACTACAGTGCTAAGAAGAACCCTTTCCCAAACCTCCAAGCCCACAGAATTCTAACTGGACAAACCAGTGGACAAGAGAGAGAAGCGCAAATAGGAATGAGTTGTTTGAGCTTCATGGGCCTGAACACTCTGTCACTGGGGGTGGGGGGCTGTGTGGCACTCCACTGTGTGGTATGCTAAACATGGTAAACATGGATGCCCCAGATTCACCAGCCATACGAATCAAGTGGGGTAACTTTCCACCAATGGCATCCCTGCCCTGCCCGCTTCACCCGACAGCGGGAGGGAGCTGAAACCTGCGCCTCCGACAACAGCCCTCCATTTTATCATCTCTTCAATGGGCCTAATAAAGGGCTGGTGGCACACTGCAAGCAGAAAGGGGGAGGGTGGTGGTCGGTCAAAGATCTCCATTTCAGCAACGCTATGACAGAACTACTAACCAATAACACATAACTCGAGCCTCAGAAGGATGCCTCTGAAATGGGTCAAGTTGTATTAAATAGAAAATCAGAAAAATTAGTGAGTGGGCATGATTCTCTGACGTCAAATGGGGAGATGATCCTGTCCGGGATTGCTTCCAATGCTGTTGGATCTGTTTATTGGATTCAACTGGGACTTTCTTGGTTTTGTCCATTCAATTTCTCTTTTTTTTAAATGAGGGCAACAAGCAAGAAATTACCAGGAGCAAAGAAAGCTCCTCTTTGGTTATTAGATCAACTGAAATTGAAACGGAGCCCAACTGTGAACGTCCTGTAGTCGGAGCAAAGTGGCCGTTGTTGAAAGGTCGCTGAGCGGTTTGAAGATAAATTCAGAGCCGAATGCCAAATAGGGCGATTCCATGATCTCTTGTTATCCGAGATTAAATCTGCTGTCACTGGGCATAAGTGGATTATGTCAACTGAGGTACAGATGCCTAGAGAGGACATGTGTCTCTTCTAGATCCTGGGAACCGTGGCCTAGTGTGTACAAGTTACTAAGTAGAAATGTCTTCTCCCCTGAGTGTACGGCATGTAACGTAATCCACTTGAAGTCAATGCCCATTTTACAGATGTTCCCAAGACTGCATGTTTGGCCCATGTTGGCATCCATACCTGCCATCCCATTGCTTCATTGTGGATCCCAGAGTCATAATACAGTATAATCTGTAGGCTTTTCCTTACCTGATCAGCACCAGGATTTTAAAGGAAGTAGGTGAGGAAATTGCAGATGCTTTAGCCATAATCATCCAAAGCGCTTTCGATTCAGGAATTGTCCCTTTAGTTTGGAAAATTGCAAATGTAACTCCATTATTTAAGAAAGGTGAGAGAGATAGAAATCAGGAAACTGTAGACCTGTTAGTCTAACATCTGTTGTGGGTAAGTTTTTGGAATCTATATAATTAAGGACAAAATGACAGAGAAATTTGAGCTGATCAGAGAGAGCCGACATGGATTTATAAAGGGTAGGTCATGTCTAGCAAAACTAATTGAATTTTTTGAGGAAGTAACTAAAGTAGTAGGCAGGGGAACGTCGATGGATGTAGTTTATATGGACTTCTAGAAGACGGTCAATAAGGTTCTACATAAGAGCCTGTTAGGTAAAATTAAAGCTCATGGAATTGAAGGCAAATTATTGACCTGGTTAGGAGATTGGTTCGCGATAGAAGACCGAGAGTAGGGATAATGGGTATGTACTCAAATTGGAAGTTACTGACTAGTGGTGTCCCACAGGATCTGTGCTGTGGCATCAACTATTCACTATATTTATTAATGACTTTGATAACATAATAGAGAGCCATATATCCAAGTTTGCCGATGATGCAAAGATTGGTGGCATATTAAGTAGTGTAGACGGGAGCATAAAATTACATAGAGACACTGATAAATGAAGTGAGTGGGCAAAACTGTGGCAGATGGATTTAAACGGAGGTAAGTGTGAGGCCATCCATTTTGGACCAAAAAAGAATAGATCCGAGTATTATTTAAGTGGAGAAAAGCTAGGCACAGTGGAGGTCCAAAGAGATTCAGGAGTCCATGTAAACAGATCACTAAAATGTAGCAGTCCGGTGCAAAATAAATCAAAAAGGCGAATGGAATGTTAGCCTTTATAACTAGAGGGCTAGAATATAAAGGGGAGGAAGTGTTGCTACAGCTAAACAAAGCCCTGGTTAGACCACACCTGGAGTTCTGGGCACCACACCTTAGAAAGGATATATTGGCCTTGGAAGGAGTGCGGTGCAGATCCACCAGAATGTTACCGGGCTCCAAGGGTTACATCATGAGGAGAGATTACATAAACTAGGTTTGTATTCCCTGGAATATAGAAGGTTAAGTGGTGATTTGATTGAGTTTTATAGGATTTTGAAAGGATTTGCTAGGATAGAGAGAAACTATTTCCTCTGGTGGAGGAGTCTAGGACAAGGGGGAATAACCTTAAAAGTTGAGCTAGGCTGTTCAGGAATTATGTCAGGAAGCACTTCTTCACACAAAGGGTGGTAGAAATCTGGAAAACTCTCCCCCATAAAAACTGTTATGAGGCTGGGGGTCAATTGAAAATTTCAAAACTGAGATAGATAGATTTTTGTCCGCCCGGGAAACAAGGCCGGACCACGGCAAGCTGACAGAAGGAGCAGAATTCCTTTTGGCACGTACAGAAACTTTGGGATCAGTGGCTCACACGTTGGCCCAGTAATTCCTGTCACAACGCGTGAGTACGGACGGGGTACTCACGCGTGTGCCAGGAGGAATTGCCGGTTTTCAGCATGCACAGCGCATGCGCTGAAAACCGGCATTTCCTGTCCTCTGACCCAAGGGGTTAAGAGGCTGAACGCATGCGCGGTATTGGGCAGCGCATGCGACTTGGATTTCCTGTATTTTTACAGATTTGCGCATGTGTAAAGGGCTCCGGTTTTTACGCATTGAAAAACCACACGTAAGTACTTAGTTTTACAGGTAAGTGGTCTTTTAGTACAATTTAGAATTTTTTTTCCACAGGTTTATTATTTTTAAAGAATCTACAGTAAGGTAAGTTTAGTTTTAGACCCTATTTTTAAAAAATTTATTTTTTTCAAAAATTTGATTAATTGTTTAAAATAGTTTTTTAAAGTTATTCATAGTTAATTTAATTATTGGGATGCTTTTTAAAATTTTATTTAAAGTTTAAGTAGTGTTTTGGGGTGCCGTACTTTTCATGAGTTTGACAGTCTTTACTATCAAACTTATGAATGAAGTTTCCCCTCCCCTGATTGGCTGAACAGTGCTCACCTGATCCCAGCCGGCACATCGCACTAACTACGCCGCTGGGTCAGGTTAGCACAGCACGCCGAGATCAGAACCGGGCCACTTACAGGAAATCCACTGCAGGCCAGGTTTCAGATGTCGGCGCGCCGGGTAAGTGCACATCGGGGGCTTGCACGCGCGGCAAGCCCCCGACAGGAATTACTGGGCCGTTATATCTTTGTTGGATTTGATCGTGTAGATATGGAGATAGCGTAGATATGGAGAAACTATTTCCTCTGGTGAGGGAATTAAGAACAAGGAAACATCTTCTTAAAGTTAGAGCCAGGCCACCAAATCAGATTATCTGGTCATTATCTCATTGCTGTTTGTGGGAGCTTGCAGTGCGCAAATTGGCTGCTGCGTTCCTTACATTACAACAGTGACTATACTTCAAAAGTACCTCATTGGCTGTAAAGCGCTTTGGGACGTCCTGAGGCCATGAAAGGCGCTATAGAAATGCAATTTATTTCTTTCTTATCTACTAGGGCCTTTGAGAGCTCATTTCGAATTTTTTTGTTGTTTTTACTTAAGGTAGTTGCTCCATTTTCTGTCACTGTTTCTCCCCGAGGGGGAGGAGGCCAGACAGATAGACCGTGTCGAATAAAACTTACTTTTTCTCTTTTCCAGAACTTGCCGTGGCACCGTGCACGCGGCGCCCGGTGGACCTGGTCTTCATGGTCGATGGCTCGGAGCGGATGGGTGAGACCAACTTCCGGCACATGCGGGAGTTCGTCCAGAAGGTGGCGACCACACTGCCGCTGGCCGAGAGCAACAGCGACGCCACAGGGGCCCGCATTGCCCTCCTGCAGTACGGCAGCGAGGACGAGCAGCAGCTAGTCTTCGGCTTCAGCCGTAACCGGACCGACATCCTGGACTCGCTGGCCAGCATGCAGTACCTGGACTCGGCCTCCAATGTGGGCTCCGCCATCATCTACGGCATCCACAACCTGGTCCAGAGGCCGGGCTCCACACCCCAGGCTACCCGACGGGGGGCCGAGCTCTCCTTCGTCTTCATCACCGACGGCACCAGCGGCAACAAGAGCCTCGGCGAGGCGGTGGACACCATGCGCAAGCATGACGTCGTGCCCACGGTGATCGCCGTTGGGCCGGACATAGACATGGACATCCTGCTGCAAATCGGGTTAGGGGAGAGGGCGGCCATCTATCGAGCCAATGAATACTCCCACATCCTGCAGCCCAGCTTCTTCGACAGATTGTACAGGTGGATCTGTTAAGGACTTCCAATCCGGCTCCCTTCTCTCCTCCGGAAGGTTCACATAAAGTCGACCCCCGAATACCTTTTTTTTTAGTTTTATGTTATTCAGGAAAAGGTAAAACAAGGTGCTTTTTAAAAAATATATCTAATTATTTTTTATCTTTTTTTTCTGTCTTTGTACATTTCTAGCTTGCTAGGCTTCGAGAGAAAACTTGCTGGGGGTTGCCAACTCTGGTTGGACGTGTCCCTGGAGGTTTCGTTACATGACCTCCCACCTCCAACCCACCCCATTGCTCGCCTAACATGCCCAGCCTCGCGGGGCACCACCTTGCCCGTGCCATTTGGGAATAGTGAACAGGCAGCTCAAGACCCAATTGGACGATACTTGATTGTCACTCAAACATCCTTTTAATTTTTTTTCCCCATCTTCCAATAATAACAAAGTGTTCAGAGATTCAAAGCTAGAAGTTTTTTCCCCCAGGTGGCTTGCATAAGTGTCCTGGAGATTAAATCTAGCGTTCCTGGAGACGCCAGGACAATCCTGGGGGGTTTGGCAACCCTACAGCTTGCTAGGCAACCAACCATTTTCTTTCCCTTGTGCTTAGGCCAGCGCTGCCTCGGCCATTTTGTTTTTCGTAATGTTTTGTAAGCTCCATCGTTTCAAAGTGTGCACTGATCATTTTTTTTGCACGCCACGAAGCTCGGACTTCCCTGGAAGATCCGAGAAGAGTCGCTTGAGGCCGAGTGCTGGGATGGAGGCTGGCTCCTCGGATTAAAGCTTCCTGCTTCGCCCTCCACCCCTTCCCCCACCGCCAAGCGGGAATGCGGTAAAGGACTAAAACTATAGGTAGGTACCAGCATCTCGCTGCTGCCCCTCCTCCTTCCCCTCAACCCCCTTACAGAACACACATGGACCATGCGACATCAAACCTCAGTGCCTTATGCCCACCCCACCCCCCCACACCCCCAAGAAAGGACTTTGGCTCTGTTACTAGGTAACACTGCCCACGTGCACGCTATAGAGGCCTCAGTGTCTTATCAACACGTGTTAAGCGGGCAGTCGCTTATATTGAGCAAGAAGTGATGACCATTAACCAGATGCATTAACGTCAATGTCACAGTTGCCGGTAGTAGCGTCTTAGAGCTCCGTTTATTTCGGGCAGAGACATCTGTGCTTACTGACCAGTTCCCACCTTGTTAAGGCGCACTGAATGCAAGAGCTAAAATAAGTAATTAGCCCCTCGTTAAGGTGCAATTCCCCCCAATTCCCTTTTATGTACGTAAGCCCTCTTCACCCCCCTCTGTGGGTTACAGTTTGTACTGAGCACGGACTGCAGTTTAAATAAAGCTAGTTGCATAGCATGCAGTCTTGTTTAGTTTATTTGTGATCTACAACATTCTTGTTATATAGTAGAGTACTGTAACAGCGCTACTAGGTTATACCGGCCATCGCGTATAGCGGGCAAATCATGTTTGCACAAAGGTTCCCCGCTATAAGCGGTGGGGACTGTATGGGTCAAACGAGTAAAAAATGGAAAGCGACCCCTAAACTTTTCAGTTGGTCGACTCAAGTCCCCGTGTTGACCATTTCTATGGGCGGCATAAGTCGAGGTATTTTTGGGGGGTGGAGGATGCTGCGACATCTTCTCCTCTTGCCAGCAGGTGGTGCTGTTGCAAAGTGTGTGACGACAGGCGAATCTCACCCGCTTTATCCAGACCGTCAATGAACTTTTAAGTTCTGTTAAAGATTCAAACAAATGTTTTTTTTTAAAAACAGCTTGTGAATGTTTGAAATCTCAAGTAAAAGTAGGAAAGTCACAGCAGGTCAGCCAGAGTTTGAAAGGGGTTAAAGTTCCAGCTGTGATTCCGCCCCACCCCCAACCGCTTCAGGGCGTCCGTTTCACTGAAAAATTGTAGCTAAATCATTTGCCCTTTCAGACACTGGCAGATCTGCCCCAGGCCTGTTAGTGTTTTATTTTTACTTTTAGCACACACCGAGTTTAGTATCGGTGTTCAGCGACTTTGCAGTGACTTTGCCCGTACTTGCCGAGTGTAAATCGGGGTGTGACAGCCCACACTGGCTCTGAAGTAAAGCACAACGAGCCACTGTCTCCATGCCAGCCTCACTTGGTTGTCCGGTCAGGCACTAATCCATGTGCGGGCCGCGTTGCCGTGCCATCAGCTTGGAGCGACCACAGCTTTCCAGCCAACGTTTACAGTCATTGGCTGCAGGTTCACACACTTCCCGCCGCCTGCCCGCCCACCCTCTGTAACGTGAGTCGACAGCGCCAGTATCCAAGGTCAGCGGGCCAGTTCCCTGCCCTGGTGCTGGACTCCATGAGGTTCCTGTCGGCACGCTGAGGCTCATCCGGTCTTCCGAGAGCAAACACAGTCACGGTTCGGCACCAAGTTCGAGTGAGTTGTGCCTATTCTGTATTGGAAAGCCGCAAGGATTTGTAATAGATATTTCTAGTGAGTGTTCTTGCGATGAAATAGTCCATGTCAGTTGTCCCAAAAATGTATTTTCATGCGGTCTGCTGCATCCAAATTTGAATCGTTCTGTACTGAATACAAAACCAATAAATGGATTTCCCAAAACCTTTGCAGATCTACTTTGCATAATTTATGCAGTTGCCTCCTGAATATTTGTGGGTGGATTATTGTCTCGGAGTGTTTCTGTCCATTGTACGGGAGGCCTTGTCACAAGCTGTTCAATGCTTGGGGGCGGCGGCGGTGGGGTGTGGGGGGGTGGTGGTATTTATGTTTAATTGTTCAGTAAACTCCCCCACTGCCTGAGTGAGTGCACTGCGCTGTGCCCCACTCACTTAACAATTGCACGTTCGAGCTCCCCACCTGCCTGCTGCAGCTGTCATTCTGCTCAACCACTTCCTGTGTCCCTGACGACCATGTGTGCGGGAAGTGTGTCCAGCCCCTTGGGGAGCAGTGATCATAATATGATAGAATTCTTCATTAAGATAGAGAGTGAAGTAGTTGACTCAGAGACCAGGGTCCTGAATTTAAATAAAGGAAACTACGATGGTATGAGGCGCGAGTTGGCCAGGATGGATTGGGGAACGTTACTTAAAGGGTTGATGGTGGATAGGCAATGGCAAACATTTAAAGATCACATGGATGAATTACAGAATTTGTTCATCCCTGTTTGGCATTAAAATAAATCAAAAAAGGTGACTCAACCGTGGCTAACAAGGGAAATTAGGGGTAGTATAAGATCCAAGGAGAGGACATATAAATTGGCCAGCAAAAGCAGCAAACCTTAGGATTGGGAGCAGTTTAGGATTCAGCAAAGGAGGACAAAGGGATTAATTAAGAGGGGGAAAATAGAAAATGAGAGTAAGCTTGCAGGGAACATAAAAACTGACTATAAAAGCTTCTATAGATATGTGAAGAGAAAAAGATTGGTGAAGTCAAGCGTAGGTCCCTTGCAGTCAGAATCAGGGGAATTTATAAAGGGGAACAAAGAAATGGCAGACCAATTAAGTATATACTTTGGTTCTGTCTTCACAAAGGAGGACACAAATAACCTTCCAGAGATGTCGGGGAAAATAGGGTCTAATGAGAGAGGAATTGCATGAAATCAGTATTTGTAGGGAAATGGTGTTAGGGAAATTGATGGGATTGAAGGTGGATAAATCCCCAGGGCCTGACAATCTACATCCTAGGGTACTTAAGGAAGTGGCCCTAGAAATAGTAGATGCATTGCTGGTCATCTTCCAAAATTCTATAGACTCTGGAATACTTCCCATGGATTGGAGGGTAGCTAATGTAACCCCACTATTTAAAAAAGGTGGTAGAGAGAATATGGGGAATTATAGACCGGTAAGCCTGACATCGGTAGTGGGGGAAATGCTAGAGTCCATTATAAAAGATGTAATAGCAGAGCACTTGGAAAACAGTGACAGGATTGGACAAAGTCAACATGGATTTACAAAAGGTAAATCATGCTTGACTAATCTCGAATTTTTGTGAGGATGTAACTGGTAGATTAGATAAGGGAGAACCAGTGGATGTGGTGTATTTGGACTTTCAGAAGGCTTTCAATAAGGTCCCGTATAAGAGATTGGCGTGCAAAGTTAATGCACATGGGACTGGGGGTAAGGTACTGACTTGGATACAGAACTGGTTGGCAGACAGGAAGCAAAGAGTTGGAATAAATGGGTCTTTTGCCGAGTGGCAGGCAGTGACTAGTGGGGTACCGCAGGGATCGGTGCTAGGACCCTGGCTATTCACAATATAAATTAATGATCTAGATGTAATATCTCCAAGTTTGCAGATGACACAAAGCTGGGTGGGCATGTGTGCTGTGAGGAGGATGCCGAGAAACTACAGGATGATTTGGACAGGTTGGGTGATTGGGCAGAAGCATGGCAGATGCAATATAATGTGGATAAATGTGAGGTTATCCACTTTGGTGTCAAAAACAGGAAGGCAGATTATTCTCTGAATGGCAATAGATTGGGAGAAGGGGAAGTGCAACGAGACCTGGGTGCCCTTGTGCACCAGTCGCTGAAGGTAAGCATGCAGGTGCAGCAGGCGGTTAAGAAGGCAAATGGTATATTGGCCTTCGTAGCGAGAGGATTTGAGTACAGGAACAAGGATGTCTTGCTGCAATTGTACAGGGCCTTGGTGAGACCACATCTTGAGTATTGTGTGCAGTTTTGGTCGCCTTATCTGAGGAAGGATGTTCTTGCCATGGAAGGAGTTCAGCGAAGATTCACCAGGCTGATACCTGGGATGGCAGGAATGACGTATGAGGAGAGATTGGGTCGATTGGGCTCATTGAAACTTATAAAATTCTGACAGGACTGGACAGACTAGATGCAGGAAGGATGTTCCCGATGGTCGGGGAGTCCAGAACCAGGGGTCACAGTCTAAGGATAAGGGGTAAGCCATTTAGGACAGAAATTAGGAATTTCTTCACCCAGAGAGTGGTGAACCTGTGGAATTCTCTACCACAGAAGGCAGTAGAGGCCAATACATTAAATATATTCAAGAAGGAGTTGGATATATTTCTTAAGGCTAAAGGGATCAAGGGGTATGGGGAGAAAGCAGGGACCGGGTACTGAATTTGGATGATCAGCCATGATCGCATTGAATGGCGGAGCAGGCTCGAGGGGCCGAATGGCCTACTCCTGCTCCTATCTTCTATGTTTCTATGAATGCCGGAGCAGGCTCGTGGGGCCGTATGGCCTACTCCTGCTCCTATTTCTTATGTTCTTACATGTGAGGGCTTCGCTAGATGATAAACTAATATAGACACGCAGTAAAATGGGCAAAACAAACTGCAAGCGGACCTGAACTGCTAATGGTGATTCTTCGCCATTGCAATTCTTGTTGAGGTAAAGGAGGAATGTTTACTGCCACAGTGCTACAGATATTAGGATGTTGTCCTTCTCTAACTTACAGCTGCCACTGTTGAATCTTTCAGGTCAGCCAAGTGTCTGACAGGCACATAAACCCATCGCCATGTTTAAGAGTCTCCCAAACAAGCTTCTGGGAGACCTGCGCCCATTTGTAGAGCTCCTGTTTGCCCAATAAAGAGTGCGCACACTCTTCCCCCATCTCCATACATCCAGGAATGGTTTCCACTTGTGGGTGAGTCCAGAGCAAGAGGGTAGAAAAATCTAAGTGCCACTAACAGATCAAATAAGGAATTTCAGATGAATTTCTTTACACAGAGAGTGCTGAGAATGTAGAGTGCACTGCCAGGTGAAGCAGCTAGCATTGATGCATTTAAGGGGAGGCTTGATACCTACTCGAAGGAGAAGGGACTTAAGGAGATATGGGGGATGAGTGAGAAAAGGTCATTAGAGTGGGAGGAGGCTCATGTGGAGTAGAAACAGGAGCATAGACCAGTTGGGCCGAAGGGCCTGTTTCAGAGCTGTGTTGCTTCCCTTTGCCCACAGAGCTATGGCACAGGTTGGCAGAGCCAAAACATAAGCCAGCCCACCCACCCCCCAACCAGCTACAGCCGAGAGTTGCCAACCCTCCGGATTGTCCGCGAGTCTCCCGCAACTGAAGCTTGATTCCCCCCAGGCTCTGCTCCGCACGACCTGGGAGAAAAAATGTCACGCTCGTTTGGTGGCCACTGCAGCTTGTTCCTTCCCATTTCTTTCCAACTCAGTGCAGCTAATGCAACCGGCACCCTACCGTGCACCTGGGCACGAGCGGCCTCTTCACTCACAATTGAGTGGTTTCAGCAGTGCAAGGCATTGTGGATATCCGACAGCACCATTATGGCCTCCAAGTTTTGGATATCAGAAAGCCTTCCCTATGGCTGCAACCTCAGAAGCACAGGTGACCTAGAAAGTGGCCACTTACATACGCAATGGTAGTGTAGAAATTCCTGCAAATGCTCTTTCAGTTCCATACACAGGTCACAAAGAGTTTGCTTGTTAACTCAAAATGCCTTATTTTTAGACCGATGAGTTCTGAGGAGGTGTGCAATTACTTCTGATTTGATTAATTGCTTTATCTAGCTCCATCCCTGCTATTTGTTTCTTTTCAGTTTGCCCGTAGCTAGGGTTGCCAATTCTTGTTGGGGGCGATCAGTCGAATGTGGGAAGAAAGAGAGAAAGAACTTGCAATTCTATAGCGCCTCTCACGACCTTAGTACGTCCCAAATCACTTTACAGCCAATGAAGAACTTAAGCTGTTTAGTCACTGTTGTAATGTAGGAAATGTGGCAGCCAATTTGCTTACAGCAAGATCCCACAAACAGCAATGAGATAATGACCAGATAATCTGCATTAGTGAATAGCTCTAATTTTAAGATTATGCTCCCTTGTTATTAATTCCACACCAGAGGAAATAGTTTCTGCCAATCTACACTGCCAAATCCTTTTAACATTTTAAATACTTCAATCATATCTCCCCTCAGTCTCCTAAACTCAAGGGAATTCACGCCCAGTCTAGGCAACCTTTGCTCATAATTGAACACTCTGATTCTGGTGAATCTATCCTTCCTGAGGTGCGGTGTCCAGAACTGAAGGCAGTGCTCCAGGATGGGGTGGGAACAATGCTCTGTACAACTGAAGCATATCTCCTGTCCCCTTGTAATCCAGCTCCAGATAAAGGCGAAGAGTCTAGTAGCCTAGTTGATTGCTTTGTGTACCGGCCTACTGGCTTCTAAAGATGTGTATACAGGGACTCCCAAATGTCTTTGCTGCTCTGCAGTTCCTAGTTCCTCATCGTTTACAGGTACAGATCTGTCAATGTATAACATTGGGGTACAGTACTGGTGGGTACAAGTCTGTCACTGTATAATACTGGTGTACAGTACTGGTGAGTACAGGTCTGTCAATGTATAACACTGGGGTACAGTACTGGTGGGTACAGGCCTGTCACTGTATAACACTGGGGTTCAGTACTGGTAGGTACAGGTCTGTCACTAACACTGGGTTACAGTACTGGTGAGTACAGGTCTGTCACTGTATAACACTGGTGTACAGTACTGTTGGGTACAGGTCTGTCACTGTATAACACGGGTACAGTACTGCTGGGTACAGGTCTGTTAATGTATAACACTGGGTTACAGTAATGGTGGGTACAGGTCTGTTAATGTATAACACTGGGGTACAGTACCGGTGGGTACAGGTCTGTTAATATATAACACGGATAAAGTACTGGTGGGTGCAGGACTGCTTATGTATAACATTGGGGTACAGTACTAGTGGGTACAGGCCTGTCACTGTATAATATTGGGGTACAGTAGTGGTGGGTACATGTCTGTCACTGTATAACACTGGGCTACAGTACTGGCGGGTACAGATCTGTCCCTGTATAACACTGGGGTACAGTACTGGTAGGTACAGTTCTGTCACTGTATAACGGGTACAGTACTGGTGGGTATAGGTCTGTCACTGTATAAAACTGGCCTACAGTACTGGTGGGTACAGGTCTGTCACTGCATAACACTGGCGTACAGTATTGATGGGAACAGGTCTGTCACTGTATAACACTGTGATTCAGTACTGGTAGGTACAGTTTTGTCACTATAACACTGGGGGACAGTACTGGTGGGTACAGGTCTGTCACTGCATAACACTGGGGTACAGTATTGGTGGGTACAGGTCTGTCACTGTATAACACTGGGATTCAATACTGGTAGGTACAGTTCTGTCACTGTATAACATGGGTACAGTACTGGTGGGTAAAGGTCTGTCACTGTATAACACTGGAGTACATTACTGGTGGGTACAGGTCTGTCACTGTATAACACTTGGGTACAATTCTGTCACTGTATAGCACAGGGGTACAGTACTGGCGGGTATAGGTCTGTCATTATATAACAGTGGGGTACAGTACTGCTGGGTACAGGTCTGTCACTGTATAACACTGGGGTACAGTACTAGTGGGTACAGGTCTGAACCGGTATAACACTGGGGTACAGTACAGGTAAGTACAGTTCAGTCGCAGTATAACAATGGTACAGTACTGGTGGGTACAGGTCTGTCACTGTATAACACTGGGGGACAGTACTGGTGGGTACAGGTCTGTCACAGTATAACACGGATACAGTACTGGTGGGTACAGGTCTGTCACTGTATAACATGGGTACAGTAGTGGTGGGTACAGGTCGGTTACTGTATAACATGGGTTCAGTACCGGTGGGTACAAGTTTGTCACTGTATAACACGGGTACAGTACTGGTGGGTACAGGTCGGTCAGTTTAAAACAATTGGGTACAATTCTTTCACTGTATAATACTGGGGTTCAGTACTCGTGGGTACAGGTCTGTCACTGTATAACACTGGTACAGTAATGGTGGGTACACTTCTGTCGCTGTATAACACTGGGGTACAGTACTGGTGGGTACAGGTCTGTCACTGAATAACACTGGGGTACAGTGCTGGTGGGTACAGGTCTGAACCAGTATAACACTGGGGTACAGTACTGGTAAGTACAGTTCAGTCACAGTATAACACGGGTACAGTACTGGTGGGTACAGGTCTGTCACTGTATAACACTGGGGTAAAGTACTGGTGGGTACAAGTCTGTCCCTGTATAACACAGGGATTCAGTACTGGTAGGTACAGGTTTGTCACTAAGACTCGGTTACAGTATTGGTGGGAACAGGTCTGTCACTGTATAACACTGGGGTACAGTACTAGGGGGTACAGGTCTGTCACTGTAAAACACGAGTACAGTACTGGTGAGTACAGGCCTGTCACTGTATAACATGGGTACAGTAGTGGTGGGTAGAGGTCAGTTACTGTATAACACGGGTTCAGTACCGGTGGGTACAGGTTTGTCACTGTATAACACGGGTACAGTACTGGTTGGCACAGGTCGGTCAGTGTAAAACAATTGGGTACAATTCTTTCACTGTATAATACAGGGGTTCAGTACTCGTGGGTACAGGTCTGTCACTGTATAACACTGGGGTACAGTACTGGTGGGTACAGGTCTGAACCGGTATAACACTGGGGTACAGTACTGGTAAGTACAGTTCAGTCACAGTATAACACGGGTACATTACTGGGGTACAGTACTGGTAGGTACAGGTCTGTCACTAACACTGGGTTATATTACTGGTGGGTACAGGTCTGTCACTGTATAGCACTGGGGTACAGTACTGGTGGGTACAGGTCTATCACTGTATAACATTGGGTGGCAGTGATGGTGGGTACTGGTCTGTCACTGTATAACACTGGGTACAGTACAGGTGGGTAATTGTCTGTCACTGTATATCACGAGCAGATTACTGTTGGGTACAGGTCTGTCATTGATTAATACTTCTGTATTGTACTGGTGGGTACAGGACTGTCACTGTAAAACATCGGGGTACAGTACTGGTGGGTACAGGTCAGTCAGTGTAAAATTCTGGGGCACAGTACTGCTGGGTACAGGTCTGTCAGTGTAAAACACTGGGGTAAGGTACTGGTGGATACTGGTCTGGTCCTGTATAATACTGGGAATCAGTACTGGTGGGTACTGGTCTGTCACTGTATAACACTGGGGTACAGTACTGCTGGATACAGGTCTGTCACTGTATAACACTGGGGAAAAGTACTGGTGGGTACATGTCTGTCACTGTATAACACTGGGATTCAGTACTGGTAAGTACAGGTCTGTCACTAACACTGGGTTACAGTACTGGTGGGTACAGAACTGTTGCTGTATAACACTGGGGTACAGTAATGCTGGGTACAGTTCTGTCACTGTATAACACTGGGGCACAGCACTGGTGGGTACAGGTCTGTCTCTGTATAAAACTGGGGTACAGTACTGGTAGGTACAGTTCTGCCACTGTATAACACGGGTATAATACTGGTGGGTACAGGTCAGTCACTGTATAACTCGGGTACGGTACTGGTGGGTGAAGGCCTCTCACTGTATAACACGGGTAAAGTAATGGTGGGTACAGGTCTGTCACTGTATAACACTTGGGTACAATTCCGTCACTGTATATTACTGGGGTACAGTACTGGTGGGTACAGGTCTGTCATTGTATAACACTGGTACAGTAATGGTGGGTACACTTCTGTCGCTGTATAAGACTGGGGTAGAGTACTGGTGGGTACAGGTCTGTCTCTGTAAAACACTGGGGTACAGTACTGGTGTTTACATGTCTGTCACTGTAAAGCACTGGGGTACAGTACTGTTGGGTACAGTTCTGAAACTGTATAACACGGGTAAAGTACTGCTGGGTACAGGTCTGTCACTGTATAACACTGGGCTACAGTATTGGTGGGTACAGGTCAGTCAATGTATAACACTGGGCTACAGTACTGGTTGGTACAGGTTGTGGTAAACTGTTATTGTTGTTCACCGTTGTTGTTGTTGTTGCACACTGTTGTATCTATGCATGCCTCAGCTGGCTCCGCCCCTGGCTCCACCCACATGCCCAGGTATAAAGGTGACTGCTCTGCAGCCCCCTGCCTTCTTGGAAACCAGTCAACCACGAGAGGCATGCTCTGTTCTTTGTTAATAAAAGCCTTTTAGTTACTCTCCTAACTCTCCGTCTTTTATGAGTAATTGATAGCGCATCAATTTTATTAACAAAAACAAAATGTCGGCACCAAACGCTGAGCAGCAGGCGCTGCAGCAAAGGACGGCACCAAACGCTGAGCAGCAGGCGCTGCTGCATGCCCTCAGGCCAACATGCCTGGACCTAGACCCTCAAGAGGCGGGTTCGTCTACCAAGTTCGCACAATGGCTGCGTTGCTTCGAAGCTTACCTGGAAGCCTCAGCCGTGACACTAGATGGAAACAAACTAAAAATCCTGGCCTCCAAGGTGGGCCAACAAGTCTACACGCTCATCCAGGACGCGACTACCTACGCGGCGGCTATCGATCTGCTAAAAGGACAATACACACGCCCGGTAAATACGGTTTATGCCAGACACCTCCTGAGATCCCGCAAACAGCAGTCCGGGGAATCGGTGGAGGCATTCCTACGGGCACTACAGATACTCGGCCGAGCCTGCAATTGTAAAGAGGTATCGGCCGCGACACACACGGAGGGACTTATCCGAGATGCTTTCGTTGCGGGCCTCAAGTCCGACTACTCCCGGCAGAGACTGCTGGAGAAGGGCGAAATCGACCTGAAGAAGGCAGTGTCCCTCGCGCTCTCGCTAGACGCGGCCCACCGGAATATGGACGCATTCTCCCCTAACCGCTCCGCACCGTGGACGCCGCAACCTTGGGTCATGGGACCGCCACCCCCGGCACCAACTGCTGCAGCGATGTCCAAGGGCCCAAAATGTTACATTTGTGGCCAGGCAAAACACCCCAGAGCATGCTGCCCGGCGAAAAACGCTACCTGCGCTGGCTGCGGGAAGAAAGGACACTACGTCAGCGCCTGCAAAGGTAAAACCGCTAACGCCAGCAGCGCCGCGTGTGAACTGTGGGGGCAGCCATCTTGTCCGCCATCTTGGACACCTCCAGCCGCGTGGGGATCTGGATCATGGGCGCAGCCATTTTGTCCGCCATCTTGGACGCCTCCAACTCCAATCGCGGGTGACCCGGACTCAACCACCGCCTCGTCTGACGACCACAGCGACTCGCTCGACCATACGCTGGCCTCCGTGACGCTGGACCAATCTCTCCCTCACCAACTGTCCAGGTCCATGATGGACATTACGGTAAACGGCCGCGCCACTACCTGCCTTTTCGACAGCGGGAGCACGGAGAGCTTTATCCACCCTGACACGGTGCACAGTTACTCTCTCCCGGTCCTGCCAACGCGCCATCGGATCTCTATGGCTTCCAAATCCCATTCAGCAGACGTCGGTGGCTACTGTGTAGTGATCCTTTCAGTAAGGGGCACAGAATACAAAAATTTTAAACTTCTTGTCCTGCCCCATCTCTGCGCTGCCGTTCTACTGGGGTTGGATTTTCAGTGCCACCTCAAAAGTGTCACATTAGCGTACCCCTCCCCCCACTCACAGTCCGCAGCCAGCAGCTTTCAAATCGCCTGCCGCGCACCATTTGCAGCCTCTCCACGCTTAAAGTCTCCCCCCCCCCTTGTTCGCTAACCTCACCCGCGACTGTAAGCCCATCGCTACCAAAAGCAGGCGGTACAGTGCCGGGGATAGGAGCTTCATTAAATCCGAAGTAGCAAGACTCCTGAAGGAAGGGATTATTGAGGGTAGCACTAGCCCATGGCGAGCACAAGTGGTGGTAGTGAAGACTGGCGAAAAACAGCGCCTAGTTATTGACTACAGCCAGACGATCAATCGCTACACCCAGTTAGATGCATACCCACTCCCCCGCATATCTGACATGGTCAATCAGATAGCACAATACCGGGTGTTCTCGACGATTGATCTGAAGTCGGCATACCACCAGCTCCCCATCAGGGCTGAGGACCGCCAGTACACAGCTTTTGAAGCTGACGGGCGTCTCTACCACTTCCTCCGAGTCCCCTTCGGCGTCACCAACGGGGTTTCGGTCTTCCAAAGGGAGATGGACTGAATGGTTGACCAGAACGCGCTGCAGGCCACCTTCCCCTATCTAGACAACGTCACCATCTGCGGCCACGACCAGCAGGACCATGACGTTAACCTAGAGAAATTCCTCCGTACGGCCCAGCGGCTGAACCTAACATACAACAAGGACAAATGTATGTTTCGCACCACGCGCCTCGCCATTCTTGGCTGCGTAGTGGAGAACGGAGTCATCGGCCCCGACCCTGACAGAATGCGCCCCCTTATGGAGCTCCCCCTCCCCCACTGCCAAAAAGCACTGAAGAGATGCCTAGGGTTTTTCTCTTACTATGCTCAGTGGGTGCCCAGCTATGCGGACAAAGCCAGACCCCTCATCAAGTCCACCTCCTTCCCCCTGACAGCAGAGGCATGTGCAGCCTTCACTCTCATAAAAAGAGATATTGCGAAGGCCACAATGCACGCAGTGGATGAGTCCATCCCTTTCCAAGTGGAGAGCGACGCATCCGACTTCGCCCTTGCTGCAACCCTTAACCAGGCGGGGAGACCCGTGGCCTTTTTCTCAAGGACCCTCCAGGGCCCCGAGATTCGACACTCCTCTGTCGAAAAGGAGGCCCAGGCCATTGTGGAAGCGGTGCGACATTGGAGGCATTACTTGGCCGGAAAACGATTTACCCTGCTCACTGACCAGCGTTCAGTAGCTTTTATGTTTAACAATAAGCAGAGGGGCAAAATCAAGAACGACAAGATCTTGAGGTGGAGAATTGAACTCTCCACCTACAATTACGATATCTTGTACCGGCCTGGGAAACTCAATGAGCCCCCAGATGCCCTATCACGTGGTACATGCGCCAACGCGCAGGTTGATAGACTGCAGACCCTCCACAATGACCTCTGCCACCCGGGGGTCACCAGGTTCTTCCATTTCATCAAATCCCGTAACCTGCCCTACTCCATCGAGGAGGTCAGGACCATGACCAGGAACTGCCAAATCTGTGCCGAGTGCAAACCGCATTTTTATAGACCAGACAGAGCAAGCCTGATCAAGGCCACTCGCCCCTTCAAGCGCCTGAGCGTCGATTTTAAAGGGCCCCTCCCCTCCTCTGACCGCAACGTGTACTTCCTCAACATAATTGATGAGTACTCCCGTTTCCCGTTTGCCATCCCTTGCCCAGACATGACCAGTACCACGGTCATTAAAGGTCTGAATGACCTTTTCGCCTTGTTCGGCTTCCCTAGCTATATCCATAGCGACCGGGGCTCATCCTTTATGAGCGACGAACTCCGTCAGTACCTGCTCACGAGAGGTATTGCTACAAGCAGAACCACCAGCTATAACCCCCGGGGGAACGGCCAGGTGGAAAGAGAGAACGCGACGGTTTGGAAGGCCGCCCTCTTAAACTTAAAATCTAAGGGCCTTCCGACCTCTCGCTGGCAGGAGGTCCTCCCTGCGGCGCTCCACTCCATTCGGTCACTGCTTTGTACGGCCACCAATGCCACCCCCCATGAAAAAATGTTCACTTTCCCCAGGAAGTCCACATCGGGGACCTTGCTACCGACATGGCTGACGTCTCCAGGACCCGTCCTACTGCGGAAGCACGTGAGGTCCCATAAAACGGACCCCCTGGTCGAGAGGGTGAGCCTCCTCCACGCCAACCCCCAGTATGCTTACGTGGCGTACCCGGACAGGCGGGAGGACACAGTCTCCATACGAGACCTCGCACCTTCGGGTGCCCCTGAAACACTACCATTGCCATCCACCACTACCCACAACCCAACCCCTGTAGACGGCATGCCGCAGCCCCAGGACCCATCATTGACCACCCAACCACTCAATGAGACGCCAGATTCAACGTTGGATGCTGCACCATCACCGCCGCCACCACGACGATCAGGACGGCATACAAGGCCACCTGATAGACTTACTTACACGAACCTTTAGTACACTTCACCCCGCCGGACTCAATTTTAAACAAGGGGTGAATGTGGTAAACCACTGTTATTGTTGTTCACCGTTGTTGTTGTTGTTGCACACTGTTGTATCTATGCATGCCTCAGCTGGCTCCGCCCCTGGCTCCACCCACATGTCCAGCTGTAAAGGTGACTGCTCTTCAGCCCCCTGCCTTCTTGGAAACCAGTCAACCACGAGAGGCATGCTCTGTTCTTTGTTAATAAAAGCCTTTTAGTTACTCTCCTAACTCTCCGTCTTTTATGAGTAATTGATAGCGCATCACAGGTCTGTCCCTGTATAACACTGGGGTACAGTACTGGTAGGTACAGTTCTGTCACTGTATAACACGGGTACAGTACTGGTGGGTACAGGCCAGTCACTGTATAACACTGGGGTACAGCACTGGTGGGTACAGGTTTGTCACTCTATAACACGGGTACAGTACTGGTGGGTATAGTTCTGTCACTGTATAACACTGGTGTACAGTACTGGTGGGCACAGGTCTGTCACTATATAATACTGGGCTAAAGTACTGGTGGGTACAGGTCTGTCCCTGTATAACACTGGAGTACATTACTGGTGGGTACAGGTCTGTCACTGTATAACACTTGGGTACAATTCTGTCACTGTATAGCACAGGGGTACAGTACTGGTGGGTATAGGTCTGTCATTATATAACAGTGGGGTACAGTACTGCTGGGTACAGGTCTGTCACTGTATAACACTGGGGTACAGTACTGGTGGGTACAGGTCTGAACCGGTATAACACTGGGGTACAGTACAGGTAAGTACAATTCAGTCGCAGTATAACACGGGTACAGTACTGGTGGGTACAGGTCTGTCACTGTATAACACTGGGGGACAGTACTGGTGGGTACAGGTCTGTCACAGTATAACACGGGTACAGTACTGGTGGGTACAGGTCTGTCACTGTATACCACTGGGGTAAAGTACTGGTGGGTACAAGTCTGTCCCTGTATAACACTGGGATTCAGTACTGGTAGGTACAGGTTTGTCACTAACACTCGGTTACAGTACTGGTGGGTACAGGTCTGTCACTGTATAACACTGGGGTACAGTACTAGGGGGTACAGGTCTGTCACTGTAAAACACGAGTACAGTACTGGTGGGTACAGGTCTGTCACTGTATAACATGGTTACAGTAGTGGTGGGTACAGGTCGGTTACTGTATAACACGGGTTCAGTACCGGTGGGTACAGGTTTGTCACTGTATAACACGGGTACAGTACTGGTGGGTACAGGTCGGTCAGTGTAAAACAATTGGGTACAATTCTTTCACTGTATAATACTGGGGTTCAGTACTCGTGGGTACAGGTCTGTCACTGTATAACACTGGTACAGTAATGGTGGGTACACTTCTGTCGCTGTATAACACTGGGGTACAGTACTGGTGGGTGCAGGTCTGTCACTGTGTAACACTGGGGTACAGTACTGGTGGGTACAGGTCTGAACCGGTATAACACTGGGGTACAGTACTGGTAAGTACAGTTCAGTCACAGTATAACACGGGTACAGTACTGGTGGGTACAGGTCTGTCACTGTATAACACTGGGGTAAAGTACTGGTGGGTACAAGTCTGTCCCTGTATAACACTGGGGTTCAGTACTGGTAGGTCCAGGTTTGTCACTAAGACTCGGTTACAGTACTGGTGGGTACAGGTCTGCCACTGTATAACACTGGGGTACAGTACTAGGGGGTACTGGTCTGTCACTGTAAAACACGAGTACAGTACTGGTGGGTACAAGCCTGTCACTGTATAACATGGGTACAGTAGTGGTGGGTAGAGGTCGGTTACTGTATAACACGGGTTCAGTACCGGTGGGTACAGGTTTGTAACTGTATAACACGGGTACAGTGCTGGTGGGTACAGGTCGGTCAGTGTAAAACAATTGGGTACAATTCTTTCACTGTATAATACTGGGGTTCAGTACTCGTGGGTACAGGTCTGTCACTGTATAACACTGGTACAGTAATGGTGGGTACAGTTCAGTCACAGTATAACATGGGTACAGTACTGTTGGGTTCAGATCTGTCACTGTATAACACTGGGGTACAGTACTGGTAGGTACAGGTCTGTCACTAACACTGGGTTATATTACCGGTGGGTACAGGTCTGTCACTGTATATCACTGGGGTACAGTACTGGTGGGTACAGGTCGGTCAGTGTAAAACAATTGGGTACAATTCTTTCACTGTATAATACTGGGGTTCAGTACTCGTGGGCACACTTCTGTCGATGTATAACACTGGGGTACAGTACTGGTAAGTACAGTTCAGTCACAGTATAACATGGGTACAGTACTGTTGGGTACAGATGGGTACAGGTCTGTCACTGTATATCACTGGGGTACAGTACTGGTGGGTACAGGTCTATCACTGTATAACATTGGGTGGCAGTGATGGTGGGTACTGGTCTGTCACTGTATAACACTGGGTACAGTACAGGTGGGTAATTGTCTGTCACTGTATATCACGAGCACATTACTGTTGGGTACAGGTCTGTCATTGATTAATACTGGTGTATTGTACTGGTGGGTACAGGACTGTCACTGTAAAACACTGGGGTACAGTACTGGTGGGTACAGGTCTGTCACTGTATAACACTGGGGTACAGTACTGGTGGGTACAGGTCTGTCACTGTAAAATTCTGGGGCACAGTACTGCTGGGTACAGGTCTGTCACTGTAAAACACTGGGGTAAATTACTGGTGGATACTGGTCTGGTCCTGTATAACACTGGGAATCAGTACTGGTGGGTACTGGTCTGTCACTGTATAACACTGGGGTACAGTACTGCTGGATACAGGTCTGTCCCTGTATAAAACTGGGGTACAGTACTGGTAGGTACAGTTCTGCCACTGTATAACACGGGTATAATACTGGTGGGTACAGGTTTGTCACTGTATAAACCTGGGGTACAGTATTGGTGGGTACAGGTCAGTCACTGTATAACACTTGGGTACAATTCTGTCACTGTATATTACTGGGGTACAGTACTGGTGGGTACAGGTCTGTCATTGTACAACACTGGTATAGTAATGGTGGGTACACTTCTGTCGCTGTATAAGACTGGGGTAGAGTACTGGTGGGTACAGGTCTGTCACAGTAAAACACTGGGGTACAGTACTGGTGGGTACAGTTCTGAAACTGTATAACACAGGGTTAAAGTACTGCTGGGTACAGGTCTGTCACTGTATAACACTGGGCTACAGTATTGGTGGGTACAGGTCAGTCACTGTATAACACTGGGGTACAGTACTGGTGTGTATAGGTTTGTCACTCTATAACACGGGTACAGTACTGGTAGGTACAGTTCTATCACTGTACAACGGGTACAGTACTGGTAGGTACAGTTCTGTCACTGTATAACACAGGTACAGTACTGGTGGGTACAGATCTGTCACTGTATAATACTGGGCTAAAGTACTGGTGGGTACTGGTCGGTCACTGTATAACACGGGTACAGTACTGGTGGGTACAGGTTTATTACTGTATAACACATGTGCAGTACTGGTGGGTACAGGTCTGTCACTGTATAACACTTGGGTACAATTCTGTCACTGTATAATACTGGGATAGAGTGCTGGTGGGTACAGGTCTGTCACTGTATAGCACTGGTACATTAATGGTGGGTACACTTCTGTCGCTGTATAACACTGGTTAGAGTACTGGTGGGTACAGGTCTGTCACTGTTTAGCGCTGGGGTACAGTAGTGGTGGGTACAGCTCTCTCACTGTATAACACTGGGGTTCAGTACTGGTGGGTACAGGTCTGTCACTGTATAACACGGGTGCAGTACAGTGGGTGCTGTGGTTTCACGGTACAACACTGGGATACATTCCTGGTGGCTGCAAGTCTGTCCGTAAACCACACTGAGTGACAGTGCTGGTGGGTACAGGTCTGTCACTGTATAATACTGGGTACATTACAGGTGGGTAATTGTTTGTCACTGTATAACACAGGCACAGTACTGGTGGGTACAGTTGTGTCGCTGTATAACGCTGGGGTACAGTACTGGTGGGTACAGGTCTGTCAATGTATAATAGGTGTACTGTACTGTTCGGTGCAGGTCTGTCACTATAAAACACTGGGGTACAGTACTGGTGGGTACAGGTCTGTCACTGTATAATACTGGGGTAAAGTACTGGTGGGTACAAGTCTGTCCCTGTATAACACTGGGATTCAGTACTGGTAGGTACAGGTTTGTAACTAACACTGGGTTACATTACTGGTGGGTACAGGTCTGTCACTGTATAACACTGGGGTACAGTACTAGGGGGTACAGGTCTGTCACTGTAAAACATGGGTACAGTAGTGTTATGTCTGACATTGGTGCTAGGTACTCGATTGCCTTGGCCTGAGCACATGGAGTTTGATAGTGCTGTTATCATTGTATTGTGTATAGGTAGTCGATTGCTTTTGCCTGGGAGTGGGTGTGTGGAGGAGCTTGGTGGCCAGTCTTGCCACTTACAAGGCAGGCTGCACAGTCCTTAACCAGGGCCTCGATTTCCCTGTCGATACCCGGCCACCAAGCTCCTCCACCCCTGCAACCCCTTGCCTGGCCCTCTCAGCCCTGGGAGCACCTACAGCTGGACGTCTGCGGGGAGATCCATGGTGTCCCCCACCATCAACGGTTCCTAGTGGTGACCTATGACCTGCACTCAAAATGGCCAGAGGTCACTGCCGTGGGCTCCGTCACCTCTTGGGTCATCATTGAAATCCTTGAGTCCCTCTTCTCCTGCTGGTGGCATCCAAAGGCCATCACCACAGACAATGGCCCCCAAATGGTCTCTTCGGAACTCTCCTCTTACCTTGAGAGCAAGGGCATCCGTCACATATGCACAGCGTTCTACCACCCTGAGTCAAATGGGGTGGTGGAGCTGTAAAGTCTGTGTGTTCCAGTTGTAATTAATAACACACAGACTACAAGATTAAAGTTCAACAGGTCTTTAATGGTTGGAGGTCAGGACTATACTAAATACAATCTTACTACACATTACGTATACAGCAGCCAGAGAAAGTAGTACATCTCTTAAGGTGGAACAGGCTTAAGTTCTCTTAAGGTGGAACAGGTTACATACACCACAATCCTCCCTTTTTAGCTTAACAGTCATATCCCCATTTAACATAACATCATAACATATATACATATATAACTTCAGGTATAAACAGTTCAAAGGTTCAGTCTCTCAGGAGGCCTACTGATTCGGTCTGGATAACGCCTTTCAGTGGTCTCTGATTCTTGTTGCTGAGGTGACTCTTCTTGTTGGTTTCCTATGTATTGGACGTCATCATCAGGTACAGTCCCTGCCGAGGTAGATGCTTCAGGTTCATTAACGCCTTCCACAGTTGTCTCTGTCGCAACCATGGGTTCGACCCTTGCTCTTGATTCTACCAGTTGATCCGCATGACGCCTTATCACATTGTTACCAATATCTACTGTGTACATCAGAGGTCCTTGTCTGGCCCGAATTGTTCCGGACTGCCATTTTTCGTTTCCATAGCCCCTTGCCAACACTGGTTGTCCTACTTCGAAACTTCGAGTGGACTTGTTATTAATATGCCGGAACTGTTTGTTTTCCACTTCCCTCCGCACATTTGGTTTTAACAAGTCCAACCTGGACCGCAACCTCCTGTTATAAAACATCATGGCAGGACTTTGGTTAGTCACTGCATGAGCGGCATTTCGATACGCCATTAGGAAATTGTCCACCTTGTGCTGTAGCGGAATCTGATCATCGTTCATGGCCTTTATTGCCTTTATGAATGTTTGGACAAATCTCCCGGCCAACCCGTTTGTCACCGGATGATATGGGGCAGAGGTATAATGTTTCACCCCATTCTTCTTTAAGAATTTTTGGAATTCTTCCGACACGAACTGTGGTCCGTTGTCCGAACAGATCTGTTCTGGCAATCCGTTCCTTGCGAATATTGTTCTTAACACCGCAATTGTCTTTTCTGAAGTAGTGGTATTCATCTTGATCACTTCTGGCCATTTGGAATGTGCGTCCACCGCAATTAGGAACATGGAGTCCATGAATGGACCAGCAAAGTCAATATGTACACGTTGCCATGGGGCTGAAGGCCATTCCCATGGGTGTAGTGGTGCGATCGGAGGTGCATTTTGCACTTTTTGGCACCCAGCGCAGCTTTTCGTCAACTCCTCTATCTGTTGGTCAATACCCAGCCACCATACATAAGCCCTAGCAAGACTTTTCATCTTAACTCGCCCCAGATGACCTTCATGCAGTTCTTTTAGAACTCTTTCCCTTAACTTGGGAGGAATAATCACTCTTGTCCCGTACATCAAAGTACCATGGCAGACGGACAGCTGGTCTCGCCTTGCCGAGAATGCCGGTAACAGAGGATCACCACGTGTTGGCCATCCTTTCACTGTCACCTCGTAGACTCTGGACAGTGTCGGGTCATTCCTGGTTTCTCTTTCAATACTTGCATTGGTGACTGGTAAACACTCGATGATGGTCGAATGAAATAACTCAACAGGGTCAACTTTCGTTGTTTCTTCTTCTTCAGGTAGTGGCAGGCGCGACAGCCCATCAGCATTGCCATGCTGCTTCGTACCTTTGAATTCTATTTGATATTGATGTGCCCCTAGGAAAAGGGACCATCTCTGGAGACGCTGTGCTGCCATCACTGAAACACCCTTCTTAGGGTTAAAAATGGATACCAACAGCTGATGGTCTGTCAGAAGTGTGAATTTTTGACCCTGCAGGTAATGATTAAACTTCTTCACTCCCCATACAAGGCTGAGAGCCTCCCTATCGATCTGCGCATAGTTGCGCTCAGCGGAGGTCAATGATCTGGATGCAAACGCGACTGGCCTTTCCGTGCCATTTGGCAACTTGTGTGAGAGTACTGCCCCAATACCATATGGAGAAGCATCACAAGCCAACCGAATAGGCAGTGTCGGGTTGAAGTGAGCCAACACTTCCTCTGAGGTGATCAATTCTTTGCTTTTGCGAAATGCCTTCTTACAATTTTCGCTCCATTCCCATGGTACCCCCTTCTGTAAAAGAGCGTTTAGCGGGTGCAGTACCATGGATAGATTTGATAGAAATTTATGGAAATAGTTAATCAATCCTAGAAACGACCTCAACTGAGAGACATTATCCGGAGCGGGAGCCTTTACAACTGCCTCTATCTTGTCAGGAGACTTATGAAGCCCCTCCCGGTCAATGACATGACCACAGTACGAGATCCGCTTCTGGAAGAACTCACATTTCTGCCGATTAACTCTAAGTCCATACTCTTTCAGTCTGTTGAGCACCAGTTCCAAGTTTGCGAGGTGTTCTTCATCACCATCACCTGTAATCAGAATATCATCCAGGTAACATTGTGTGCCTGGAATTCCCTGTAATACCTGCTCCATGGCCCTCTGCCAAATTGCTGGAGCCGATGCCACTCCAAAAACCAGCCTATTGTACTGGTACAAACCTCGATGCGTGTTGATCGTGAGGTATTGGCGTGACTCTTCTTCAACCTCCATCTGCAAGTACGCCTGCGCCAGGTCTATCTTGGTGAAGTGTTTCCCGCCAGACAACGAAGCAAAAATATCCTCAATCCGCGGAAGCGGATACTGCACCGTGTGAAGCACCGGATTAATGGTGATTTTGAAATCTCCACAGATGCGAACCTTCCCTGGTTCTCCTGGCTTGTTGCTCGAAGGACGTTTCATAACGGGAACAATGGGCGTAGCCCACTCACTCCAATCTACCTTAGACAGTACACCTGAACGTTCTAGCGCTTCCAGTTCCACTTCTACAGTAGGTCGTATTGCATAGGGTACCGGTCTGGCTTTAAAAAATTTTGGGTGTGCATGTTCATCAATCTTGATGTTTGCCGTAATTCCTCTCAGTGTTCCCAGTCCCTGCTGGAACACCTCTTTAGCATCATCCAATATTCTGGACAATCGTTTAGGTTTGACATCTGTTTCCCCGGAATCTACCGTTAGTGCCTTCAAGGAGTGCCAGTCCATATTCATTTTCCTAATCCACTCCCATCCCAGTAGTGGTGGACCTCCTTCAGGTAGCACATATAAGTCCATTACTTGGCTTTCTTCGCCCTTGTGGACCACCTTTACCTCTATCTTTCCGATGGGGTACACTCTTTGCCCCGTGTATGTTTTCAATATAATCTCCGTATCCCGTAGGGGAATATGTTGGAATAACCTTTTGTAATCTTTCTTATTCATGACCGTCAATGCCGATCCAGTGTCCAATTCCATATTTACTTGGACTCCTGCTATCTGAAGGGTGACCCAAATTGTCTGGAGATCTGCATCCTTACCAACGTTGTGTACTCTTAAGCTACCCAGTTCATTACTGCTAGCGTCTGAATCTGACTTCTGTTCGGTCGAACTGTTCTTTGTCACCTTGTGTACCTTTATGTATTTTCCTTGCGGTGACTTTTTGTTGCTGGTCTTCTTTCCTGACCGGCATACTTTAGCTATGTGGCCAAGCCTGCCACACGTTCTGCATTCTTGGTTTTTAAACCAACACTGGTTCTGATCGTGCGTTGTCTTTCCGCAACGATAACATTTTACAGAACTCAAACCCAATTTATTTGTACTGAGTTCCGGTGACCGTAGCTGCATTACTGCCATGCCTCTCGCTGCGGCTGCGTGTGCTGCTGCCATAGTGACCGCTTTCTCAAGCGTCAGCTCATTCTCCTCGAGCAATCGCTTTTGTGTATCTTCTTTTAATAAACCACACACAAATTTATCTCGTAGCGCCTCTGTCAGTCTCGTTCCAAATTGACAGTACTTTGCTAGCTTACGCAATTCCATTAAATATTCAGCATTGCTTTCATCCTTCAGCTGCCTTCTGCTGTAAAATTTAAATCATTCCACTAGCATCAGCGGCGTGGGGTTTAGGTGATTTTTCAGGACAGTAACAATCTCCTCGAACGTCTTAGCCGCCGGTTCATCTGGTGATAAAAGGTGTTTCAATTGCCCGTATGTCTTCGCACCCATTAAGTTTAATAATGTTAGTGCTTTCTCTTCATCTGGGATTTTATTTGCTTTACAATAATTTTGTATGCGTTCTACATACATAGCCCAATCTTCGATGTCGCTATCAAAGGTATTAATGTTCCCATGTTTAGGCATCGTTGCAATTTAATTTATTTTAATTTTTATCCAAGATGGCGGCTTCCGCGCTCTTGTCTTCGTCCTCCGCCTACAAAATGGCGGTTTTCCCGCGCTTGGCGGTCTTCACCCGTCCCCCGACGCTGTCTCCGCTTCACCGCGGCTCTCACGCCTTCAGTTGCCCCCAGATGCTGTGCCTTTTTAGCCCGAATGCGGCCCGGCCCTTATCACCAGCCGCGATCGCTGTCCCCGCGCTGCGCCTTTCGGCCCGAATGCGGCCCGGCTCTTATCTCTGGTCGCGATCGATCTCACCGCCCTTATTCCCCCGTCTTCCCTCCCCGTCTGTACAGCCAACGCGGCCGACTTTCTGGTCGCGTCGCTGCCCAGCTTACCCACTACCGAGGTAGAAAGAAGATAGCTGACAGCCAATGATGAAGGCTTCGAGTTCAGGATGTCTTCTGCACTCTGGTTTCTCGATGTCTGCCGCGCGACGTGTCTTCCAGCAGGGTGATGAGGGTGGAAGCCTTTCTTCGACGTCCGTTCTGTGGACGAAGCCGCTGTGGATATAACTGCCGCAGGGTAAGAATCTGACTCGTCGCCACTGTAAAGTCTGTGTGTTCTAGTTGTAATTAATAACACACAGACTACAAGATTAAAGTTCAACAGGTCTTTACTGGTTGGAGGTCAGGACTATACTAAATACAATCTTACTACACAGTGCTTACATACCGGTGGTCACCACCGGTATTACGTATACAGCAGCCAGAGAAAGTAGTACATCTCTTAAGGTGGAACAGGCTTAAGTTCTCTTAAGGTGGAACAGGTTACATACACCACAGGAGCGTTTTAACCAGACACTGAAAAATGGCCTCAGAGCGCACCTATCCCAGGGGTATGCGTTTGACAAGGCCCTCCTCCACACACTGCTGCACTACAGAACCTCCCAGCATTCCACTACAGGGGTCTCACCTGCATCCCGCATGCTAGGCCGTGAGCTCATGCTGCCCCTTGGCAGGCTTCGCCCCTCGCTAGCTCAGAGCCCTGCTCCACTGGCTCAAGCCACAGTCGCTAGACAGCAGGAGAAGATGAAACTCCGCTTCGACCAGTCAAAGAGAGACAAGGCGCCCAACATCTCAGTCTCCAATTGGGTCAGAGTCCGCAGGCATCACCGCAACAATAAGATGGCCTCATTCTGGTCCTCCCCTCTCCAAATCAGCCGCCAACTTGGACCAGCCACTTTCTGCCTCACTGACGGCTCTCGGTGGCATGCCAGCCGCCTTCGGAAGGTGCCAGCACCCCCTGATGCGGGATTATATGGGCCTAATCCACAAGCCTTACCCCCAGAGTGGCGGGATGCACATGTGGCTCAGCCAGCCAACCCTCAAGCAGATATTGTGCCTCAGCCTGCTCCTCACCAGTCCGCACCTCGGCCTGTTCATACACGTTCTCGCCCTGGCCACCTACAGGACTTTGTCACTGCATTTCATGTTTGAAATTCTGTGAGGGGGGAGAAAATGATATGTCGGACATTGGTGATAGGTACTCAATTGCCTTGGCCTGAGCACATGGAGTTTGATAGTGCTGTTATCATTGTATTGTGTATAGGTATTCGATTGCTGTTGCCTGGGAGTGGGTGTGTGGAGCAGCCATTAAAAAGCAGCATGAACTGAAATCTGCTTACGGCCTCTGGATTTTCTTTGCAAACGCAACAAGTAGTGGTGGGTACAGGTCTATCACTGTATAACACGGGTTCAGTACTGCTGGGTACACGTTTGTCACTGTATAACACTGGTGTACAGTACTGGTGGGTACAGGTCTGTCAGTGTATAACACTGGGCTACAGTACTGGTGGGTAGAGGTCTGTCACTATAACACTAGGGTAAAGTACTGGTGGGTACTGGTCTGTCACTGTATAACACGGGTACAGTACTGGTGGGTACAGTTTTGTCACTGTATAACACGGGTACAGTACTGGTGGGTACAGGTCTGTCACTGTATAAAACTTGGGTACAATTCTGTCACTGTATAATACTGGGGTACAGTACAGGTGGGTACAGGTCTGTCACTATAACACTGGTACAGTAATATTGGGTACACTTCTGTCGCTGTATAACACTGGGGTAGAGTACAGGTGGGTACAGGTCTGTCACTGTATAACACTGGTACAGTAATGTTGGGTACACTTCTGTCGCTGTATAACACTGGGGTAGAGTACTGGTGGGTACAGGTCTGTCACTGTATAACACTAGAGTACATTACTGGTGGGTACAGGTCTGTCCCTGTATAACACTTGGGTACAATTCTGTCACTGTATAGCACAGGGGTACAGTACTGGTGGGTATAGGTCTGTCACTTATAACACTGGGGTACATTACTGCTGGGTACAGGTCTGTCACTGTATAACACTGGGGTACAGTACTGGTGGGTACAGGTCTGAACCGGTATAACACTGGGTTACAGTACTGGTAAGTACAGTTCAGTCACAGTATAACACTGGGGTAAAGTGCTGGTGGGTACAAGTCTGTCCCTGTATAACACTGGGATTCAGTACTGGTGTATTGATTTCTTTTTGGGTTCAATAAAGACTCATTTCTGAAAGAGAATGTTGTTTAATCTAAAGTCTTGTTCAAGACTTTCTACAGCTTTTTACAGCACACACCATGCTGTGATGCATCTAGAATGAAACTGAAAGTAAAACTCCTCTGGACTGCTTGTCTCTCACATGACCTCTGCTGGTCAGGCACAAGTAATCAAAAACACAGACAAATATGCAGTAAGGCATAAGTAATCAAACACAGACAAATATCATCACTATTTGCTGATATCCTTACATCTCCCTTTCTTAAAACAAAAGTATTTTACTTTTAACTAACAACATTTAATGAACTTACATTATCATTATCATGATCAAGGTTTTTTACCCTTGCTTTGTGTGTTCACATGAAATATGTCAATACACTAGAACTTGAAGAAAGAATAAGATAACATTACTTCCTTCTTTAACAATAGTCCTTAAATTTGCTCAATGAGTCTCTCAGGAGGCTTCACGTGTCTTGAGGATTTTCTGATTGATTGTCCTTGAATCTGAGTTGTTGCCTCAGATGATTGGTTCTCAGCTGCGTGATCAGGTTGTTCACCAGTATCAGTCTCTTGACCTGCTGTGGCTGGTCCCATGAGAAGATCTCGACGATTTCTTCTCAGAACAGCACCCTCATCTGTCTGAATGGTGTATGATCTTGGTTGAACTTCACTCAGGACAGTTCCCTTCTGAGTCCATGTGTTTGTTTTGTCTTTCAACCTTACTTGGTCACCAGTGTGGAGTTCAGGTAGGTTTTGTGTTCCTCTGTCATAGTAGTACTTTTGCTTTTCTTTCTGTTGCTCTTTGAACTTCCTCACTTTCTCCCCCTCTTTTGTTTTCAGGAGGTGCTCCGGGATGGGTAGGTTTGACCTTAGCCGACGTCCCATCAGGAGTTGGGCTGGTGACATACCACACTCGAGCGGCATTGTGCGGTATACAAGCATGCTTTGGTAGAAGTCAGTTCCACTGTCTTTTGCCTTGTACATCAGTCTTTTCACTGTCTGGACCGATGTTTCCACTAGTCCATTGGACTGTGGATAGTGAGGACTTGACGTTGTGTGGACAAAGTCCCACTCTTTGGCAAAGTGTCGGAAATTTGCATTGTTAAACTGGGGTCCGTTGTCTGTGAAGACCTCGCTTGCCACGCCATGTCTGGAGAATATGGCTTTCATACTTCTTATCACAGCTTCTGCAGTGGTGGTGTACAGTCTACAAACCTCTGGATACAGGGAGTAATAGTCTGTGACGACAAGATAGTCCTTCCCTTGACATACGAATAGGTCAGCGCCTACCTTCTGGTAAGGTCTGTCTGGTGCTGGGTGTGGCTTTAGTGGTTCTACCGGATTGCTTGCTCGATATTTCAGGCATATTGTGCAGTTTGACACATTTGTCACATCTTGGTTGATTCGTGGCCAGTACATCACCTCTCGTGCTCTTTTCTTACACTTTTCGATTCCCAGATGTCCTCCATGGATCTTTTTTAGCATCTCTCTTCTCAGACTCTTTGGGATAACTATTTTACTTCCTTTGTAGATGATGTCTTCGACCACTGATAGTTCCGCCCTGCAGTTCCAGTACTCTGCTATATCAGGTGAGCAGTATTGCTTCATGTTGGGCCATCCATCCAAGATGCTTTTTCTCAGTCATCTCATTGTTTCATCTTTGTTTGTCTCAGTCTTTATGAGCTCCATTTTTGCATCTGCTATGGGCAGTGCACTTGTGACCATGTCCACGTAGGCGTTCAGTTGTTTTTGAAGAGCAAACGGAACTTTTCTGCATGGATGTATGACCGGTGTCATACTTTTATCTACTCTGATCGTGTGTTCTCCTGGAATGCAGCCTAGACCGTTAAATAGGTCTTTGTACTCTTTCATGAGTTCATCATAGACTGTCTCTCCTTCGCTTTCCACAACGAGGACTCTCTTTACCAGGTTCAGTCTCTCACAGGCTTTTAACCCTAGTATGGCTTGCACATCCTTTGGCACCACGATTAATGCTAGCGTGTGCTCTCTGTCCTTGTGTGTTACTTTGACAATGCATTTTCCTTTCACTGGTATATCAGTACCTGAGTATCCGGTCACTTTCACTTGTATTCCATGTAACTTTGGTTTGGGTTTAATTCTCTTAAAATCGGTCTCTGATATCACATTAACTTGTGCTCCAGTATCCAATTTAAATGGAATGTGTATGTCATTCACTTTTAGTGTCAACATCCAGTCTCTTTCTTTTTTGTTTTCAGACACAACATCTACATTGAATTCCTCTATCTCGCTTTCATCTACTGTATGGACCTTGCTTTGTTGCGCTTGGTTCTTACAGCAACGGGCATAATGGTTGTTTTTGTTGCATCTATTGCAAGTTTTACCATATGCTGGACACTTTCTTGGTGGATGCTGTGTACCGCATCGACTACATGACTTCCGATTGTCCCTTTCATTTTCGTTTGCTGGCCACGTCTCTTTTTTCACATTGGTGCTCTCTTTGTTAAACGGTTTGTATCCGTTCTTTCTCACTGCATCCACGTTGCAGCTACTGTCACTGAACAGCTCCTTTGCCTGCAACTTCACAGTCTCTGTAACCCTACACAGTGCTATGGCTTTTCCCAGGTCTAGATCTTGCTCTCTTAGCAGTCTTTCCCTTAGACCATTATCTCGAATACCACACACCAGTCTGTCTTTTATCAGCGAGTCTGTGAGTCCCCCAAATTCACACGATTTGCTCCGGTTTCTCAGTTCAGTCACATACTGATCAATAGTCTCGCCGATTTTCTGTACACGTGATTAATTTGTGCCTCTCAAAGGTCACGTTGCATTTAGGTATGCAGTAGGCCTCAAACTGTTCCATTATTTTATCTAGCTTCATTTTGTCTCCATCAACAGCGAATGTGAAGTTATTATACACCTCCAGCGCTTCATCACCCACGACATGCAAGAACAGTGACGATTTCTGTTTATTACTTTTCTTGTCAGCTCCGATTGCCGCTAAATACAACTCTAAACGTTGTTTGAACCTTCTCCAATTTTCAGCCACATTACCTGTTAATTGAAGCGTCGCCGGTGGGTGTAAACCTTCCATTTTTCACTTCGTTAGCTATTCTCTAATGGTAAGCAACGAAGTTCTCTTTTGGCTTGCTAATTTGTAGAGAGCTGATTTAAATTCAGTTTTTTTTTTCTTCCTCTCTTTCAGCCACTTCTGACATCATGTATTGATTTCTTTTTGGGTTCAATAAAGACTCATTTCTGAAAGAGAATGTTGTTTAATCTAAAGTCTTGTTCAAGACTTTCTACAGCTTTTTACAGCACACACCATGCAGTGATGCATCTAGAATGAAACTGAAAGTAAAACTCCTCTGGACTGCTTGTCTCTCACATGACCTCTGCTGGTCAGGCACAAGTAATCAAAAACACAGACAAATATGCTGTAAGGCATAAGTAATCAAACACAGACAAATATCATCACTATTTGCTGATATCCTTACAACTGGTAGGTACAGGTTTGTCACTAACACTCGGTTACAGTACTGGTGGGTACAGGTCTGTCACTGTATAACACTGGGGTACAGTACTAGGGGGTACAGGTCTGTCACTGTATAACACGAGTACAGTACTGGTGGGTACAGGCCTGTCACTGTATAACATGGGTACAGTAGTGGTGGGTAGAGGTCGGTTACTGTATAACAAGGGTTCAGTACAGGTGTGTACAGGTTTGTCACTGTATAACACGGGTACAGTTCTGGTGGGTACAGGTCGGTCAGTGTAAAACAATTGGGTACAATTCTTTCACTGTATAATACTGGGGTACAGTACTGGTGGGTACAGGTCTGTCACTGTATAACACTGGGGTACAGTACTGGTGGGTACAGGACTGAACCGGTATAACACTGGGGTACAGTACTGGTAAGTACAGTTCAGTCACAGTATAACACGGGTACAGTACTGTTGGGTACAGATCTGTCACTGTATAACACTGGGGTACAGTACTGGTAGGTACAGGTCTGTCACTAACACAGGGTTATATTACTGGTGGGTACAGGTCTGTCACTGTATAGCACTGGGGTACAGTACTGGTGGGTACAGGTCAATCACTGTATAACATTGGGTAGCAGTGATGGTGGGTACTAGTCTGTCACTGTATAACACTGGGTACAGTACAGGTGGGTAATTGTCTGTCACTGTATATCACGAGCACATTACTGTTGGGTACAGGTCTGTCATTGATTAATACTGGTGTATTGTACTGGTGGGTACAGGACTGTCACTGTAAAACATTGGGGTACAGTACTGGTGGGTACAGGTCTGTCACTGTATAGCACTGGGGTACAGTACTGGTGGGCACAGGTCTGTCACTGTATAATTCTGGGGCACAGTACTGCTGGGTACAGGTCTGTCACTGTATAACACTGGGGTAAAGTACTGGTGGATACTGGTCTGGTCCTGTATAACACTGTGAATCAGTACTTCTGGGTGCTGGTCTGTCACTGTATAACACTGGGGTACAGTACTGCTGGATACAGGTCTGTCACTGTATAACACTGGGGAAAAGTACTGGTGGGTACAGGTCTGTCACTGTATAACACTGGGATTCAGTACTGGTAAGTATAGGTCTGTCACTAACACTGGGTTAAAGTACTGGTGGGTACAGGACTGTCGCTGTATAACACTGGCGTACAGTAATGCTGGGTACAGTTCTGTCACTGTATAACACTGGGGTACAGCACTGGTGGGTACAGGTCTGTCCCTGTATAAACCTGGGGTACAGTACTGGTGGGTACAGGTCAGTCACTGTATAACTCGGGTACAGTACTGGTGGGTGAAGGCCTCTCACTGTATAACACGGGTAAAGTAATGGTGGGTACAGGTCTGTCACTGTATAACACTGGGGTAGAGTACTGCTGGGTACAGGTCTGTCACTGTATAACACGGGTACAGTACTGCTGGGTACAGGTCTGTCACTGTATAACACGGGTACAGTACTGGTAGGTACAGTTCTTTCACTGTATAACACGGGTACAGTACTGGTGGGTACAGGCCAGTCACTGTATAACACTGGGGTACAGTACTGGTGGGTACAGGTTTGTCACTCTATAACACAGGTACAGTACTGGTGGGTACAGGCCTGTCACTGTATAACACGGGTACATTACTGGTGGGTACAGGTTTGTCACTCTATAACACGGGTACAGCACTGGTGGGTACAGGTCTGTCACTATATAACACTGGTGTACAGTACTGGTGGGCACAGGTCTGTCACTGTATAATACTGGGCTAAAGTACTGGTGGGTACTGGTCGGTCACTGTATAACACGGGTACAGTACTGGTGGGTACAGGTTTATTACTGTATAACACGGGTACAGCACTGGTGGGTACAGGTCTGTCACTGTATAATACTTGGGTACAATTCTGTCACTGTATAATACTAGGATAGAGTGCTGGTGGGTACAGGTCTGTCACTGTACAGCACTGGTACATTAATGGTGGGTACACTTCTGCCACTGTATTACACTGGTTAGAGTACTGGTGGGTACAGGTCTGTCACTGTTTAGCGCTGGGGTACAGTACTGGTGGGTACAGCTCTCTCACTGTATAACACTGGGGTTCAGTACTGGTGGGTACAGGTCTGTCACTGTATAACACGGGTGCAGTACAGTGAATGCTATGGTTTCACGGTACAACACTGGGATACATTCCTGGTGGCTGCAAGTCTGTCCGTAAACCACACTGAGTGACAGTGCTGGTGGGTACAGGTCTGTCACTGTATAATACTGGGTACAGTACAGGTGGGTAATTGTTTGTCACTGTATAACACAGGCACAGTACTGGTGGGTACAGTTGTGTCGCTGTATAATGCTGGGGTACAGTACTGGTGGGTACAGGTCTGTCAATGTATAATACTGGGGTAAAGCACTGGTGGGCACAAGTCTGTCCCTGTATAACACTGGGATTCAGTACTGGTAGGTACAGGTTTGTAACTAACACTGGGTTACATTACTGGTGGGTACAGGTCTGTCACTGTATAACACTGGGGTACAGTACTAGGGGGTACAGGTCTGTCGCTGTAAAACATGAGTACAGTACTGGTGGGTACAGGCCTGTCACTGTATAACATGGGTACAGTAGTGTTATGTCTGACATTGGTGCTAGGTACTCGATTGCCTTGGCCTGAGCACATGGAGTTTGAAAGTGCTGTTATCATTGTATTGTGTATAGGTAGTCGATTGCTTTTGCCTGGGAGTGGGTGTGTGGAGGAGCTTGGTGGCCAGTCTTGCCACTTACAAGGCAGGCTGCACAGTCCTTGACCAGGGCCTCAATTTCCCGGTCGATACCCGGCCACCAAGCTCCTCCACCCCTGCAACCCCTTGCCTGGCCCTCTCAGCCCTGGGAGCACCTGCAGCTGGACGTCTGCGGGGTGATCCATGGTGTCCCCGACCATCAACGGTTCCTAGTGGTGACCTATGACCTGCACTCAAAATGGCCAGAGGTCACTGCTGTGGGCTCCGTCACCTCTCAGGTCATCATTGATATCCTTGAGTCCCTCTTCTCCCGCTGGGGGCATCCAAAGGCCATCACCACAGACAATGGCCCCCAAATGGTCTCTTCGGAACTCTCCTCTTGCCTTGAGAGCAAGGGCATCCATCACATATGCACAGCGTACTACCACCCCGAGTCAAATGGGGGGGGTGGAGCGTTTTAACCAGACACTGAAAAATGGCCTCAGAGCACACCTACCCCAGGGGTATGCGTTTGACAAGGCCCTCCTCCACACACTGCTGCACTACAGAGCCTCCCAGCATTCCACTACAGGGGTCTCACCTGCATCCCTCATGCTAGGCCGTGAGCTCATGCTGCCCCTTGGCAGGCTCCGCCCCTCCCTAGCTCAGAGCCCTGCTCCACCGGCTCAAACCACAGTCGCTAGACAGCAGGAGAAGATGAAACTCCGCTTCGACCAGTCGAAGAGGGCCAGGGCGCCCAACATCTCAGTCTCCGATTGGGTCAGAGTCCGCAGGCCTCACCGCAACAATAAGATGGCGTCATTCTGGTTCTCCCCTCTCCAAATCAGCCGCCAACTTGGACCAGCCACTTTCTGCCTCACTGATGGCTCTCGGTGGCATGCCAGCCGCCTTCGGAAGGTGCCAGCACCCCCTGATGCGGGATTATATGGACCTAATCCCCAAGCCTTACCCCCAGAGTGGCGGGATGCACATGTGGCTCAGCCAGCCAACCCTCAAGCAGATATTGTGCCTCAGCCTGCTCCTCACCAGTCCGCACTTCGGCCTGCTCTTCACCAGTCCGCACCTCGGCCTGTTCATTCACGTTCTCGCCCTGGCCACTGTAATGATATCAGCAAATAGAGATGGTATTTGCCTGTTCGATTATGATGCCTTAATAGCATGTTTGCATGTATTGATTGCTTGTGCCTGACCAGCAGAGGGCATGTGACCAAGAGAAGCAAGGCAGTTAGTTTAGTTTCAGTTTCATTCTAGATGCTTCACAAGCATCGTGTCTCCTGTAAAAGCTGCATAAAAGAGTTGAACAAGCTTTAGATTAAAAGTCATTCTCTTTCATAAATGTCTCGTCATTGAACCCACAAAGAAATCAATACATGGTGTCAGAAGTGATTGAAAGAGATGAAGAGAAAAAATCTGAAGTTAAATCAGCTCTCCACAGATTAGCAAGCCAAAAGAGAACATCGTTACTTACCATTAGAGAATAGCTAACGAAGTGAAAAATGGAAGGTTTACTCCCACCGGCGACGCTTCAGTTGACAGGTAATGTGGCTGAAAATTGGAGAAGGTTCAAACAACGTGTGGGGTTGTATTTATCAGCAATCGGAGCTGACGAGAAAAGTAATAAAAGGAAATCGTCACTGTTCTTACATGTCGTGGGTGATGAAGCGCTGGAGGTGTATAATAACTTCACATTCGCTGCTAATGGAGACAAAATGAAGCTAGATAAAATAATGGAACAGTTTGAGGCCTACTGCATACCTAAACGTAACGTGACGTTTGAGAGGCACAGATTTTTCACATGGTGTCAGAAAACGGGTGAGACTATTGATTAGTATGTGACTGAACTGAGAAACAGAAGCAAATCATGTGAATTTGGGGGACTGACAGACTCGCTGATAAAAGACAGACTGGTGTGTGGTATTCCAGATAATGGTCTAAGGGAAAGGCTGCTAAGAGAGCAAGATCTAGACCTGGGAAAAGCCATAGCACTGTATAGGGCTACAGAGACTGTGAAGTTGCAGGCAAAGGAGCTGTTCAGTGACAATAGCTGCAACGTGGATGCAGTGAGAAAGAACGGATACAAACCGTTTAACAAAAAGAGCGCCAATGTGAAAAAAGAGGCGTGGCCAGCGAACGAAAATGAAAGGGACAATGGAAAGTCATGTAGTCGATGCGATACACAGCATCCACCAAGAATATGTCCGGCATATGGTAAAAAATGTAATAGTTGCAACAAAAACAACCATTATGCCCGTTGCTTCAAGAACCAAGTGCAACAAAGCAAGGTCCATACAGTAGATGAAAGCGAGATAGAGGAGTTCAATGTAGATGTTGTGTCTGAAAACAAAAAAGAAGAAAGAGACTGGATGTTGACACTAAAAGTGAATGACATACACATTCCATTTAAATTGGATACTGGAGCACAAGTTAACGTGATATCAGAGACTGATTTTAAGAAAATTAGACCCAGACCAAAGATACACGGAATCAAAGTGAAAGTGACAGGATACTCAGGTACTGATATACCAGTGAAAGGAAGATGCATTGTCAAAGTGACACACACGGACAGAGAGCACACGTTAGCATTAATCGTGGTGCCAAAGGATGTGCAAGCCATACTAGGTTTAAAAGCCTGTGAGAGACTGAACCTGGTAAAGAGAGTCCTCGTTGTGGAAAGCGAAGGAGAGACAGTCTATGATGAACTGAATGTTGCGTACACACCGGGTAAGCTGAGGTATACAGCAGACACGTTGTCCAGAGCTGTTGACCCAGGAGAGCCCGCAAACACAGTGAAAAGACTGAAGTACAAGGCAAAAGACAGTGGAACTGACTTCTACCAAAGCATGCTTGTATACCGCACAACGCCGCTCGAGTGTGGTATGTCACCAGCCCAACTCCTTATGGGACGTCGGCTAAGGTCAAACCTACCCATCCTGGAGAACCTCCTGAAAACAAAAGAGGGGGAAAAAGTGAGGAAGTTCAAAGAACAACAGAAAGAAAAGCAAAAGTACTACTATGACAGAGGAACACAAAACCTACCTGAACTCCACACTGGTGACCAAGTAAGGTTGAAAGACAAAACAAACACCTGGACTCAGAAGGGAACTATCCTGAGTGAAGTTCAACCAAGATCATACACCATTCAGACAGATGAGGGTGCTGTTCTGAGAAGAAATCGTCGAGATCTTCTCATGGGACCAGCCACAGCAGGTCAAGAGACTGATACTGTTGAACAACCTGATCACACAGCTGAGAACCAATCATTTGAGGCAACAACTCAGATTCAAGGACAATCAATCAGAAAATCCTCAAGACACGTGAAGCCTCCTGAGAGACTCATTGAGCAAATTTAAGGACTATTGTTATAGAAGGAAGTGATGTTATCGTATTCTTTCTTCAAGTTCTAGTGTATTGACATATTTCATGTGAACACACAAAGCAAGGTTAAAAAACCTTGATCATGATAATGATAATGTAAGTTCATTAAGTGTTACAGTTAAAATGCAGATTAATACAAAGAAAACATGTTGTTAGTTAAAAGTAAAATACTTTTGTTTTAAGAAAAGGAGATGTAATGATATCAGCAAATAGAGATGGTATTTGCCTGTTCGATTATGATGCCTTAATAGCATGTTTGCATGTATTGATTGCTTGTGCCTGACCAGCAGAGGGCATGTGACCGAGAGAAGCAAGGCAGTTAGTTTAGTTTCAGTTTCGTTCTAGATGCTTCACAAGCATCGTGTCTCCTGTAAAAGCTGTATAAAAGAGTTGAACAAGCTTTAGATTAAAAGTCATTCTCTTTCATAAATGTCTCATCATTGAACCCACAAAGAAATCAATACAGCCACCTGCAGGACTTTGTCACTACATTTCATGCTTGAAATTCTGTGAGGGGGGAGGAAATGTTATGTCTGACATTGGTGATAGGTACTCAATTGCCTTGGCCTGAGCACATGGAGTTTGATAGTGCTGTTATCATTGTATTGTGTATAGTTATTCGATTGCTTTTGCCTGGGAGTGGGTGTGTGGAGCAGCCATTAAAAAGCAGCATGAACTGAAATCTGCTTACGGCCTCTGGATTTTCTTTGCAAACGCAACAAGTAGTGGTGGGTACAGGTCTGTCACTGTATAACACGGGTTCAGTACTGCTGGGTACACGTTTGTCACTGTATAACACGGGTACAGTACTGGTGGGTACAGGTCGGTCAGTGTATAACAATTGGGTACAATTCTTTCACTGTACAATACTGGGGTTCAGTACTCGTAGGTACAGGTCTATCACTGTATAACACTGGTACAGTAATGGTGGGTACACTTCTGTCGCTGTATAATACTGGGGTACAGTGCTGGTGGGTACAGGTCTGTCACTGTATAACACTGGGCTACAGTACTGGTGGGTACAGGTTTGTCACTATAACACTGGGGTACAGTACTGGTGGGTACTGGTCTGTCACTGTATAACACGGGTACAGTACTGGTGGGTACAGTTTTGTCACTGTATAACACGGGTACAGTACTGGTGGGTACAGGTCTGTCACTGTATAAAACTTGCGTACAATTCTGTCACTGTATAATACTGGGGTACAGTACTGGTGGGTACAGGGCTGTCACTGTATAACACTGGTACAGTAATGTTGGGTACACTTCTGTCGCTGTATAACACTGGGGTAGAGTACTGGTGGGTACAGGTCTGTCACTGTATAACATGGGTGCAGTTAGGTGGGTGCAGGAGTTTCATGGTACAAAACTGGGATACATTCCTGGTGGCTACAAGTCTGTACCTATACCACACTGGGTGACAGTGCTGGTGGGTACGGGTCTGTCACTATAATACTGGGTAAAGTACAGGTGGGTAATTGTTTGTCACTGTATAACACAGGCACAGTACTGGTGGGTACAGTTGTGTCACTGTATAACGCTGGGGTACAGTACTGGTGGGTACAGGTCTGTCAATGTATAATAGGTGTACTGTACTATTCGGTGCAGGTCTGTCACTGTAAAACACTGGGGTACAGTACTGGTGGGTACAGGTCTGTCACTGTATAACACTGGGGTAAAGTACTGGTGGGTACAGGTTTGTCACTAACACTGGGTTACAGCACTGGTGGGTACAGGCCTTTCACTGTATAACATGGGTACAGTAGTGGTGGGTGCAGGTTTGTCACTGTATAACACGGGTACAGTACTGGTGGGTACAGGTCAGTCACTGTAAAACAATTGGGTACAATTCTTTCACTGTATAATACTGGGGTTCAGTACTCGTGGGTACAGGTCTGTCACTGTATAACACTGGTACAGTAAAGGTGGGTACACTTCTGTCGCTGTATAACATTGGGGTACAGTACTGGTGGGTACTGGTCTGTCACTGTATAACACTGAGGTACTGTACTGGTGGGTACAGTTTTGTCACTGTATAGCACGGGTACAGTACTGGTGGGTACAGGCCTGTCACTGTATAACACTTGGGTACAATTCTGTCACTGTATAATACTGGGGTACAGTACTGGTGGGTACAGGTCTGTCACTGTATAACACTGGTATAGTAATGTTGGTACACCTCTGTCACTGTATAACACTGGGGTAGAGTACTGGTGGGTACAGGTCTGTCACTTTATAACACTGGGGTTCAGTATTGGTGGGTACAGGTCTGTCACTGTATAACGGGTACAGTACTGGTGGGTACAGGTCTGTCACGTATAACACTGGGGTACAGTACTGGGGGTACAGGTCTGACACTAAAACACTGGGTTAAGTACTGGTGGGTAAAGGTCTGTCACTGTATAGCACTGGGTTACAGTACTGGTGGGTACATGTCTGAACCTGTATAACTCTGGGGTACAGTACTGGTAAGTACAGCTCTGTCACTGTATAACACAGGTACAGTACTGGTGTGTACAGATCTGTCACTGTATAACACTGGGATTCAGTACCGGTAGGTACAGGTCTGTCACTAACACTGGGTTATATTACTGGTGGGTACAGGTCTGTCGCTGTATAGCACTGGGGTACAGTACTGGTGGGTACAGGTCTGTCACTGTATAACACTGGGTGACAGTGCTGGTGGCTACTGGTCTGTCAATGTATAACACTGGGTACAGTACAGGTGGGTAATTGTCTGTCATTATATAACATGGGCACATTACTGGCGGGTACAGGACTGTCACTGTAAAACACTGGGGTACAGTACTGATGGGTACAGTTCTGTCACTGTATAACACTGGGGTAAAGTACTGGTGGGTACAGGTCTGTCTCTGTATAACACTGGTATTCAGTACTGGTGTGTACCGGACTGTCACTGTATAGCACTGGGATACAGTACTGGTGGGTACAGGTCTGTCACTGTATAATACTGGGGCACAGTACTGCTGGGTACAGGCTGGGTACAGGTCTGTAACTGTATAACACTGGGGTACAGTACTAGGGGGTACGGGTCTGTCACTGTAAAACACTGGGTACAGTACTGGTGGGTACAGGTCTGTCACTGTATAACAGTGGTGTACTCTACCGGTGGGTACGGGACTGAACCTATATAAAACTGGGGAACAGCACTGGTAAGTACAGTTCTGTCAGTGTATAACATGGGTACAGTACTGGTGGGTACAGTTCTGTCACTGTATAACACTGGGGTACAGTACTGGTGGGTACAGGTCTGTCACTGTATAACACGGGTACAGTACTGGTGGGTACAGATCTGTCACTGTATAACACTGGGCTACAGTACTGGTGGGTACAGGTATGTCACTCTATAAAACTGCGGTACAGTACTGGTGGGTATGGGTCAGTCACTGTATAACACGGGTACAGTACTGGTGAGTACAGATTTGTCACTGTATAACACGGGTAAAATAATGGTGGGTACAGGTCTGTCACTGTATAACACTGGGACAGTAATGGTGGGTACACTTCTAGCGCTGTATAACACCTGGGTAGAGTACTGGTGGGTACAGGTCTGTCACTGTATAACACTGAGGTACAGTACTTTTGGGTACAGGTCTGTCTCTGGATAACACTGGGGTACAGTACTGGTGGGTACAGGTCTGCCAGTGTAAAACACTGGGGTACAATACTGGTGGGTACTGGTCTGTCATTGTATAACACTGGGGTAAGTTACTTGTGGGTACTGGTCTGTCACTGTATAACACTTTGGGTAAAGTACTGGTGGGTACAGGTCTGTCACTGTATAATACGGGTGCAGTATGGTAGGTACAGGAGATTCACGGTACAACACTGGTATACATTGCTGATGGCTACAATCTGTCCCTATACCACACTGGGGTACAGTACTGGTGGGTACAGGTCTGCCAATGTATAACACTGGGGTTCAATACTGGTGGGTAAAGGTCTGTCACTGTAAAACACTGGGTTGCAGTGCTGCTGGGTACATGTCTGTCACTGTATAATGCTGGGGTACAGTACTATTGGGTACAGGTCTGTCACTGATGAATACTGGTGTACTGTACTGGTGGGTACAGGTCTGTCACTGTAAAACACTGGGGTACACTACTGATGGGTATAGGTCTGTCACTGTATAACACTGGGGTAAAGTACTGGTGGGTACAGGTCTGTCCCTGTATAACACTGGGATTCAGTACTGGTAGGTACAGGTCTGTCACTAACACTGGGTTACAGTACTGGTGGGTACAGGTCTGTCACTGTATAATACTGGGGCACAGTACTGCTTGGTACAGGTCTGTCACTGTATAACACTGGGTTATGTAGGGGGGCATCCTTTACCTGGTTTACGGCAATTTACCTTCCTTTACCTGGTTTACGGTAAGTTACCTGGTCAGGCAGCCTTTTTCCACTGCACTATGACCAATTCCAATCAGCGGTTTCGAATCGCTAAACCACCCGTTCCAGTTCTGACTGGAGGAACTTATAATTAATGATATATTAAAACGGACAAATGGTCTGGATGCAAGAAAGTCAAATTTTATTAAAACTAAAGAATCTACACCACACGTTCAAAGTAATCACGGTAAAATTGCTAAACAGGGGAGGGGAAAAAAATGGACACAACGAGGGAAATCGACTAAAATCGCAATACTAACGAAAATTCCCACTTTACTCCCACCCTTATGCCTAACCCACGTTGCCTTGTGGAAGGCCAGAAAAATATATGCTCACCTACGCAATGCCAGCTCCGTGCCCTGTGAAACTTAGATCTTCACTGCCCCGAAGTAAAGAAACACCCCAGTGTTTTAAAAGTAAACTGCTGGTGTTCTTACTTCTTCAGACAGACTCCCACGCTGTAGAAGGCACACGGAGGCAAGCCAGAGAGAGAGAGACGGCCCTGACAAGCTATCTCTTATACCCCAATTTTGGGGCCGAAATGTTCCCGCCCAGATCCGGAAATTTCTGGGCTAAAACAAAAGGGATCCAAATCGTCCACTTGTCTGGGATGGGTTTGAATAAAGTTGCAGTTTAAATGTGTCCATTATCTGTGATGGCTGTCAATAAAACTGCAGCAGTTTGAATGTGTCTTCATTCATCCTGATGGGTTTGAATGGAGTTGTATTACTATGTAAACAGAAACCCATTGTCTGTTGTCAACTGAGACTGCAGTCTCAAGTGGTTACTCCTTGTGCAAACATCCTTGTAGCAGTTTCTGTAAACAAATCGATTGTCTCTGCAGGGAGGAGATTCCTGAACTGGCTTTGATTGGAAGATTCAAACGGGCTACTCCCCAGTGTAAACAAACAGCTTGTAGGTTACCTGACCCACCCAATACCACAGGGTGATTGACAGCTCGGGCTCCATTCAAATGCTAATGGCCTGTCTGTCCTTTTTCCTGCTGAAAATTCTGTTTCCATGAGGTTCAAAACTCAAGAGTACGTCTTTTTTTTAAATCAAATGTACTATCTTAAAGTGTGCGATTTTCACAAAGTCCTTTGATTCCAGTGTCCAAGTGCTGCTTAGCTCACGGGCTCCTTAACGCAGCCTTTTGCGGTTCTGGGCACATTTTAAAACATTGTCCAACCCAGAGACAATTTAAATCACACAAAGTCGTCGTCCACGATGTGGATTAATATTTCCCGATCTTCGGGGACTGAGGGGATTTTGCGAACCCCTACATTCCCCCCTTGGATACTCCCAACTTGCTTGCAGTATCCTCTTGAAGAAGTGAGCAAAATTTTCTGACCCCCGACAAACAACCATCCCCTGTATTTACCTATAGCTACCTATCACTGATTCCCCGACCCGTCTATTCCCCTCCAATCCGAGAAAAACCGTGGTACGGTAGGCATCTACAGATACATCAACTACAAAATGTTACAATAGGGGTCTCATACCCCTGCACCACTTGTTACATTATAACATATTACAAAATGTTGCAATCTTGGTTATACAATGTAATCAAAATGATTCCAAGCACGGAGAGGGTCCTACGCCTCTGCACCACTTGGAACTGTAAAACAAAATACAAAAATTTCCATTAAACATTTGAAACAAAATGCTGAAATAATCCCTGACCATTACATGCCAATGATGGGTCGCGAAATTCAAGTGGGTATTGCTCCTCCCACCCGGTCAGTAAATGTTCCTTCCCCCCCCCCCCTTTAATGGTCTTAAACTTTTAAAACATACAGAATGGATTTTACAGAACAGTCTGCTCCGCCAGCCCCGAGCCGTTCCCTTGTCCCTTTGTGGAGGCGGGTTACCCCTCATGATTCACAGACCAAGACCGGGGAGTATGGGATCGCGACTCCCAGTCCCTCCCCCTCCCGTCTTCCCTCGACTGGCTGCAGAAAATGATGGGTGCCTGTGTGGCGGCTCTCACTGGCCCCACACTCAAACTTGGATCCCAGATCCGGCCACCCACTCATCCTCCCCAGCCACACTTACACTCTAACTTTTCCCATGGGCCCCGGGTGAGTTCCTCCCTTCCCCAAACGCACCCACGCGACTCTTGGGTCTCCCCCTCCCCTTTACAATCTTTCCCGGGCCATCACCACCCACTCCCGGGGAACGCGTCCCTATCTGACAAGGCGCCCGTGCATCCCCACCATGACTCCTCAATAGCGAGGTCTCCTGCAAGTGAAATTCGATCAGGATAGTGCTGGGTTGGGGGCCGTGCCCCACCCAGCTGGGGCCATCTCTTCCGCGTAGGATGGGTAGGCAAGTTCCTCCGGACCCTGTCCGGTTTCTCCCGAAGGTCACTGCGGGGTCTCCTCCTGGATTTGTCCAGTGGCGAGGTGATCCCCAACATTTTGTATCCATAATCTTCATTTGATGCCCAGCTCGGGCTGGGCGAACAGGGCTGCTCCTTTATCCACTCTCCTGCAAAAGAACTTATAAGGACATGCAGCCAGGTCTCTCACTGACCTGCTGCCTTAGGTGGAGACATGGTCAGGTCCCTCGACCTCGGACCAAAATACAAGCATTTGGCACACTTATAAACTTAAACTTTAAACTTAAACTCAAAACTACTAGTTACATTCTAAACTTTAAATTTAAACACCTTAAAAGCAAGCTATAAACATTGGTTACTTAACACAAAGCTATAATACAAATGCCGCCCGTTTCCGGACGGCCAGGCTAATCTCTGGTGTCACTGTCGCAGATTACTGCTGCCTGCAGCGAAGCTGGACTGATTCCAGCTTCTGGTCCCTCGCAGCTTATGGCTGCTGATTGGGGACCTCTGCCCTTTGGCTTCTCCCTGGTTTGGGAGTCCACCCTACTCCACTGTAAAGTGGGTGACCATGCTTTCTTGGGCTGGTGCACCCGAAGAGACCTTCTGAGGGGCGTCTTTGTGGGGGAAACTTCGGCTGATGGACCCTGAGCCTGGGTCACAGCCCTAGCTGGCTGGGAACCTTCTCCCCCTGATGCAAACAGCCCGCACTGTTTAATATACCTGGCAGCCTGCCGGTACTCCGGGTTTGTCTCCTTTTCCCTACCCACTCCTGTACTGGGGGCAGGTATCCCCTCACCACCCGCTGCTGGTGGCTGAAAATCTTCCTCTCCAGGTCCAAAACCTGGCACCAGCCCCTTCCATATGTCCCCTGCAAGAGGAATTGCTATCCCTTCCTCCCCAGAGTCCCACACCATAGGGGGAACCACTCTAGAAGCGGGCTGGGAAGCTTGTCCCTTTAAACAAGCGACTGCGCCTGCACGAACCTCCTCCCCGGAGTCCCGTGGCAGAGGATGTGAAACCTCTGTCTTCAAACAGGCGACTGCACCTGAGCGGGAAAACTGATGAGGAGCCGCTGGGGTCACGGGCTGGGGAACTGCGCCTGCGCGAACCTCGTCCCACGGCAGAGGCTGTGAAACCTCTGTCTTCAAACAGGCGACTGCGCCTGCGCGGGAAAACTGATGAGGAGCCGCTGGGGTCACGGGCTGAGGAACTGCGCCTGCGTGAACCTCCTCCCTGGAGTCCCACGGCAGAGGCTGTGAAACCTCTGTCTTCAAACAGGCGACTGCGCCTGCGCGGGAAAACTGATGAGGAGCCACTGGGGTCGCGGGCTGGGGAACTGCGCCTGCGCAAACCCAGTGTTGGGAAACCTCTCCCCTCAGGCGTGCGACTGCGCCTGCGTGAACCTCCTGTTCAAAAGACTGGGGAATTCCTGTCTCCAGACCAGCGACTACGCATGCGCGGGCAATCTTTTCACAGGGCAGCTCCTCCCTGGAGCCCCCCAAGCGATTTTCTGTTAATGAACTCGCAGCAGCCTGCAGATTTCTACTCTCAGGCTGCTGTTTCTCTGTTTCTGAACTAGATAACTGGTTCAAATTTAAACTTTGGCCAAAACTTAGGTCCCACTGAGGCAGGGAAGTGTCCCAATTGGTGGACCGGACAACTTTTCCCTTGGAACAAGCCACAGTGCCTGTCTTTACAGCCTGTGAACTTGAACTTGTATGGTCAGATTTATACAATTTACATTGGTTGGCGTGGAACCACTTTGTGCACCGGGGTAGTTTTACTGCATAGACCATGGGGCTGGCCCTATCAACTATACTATAGGGTCCCATGTAGAGTGGCTCTAAACTTCCCACCCGGGCATAGTTTCTTACCATCACTAGGTCTCCTATCTCCCACTGGTGGCTCCTGCTAGGCTCGAGCAGCAGCCGGTTATTCCGATGCTGCTTCCTCATGCTGTCTGCTGCCTGCTTGGGGTTGACTTTAAACCCCTTTCTCTCCAGTCATTGTGGGGAGGCAGAGGTGGGCGAGGGGGCTGCAGCACCACTGATGGCTGCTACCTTTCCCTGATTGGCCCTGAGGAAATATTTTATCGCCTCCATGACGGACTCGGCTGTAACGGGAGGAGTTTCTGTCTCTGCCTTCTGAGTTGGGGCTGCGGGGGTCCTGGCTTTATCGTCTCTCCCAGGCCTTTTACAATCCCTGCGCCAGTGGCCATCCTCCCCGCACCTGTAACAAGTGACCTTGTTGTGGGAGGGACGGCTCCCCTCCTGGTGCCACTCTTTCTTGTATTGAGCCCCAGGTTTAACCTCGTGGACCTTACCCTTTTGCTGGGGGGTCCCACTATTCCTACCGTTCCTATATGCTACCGTGAGCTGCTGGATTACAGTCTCTTCGGTTGCTAGGGGGTCTCGGTGGTCAAACCAAGTATCAGCCTTTGCTCTTATCTGGGGCAGGCAATTGGACACCAGGCAACAAAGCCATTGGGTCCGCTGCCGCTGGTTCAGGTGTGCCCTATCCTGTCCCCCTGTACACGCGCTGTTGTAGACTGGCCACAGCCTGTCTGCAAATGCCTGTGGGGTCTCCCCTTCCTTCTGCAGTGTTTTCCCTATGCGATCGAATGGACTGCCATCGTTCGCACCCATGGCTTCCAGTATTTCCTCCTTTAGGTCCTCAAAACCCTTCTGCCCTCTCTTAGCCTCATCTGAAAGGGTCTGATAGAGCTTACTATCTAGAGAGAAAAGCAACATTTTGGCTTTCTCTTCGTCATCACAGCCGTTAACACAGGCTGCCTGTTCTACCCCTTGAAAGTGCACTGAGGGGTCTCCCTTTTCGGAGAGCAGGGGAATATGTTTCACCAGGCCTCTGAGCTGTGGGGTATCATAGGTTACCAGATAGGTATGCTGAACAGCCCCATGGTCATTATCATTCACGGGCGGACCGTACCTCCGTTGTCAGAGGGGGTACACTGGTCCTGGTCCCCGCCTGCCTAGCGGGACCTGCTGGCGTTCTCCTACCACCCCATTGTCCACCCCTTCTTGCTGCCAGAGCTCCTCAAAACTCGGAGCTGTGGGCTGCAGTCTTGGGATCTCTAATTCCCTAGCCAGCTCTGTTCTGGGTGTTGCCTGTGGGGCGGTTTGATTTGGGCTGCTGGTACTGTCCGACGGACTTCCCTTCGGACTTATGAGACATACTATCCCTTTAGTCCTTCTTAACTCCACACCCAAACTCTCTATCTTTCTGTTACATGGGGTATGATCTGCTCCACTAAACCTTTGGTCGCAGGCCAGCTTATAAGCTGCCTTTACCTCCCTAACCTTTTCCTCCTGCTCTGTTACTTCTGAGGTGAGGCGGGCATTCTCTTCCCGCAGTCTCATCTCGTTCCTCCTTGCTTCTGTAATTTGGCACTTTAGGAACTCTATCTTGTGCCTCGCATGGCTTTTGCCCTTGCTAGCTTCTTGGGTGAGGTGTGCCTTTTCCTCCTGTAGCCTCATCTCACTGTCCCTAGCCTCTGTGAATTCCTGCACAAGGCGCTCTATCTCTGCCTGGCATTTCGTGACCTCTAGTGTGAGGCGTGCATTTTCTTCCCGCACCCTCATCCCACTATCTCTGGCCTCATTCACCTCTCTTATGAGGTGTTCTACCTCCGCCTGGCATTTTTCAAACTCTGACTCCCGATTCTTGGCCTCTGTAACCTCCTCCCACACCCTCATCTCACCCTTCTTAACCCAGCCACCTATACCATAATAGGTCAGCTTACACGCTGCCGCTAACTTCTGCAGGGCTACCCACAGACTGAAAGCAAGAAAAGCAAGAGCTGATGCTTTCTCCAGATCCAGACCACTTATCATATCAAAAACTGCCTCCAGTCCTGCCGCAGTCGCCAATTTGTAGGGGGGCATCCTTTACCTGGTTTATGGTAAGTTACCTGGTCAGGCAGCCTTTTTCCACTGCACTATGACCAATTCCAATCAGCGGTTTCGAATCGCTAAACCACCCCTTCCAGTTCTGACTGGAGGAACTTATAATTAATGATATATTAAAACGGACAAATGGTCTGGATGCAAGAAAGTCAAATTTTATTAAAACTAAAGAAACTACACCACACGATCAAAGTAATCACGGTAAAATTGCTTAACAGGGGAGGGGAGAAAAATGGACACAATGAGGGAAATCGACTAAAATCGCAATTCTAACGAAAATTCCCACTTTACTCCCACCCTTATGCTGATCCTAAGTTGCCTTGTGGAAGGCCAGAAAAATATATGCTCACCACTGCAATGCCAGCTCCGTGCCCTGCGAAACTTAGATCTTCACTGCCCCGAAGTAAAGAAACACCCCAGTGTTTTAAAAGTAAACTGCTGGTGTTCTTACTTCTTCAGACAGACTCCCACGCTGTAGAAGGCACATGGAGGCAAGCCAAAGAGAGAGAGAGACAGCCCTAAGAAGCTATCTCTTATACCCCAATTTTGGGGCCGAAATGTTCCCACCCAGATCCGGAAGTTTCTGGGCTAAAACAAAAGGGATCCAAACCGTCCAAAGATGTGCGGGTTAGGTTGATTGGCTATGATAAATTGACCCTTAGTGTTAGGGGGATTAAATACGTGGGGTTACGGGGATCGGGTGGGATATGTGTCGGTGCAGGCTCGACGGGCCGAAATGGCGTCTATCTGCACTGTGGGGTTTCTGTGATCTTCTGTGATTTGTTTGGGATGGGTTTGAGTAAGTTGCAGTTTAAATGTGTCCATTGTCTGTGACGGCTGTCTGGGATGGGTTTGAATGGAGTTGTATTACTATGTAAACAGAAACCCATTGTCTGTGGTCAACTGAGACTGCAGTCTCAAGTGGTTACTCCTTGTGCAAACATCCTTGTAGCAATTTCTGTAAACAAATCGATTGTCTCTGCAGGGAGGGTCTTCCTGAACTGGCTTTGATTGGCAGGTTCAAACGGGCTAGTCCCCAGTGCAAACAAACAGCTTGTAGGTTACCTGACCCGCCCAATACCACAGGGTGATTGACAGCTCGGGCTCCATTCAAATGCTAATGGCCTGTCTGTCCTTTTTCCTGCTGAAAATTCTGTTTCCATGAGGTTCAAAACTCAAGAGTACGTCTTTTTTTAAAATCAAATGTACTATCTTAAAGTGTGCGATTTTCACAAAGTCCTTTGATTCCAGTGTCCAAGTGCTGCTTAGCTCACGGGCTCCTTAACGCAGCCTTTTGCGGTTCTGGGCACATTTTAAAACATTGTCCAACCCAGAGACAATTTAAATCACACAAAGTCGTCGTCCACGATGTGGATTAATATTTCCCGATCTTCGGGGACTGAGGGGATTTTGCGAACCCCTACATTCCCCCCTTGGATACTCCCAACTTGCTTGCAGTATCCTCTTGAAGAAGTGAGCAAAATTTTCTGACCCCCGACAAACAACCATCCCCTGTATTTACCTATAGCTACCTATCACTGATTCCCCGACCCGTCTTTCCCCTCCAATCCGAGAAAAACCGTGGTACGGTAGGCATCTACAGATACATCAACTACAAAATGTTACAATAGGGGTCTCATACCCCTGCACCACTTGTTACATTATAACATATTACAAAATGTTGCAATCTTGGTTATACAATGTAATCAAAATGATTCCAAGCACGGAGAGGGTCCTACGCCTCTGCACCACTTGGAACTGTAAAACAAAATACAAAAATTTCCATTAAACATTTGAAACAAAATGCTGAAATAATCCCTGACCATTACATGCCAATGATGGGTCGCGAAATTCGAGTGGGTATTGCTCCTCCCACCCGGTCAGTAAATGTTCCTTCCCCCCCCCCTTTAATGGTCTTAAACTTTTAAAACATACAGAATGGATTTTACAGAACAGTCTGCTCCGCCAGCCCCGAGCCGTTCCCTTGTCCCTTTGTGGAGGCGGGTTACCCCTCATGATTCACAGACCAAGACCGGGGAGTATGGGATCGCGACTCCCAGTCCCTCCCCCTCCCGTCTTCCCTCGACTGGCTGCAGAAAATGATGGGTGCCTGTGTGGCGGCTCTCACTGGCCCCACACTCAAACTTGGATCCCAGATCCGGCCACCCGCTCATCCTCCCCAGCCACACTTACACTCTAACTTTTCCCATGGGCCCCGGGTGAGTTCCTCCCTTCCCCAAACGCACCCACGTGACTCTTGGGTCTCCCCCTCCCCTTTACAATCTTTCCCGGGCCATCACCACCCACTCCCGGGGAACGCGTCCCTATCTGACAAGGCGCCCGTGCATCCCCACCATGACTCCTCAATAGCGAGGTCTCCCGCAAGTGAAATTCGATCAGGATAGTGCTGGGTTGGGGGCCGTGCCCCACCCAGCTGGGGCCATCTCTTCCGCGTAGGATGAGTAGGCAAGTTCCTCCGGACCCTGTCCGGTTTCTCCCGAAGGTCACTGCGGGGTCTCCTCCTGGATTTGTCCAGTGGCGAGGTGATCCCCAACATTTTGTATCCATAATCTTCATTTGATGCCCAGCTCGGGCTGGGCGAACAGGGCTGCTCCTTTATCCACTCTCCTGCAAAAGAACTTATAAGAACATGCAGCCAGGTCTCTCACTGACCTGCTGCCTTAGGTGGAGACATGGTCAGGTCCCTCGACCTCGGACCAAAATACAAGCATTTGGCACACTTATAAACTTAAACTTTAAACTTAAACTCAAAACTACTAGTTACATTCTAAACTTTAAATTTAAACACCTTAAAAGCAAGCTATAAACATTGGTTACTTAACACAAAGCTATAATACAAATGCCGCCCGTTTCCGGATGGCCAGGCTAATCTCTGGTGTCACTGTCGCAGATTACTGCTGCCTGCAGCGAAGCTGGACTGATTCCAGCTTCTGGTCCCTCGCAGCTTATGGCTGCTGATTGGGGACCTCTGCCCTTAGGCTTCTCCCTGGTTTGGGAGTCCACCCTACTCCACTGTAAAGTGGGTGACCATGCTTTCTTGGGCTGGTGCACCCGAAGAGACCTTCTGAGGGGCGTCTTTGTGGGGAAACTTCGGCTGATGGACCCTGAGCCTGGGTCACAGCCCTAGCTGGCTGGGAACCTTCTCCCCCTGATGCAAACAGCCCGCACTGTTTAATATACCTGGCAGCCTGCTGGTACTCCGGGTTTGTCTCCTTTTCCCTACCCACTCCTGTACTGGGGGCAGGTATCCCCTCACCACCCGCTGCTGGTGGCTGAAAATCTTCCTCTCCAGGTCCAAAACCTGGCACCAGCCCCTTCCATATGTCCCCTGCAAGAGGAATTGCTATCCCTTCCTCCCCAGAGTCCCACACCATAGGGGGAACCACTCTAGAAGCGGGCTGGGAAGCTTGTCCCTTTAAACAAGCGACTGCGCCTGCACGAACCTCCTCCCCGGAGTCCCGTGGCAGAGGCTGTGAAACCTCTGTCTTCAAACAGGCGACTGCGCCTGCGTGGGAAAACTGATGAGGAGCCGCTGGGGTCACGGGCTGGGGAACTGCGCCTGCGTGAACCTCCTCCCTGGAGTCCCACGGCAGAGGCTGTGAAACCTCTGTACTCAAACAGGCGACTGCGCCTGCGTGGGAAAACTGAAGAGGAGCCGCTGGGGTCACAGGCTGGGGAACTGCGCCTGCGCGAACCTCATCCCACGGCAGAGGCTGTGAAACCTCTGTCTTCAAACAGGCGACTGCGCCTGCGCGGGAAAACTGATGAGGAGCCGCTGGGGTCACGGGCTGGGGAACTGCGCCTGCGTGAACCTCCTCCCTGGAGTCCCACGGCAGAGGCTGTGAAACCTCTGTCTTCAAACAGGCGACTGCGCCTGCGCGGGAAAACTGATGAGGAGCCACTGGGGTCGCGGGCTGGGGAACTGCGCCTGCGCAAACCCAGTGTTGGGAAACCTCTCCCCTCAGGCGTGCGACTGCGCCTGCGTGAACCTCCTGTTCAAAAGACTGGGGAATTCCTGTCTCCAGACCAGCGACTACGCATGCGCAGGCAATCTTTTCACAGGGCGGCTCCTCCCTGGAGCCCCCCAAGCGATTTTCTGTTAATGAACTCGCAGCAGCCTGCAGATTTCTACTCTCAGGCTGCTGTTTCTCTGTTTCTGAACTAGATAACTGGTTCAAATTTAAACTTTGGCCAAAACTTAGGTCCCACTGAGGCAGGGAAGTGTCCCAATTGGTGGACCGGACAACTTTTCCCTTGGAACAAGCCACAGTGCCTGTCTTTACAGCCTGTGAACTTGAACTTGTATGGTCAGATTTATACAATTTACATTGGTTGGCGTGGAACCACTTTGTGCACCGGGGTAGTTTTACTGCATAGACCATGGGGCTGGCCCTATCAACTATACTATAGGGTCCCATGTAGAGTGGCTCTAAACTTCCCACCCGGGCATAGTTTCTTACCATCACTAGGTCTCCTATCTCCCACTGGTGGCTCCTGCTAGGCTCGAGCAGCAGCCGGTTATTCCGATGCTGCTTCCTCATGCTGTCTGCTGCCTGCTTGGGGTTGACTTTAAACCCCTTTCTCTCCAGTCATTGTGGGGAGGCAGAGGTGGGCGAGGGGGCTGCAGCACCACTGATGGCTGCTACCTTTCCCTGATTGGCCCTGAGGAAATATTTTATCGCCTCCATGACGGACTCGGCTGTAACGGGAGGAGTTTCTGTCTCTGCCTTCTGAGTTGGGGCTGCGGGGGTCCTGGCTTTATCGTCTCTCCCAGGCCTTTTACAATCCCTGCGCCAGTGGCCATCCTCCCCGCACCTGTAACAAGTGACCTTGTTCTGGGAGGGACGGCTCCCCTCCTGGTGCCACTCTTTCTTGTATTGAGCCCCAGGTTTAACCTCGTGGACCTTACCCTTTTGCTGGGTGGTCCCACTATTCCTACCGTTCCTATATGCTACCGTGAGCTGCTGGATTACAGTCTCTTCGGTTGCTAGGGGGTCTCGGTGGTCAAACCAAGTATCAGCCTTTGCTCTTATCTGGGGCAGGCAATTGGACACCAGGCAACAAAGCCATTGGGTCCGCTGCCGCTGGTTCAGGTGTGCCGTATCCTGTCCCCCTGTACACGCGCTGTTGTAGACTGGCCACAGCCTGTCTGCAAATGCCTGTGGGGTCTCCCCTTCCTTCTGCAGTGTTTTCCCTATGCGATCGAATGGACTGCCATCGTTCGCACCCATGGCTTCCAGTATTTCCTCCTTTAGGTCCTCAAAACCCTTCTGCCCTCTCTTAGCCTCATCTGAAAGGGTCTGATAGAGCTTACTATCTAGAGAGAAAAGCAACATTTTGGCTTTCTCTTCGTCATCACAGCCGTTAACACAGGCTGCCTGTTCTACCCCTTGAAAGTGCACTGAGGGGTCTCCCTTTTCGGAGAGCAGGGGAATATGTTTCACCAGGCCTCTGAGCTGTGGGGTATCATAGGTTACCAGATAGGTATGCTGAACAGCCCCATGGTCATTATCATTCACGGGCGGACCGTACCTCCGTTGTCAGAGGGGGTACACTGGTCCTGGTCCCCGCCTGCCTAGCGGGACCTGCTGGCGTTCTCCTACCACCCCATTGTCCACCCCTTCTTGCTGCCAGAGCTCCTCAAAACTCGGAGCTGTGGGCTGCAGTCTTGGGATCTCTAATTCCCTAGCCAGCTCTGTTCTGGGTGTTGCCTGTGGGGCGGTTTGATTTGGGCTGCTGGTACTGTCCAACGGACTTCCCTTCGGACTTATGAGACATACTATCCCTTTAGTCCTCCTTAATTCCATACCCAAACTCTCTATCTTTCTGTTACATGGGGTATGATCTGCTCCACTAAACCTTTGGTCGCAGGCCAGCTTATAAGCTGCCTTTACCTCCCTAACCTTTTCCTCCTGCTCTGTTACTTCTGAGGTGAGGCGGGCATTCTCTTCCCGCAGTCTCATCTCGTTCCTCCTTGCTTCTGTAATTTGGCACTTTAGGAACTCTATCTTGTGCCTCGCATGGCTTTTGCCCTTGCTAGCTTCTTGGGTGAGGTGTGCCTTTTCCTCCTGTAGCCTCATCTCACTGTCCCTAGCCTCTGTGAATTTCTGCACAAGGCGCTCTATCTCTGCCTGGCATTTCGTGACCTCTAGTGTGAGGCGTGCATTTTCTTCCCGCACCCTCATCCCACTATCTCTGGCCTCATTCACCTCTCTTATGAGGTGTTCCACCTCCGCCTGGCATTTTTCAAACTCTGACTCCCGATTCTTGGCCTCTGTAACCTCCTCCCGCACCCTCATCTCACCCTTCTTAACCCAGCCACCTATACCATAATAGGTCAGCTTACACGCTGCCGCTAACTTCTGCAGGGCTACCCACAGACTGAAAGCAAGAAAAGCAAGAGCTGATGCTTTCTCCAGATCCAGACCACTTATCATATCAAAAACTGCCTCCAGTCCTGCCGCAGTCGCCAATTTGTAGGGGGGCATCCTTTACCTGGTTTATGGTAAGTTACCTGGTCAGGCAGCCTTTTTCCACTGCACTATGACCAATTCCAATCAGCGGTTTCGAATCGCTAAACCACCCCTTCCAGTTCTGACTGGAGGAACTTATAATTAATGATATATTAAAACGGACAAATGGTCTGGATGCAAGAAAGTCAAATTTTATTAAAACTAAAGAAACTACACCACACGATCAAAGTAATCACGGTAAAATTGCTTAACAGGGGAGGGGGAAAAAACGGACACAACGAGGGAAATCGACTAAAATCGCAATTCTAACGAAAATTCCCACTTTACTCCCACCCTTATGCTGATCCTAAGTTGCCTTGTGGAAGGCCAGAAAAATATATGCTCACCACTGCAATGCCAGCTCCGTGCCCTGCGAAACTTAGATCTTCACTGCCCCGAAGTAAAGAAACACCCCAGTGTTTTAAAAGTAAACTGCTGGTGTTCTTACTTCTTCAGACAGACTCCCACGCTGTAGAAGGCACATGGAGGCAAGCCAAAGAGAGAGAGAGACAGCCCTGAGAAGCTATCTCTTATACCCCAATTTTGGGGCCGAAATGTTCCCACCCAGATCCGGAAGTTTCTGGGCTAAAACAAAAGGGATCCAAACCATCCAAAGATGTGCGGGTTAGGTTGATTGGCTATGATAAATTGACCCTTAGTGTTAGGGGGATTAAATACGTGGGGTTACGGGGATCAGGTGGGATATGTGTCGGTGCAGGCTCGACGGGCCGAAATGGCGTCTATCTGCACTGTGGGGTTTCTGTGATCTTCTGTGATTTGTTTGGGATGGGTTTGAGTAAGTTGCAGTTTAAATGTGTCCATTGTCTGTGACGGCTGTCTGGGATGGGTTTGAATGGAGTTGTATTACTATGTAAACAGAAACCCATTGTCTGTGGTCAACTGAGACTGCAGTCTCAAGTGGTTACTCCTTGTGCAAACATCCTTGTAGCAATTTCTGTAAACAAATCGATTGTCTCTGCAGGGAGGGGCTTCCTGAACTGGCTTTGATTGGCAGGTTCAAATGGGCTAGTCCCCAGTGCAAACAAACAGCTTGTAGGTTACCTGACCCGCCCAATACCACAGGGTGATTGACAGCTCGGGCTCCATTCAAATGCTAATGGCCTGTCTGTCCTTTTTCCTGCTGAAAATTCTGTTTCCATGAGGTTCAAAACTCGAGTACATCCTTTTTTTTAATAAAATGTACTACCTTAAAGTGAGCAATTTCCACAAAGTCCTTTGATTCCAGTGTCCAAGTGCTGCTTAGCTCACGGGCTCCTTAATGCAGCCTTTTGCGGTTTTGGGCACGTTTTAAAACATTGTCCAAACCAGAGATAATTTAAATCACACAAAGTCGTCGCCCACGATGTGAAATAATATTTCCCGATCTTCGGGGACTGAGGGGATTTTGCGAACCCCTACAGGTACAGTACTAGGGCATACAGGTCTGTCACTGTAAAACACTGGGTACAATACTGGTGGGTACAGGTCTGTCACTGTATAACACTGGTGTACTGTACTGGTGGGTACAGGTCTGTCACTGTAAAAAATTGGGGTACAGTACTGGTAGGTAGAGTTCTGCGACTGTATAACACGGGTATAGTACTGGTGGGTACAGGTATGTCACTGTATAAAACTGGGGTACAGTACTGGTGGGTACAGGTCAGTCACTGTATAACACGGGTACAGTACTGGTGGGTACAGGCCTTTCACTGTATAACACGGGTACAGTACTGGTGGGTACAGGTTTGTCACTGTATAACATAGGTAAAGTAATGGTGGGTACAGGTCTGTCACTGTATAACATTTGGGTACAATTCTGTCACTGTATAATACTGGGGTATAGTGCTGGTGGGTACAGGTCTGTCACTGTATAACATTGGTACAGTAATGGTGGGTACACTTCTGTCGCTGTATAACACAGGGGTAGAGTACTGGTGGGTACAGGTCTGTCAATGTATAACACTGGAGTACGGTACTGGTGGGTACAGGTCTGTCACTGTAAAACACTGGGGTACAGTACTGGTGGGTGCATGTCTGAAACAGTATAACACAGGGGTAAAGTACTGGTGTGAACAGGTCTGTCACTGTATAACACTGGGATTCAGTACTGGTAGGTACATGTCTGTCAGTAACACAGGGTTACAGTACTGGTGGGTACAGGTCTGTCACTGTATATCACTGGGGTACAGTACTGCTGGGTACAGGTCTGTCACTGTATAACACTGGGCTACAGTAGTGGTGGGTACAGGTCAGTCACTGTATAACACGGGTACAGTACTGGAGGGTACAGGCCCGTCACTGTATAACACTGGGCTACAGTACTGGTGGGTACAGGTATGTCACTGTATAAAACTGGGGTACAGTACTGGTGGGTACAGGTCAGTCACTGTATAACACAGGTACAGTACTGGTGGGTTAAGGCCTCTCACTGTATAACATGGGTACAGTTCTGGTGGGTACAGCTTTGTCACTGTATAACATGGGTAAAGTAATGGTGGGTACAGGTCAGTCACTGTATAACATTTGGGTACAATTCTGTCACTGTATAATACTGGGGTACAGTGCTGGTGGGTACAGGTCTGTCACTGTATAACACTGGTACAGTAATGGTGGGTACACTTCTGTCGCTGTATAACACAGGGGCAGAGTACTGGTGGGTACAGGTCTGTCACTGCATAACACTGGGGTACAGTACTGGTGGGAACAGGCCTGTCACTATATATCACTGGACTACAGTACTGCTGGGTACAGGTCTGTCAATGTATAACACTGGGCTACAGTAGTGGTGGGTACAAGTCTGTCACTGTATAACACTGGGGTACAGTACTGGTGGGTACAGGTCTGTCACTGTATAACACTGGACTACAGTACTGCTGGGTACAGGTCTGTCAATGTATAACACTGGGCTACAGTAGTGGTGGGTACAGGTCTGTCACTGTATAACACTGGGGTAAAGTACTGGTGGGTACAGGTCTGTCCCTGTATAACACTGGGGTACAGTACTGGTGGGAACAGGCCTTTCACTGTGTAACACTGGGATTCAGCACTGGTAGGTACATGTCTGTCAGTAACACAGGGTTACAGTACTGGTGGGTACAGGTCTGTCACTGTATAGCACTGGGGTACAGTACTGGTGGGTACAGGTCTGTCACTGTATAACACTGGACTACAGTACTGCTGGGTACAGGTCTGTCAATGTATAACACTGGGCTACAGTAGTGGTGGGTACAGGTCTGTCACTGTATAACATGGGTACAGTACTGGTGAGTACAGGTCTGACCCTGTATAAAACTGGGGTACATTACTGGTAGGTACATTTCTGCCACTGTATAACATGGGTATAGTACTGGTGGGTACAGGTTTGTCACTGTATAACACTGGGCTTAAGTACTGGTGGGTACAGATATGTCACTGTATAAAACTCGGGTACAGTACTGGTGGGTACAGGTCAGTCACTGTATAACACTGGTACAGTACTGGTGGGTACAGGCCTGTCACTGTATAACACGGGTACAGTACTGGTGGGTACAGGTTTGTTACTGTATAACATGGGTAAAGTAATCGTGGGTACAGTTCTGTCACTGTATAACATTGGGATTCAGTACTGGTAGGTACAGGTCTGTCAGTAACACTGGGTTACAGTTCTGGTGGGTACAGGTCTGTCACTGTATAGCACTGAGGTACACTACTGGTGGGTACAGGTCTGCCACTGTATAACACTGGGGTACAGTACTGCTGAGTACAGGTCTGTCACTGTATAGCACTGGGCTACAGTAGTGGTGGGTACAGGTCTGTCACGGTATAACACTGGGGTACAGTACAGGTGGGTACAGGTCTGTCACAGTATAACACGGGTACAGTACTGGTGGGTACAGGCCTGTCACTGTATAACACGGGTACAGTACTGGTGGGTACAGGTTTGTCACTGTATAACACGGGTACATTACTGGTGGGTACAGGTCTGTCACTGTAAAACACTTGGGTACAATTCTGTCACTGTATAATACTGGGGTACAGTACTGGTGAGTACCGGTCTGTCACTGTATAACACTGGTACAGTAATGGTGGGTACACTTCTGTCACTGTATAACACTTGGCTACAGTAGTGGTGGGTACAGGTTTGTCACTGTATAACACTGGGGTACAGTACTGGTGGGTAGAGGTCTGTCACTGTATAACGCTGGGTTACAGAACTGGTGGGTACAGGTCTGTCAATGTATAATACTGGTGTACTGTACTGGTGTGTGCAGGTCTGTCACTGTAAAATACTGGGGTACAGTACTGGTGGGTACAGGTCTGTCCCTGTATAACACTGGGATTCAGTACTGGTAGGTACAGGTTTGTCACTAACACTGGGTTACAGTACTGGTGGGTATTGGTCTGTCAATGTACAACACTGGGGTACAGTACTAGGGGGTACAGGTCTGTCACTGTAAAACAGGGGTACAGTACCGGTGGTTACAGGCCGCTCACTGTATAACATGGGTACAGTAGTGGTGGTTACAGGTCTGTCACTGTATAACACGGTTCAGTACTGGTGGGTACAGGTTTGTCACTGTAAACACGGGTACAGTACTGGTGGGTACAGGTCTGTCACTGTAAAACACTTGGGTACAATTCTTTCACTGTATAATACTGGGGTACATTACTCGTGGGTACTGGTCTGTCACTGTATAACACTGGTACAGTAATCGTGGGTACACTTCTGTCGCTGTATAACACTTGGTGTACAGTAGTAGGGGGCACAGGTCTGTCACTATAAAACACTGGTTACAGTACTGGTTGGTACAGGTCTGTCACTGTATAACAGTGGTATACAGTACTGGTGGGTACCGGTCTGAACCTGTATAACACTGGGGTACAGTACTGGTAAGTACAGTTCTGTCACTGTATAACACGGGTACAGTACTGGTGGGTACAGGTCTGTCACTGTATAACAGTGGTGTACAGTACTTGTGGGTACTGGTCTGAACCTGTATAACACTGGGGTACAATGCTGGTAAGTAAAGTTCTGTCACTGCATAACACGGGTACAGTACTGGTGGGTACAGTCTGTCACTGTATAACATTGGGGTAAAGTGCTGGTGGGTACAGGTCTGTTGCTGTATATCACTGGGATTCAGTATTGTTAGGTACAGGTCTGTCACTGTATAGCACTGGGGTACACTACTGGTGGGTACAGGTCTGTCACTGTATAATACTGGGGCACAGTACTGCTGGGTACAGGTCCGTCACTGCAAAACACTGGGTACAGTACTGGTGGGTAAAGGTCTGTCACTGTATAACACTGGTGTACTCTACTGGTGGGTACAGGTCTGAACCTGTATAAAACTGGAGTTTAGCACTGGTAAGTACAGTTCTGTCACTGTATAACACGGGTAAAGTACTGGTGGGTACCGGTCTGTCAGTGTATAACACTGCGATTCAGTACTGGTGGGTACAGGTCTGTCAAGTTTCGCACTGGGGTACAGTACTGGTGGGTACAGGTCTGTCACTGTATAACACGGGGACAGTACTGGTGGGTACTGGTCTGTCACATATAACACTGGGGTACAGTACTAGGGGGTACAGGTCTGTCACTGTAAAACACTGGGTACAGTACTGGTGGGTACGGGTCTGTCACTATAAAACTGGCGTAAAGTACTGGTAAGTACAGTTCTGGCACTGTATAACACGGGTACAGTACTGGTGGGTACAGTTCAGTCACTGTATAACATTGGGTACAGTACTGGTAAGTACAGTTCTGTCACTGTATAATACAGGTACAGTACTGGTGGGTACATGACTGTCACTGTATAACACTGGGGTTCAGTACTGGTGGGTACAGGTCTGCCCCTGTAAAACACTGGGGTAAAGTACTGGTGGGTACAGGTCTGTCAGTGTATAACACTGGGATTCAGTACTGGTGGGTACAGGTTTGTCACTAACACTGGGCTACAGTACTGGTGGGTACAGGTCTGTCAATGTATAACACGGGGGTACAGTACTATAGGGTACAGATCTGTCACTGTATAACACTGGTGTACATTACTGGTAGGTACATTTCTGCCACTGTATAACATGGGTATAGTGCTGGTGGGTACAGGTTTGTTACTGTATAACATGGGTAAAGTAATCGTGGGTACAGTTCTGTCACTGTATAACACTTGGGTACAATTCTGTCACTGTATAATAGTGGGGTACAATACTGGTGGGTACAGGTCTGTCCCTGTATAACACTGGTAGAGTACTGGTGGGTACAGGTCTGTCACTGTATAATACTGAGGTATAGTACTTTTGGGTACAGGTCAGTCAATGTAGAACAGTGGGGAACAATACTGGTGGGTACAGGTCTGAAAATGTATAACACAGGGGTAAAGTACTGGTGGGAACAGGTCTGTCACTGTATAACATTGGGATTCAGTACTGGTAGGTACAGGTCTGTCAGTAACACTGGGTTACAGTTCTGGTGGGTACAGGTCTGTCACTGTATAGCACTGAGGTACACTACTGGTGGGTACAGGTCTGCCACTGTATAACACTGGGGTACAGTACTGCTGAGTACAGGTCTGTCACTGTATAGCACTGGGCTACAGTAGTGGTGGGTACAGGTCTGTCACGGTATAACACTGGGGTACAGTACAGGTGGGTACATGTCTGTCACAGTATAACACGGGTACAGTACTGGTGGGTACAGGCCTGTCACTGTATAACACGGGTACAGTACTGGTGGGTACAGGTTTGTCACTGTATAACACGGGTACATTACTGGTGGGTACAGGTCTGTCACTGTAAAACACTTGGGTACAATTCTGTCACTGTATAATACTGGGGTACAGTACTGGTGAGTACCGGTCTGTCACTGTATAACACTGGTACAGTAATGGTGGGTACACTTCTGTCACTGTATAACACTGGGCTACAGTAGTGATGGATACAGGTTTGTCACTGTATAACACTGGGGTACAGTACTGGTGGGTACAGGTCTGTCACTGTATAACACTGGGGTTCAGTACTGGTGGGTACAGGTCTGCCCCTGTATAACACTGGGGTACAGTACTGGTGGCTACAGGTCTGTCACTGCATAACACTGGGGTAAAGTACTGGTGGGTACAGGTCTGTCAGTGTATAACACTGGGATTCAGTACTGGTGGGTACAGGTCTGTCACTAACACTGGATTACAGTACTGGTGGGTACAGGTCTGTCACTGTATAGTACTGGGGTAAAGTACTGGTGGGTACTGGTACGTACAGGTTTGTCACTAACACTGGGTTACAGTACTGGTGGGTACAGGTCTGTCACTGTGAAACACTGGGTACAGTACTGGTGGGTGCAGGTTTGAACCTGTATAACACTGGCGTACAGTACTGGTAAGTACACTACTCTCACTGTATAGCACGGGTACAGTACTGCTGCGTACAGGTCTGTCACTGTAAAACACAGGGTAAAGTACTAGTGGGTACAGGTCTGTCAGTGTATAACGCTGGGTTACAGTACTGGTGGGTACAGGTCTGTCAAGTTTCGCACTGGGGTACAGTACTGGTGGGTACAGGTCTGTCACTGTATAACACGGGGACAGTACTGGTGGGTACAGGTCTGTCACATATAACACGGGGGTACAGTACCATAGGGTACAGATCTGTCACTGTAAAACACTGGGTACAGTACTGGTGGGTACCGGTCTGTCAGTGTTTCCCACTGGGGTACAGTACTGGTGGGTACAGGTCTGTCAGTTTAAAGCACTGGGTTAAAGTACTGTTGGGTACAGGTCTGTCACTGTATAGCAATAGGGTTAAGTACTGCTGGGTACAGGTCTGTCACTGTAAAACACTGGGTACAGTACTGGTGGGTACAGGTCTGTCACTGTATAACACAGGGACAGTACTGGTGGGTACAGGTCTGTCACATATAACACTGGGGTACAGTACTAGGGGGTACAGGTCGGTCACTGTAAAACACTGGGTACAGTACTGGTGGGTACGGGTCTATCACTCTATAAAACTGGCATAAAGTACTGGTAAGTACAGTTCTGGCACTGTATAACACAGGTAAAGTACTGGTGGGTGCAGTTCTGTCACTGTATAACTCTGGGGTACAGTACTGGTAAGTACTGTTCTGTTACTGTATAATACAGCTACAGTACTGGTGGGTACATGTCTGTCACTGTATAACACGGGTTCAGTACTGGTGGGTACAGGTCTGTCACTGTATAACATTGGGGTACAGTACTGGTGGGTACAGGTCAGTCACTGTATAACATTGGGGTACATTACTGGTGGGTACAAGTCTGTCATTGTAAAACACAGGGGTACAGTACTGGTGGGTACAGGTCTGTCACTGTATAACACTGGGGTAAAGTACTGGAGGGCACAGGTCTGTCAGTGTATAACACTGGGATTCAGTACTGGTGGGTACATGTCTGTCACTAACACCGGATTACAGTACTGGTGGGTACAGATCTGTCACTGTATAGCACTGGGGTAAAGTACTGGTGGGTGCAGGTCTGTCCCTGTAACACTGGGATTCAGTACTGGTGCGTAGAGGTTTGTCACTAACACTGGGTTACAGTACTGGTGGGTACAGGTCTGTCACTGTAAAACACTGGGTACAGTACTGGTGGGTACAGGTCTGAACCTGTATAACACTGGGGTACAGTACTGGTAAGTACACTTCTGTCACTGTATAACACGGGTACAGTACTGGTGGGTACAGGTCTGTCCCTGTATAGCACTGGGGTACAGTACTGGTGGGTACAGGTCTGTCACTGTATAATATTGGGGCACAGTACTGCTGGGTACAGGTCTGTCACTGCAAAACACTGGGTACACTACTGGTGGGTACAGGTCTGAACCTGTATAAAGCTGGGGTACAGTATTGGTGGGTACAGGTCTGTCACTGTAAAACACGGGTACAGTACTGGTGGGTACAGGTCTGTCACTGTATAATACTGGGGTACAGTACTGCAGGGTACAGGTCTCTCACGTATAGCACGGGGGTACAGTACTATAGGGTACCAATCTGTCACTGTAAAACACTGGGGTACAGTACTGGTGGGTACAGGTCTGTCACTGTATAATACTGGGGTACAGTACTGCAGGGTACAGGTCTCTCACGTATAGCACGGGGGTACAGTACTATAGGGTACCAATCTGTCACTGTAAAACACTGGGGTACAGTACTGGTGGGTACAGGTCTGTCACTGTATAATACTGGGGTACAGTACTGCAGGGTACAGGTCTCTCACGTATAACACGGGGGTACAGTACTATAGGGTACCAATCTGTCATTGTAAAACACTGGGGTACAGTACTGGTGGGTACAGGTCTGTCACTGTATAATACTGGGGTACTTTACTGCGGGGTTGTGATGAAATAACTGTGTTCTGATATTTGTATTGTTGTTGTTGTTGTTGTACTTGTAATATCTGGAATGTTCCACCGGGGGGGAACCACTAATGCTCCTCCCTGGCCCCGCCCCTCTTGTATGTTCTACCAAGGGCTCGGTCGATGATGAACTCTGTTAACGCTGCCATGATTCTTACTTAATAAAAGCCTTCAGTCTTAAGCTTTAACTTCACGGATTCGGGCAGTTATTTGGCACATCAATTTTATTAAGTAACAACTTTTGGAAGATGGATCGATTTTTGAAACCAAAGCGTCTGGATATCGATCTGCATTCGGCAGACGCGCCGAAAAAATTTACGCATTGGCTGCGATGTTTTGAACACTTCATCGCATTGTTCGATTCGACGGTTAACAAGTTGGGTCTTCTAACCAACTTGGTAAGTCATCAAACTTACTCTATAATTGAAGATATTACTACATATGAAGAGGCCCTTGCAGCTCTTAAAGCCCAGTACCTTAAGTCGGTTAACGAAGTATATGCCAGGTATCTCCTGTCTACTCGCAGGCAATTACCCGAGGAATCTCTGGACGATTTCCTGCAGGACCTTAAGGCTTTGGCTAAGGGTTGCAACTACAAGGCTGTCTCTGCCATAGTGTATCAGGAAGAAGCCATCCGCGATTCTTTCATATCTGGCCTCCGATCTAATTATATTAGACAGAGACTCCTCGAGAACGACTCGTTAGTTTTAAAAACGGTCGTCGCTGCTGCTCGATCGTTAGATGTAGCCCAGAAGAATTCAGAAGTGTATGCATCAGCCCATGCATCTCTCTCAGCCTCGTGTGTTCCAAGTATGGAGGCATCCATAACACCAATGGAGCCCCCACTTAATCCTATTGTTGTGGCTGTGCCCCATGGGTCGAAGTGTTATTTTTGTGGCCAATCTAAACACCCCAGGCAAAGTTGCCCAGCCAGAGAGGCTACCTGTTTTAAATGTAAGAAACGGGGACATTTTAGTAAAGTGTGTACCCGAGGTCTTCTCTGCTACCGCCTATCGTTTTACTCTAGCCTCGGCTACGGTTGACCAGACCATACCGTGTTCCTTGTCAAAATCTATGATGGACATTAAGATTAATGGTCGTCCTACTGGGTGTTTGATAGACTGTGGCAGTACTGAAAGTTTTATACACCCCAACCCTGTTAACTCCTGTTCATTGAAGGTGTATCCTACTCGAAGTGAAATTGTGATGGCGTCCAAATCCCTTACTTCGGAGGTAACTGGATATTGTAAAGTCACATTGACCGTTAAGGATACGGAGTATAAGGACTTTAAACTCCTCATATTACCTCAGTTGTGTGTGAACTTAATATTAGGCTTGGACTTCCAGTGTCAGCATGAGAGCGTTACCCTTAAGTATGGTGGATCCCAGCCTCCGCTCACAGTCTGCAGCCTTTCTACTTTAAACGTAAGTCCACCTTCTTTGTTTGCGAACCTTGCTCCTAATTGTAGACCTATAGCGACTAAGAGTCGACGGTATAGTTCAGAAGATAAAACATTTATAAAAGAGGAAGTGGAAAGGCTTCAACGGGAGGGAATCATCGAACACAGTGGTAGCCCGTGGCGTGCCCAGGTGGTGGTGGTTAAAACTAATGAGAAGAAAAGACTTGTGGTCGATTATAGCCAGACTATAAACTTGTATACCCAATTAGACGCCTATCCTTTGCCTCGTATTTCTGAGATGGTGAACCAGATAGCTCAGTACCGCGTGTTCTCCACCATTGATTTAAAGTCTGCCTACCATCAACTCCCCATCAAAATAGAAGACCGACCTTATACGGCCTTCGAAGCTAATGGGCGCCTGTACCAATTCCTTCGGGTGCCCTTTGGAGTGACGAATGGGGTATCCGTCTTCCAACGGGAGATGGATCGTATGGTGGATGAATACGCGTTGGAAGCAACATTCCCGTACCTGGACAATGTTACCATCTGTGGGCGTGACCAACGGGAGCATGATCAAAATCTCGCGAAGTTCCTAGAGACTGCAAAGAGGTTAAACCTGACCTACAATGAAAACAAGTGTACCTTCAATACTACACGTTTGTGTATTCTTGGTTGCGTTGTGGAGAATGGGGTAATCGGGCCAGACCCTGAAAGATTACGCCCACTTAAGGAATTACCTTTACCTCACACTGTAAAAACTTTAAGAAGGTGTCTGGGATTCTTCTCGTACTACGCCCAGTGGGTGGCTAGCTATTCAGATAAAGTCCGACCTCTTATTAAGTCGACGTCTTTTCCGCTATCGGCGGAAGCTCAGGAGGCTTTCCTTAATATCAAACGGGGCATTGAGAAGGCAGTGGTATGTGCCGTGGATGAGAAGATCCCTTTTCAAGTGGAAAGTGATGCATCTGATTTTGCGTTGGCAGCAACTCTTAACTAAGCTGGTAGACCAGTAGCCTTCTTCTCTCGTACATTGCAAGGACCAGAAGTTCGACATTCTTCAGTGGAAAAGGAGGCACAGGCGGTTATCGAAGCAGTCAGGTATTGGAGACATTATCTCGCTGGCCAACGTTTTACACTCATTACTGACCAGCGATCTGTGGCCTTTATGTTCAACACTAAGCAGAGAGGCAAGATCAAAAATGATAAGATTTTAAGATGGCGAATAGAACTGTCAACATATGACTATGATATTCAGTACAGGCCTGGAGTATTTAATGAGTCATCGGATGCTTTGTCACGAGGAGTATGTGCTAGTCTAGGTACAGATAAGCTTCAAAGTCTCCACGACGCACTCTGCCACCCTGGGGTTATCAGAATGAACCACTTCATTAAGTCCCACAATCTACCCTACTCTATTGAGGAGGTCCGGACAATGACCAGAACCTGTCATGTTTGTGCTGAATGCAAACCCCGCTTCTATAAGCCGTCCAAGCCAGCTCATCTTATTAAAGCAACTCGACCATTTGAGCGTTTGAGTCTCGATTTTAAAGGTCCCCTTCCATCGAGCGACCGTAATGTCTATTTTCTTAATACTATAGACGAGTACTCTCGGTTCCCTTTTGTTATCCCCTGTCCGGATGTGACTAGTGCTGTTGTAATTAAATGCCTCTGCCAACTGTTTTCCTTGTTCGGCATGCCTAACTATATACATAGTGATAGGGGTTCTTCCTTTATGAGCGAAGAATTACGACAGTTTTTGCTATCGAAGGGGATTGCAATGAGTAGAACTACCAGCTATAACCCTCGTGGTAATGGGCAGGTCGAGAAAGAAAATGCGACAGTGTGGAAGGCTATCGTACTGTCTCTGAAGTCACGAGGCCTGCCGACCTCTCGCTGGCAGGATGTCCTGTCAGACGTGCTGCATTCCATAAGGCCTCTCTTGTGTACAGCGACGAATGCCACCCCTCATGAAAGGATGTTTAGTTTTCCAAGAAAAGCTACTAATGGAGTATCGTTACCCACATGGTTGACGACCACGGGCCCTGTGTTGTTGCGCAGACATGTGAGAGGCCACAAGACTGATCCACTGGTGGAGGAAGTACAACTCCTCCATGCTAATCCCCAGTATGCGTATATTCAATATTCGGATGGGCGAGAGGATACGGTCTCTATTAAAGATCTTGCACCTGCTGGAGCTCGAAAAGAGTTCGACTCTGAGAGTAGAGTTTTCAATCGTGGTATTGGACCTTCAGAGACACAAACCCTCAGTATGGAAAATACTGATGATTCTGGGAATTCGAATGAACCGGAGTTAGTACTCCGGGAGGAGCCTCAGCAAGAGTTACGTCATTCCCAGAGGATTATCAGACCTCCTGACAGACTGAATCTATAGCAGGGGGTGAATGTGATGAAATAACTGTGTTCTGATATTTGTATTGTTGTTGTTGTTGTACTTGTACTTGTAATATCTGGAATGTTCCACCGGGGGGAACCACTAATGCTCCTCCCTGGCCCTGCCCCTCTTCTGGTATGTTCTACCAAGGGCTCGGTCGATGATGAACTCTGTTAACTCTGCCATGATTCTTACTTAATAAAAGCCTTCAGTCTTAAGCTTTAACTTCACGGATTCGGGCAGTTATTTGGCACATCAGGGGTACAGGTCTCTCACGTATAACACGGGGGTACAGTACTATAGGGTACTGATCTGTCACTGTAAAACTCTGGGTACAGTACTAGTGGGTACAGGTCTGTCACTCTATAGCACTGGGGTACAGTACTGGTGGTTACAGGTCTGATCCTGTATAACACTGGGGTAAAGTACTGGTGGGTACAGGTCTGTCACTGTATAACACTGGGGTACAGTACTGGTGGGTACAGGTCTGTCACTGTATAACACTTGGGTACAGTACTGGTGGTTACAGGTCTGTCACTGTAAAACACTGGGGTACAGTACTAGTGGGTACAGGTCTGTCACTGTATAACACTGGGGCAAAGTACTGGTGGGTACAGGTCTGTCAGTGTATAACACTTGGGTACAGTACTGGTGGTTACAGGTCTGTCACTGTAAAACACTGGGGTACAGTACTAGTGGGTACAGGTCTGTCAGTGTATAACACTGGGATTCAGTACTGGTGGGTACCGGTCTGTCACTAACACTGCATTACAGTACTGGTGGGTACAGGTCTGTCACTGTATAGCACTGGGGTACAGTACTGGTGGGTGCAGGTCCGTCACTGCATAACACTGGGGTACAGTACTGCTGGGTAGAGGTCTGTCACTGTATAATACTGGGTACAGTACAGGTGGGTAATTATTTGTCACTGTATAACACAGGCACAGTACTGGTGGGTACAGGTCTGTCACTGTATAACGCTGGGGTACAGTACTGGTGGGTACAAGTTTTGTCACTGTATAACCCGGGTACAGTACTGGTGGATACAGTTCTGTCACTGTATAACAGTTGGTACAATTCTGTCACTGTATAATACTGGGATACAGTACTGGTGGGTACAGGTCTGTCACTGTATAACACTGGTACATTAATGGTGGGTACACTTCTGTCGCTGTGTAACACTGGGTTACAGTCCTGGTGGGTACAGGTCTGTCAATGTATAATACTGGTGTACTGTACTGGTGGGTGCAGGTCTGTCACTGTAAACACTGGGGTACAGTACTGGCGAGTACAGGTCTGTCACTGTATAACACTGGGGTAAAGTACTGGTGGGTACAGGTCTGTCCCTGTATAACACTGGGATTCAGCACTGGTAGGTACAGGTTTGTCACTAACACTGGGTTACAGTACTGGTGGGTATTGGTCTGTCACTGTATAACACTGGGGTACAGTACTAGGGGGTACAGGGGTACAGGTCTGTCATTGTAAAACACGGGTACAGTACTGGTGGGTACAGGCCTGTTGTTGTGTATGTACCTTTAAGGGAATAACTGGTCTTAGACTGCAGTACCGGCAGTGACCACCCCTGTATAAAAGGCCCAAGCAGGCTTCTGTAGTTTCAGTTTCAAGCTGCCTCTTGTTCAGTAAAGTACCTGTTAAACTGTTCTCCCGAAGTCCGTGTATTATTGAGGTGCGGACTTTACAGTGGCGACGAGTAAGTTCGAACTCACCTACAGTGTGGCGTCATCTCACGGGGATCTCGCCTGAAAGGAAGGTCGTAGTCTGAGCAATGGGCGTCGACCGAGGGCAACCGCCCAAAGAATCCATCGGTGCTTGGAGAATTGCGGGAGAGACTGTGGTTCCAGCGAATCGTGCTGGTAGCAGGTAGCGCGCTGACCTTTCCGGACTGCGGCGGGCTCAAGCTCGATCGAGTGGCTCTACAAATCGAGCCGCGCAGCATCGCCGGGAAAAGAAAACAAGAGAGAGAGGGTGGAGCACACAGGGCGCGGTCGGTGCTCGAGAACAGGACAGCAGAGAGAAACCAAACGGGGGGGGAAGGAAAGCGAGACGCGCCGAAGCTGCGGGTCGCCGCCATTACCCCGTAGAACGCTAGGAGCAGCGTGGCAGTAAGGGGAAGAAGCAAAAGCGCGGGAGGCGCCATTTTATCCCATTGGGGAAGAAGCAAAAGCACAGGAGGCGCCATTTTATTCCATTGGGGAAGAAGCAAAAGCGCGGGAGGCGCCATTTTAAATCACCCAAGATGCCGAAAAGTGGCAGTATCACTGCTTTCGACAATGAGGTAGAAGACTGGACCACGTATGTAGAAAGAATCGAAGTGTACTGCAAGGCAAATGAGGTGGCCGATGGAAAGAGGGCGTCGGTATTATTAAATCTGATGCGTGCGAATACGTACGGCCTATTGCGGAATTTAATTACCCCAGCTAAGCCAATGGAGAAAACTTTTGAGGAGATTGTTCATATCTTACAGGAACACCTAAGCCCTACACCACTGCTGATAGCAGAAAGATTCAAGTTCCATAAAAGAAACCAGCACAAAGATGAGAGCAATGCTGACTATCTTATGGAACTACGCAAGTTATCGAAGCACTGCCAGTTCGGAGCAGGACTGGCAGACACCTTATGAGATAAGTTTGTCTGCAGGCTGCAGAGTGAAGGAACCCAGAAACGACTACTTTCAAAAAAGGACCTGACGCTAGAACAGGCTTTCAGCGTGGCAGTATCCTACGAAGCAGCAACACAGGGAGCTGCGGAAATACAACAGATACCACAAGAATACAGCGCTAACGAAATGGCGTATGGAGCCAAAAAGTGCTATCGCTGCGATAGAACAACCCATAAGCAGAAGGACTGCTGGTTTAAAGACAAAATATGCAGGCAATGCGGAAAAATTAGACATATAGCAAGAGTCTGCAGGTCGGGAAAGAAGGCCAACATGACAAGAACTATTAAGGAACAGTACAGGAAAGTAAAGAAACTGACAGATAGTAGTTCTGAAGATCAGGAGAGTGATAAGGACTCCGGGAGCAGGCGACTAAGTTGTTTAAAATTACACAACGTGATCGCAAAAGAAGATCACCGAACCATTTGGGTCACCCTCATGATAGCAGGGTCCCCAGTGAAGATGGAATTGGACACAGGATCAGCCCTAACTGTCATGAATCACAGAATCACAGAATCACAGAATCTACAGTGCAGATAGAGGCCATTTCGGCCCATTAAGCCTGCACCGACACATATCCCACCCTATCCCCGTAACCCCATGTATTTAATCCCCTAACACTAAGGGTCAATTTATCACAGCCAAATCAACCTAACCTGCACATCTTTGGACGAGACTATGAGTGGCTATTCTCACACATACCCTTAAAGGACACGTCCATTGTATTGAAGACATACACGGGGCAAAAGGTCTACCCCAGAGGAAAAATAAGGGTGCCAGTTGAATATAACGGAAAGGAAACACAGAAGCTATACTTGTATATACTACGAGATGGAGGACCACCATTATTGGGACGTGAATGGATCCGAAGACTACAATTGGATTGGCATTCCATTCTGGCACTAACTGTGACTGAAAAAAAGATGATGACGTCGCACCTGGACGTCTGTCACGAATTTTATCTGACACGGAAGAAGTGTTCCAACAAGGACTTGGGACTCTAAAAGGAGTAAAGGCAACCATAAAGATTGAGGATAACGCAACCCCAAAATTTTTCAAGGCCAGACCGGTGCCATACGCGATACGCCCAGCTGTGGAAGCTGAACTGGAGAGTCTAGAGCGTTCGGGGGTGCTGTCTAAGGTGGACTGGAGCGAGTGCGCCACACCCATCGTTCCTGTAATGAAGAAAGCATTGAGCAGCACGCCTGGGGAGCCAAGGAAGGCTCGCATCTGTGGGGACTTCAAGGTGACTGTGAACCCAGTCCTGCACACAGTACAGTATCCGCTTCCGCGGATAGAAGATATTTTTGCCTCACTATCTGGAGGGAAACATTTTACAAAGATTGACCTGACTCAAGCGTATCTACAAATGGAGGTGGAAGAAGCATCTAGGAAATACCTCACGATAAACACTCACAAAGGCCTTTACCAGTACAATTGACTGGTATTTGGGGTAGCATCGGCCCCGGCTATGTGGCAGAGGGCAATGGAACAAGTCCTGCAAGGGATCCCGGGGACCCAGTGTTATTTGGACGACATCCTGGTTACGGGCGAAAATGACAATGAACACCTTGCCAACCTGGAACAGGTGCTCACGAGATTGCAGGAATATGGGCTACGAGCCAACCGTCCCAAATGCGAGTTCTTCAGGAGACAAATCTCGTATTGTGGCCACATGATTGATGAGGAAAGGTTGCATAAGTCGCCGCACAAGATTGAGGCTGTAGTCAAGACTCCAGCACCAGTAAATGTGTCGCAACTGAGGTCGTTCCTCGGGTTGGTGAACTACTACCATAAGTTCTTGCCGAATTTATCTACAATTCTGCACCCACTGAACGCCCTCCTTCAAACTGGTGTAACATGGAAATGAAGTGATGAGTGTAAGCGTGCCTTTCAGGAATGTAAATGCCAAATCACTTCAAAAGAAGTATTGGCCCATTACAACCCAACACTACCGATTCGGTTGGCATGTGATGCATAAGAACATAAGAACATAAGAAATAGGAGCAGGAGTAGGCCAATCGGCCCCTCGAGCCTGCTCCGCCATTCAATATGATCATGGCTGTTCTGATCCTAACCGCCAATCTACTATCACAGAACCATCTCCTGAATCTAACAGAATTAGACACACGAAATAGGAGCAGGATCAGGCTACACGGCCCCTGGGCCCGCTCCGCTACCCACAGGGCCATGTCCGATCCGAACCTAGACTCGTGTCCAAATTCCTGCCCGCTCCCCGTAACCCTTAATTCCCTTTACTTCTAGGAAACTGTCTATTTCTGTTTTAAATTTATGTAATGATGTAGCTTCTATATCTTTTTGGGGCAGCATATTCCATGGACCTACCACCCTCTGAGTGAAGTAGCTCCACCTCATCTCAGTTTTGAAAGAGCAGCCCCTTATTCTAAGACTATGCCCCCTAGTTCTAGTTTCACCCATCATCGGGAACATCTTCCCGCATCCACCCGATCCAACCCCTTCACAATCTTATATGTTTCAATAAGATCGCCTCTCATTCTTCTGAACTCCAATGAGTAGAGTCCCAATCTACTCAACCTCTCCTCATATGTCCATCCACTCATCCCCGGGATTAACCGAGTGAACCTTCTTTGTACTGACTCGAGAGCAAGTATGTCCTTTCTTAAGTATGGACACCAAAACTGTACACAGTATTCCAGGTGCGGTCTCACCAATACCTTGTACAACTGAAGCAATACCTCCCTATTTTATATTCTATCCCCCTAGCAATGAAAGCCAACATTCCATTGGCCTTCTTAATCACTTGCTGCACCTGCATACTAACCTTTTGAGTTTCGTGCACCAGGACCCCCAGATCCCTTTGTACTTCAGTACATTCCAGTTTCTTGCCATTAAGTTAATAACTTGCTCTACGATTTTTCCTGCCAAAGTGCATAACCTCACACTTTCCAGTATTGTATTCCATCTGCCAAATCTCTGCCCACTTACTTAGCCTGTCTATGTCCCTTTGCAGGTTTTTTATGTCCTCCTCACTCACTACTTTCCCTCCCATCTTAGTATCATCTGCAAACTTTGATGTGTTACACTCGGTCCCCTCCTCCAAATCGTTAATATAGATTGTAAAGAGTTGGGGACCCAGCACTGACCCCTGTGGAACACCACTAGTTACTGATTGCCAGTCTGAGAATGAACCATTTATCCCAACTCTCTGCCTTCTGTTAGATAGCCAATCCTCTATCCATGCCAGAATATTACCCCCAATCCCGTGATTTTTTATCTTAAGCAATAATCTTTTGTGTGGCACCTTGTCAAATGCCTTTTGGAAGTCTAAATACACTACGTCCACTGGTTCCCCTTTATCCACCCTATATGTTACTTCCTCAAAGAACTCCAGCAAATTTGTCAAACATGACTTCCCCTTCATAAAAATATGCTGACTTTGTCCTATTAAATTATGATTATCCAAATGTCCTGTTACTGTCTCCTTAATAATGGACTCCAAAATTTTACCAACCACAGATGTTAGGCTAACCGGCCTATAGTTTCCAGCCTTCTGTCTACTGCCGTTTTTAAATAAGGGTGTTACATTAGCAGTTTTCCAGTCTGCCAGGACCTTTGCTGAGTCCAGGGAGTTTTGGAAAATTATTACCAATGCATCCACAATCCCTACTGCCACTTCCCTCAAGACCCTAGGATGTAAGCCATCAGGTCCAGGTGATTTATCCGCCTTGAGTCCCATTATTTTACTGAGTACCACTTCCTTAGTGATTTTGATCGTGTTTAGCTCCTCCCCGCCTATAGCCCCCTGTTTGTCCAGTGTTGGGATATTCTTAGTGTCCTCTACTGTAAAGACTGATACAAAATATTCATTCAGTGTTTTTGCCATCTCCATATTTCCCACCATTAATTTCCCGGTCTCATCCTCTAAGGGACCAACATTTACTTTATCCACTCTTTTTCCTTTTCTATAACTATAAAAACTCTTACTATCTGTTTTTATATCTTTTGCTAATTTACTTTCATAGTCTATCTTCCCTTTCTTAATCAATCTTTTTGTTATTTTTTGCTGTCTTTTAAAGTTTTCCCAATCCTCTATCCTCCCACTAGATTTGGCTACCTTATATGCCCTTGTTTTTAGTCGAATACTATCCTTAATTTCTTTACTTAGCCACGGATGGCTGTCTTTTCTTTTACACTCTTTTCTTCTCAGTGGAATATATATTTTTTGGAAGTTGTAAAATAACTCCTTAAATGTACACCACTGATCATGTATCGTCTTACCCTTTAATCTATTTTCCCAATCCACTCTACTCAATTCCGCTCTCATACCTTCATAGTCTCCTTTATTCAAGCTTAGCACGCTTGTTTGAGATCCAACCTTCTCACCCTCTAATTGAATATGGAATTCAACCATGTTATGGTCACTCATTCCAAGGGGATCCTTTACAAGGACATTTTTAATTAATCCTGTCTCGTTACACAGGACCAGATCTAAGGTTGCTTGCCCCCTGGTCGGTTCAGTTACATACTGCTCAAGAAACCCATCCCTAATACACTCAATGAACTCATCCTCAAGGCAGCCCTGCCCAATTTGATTTGTCCAATTAATATGATAGTTAAAATCCCCCATAATTATAGATGTTCCCTTATTACAAGCCTCAACTATTTCCTGATTGATACTCCGTCCAACAGAGTTTCAACTGTTCGGAGGCCTATAGACTACGCCCACTAGTGTTTTTTTCCCCTTATTATTCCTTACCTCCACCCAAACTGTTTCATTATCCTGATCTTTTGACCCAATATAATTTCTCTGTATTACAGTGATTCCTTCCTTCATTAACATAGCCACCCCACCTCCCCTTCCTTCCTGACTGTCCTGCCTGATCGTTAAATAACCTGGTATGTTTAATTCCCAGGCATTGTCACCCTGCAGCCATGTTTCTGTAATGGCCACAAGATCATACCCATATGTAGTTATTTGTGCCATTAACTCGTCTATTTTGTTACGAATGCTACGTGCATTCAGATAGAGAACTTTCAAATATGTTTTGTGACACTTAGTTCCTGCTTTTGCCCTTTTTATTACTTTACCTTTTACTCCATACCTTCTGCCCCTTCCTGACACGCTCTGGTTTTTAATTTCCCCACTGCTACCTAAGTCTATGACCTTCTCTGTTGTCATTTTTATTATTTGCTCTCTAGGAACCTCCCCCCAACTAGTTAGTTTAAAGCCCTCTCTACAGCCCTAGTTAAATGATCCGCTAGGACTCTAGTCCCAGCATTGGCCAAGTGAAGCCCGTCCCAACGGAACAGCTCCCTCCTGCCCCAGTACTAGTGCCAGTGTCCCAGGAAGCAAAACCCATTTCTCCCACACCAGTCTTTGAGCCACGCATTTAACTCTCTAATTTTATTTGTCCCAGCCAAATTCGCTCGTGGCTCAGGTAATAATCCAGAGATTATTACCCTTGAGGTTCTGTTTTTTAATTTGACCCCTAGCTGCTCATACTCCTTACGGCATTGGAGCGGTGCTGTCACACAAATTCTGCAACGGTTCATAGAGGCCAATAGCCTTTGCATCGCGCTCGCTAACCTCAGCCGAGCGTAACTATGCCCAGATTGACAGGGAGGCCCTCAGCCTGGTGTGGGGGGTGAAGAAGTTCAATCACTATCTGCACGGGCAGAAATTCACCCTACTGACTGATCATCAACCCCTGGTCTCAATTTTTAACCCAAAGAAGGGCGTTCCGGTGATGACGGCGCAACGGCTGCAGAGATGGTCACTTTTTCTAGGGGCACATCAGTATGACATAGAGTACAAAGGTACGAAACAACATGGAAATGCTGATGGGCTGTCGCGCCTACCGTTGCCTACGGCGGAAGAAGCATCTGCAGTGGACCCTGTGGAGATATTCCATGCGACCATCGTCGAATGTTTGCCTGTTACAAACGCAAGTATTGAGAAGGAAACCCGAAATGACCCGACACTCTCTCGGGTCTATGATTTGACGGTGAAGGGATGGCCAGCATATGGAGACTCACTGTTGCCAGCATTCTCGCCAAGGAGGGAACAGCTGTCAGTGTGCCGGGGAACCTTGATGTCTGGATCCCGAGTGGTAATTCCACCCAAGTTGAGAGATAGAGTACTCAATGAGCTTCACGAGGGTCATCTGGGAGGGGTAAAAATGAAGAGCCTAGCCAGGGCGTTTGTGTCATGGCCGGGAATCGATAAAGAAATCGTGGATATGACCAAGAGATGCACAGGATGCCAGAAGGTCCAAAACGCTCCACCACAGGCCCCACTACATTCATGGGAGTGGCCCTCACCTCCATGGCAATGGGTACACATTGATTTCGCTGGTCCATTTATGGACTCAATGTTTCTAATTGCTGTGGACGCCCATTCGAAATGGCCAGAGGTCATTAAAATGTCCTCCACCACCACGGAGAAAACTATTGCAGTCCTAAGGACCATCTTCGCCAGGAATGGGTTACCAGAACAGATCTGTTCCGACAATGGCCCACAGTTTGTGTCTGAGGATTTCCGGAGGTTCCTGAAGAATAATGGGGTGAAACATTACACATCTGCCCCATATCATCCAGCCACAAATGGATTGGCTGAGAGGTTTGTTCAGACCTTTAAAAAGGCCATAAAGGCAATGTATAATGACGACATACCACTGCAACACAAGGTGGATAACTTCCTGTTTGCTTACCGGAATGCGACACATGCAGTAACCAACCAAACTCCAGCCGTACTGTTTTTCAACCGGAGACTAAGATGTCGCTTGGATTTGCTCAAACCAAACATAAGACGAGATGTTGAGGATAAGCAGTTCCAGCACATAAATGAGAAGTCAACCAGGAGCTTCAAGGTAGGGCAACCAGTCTTGGCCCGCGACTACCGAACAGAAAAATGGCAGCCAGGCACGATATGCACACAGCAGGGACCACTAATGTACACAGTGGACGTTGGAGAGAGCATCGTGAGACGCCATGCTGACCAGATTCTAGAGTCACAGGAACAAGCCAAACCTGTACCACAAGCATGTGCACCTGGTAATGAGCCCGAAGTACAGCTTGCGTCTACCTCAGAAGCAGGGGTATTGGAAGCTGACGAACCAACCAATGACAATGAGCCAGAATTGACTCCACCGCCAGAACAGGATACTCGAGAAAGGCGCTATCCAGTCCGGATCAGGAAGCCTCCTCAAAGACTGAACTTATAAATGACTAATTCAGTTGATGTATATATTACTGAGGAAATTGTAATTGTAATTAGTTATTATTTGGTTGTTAAATGAATGTTATGTACTGTTTATCTAAAAGGGGAGGAATTGTTGTGTATGTACCTTTAAGGGAATAACTGGTCTTAGAGTGCAGTACCGGCAGTGACCACTCCTCTATAAAAGGCCCTAGCAGGCTTCTGTAGTTTCAGTTTCAAGCTGCCTCTTGTTCAGTAAAGTACCTGTTAAACTGTTCTCCCGAAGTCCGTGTATTATTGAGGTGCGGACTTTACACCTGTCACTGTATAACAAGGTTCAGTACTGGTGGGTACAGGTTTGTCACTGTATAACACGGGTACAGTACTGGTGGATACAAGTTTGTCACTGTAAAACACTTGGGTACAATTCTTTCACTGTATAATACTGTGATACAGTACTCGTGGGTACAGGTCTGTCACTGTATAACACTGGTACAGTAATGGTGGGTACACTTCTGTCACTGTATAACACTGGGGTACAGAACTGGTGGGTACAGGTCTGTCACTGTATAACACTGAAGTACAGTACTTTTGGGTACAGGTCTGTCACTGTGTAACACTGGGCTACAGTATTGGTGGGTACTGGTCTGTCACTGTATAACATGGGTACAGTACTTGTGGGTACAGGTTTGTCACTGTATAACACGGGTACAGTACTGGTGGGTACAAGTCTGTCCCAATACCACACTGGGTGACAGTGCTGGTGGGTACAGGTCTGTCACTGCATAACACTGGGGTAAAGTACTGGTGGGTACAGGTCTGTCACTGTATAACACTGGGGTAAAGTACTGGTGGGTACAGGATTGTCCCTGTAACACTGGGATTCAGTACTGGTAGGTACAGGTTTGTCACTAACACTGGGGTACAGTACTGGTGGGTACAGGTCTGTCACTGTAAAACACTGGGTAAAGTACTGGTGGGTACAGGTCTGTCACTGTATAACACTGGGGTAAAGTACTGGTAAGTACAGTTCTGTCAAGGTATAACACGGGTACAGTACCGGTGGGTACAGGTCTGTCACTGTAAAACACTGGGGTACAGTACTGGTGGGTACAGGTCTGTCACTGTATAACACTGGGGTACAGTACTAGGGGGTACAGGTCTGTCAGTGTATAACACTGCGATTCAGTACTGGTGGGTACAGGTCTGTCACTAACACTGGGTTACAGTACTGGTGGGTACAGGTCTGTCACTGTTTCGCACTGGGGTACAGTACAGGTGGGTACAGGTCTGTCACTGTATAGCACTAGGGTTAAGTACTGGTGGGTACAGGTCTGTCACTGTAAAACACTGGGCACAGTACTGGTGGGTGCAGGTCTGTCACTGTATAACATGGGTACAGTACTGGTGGGTACAGGTCTGTCACATAACACTGGGGTACAGTACTAGGGGGTAGAGGTCTGTCACTGTAAAAGACTGGGTACAGTACTGGTGGGTACGGGTCTGTCACTGTATAAAACTGGGGTAAAGTACTGGTAAGTACAGTTCTGGCACTGTATAACACTGGGGTACAGTACTGGTGGGTACAGTTTTGTCACTGTATAATACAGGCACAGTACTGGTGGGTACATGTCTGTCACTGTATAACACTGGGGTTCAGTACTGGTGGGTACAGGTCTGTCACAGTATAACACAGGTGTACAGTACTGGTGGGTACATGTCTGTCACTGTATAACACTGGGGTACAGTACTGGTGGGTACAGGTCTGTCACAGTATAACACAGGTGTACAGTACTGGTGGGTACAGGTCTGTCACTGTATAACACTGGGGCACAGTACTGGTGGGTACAGGTCTGTCACTGTAATTCTGGAGTACATTACTGGTGGTTACAGGTCTGTCACTGTATAACACGCGTACAGTACTGGTGGGTACAGGCCTGTCCCTGTATAACATTGGGGTACAGTACTGGTTGGTAAAGGTCTGTCACTGTATTACACTTGGGTACAATTCTGTCACTGTATAATACTGGGGTACAGTACTGGTGGGTACAGGTCTGTCACTGTATAACACTGGGGCACAGTACTGGTGGGTGCAGGTCTGTCACCATATAACACTGGGGCACAGTACTGGTGGGTACAGGTCTATCACTCTATAACACTGGGGCACAGTACTGGTGGGTACAGGTCTATCACTCTATAACACTGGGTTACAGTATTGGTGGGTACAGGTCTGTCCCTGTATAACACTGGGGTACAGTACTGGTGGGTACAGGTGTCTGACTGTGTAACTCTGGAGTACATTACTGGTGGTTACAGGTCTGTCACTGTATAGCACACGTACAGTACTGGTGGGTACAGGTCTGTCCCTGTATAACATTGGGGTACAGTACTGGTGGGTACAGGTCTGTCCGTTGGTGGGAACATTTTGAGGTGTTTGATTAAGAGGAGTGTTACAGGGTGCATGTCGCACATTGGTGCTAATATCCTAAATGCATGGTTATCAAACTTCTGTGTAGGATGGCCCTTGAAATTATTAACGTACTTTCTAACCTCCAAAAAAGGAAGCAGTGCTATCGATGAAGAATTTTTAAAAATGATTATTCATGAACAGCAAGAGGAAGAACATCTCGGAAAATCAATGCGAGAAAAGGACACACATCCGATGAGGTAGGCTGAAGGCTGACGATCTTGTGACTCCTGTTAGGGGCCCCCCAGGGATGAGTATTCTAATTGAAGAAGCTAAGCACTGAATCCACCTCGTGACAACCTCTAATAAAAAGAAGGTAGAAGAAGGAGGAGAAGATGAAAAGAAGGAAAAATAAAAAGAAGCAAGGATGAAAAGGAGGAGAAGACAACCAATGCCAAATGCAGTTATGCTTTTCTTAATTAATGCACATGAATGTGACGGTGTGAGCTTACCCTGGGTATAAACCTGCTCAGGAAATTTTTTGAGAATGAAGAAAATCAGATTACTGCCAGTTATTCAAGACTCCATACAATCGCAGAAAATATATCCCCAAACCCGAGTGTGACTCTTTCCAATGTAATGACTCAAAAGACCTCGCATCTTCCACGCTCGAAGGGGCAGCCTAATTTACGGCTGTGCCGCGTGGGTACAGGGGCACGCACGCTCCTCGTATATCGTCCCTCTTCACACATTGCAAAGAGCGAAGCACAGTGACAGCCTGGCCGCGTATCACTGGGATTTTCACAGAGTAAAGAGCGAGCACTTTTTCCCTTGCACCTTTCTCACAGTTTTTAATTTATATTTATTTTACTTTGTAGCCACATTTCTCCCCACCTCCCCACCCCCTGCCCCGTCCGCTCCTTCCTGACGATCCTGATTCTTCAAGCCTGCCCTCCAGTAGCTCAGCCAAGCAGCCATTCTTTGCGACAGCGTTAGCATGCTACTTGACTGCGGGAAGCATCGTAGTGGCCCCCGATCCCGTTCTCAGCTGACACCCGTGCCTTCCCGCGGACAGATCATGGGCAATAATCGGTGGGCAATGATCGGTGGGCAATGATCGGTGGGTAATGATCGGTGGGCATTGATCGGTGGGTAGTGATCGGTGGGAAATGATCGGCGGGCAATGGTCGGCAGTGGAAACCCTGACTGGTCTTCAGCTTTCAACGGGGACGGTGGTACGCTGCTTATGTCACTGGACTAGTAATTCAGAAGCCTGCGTTAATCTAGTCAGAATGTGTGTTCAAATCCCACCATGGCAGTTTGAGAATATGAATTCAGTTTTCAGAAAACCAATCTGGAATAAAAAGCTGGTATTAGTAAAAGTGACAAAGCTGTCAGACTGTCGTAAAAATCCATCTGTTCCTTTAGAAAAGGAAACCGGCCGTCCCTACCCGGTCTGATCTATATGTGACACCGGTCCCTCACCAGCGTGGTTGACTCTTACCACCCTCTGAAGTGGCCGAGAGAGCCACTCAATTATATCAAACCAGCTACCAGCAGTTCAAGAAGAAGGCCCACCACCACCTTCTCAGGGCAAGTAGGGATGGGCAATAAATGCCAATGAGAAATCTGAGAATGTATCAAAAAAAAATCTTAATGCAGCTGGCGTGACTGCCCCCATTGCTGCCTTGAGTGAGTGAGAGCCGCTGAATCAGCACAGGCAGGGCATTAAGCCTGGCACCTTCCTAGGCTGTACGGTCCAGTTAAATGCTACCCTTCCCAACTCAGCGGGTACAAACATTTTCACTCATGTGTGTTTGTTTCATAAATCTACACACATTAAATTGCACTCGTAACACACGAGGGACTTCAGTTATGTGGAGAAGCTGGGATTGTTCTCCTTGGACCAGAGAAGGTTAAGGGGAGATTTAAAAGAGGTGCTCAAAATTATCAAGAGTTTTGATCGAGTAATTAAGAAGAAACTGTTTCCACTGGCAGGAGGGCCAGTAACCAGAGGACACAGATTTATAATAATTGGCAAAAGAAGCAGAGGGGGAGTTGTGGAGAATTTTTTTTACGCAGCGAGTTGTTATGATCTGGAATGCACTGCCTGAAAGAGTGGTAGCAGCAGATCAGTAGTAATTTTCAAAAGGAAACAGATACTTGAAAGGAAAAGTTTGCAGGGCTATGGGGAAGGGAAGGGAAGGGGAAGGGGATTAATTGTTTAGCTCTTTCAAAGAGCAGGCACAGGCACGATGGGCTGAATGGCCTCCTTCTGTGCTGTGTGATTCTATGACATGGGTTTCAGGCTCAATTTTTATTGTAAGATGGCACATTGTAAGAGCAGGAATAGTGCCAAGGAAATTCCAGGCCTAAGGGAATGTTTGGCGTTGCTTTTGCTTTGAACAGAAGCGATGCACTCTGTTGATATACTCTATCTGCTGATGGGATGGCTGTTGGTTGCTATGACTGTTGGCCAGGAAAAACTGCGTGGGCAGCAGAGAAATACTTCATATTGTGCACCGAGATCACAAACGTGTTTACAAAGCACACGTTTAAAATTTCAATACACATAATACATCTTCCTTATAATGATATCAGCCTGCTGTGCTTGTGTTGGAAGTTGCACAGCTCCAGTGTAATGTTACTGCATTCTGTGTGGGGTTGCAGATAAAGCACAAAGTAGCAGAATTAGATATTGAGAAATTCTAGCCATTTTCTCTATCATGTACATGCCCGGGCTGTATTCACCCTACCTACTCGAAGAATGCTAGCCATGCCTACTCCTGCTCCTATTTTTCTATGTTTCTATTGGGGAGAGAGCGGGAATATGGTATTGAGATAGAGGATCAGCCGTGATCATATTGAATGGCGGAGCAGGCGCGAAGGGCCGAATGGCCTACTCCTACTCCTATGTTTTTTCTATGTTTCCATGCCCAGCTTCCATTACAGCTGTATTGGCTGCTGTGCCAGTATAGCAGTGTGGTAATCCCCCTCCGTGCAAGGCTAGCAAGAGAAATGAAGGGCTGAACAGGCTGGGGCTCATTTCTCTAAAAAAGAGGTGACCTGATAGAGGTCTTTAAAATTATGAAGGGGTTCAACAGGGTAGAGGTAGAGAGGGTGCTTCCAGTTGTGGGGGGATGTCCAAAACTGGGGTTCAAAAGTATAAGATATTCACTAAAAAATAGAACAAGGAATCCAGGAGAAACTTCTTTACTCAGAGAGTGGTGAGAATGCGGAGCTCGCTACTATAGTTGAGGTGAATAGAATAGATGCATTTAAGTGAAAGCTAAATAAGCACATGAGGGAGAAAGGAACAGAAGTTTTTGCTGATGGGGTGAGCTGAAGTAGGGTGGGAGGAGGCTCTTGTGGCGTATGAACATCGGCACAGACCAGTTGGGCCGAATGGCCTGTTTCTGTGCTGTAAATTTCTATGTCAATTCTGTGTAAATTACATGTGCATGCTCTAAAACCCCTCTTGTTACATTGGCCAGCACCAAAGGTGAACCAGTGCCTGGGACAACACAGCAACTGACCAACGTTCCCTCTGCGCAGCCCGGGACCGCCTTTTACAATCTGAAATTTTGCGCATGCGCGAAACTTTGAATGGGCCTCACAGCCCCTTAAAAGGGCCACGCACCCAAAAATAATTAGGGAGAACGTTGCAACCAACTATCTATCATGGTTATCATCACTAGGAAATACACAGAAAAGGAATCTGTTCTAGTCCAAAATACAAATACAAATCTCACTCACTTTTCCTCGGCAGTGCCCATCACCTCCACGGTGTCCACCATCTCCATGCTACCCATGATCTCCACCATGCTCATCAGATTGATGTTGCTCCTTCTTCCCATGTTGTTGCCCCTGGTACCCATGCTCTTCTTCACAACCATAAGACCTTTGTTGTTAATCAGCAGGACCACAAGATTGAGGATCAGGATGTCCAACCTTGTCACCTGTTTAAAAAAAAGATTAATTGTAAAAGCAGCGGTGTAGAGTTGTTACTATTACAGTGCAGGCGTTTCTTCCAACACTTGTAATGGCAATTTTCACCAGCAGACCTCATTCGCTTATGAGCAAGAAGCTGCCTCTTTACTTGCCGCTATGCCCTGTTAGAATGCCTCGTTTGACAATATGGTGCATTGCTCGCTGTACGACACCCACCACCAGGTTCTTCCATCGTTTCAGAAGGCAGAAATTAATACACCACCAGGTCAATGACTACAGGCTAAATTTACTAGGTGGTATTTAGCTACAGATGAAATGATATACAGAAGGAAAATGTACCACATGATACTAGCACAGCACAAAGTGCCCTTTTAGGAAGTATGGCCTAGAAGTTGGTCTTTTGGGTGCTTCTCGGACTGCTAAGGCTCCAATATGGCGAGCAGGAAGTGTGCACACATTTCCAGTTGGAGTTGCGCCACCTGCCATATTGGTAATGACAAAAAATATGTGTCCTGTACCCAAGCCTGAAACAGGCATTGGCTCCTTTGCAGATATACTCAGTAAGGGGCCTAATGTCTGTTTCAGGCCCTGGCAAACCAGGGAAACCAGGCTTCAGGATCACCTGTGAGGCCCAACCATGAAGGTAAGTAATTCACTTGAATGGGGAGCAGGAGTGATCCTCCCAACTCCACACTAAAGGAACCACCCCTATCCATCAACGTTGATCCCGACTATGACACCGATCTCCCTCCACCGAACTCCGCCCCCCTCCCTCCATCCTGGCACCCACGATTCCTGTCCCCGATCCCAGACCCGACCCCCGTACCCACTTACCTGAGGGACACTGCAACGCTAGATGCAGCCCGATCTTGCGCTCCACTGGTAGGCTCTGATGCCGCAGCAGCTCCATTAGAATGAGGCCCAAGGCCCAATATCTGGTGAGCATCAGGCCTTACCATTCAGGCGTGGAGAATATAGGGTGCGCCCCCTCCCTCCCCCTACCTGCCGCACACCTAAAACTGGGCACGCCTGGGCCTCCCTTCATTATAATCTACTCAACAAACTCTGGGAGATACAGTGGCAGGTTACAAGGGAAATTATTCTTCTCAAGGCCCTATTAGCCCTTGTCACATATAGCGGCAGAGCAAAATAGAGAAATACGGATGTCCTTGATTTAGAGCAGCAGTACAGTTGTTGGGGATATTCTGCTTTGATTGAAATAGTCATCAATGTAAGAAGGGTCCTATATCTTGTGACAATGATGCCAAAACTAAGTCATATTTTACAATTGGATCTTGTTAATGGCTTAGGCTAGTAAAAAAAAAAGACAAAAGTCATCTGTAACCTGTCTGTTAAGCAGCTGTCAAGCTGTCAATTCAATTGAAACTGGAGTCTTACCCAGTTCACACATTCTTAACAGCAGCAGTCACCTGAAAGAAAACAGAAGAATTGGAACAAAGATAACAATATATCATGAATCATCTGCTTCACAATAGAATCATAGAATCATAGTCTAGTACAGCACAGAAGGAGGCCATTCAGCCCATCGAGTCTGCGCTGGCTCTTTTGAAGAGCAATCCAGTTAGTCCTGCTCCCCCGCTCTTTCCCCATATCCCTGCAATGTTTTCTCCTTCAAGTGTTTATCTAATTCCTTTCTGAAGACTACTATTGAATCTGTATCCACCACCCTATCAGGCCGTGCACTCTAGGTCCTAACCACTTGTTGTGTAAAAAAGTTTCCCCTCATGTTGCCTCTGCTTCTTTAGCCCATCACCTTAAATCTGTGCTCTCTGGTTATCGACCCTTCAGTCATTGGAGACAGTTTCTCTTTATTTACTGTGTCTGAACCCTTCATGATTTTAAATACCTCTATCAAATCTCCTCTTAGCCTTCTCTGCTCTAAGGAGAACAACCCCAGCTTCTCCAGCCTATCCATGTAATTGTAATCACTCACCCCTGGAACCATTCTAAATCTCTTCTGTACCCTCTCCAAAGCCTTCACGACCTTCCTAAAGTGTGGTGCCTGTATTGATTTCTTTGTGGGTTCAATGACGAGACATTTATGAAAGAGAATGACTTTTAATCTAAAGCTTGTTCAACTCTTTTATACAGCTTTTACAGGAGACACGATGCTTGTGATGCATCTAGAATGAAACTGAAACTAAACCAACTGCCTTGCTTCTCTCGGTCACATGCCCTCTGCTGGTCAGGCACAAGCAATCAATACATGCAAACATGCTATTAAGGCATCATAATCGAACAGGCAAATACCATCTCTATTTGCTGATATCATTACAGTGCCCAGAATTAGACACAACACTCCAGCTGGGGTTGAACTATTATTTTATATAGGTTTAGCATAACTTCCTAGCTCTTGTACTCTCTGCCTCTATTTATAAAGCCCAGGATCCCATATGCTTTATTAACTGCTTTGTTAACCTGTCCTACCACCTTCAAAGATTTGTGCACAAACACACCCAGGTCTCTCTGTTCTTGCACCCCTTTAAAATTGTACCATTTAGCTTGCACAGTATTGTCTCTCCTCATTCTTCCTACCAAAATGCATCACCTCACACTTTTTGGCGTTGAATTTCATCTGCCATGTGTCTGCCCATTCCACCAGCCTGTCCATGTCCTCTTGAAGTCTATTACTCTCTTCCTCACTGTTTACTATAGTTCCAAGTTTCGTGTCATCTGCAAATTTCAAAATTGTGCCCTGTACCCCAAAATCAAAGTCATTTAATGTATATCAAAAACAGCATTGGTCCTAATACTGAACCTTGAGGAACGCCACTGTATACCTTCCTCCAGTCTGAAAAACAGCCATTCGCCACAACTCTCTGTTTTCTGTCCCTTAGCCAATTTTGTATCCGTGCTGCTACTGTCTCTTTTATCCCATGGGCTTCAATTGTGATAACAAGCCTAGTATGTGGTACTTTATCAAACATCTTTTGAAAGTCCATATACACAACATCAACTGCACTGCCCTCATCCACCCTCTCTGGTACCTCATCAAAAAACTCAATTAAGTTAGTCAAACATGATTTGCCCTTAACAAATCCATGCCGGCTCTTTTTTATTAGTCCATGCTTGTCCAAGTGGCTGTTAATTTTCTCCTGGATTATTGGCCTGTATTTTCTGATCGGAGGCTTCCTGTGTGCGGAGGCCTCCGATCTGGAAAAAATCTATGCCCTTACCTGAGGGCTCCCGAGGTCCGGACACTTCCACTCCTGGGTCTCTCCACGATGAAATGCGAAGGTGCCCATGTATCCATGGGGCGCGTGCAGTTTGCAAGCGCCCCTGGGATCATGTGGGCCATGGGGTGAAGGGATATTTACTAGTCCTAGCCCCTTTAGGGCTACCCCGGATCAGGCGTATTTCTCAGGCATTCACTTTCAACTAAAGTTTGAGGTGCCGAATCCTTAAGACGATTATTTGCGTCTAAAGGTCCGGGCTATCTCTCCCTAAAGGGAAGGAACCCGAGAATGTTACCATCCTCCAGATAGTGCTTTTAATAAGTTTTGCTAGACAGTAACGTCCCAGATATCAAAAACAGCAGTGGTCCTAAAACTGAACCTTGGGGAATGCCACTGTATACCTCCCTCCAGTCTGAAAATAAGAACATAAGAACATAAGAAATAGGAGCAGGAGTAGGCCAATCGGCCCCTCGAGCCTGCACCACCATTCAATAAGATCATGGCTGATCTGATCCTAACCTCAAATCTTCTATCACTCTCCATCCACCCGAACCCATGTGATCTCCCGGGAGAGGCGAAAAACCAGATAAAAGACCCAATGGCCAATTTGGGAGAAAAAAATCTGGGAAATTCCTCTCCGACCCATCTAGGCGATTGAAATTCTTCCAGGAGATCACTCTGTCCCTATATTTTCTACAGTACTTACCTTCTGTAAAGGCGATCTCCACCACAGCCAGGAACAGGAATAAAACCATCTCCTGAAATCTAACACAGAATTAGAACACAGTAGAAGCAGAACCAGGCTACACGGCCCCTGGGCCCACTCCACTACCCACAGGGCCATGACCATTCCGAACCTAGACTCATGTCCAATTTCCTGCCCGCTCCCCGTAACCCTTAATTCCCTTTACTTCTAGGAAACTATCTATTTCTGTTTTAAATTTATTTAATGATGTAGCTTCCACAGCTTTCTCCCCCAGAATTCTGTAACTCTTCACTAAAGAGTGTACAGAAATTTAGTTTGTGAGTTATTGATACGGAAGACTTATGTGAGACAATTCTAAAAATATATAGAGATTTATTAAAAGAACCGACATGCAATTTAGAGTTGGTGAATCAGTCAATCGCAACATTAACAGTTCTAAAAAGAGAAAAAATACTATCTTTTTAACAGAGAATCTTACTTTTAAATCTTAACTTCACTACAGTGTTACAGTTTTTAAAGGTTTCTATACAGGATATCCATCAATATCAAATACCTTTGATCCCCAAGGTACAAAGAGTTGGAGACTACAGAGCCGCCTCTGAAGCCGAGGATTGCTTTGCCCGATTAAAGCAAGTCTGATATCCCAATGGAAACTTCAATATTTATACCCTTTTCCAGTGGTATTTCCTTTAAAGTTTCTGCTGATGCAAGTCAATTATCCCTATTCATCTTTTTGCTGACCTCTGCAATTCTTACTGCTACATCAGCCAGAATCTTGTCTCATCTCCAGGTGTTCTAGGGTCACCATATAGAACAGTGAGAAAGGCAGGTGTTCCTTATTTTAAGTCATCTTTACGAGGCAGATGTTCTTAATCTTATGTGCCATCTTTACGAAGTTTAAATTAGAACACCTTATCCAGGGTGGACCATTGTTTTTGTTCCCAAAGATCAGCCTGTCGCAGCCCTTCACCTTCTATTTATTCAGTGTCAACAACTGTCTTATCTCAATAGCCAGAATCCTTTCATAGTTATTTCATCGTTAGGTTTCTAAATTTCCAAACCCAGTTTGTCCTGTTTTAATAAGGCCAGAATTCTTTCATAAGATAGTGTATTTTTCTGAATAGGTTATATGGCTTATTCCTTCACAGGGGAACCAATGGGAGAAGGGAATCTCCCTTCAAACTTTTGACAGCTTAGACATGTCATAACTATGAATGGAGATCACTCCAAAAAGACATCAAAACATTGAATAATTTTTTTAAATCATGTTTTTAAAATTAGTTAAAATTACATTAAAATAAATATTTTAAACAAAAATTTAATGAAAAAAAAATTAAAGTTTTTTACAGGGCTAAAAATAAACTTACCTTTTTTAAAAGTATTTTTAAATTATAAATGAGTGAAAAAAAAATGTTTTTACCAGGCGTAAGATTTTTAAGTGTTTTCTGCGGGCGGAGGTTCTGCAGAAAGCGGAACTCTCCACCCGCAGAGGCCCTTCTCTAGGGCAGGCGTGCGATCTGTCAAGAGGATTCTTGACAGATCAGAAATGGCGGTTTTCAGTGCAGGCGCTGTGCATGCCTGAAACTGGCACTTGCGAGGTCCCTACGAGTGTGTACACAGCTCGTACATACCCGTAGGGATCGGAAAATGTGGGCCATTGTTTCTAAAAGCTTCCCCACCGCCGACGTTAAACTGACTGGCCTATAATTGCCAGGTTTATCCATCTCCCCTTTTTTGAACAAGGATATAACATTTGCAATCCTCCAGTCCTCTGGCACCACCCCTGTATCTAAGGAGGATTAGAAGATTGTGGCCAGCACCTCCGCAATTTCTACCCTGACTTTCCTCAGCAACCTAGGATTCATCCCATCCGGACCAGGTGACTAATCCACTTTCAGTACTGCAAGTCTTTCCAGAGCCTCCTCTTTATCTATTTTTATCTCATCCAATATCCCAGCAACCTCCTCATTTACCATAGCTTTGGCAAAGTTCTCTTCCTTGGTAAACACCAATACAGAGTACTCATTTAGTACCTCAGCCATGCCTTCTACCTCCACCAATAAATCTCCATTTTGGTCCCTAATCGGCCCCACCGCTCCTTTGACAATCTTTTTACTGTTAATTTGCCTATAAAAGATCTGTACATTTAAACATAAAGTAGAAGATTTGGCGTGACCTCACTGGGAATATTGTTTCCCCCCCACCCACACACTCCAACTCAAGAAGGATATTGTAGATCAAGAAAAGGTACAGAGAAGGGGAATGGGTATGATCCTCAACCTAAATGCATGGAGTTTTGGGATAGACTTCATGCCAGGGGATTGGAATTGCTGGAGAAATGTTGACTTAGAGGGGATCTAAATCAGGCATTTAAAGTTATTACGGATGTTTTGATTATGTGCCAGTAGGTGGTTATTTGAGATGGTTATTTAAGGATCACCTATTTAAATTGAGAAAGGCAGGGAGTGTGAGTGGATATTTAGAAGTTTTGTTTATCTCAGAGGTTGAGTAGCCTGTGGAACAGGATTCCAGAGGAGTTAATGAATAGTGAAAGCCTGCAGTCCTTCAAGCAGGCTTTAGATGCATTTTTTGAAAGCTACGGGATCATCAGGAATAACCAATGAGTTTGGGGCCTCCTGGGCCCTTGAGGAGGTCGGAGAGGAATCTTTGACAGAAGGCTCCTGAATTGGTTTCAGGTCCAGGAGTAGGGGTACGAGGGGAGAAGAAGGGTAGATGCATGGGGATGAGCACAGCAGAAAAATGGAGCAAATGGACTGATGGTTTTTTCCGCAGTACATGAACAGAAACAGATAAACAGTGTGAACAAGAGCCCAATTCAGCCTGGATTGAGGGGGATGAAAATTTCCTTTCCCTGGTGGCAGTGGGCATCCCAGGTGAAATGAGCTTGGGCCACCTACACATGGGTGGGTGAAGGCCCACTGCACAAACCTGACACTAGTATGCTCTAAACTGGAAGTCCCACTGGACAGGGCTGTAATGAAGGTTGATGCAGGAGAAGGAAATGTTCACCCTGGTGCAGTAGGAGAAGCTCTTCTGTGATTCTGGTTACGGTTAAGAGGGAATAATTACTGTGCTAAAGCTCATGATCTGGGAATACTTAATACTGACACAAGTTTACTGTAGTGGGAACATATTTTTCAATGCTAAGATCCCTCAGCACACACAATAAAATCGGCAAAAGATATTAAACTTTAATACACACACTATATGTAATGCATTTCTGTTACTCATATATGTCTATACAGTATTACAATATGCCTGAAAATATAATAAAAACACAAAACTGCAACAACTTATTATGATAGCAAAATACTGCAGATGCTGGAAATCCGAAATAACAACAGAAAATGCTGGAAAAACTCAGCAGGCCAGGCAACATCCGTGGAGAGAAAATAGAGTCGACGTTTCGGGTCTAACCCTTTTTCAAAACTTATTACTGTCGGCATTGGGTTAGTTGGTGCCACTCCCGACTAGAGACTTGAGCACATAATCGAGGCTGACACTCAAGTGCAGTACTGAGGGAGTGCTCTCTTTCAGATGATAATAATGGTATCTCTGTGAAATGGCACCTCTCCAAAATGGTATCTCTCTATAATATTGGGGCAGTAATTCCTCCCCAAACGCGTGAGTATGGAAGGGGTACTCACGCGTCTGGCCGGAGGAAATGCCGGTTTTCAGCATGCACAGCGCATGGGCTGAAAACCGGCATTTCCTCTCCTCTAACCCGAGAGGTGAAGAGGCTAGCGCGTGCGCTGTAGGGGGCAGCGCGTGCATCTTGGATTTCCTCTGTTTTGGGGGATTTGCGCATGTGTAAAGGCCTCCGGTCTTTACGCTTGTAAAAAGCACACGTAAATATTTATTTTTAAAGGTAAGTGGTGTTTTAGTGCAATTTAGAAATTTTTTCCCCACAGGTTTATTATTTTAAAGAATCTACAATAAGGTAAGTTTAGTTTTAGACCCTTTTTATTAAAAATTTATTTTTTTCAAAAAAAAAAATTATTGTTTAAATTTTTTTTTTTTACTTATTTATACTTAATTTAATGATTGGGATGTTTTTTAAAATGTTATTTAAAGTTTAAGTAGTGTTTTGGGGTGCAGTACTTTTCATGAGTTTGACAGTTCTCACTCTCAAACTTATGAATGAAGTTTCCCCTCCCCTGATTGGCTGAACAGTGCTCACCTGATCCCAGCCGGCACATCGCACTAACTACGCCGCTGGGTCAGGTTAGCACAGCATGCCGACATCTGAACCAGGCCACTGACAGGAAATCCACTGCGGGCCAGGTTTCAGATGTCGGCGCGCCGGGTAAGTGCACATCGGGGGCTTGCACGCGCGGCAAGCCCCCGACACCAAGTTCTGGGCCAATATCTCTCTGCTAAGTTGTGTGATTTTGCAGGTTATCTACCATTTAGGGCGGAATGGCAAAATGCAGAATATGCCACCACACTGACATGATTGCATTCAGAATAAATCTTGCATTGTTTTGGAACATTTACTCTTGTGACCACTGCCTGAAACCAAATTCAATCATTTGTACTGTGGGCTGGTTGCTGTGACTGGACCCCATTTAAATAACATGAGAAGCGTGACTACAGACACGTGGGGGTCACACAGCAAGAATGGCTGTTAATGGAAGGCTGGTAACGCCCACGAAACCGTGCCCCAGCAAGGAGTCAAGGGGAAAATCACAGAAATCAAAAGAAAAACCATTATAATTTCTGCACTGAAGAGAGAAAAAAAGAAAACTTGCATTTCTATAGCACCTTTCACAACATCAGGTCGTCACAAACTGCTTTACAGCCAATGAAATACTTTATGAAGTACAGTCACTGTTGTACTGTTGGAAACTCAGCAGCCAATTTGCGCACAGCAAGGTCCCATAAACAGCAATGCGATAATGACCAGATAATCTCATATAGTGATGTTGTTTGAGGGGTCAATATTGTACAGGACACTGGGGAAAACTCCCCATCTCTTCTTCGAATAGTGCCATGGGATCGTTCACAGCAACCTGAGAGGGCAGGCGGGGCCTCGGTTTAACGTTTCATCCAAAAGACAGCACCTCCAACAGTGCAGCATTCCCTTTGCACTGCACTGGATGCTCTGCTCAAGTCTCTGCGGTGGGAATCCAAGATGAAGCTGATCTGGGAGCCATCACAGCGCTCTTGTAAAAAGCAACATTTTTGAACAAGGAGCAACATTAATATCAATACCTGGCAACATGTCTCTGTACCATAGTCTGGGATGCAGGTTTGGCCCTGCAATTCCTCATGTCGGAACTTGCCTTTGTATGGTGCCTGTAGCATTGTAAAACATCCCAAGGAGATTCACAGGAACGTTATCAGTCAAACTTTGACAATGGGCCACATAAAGAGATATTAGGACAGGTCAAAAGCTGGGTCAAAGTGGTAGGTTTTAAGAAGCGTTTAAGAGAGAAGTAGAGAGGTGGAGCAGTTTAGGGAGTGAATTCCACAGCTAAGGGTCTAGACGGCTGAAGGCACGGCCGCCAATGGAGGGCTGAAGGAAGTGGGAGATGAACAAGAGGCCAGAATTGGAGGAGCACAGAATTCACAGGGGCAAGTGCGCAGATTTTAAATCGGCTGGTTGACAGCAAGCACCCTAGTGACTGAATGAAGACTTGCATTGGCTGAGAAATGGAAGAAAAATAGATAATAAATAAGCACAAATAAGAGTTAAGCGGGGTGTGGGGGTTGGGCGGGGGGTGCGCTGTTTGTCGTGGATGGTTCCTTTCCACTGTATTCTATTTTACCACACCAGTTAATGCACTTCCATTAAATTCACATTTACACCCAATTGTTGATGGTCTTCTTTCAAATCATTAATGCATCACAAAGCTGTAACTAATCCATAGGCAGAGATTAAAGAAAAGTAGATGACAGGAAATCATAGATTCATAGAATCATACAGCACAGCAGAACAACATTCAGGCTGCCATGCCTGTGCCTCCTCTTTGAATGAGTTATTCAATTAGTACCACCCCCCTGTTGTTTTCCACATCTGATGAAAAAACAGAAAATACTGGAAATACTCAACAAGTTTCTGCGTATCTGAATGAGAAGTGAAATCGTTCATCAGATCATCACCCACACTCAGAGACCCTTCATCAGACCACCACCCACACTCAGAGACTCTTCATCAGGCCATCACCCACACTCAGAGACTCTTCATCAGATCATCACCCACACACAGATACCCTTCATCAGACCATCAGCCACACTCAGAGAATCTTCATCAGATCATCACCCACACTCAGAGACTCTTCATCAGATCATCACCCACACTCAGAGACTCTTCATCAGATCATCACCCACACTCAGGGACTCTTCATCAGATCATCACCAACACTCAGAGACTCTTCATCAGATCATCACCCACACACAGATACCCTTCATCAGACCATCAGCCACATTCAGAGAAGTTTCATCAGATCATCACCCACACTCAGAGACTCCTCATCAGATCATCACCCACACTCAGAGACTCTTCATCAGATCATCACCCACTGAGAGACTCTTCATCAGACCATCACCTACACTCAGAGATTCTTCATCAGATCATCACCCACACTCAGGGACTATTCATCAGATTATCACCCACACTCAGAGACTCTTCATCAGATTATCACCCACACTCAGAGACTCTTCATCAGATCATCACCCACACTGAGAGACTCTTTATCAGATCATCACCCACACTCAGAGACTCTTCATCAGATCATCACCCACACTGAGAGACTCTTCATCAGACCATCACCCACACTCAGAGACTCTTCAACAGATCATCACCCACACTCAGAGACTCTTCATTAGACCACCACCCACACTCAGAGACTCTTCATCAGACCATCACCCTCACTGAGAGACTCTTCATCAGATCATCAGCCACACTCAGAGACTCTTCATCAGACCATCACCCACACTGAGAGACTCTTCATCAGATCATCACCCACACTCAGAGACTCTTCATCAGACCATCACCCACACTGAGAGACTCTTCATCAGACCATCACCCACACTCAGAGACTCTTCATCAGACCATCACCCACACTCAGAGACTCTTCATCAGACCATCACCCACACTCAGAGACTCTTCATCAGACCATCACCTACACTCAGAGACTCTTCATCAGACCATCACCCACACTCAGAGACTCTTCATCAGATCATCACCCACACTCAGAGACTCTTCATCAGACCATCACCCACACTGAGAGACTCTTCATCAGACCATCACCCACACTCAGAGACTCTTCATCAGATCATCACCCACACTGAGAGACTCTTCATCAGACCATCACCCACACTGAGAGACTCTTCATCAGACCATCACCCACACTGAGAGACTCTTCATCAGATCATCACCAACACTCAGAGACTCTTCATCAGATCATCACCCACACTCAGAGACTCTTCAACAGACCATTACCCACACTCAGAGACTCTTCATCAGATCATCACCAACACTCAGAGGCTCTTCATCAGACCATCATCTACACTCAGAGACTCTTCATCAGATCATCACCCACACTGAGAGAATCTTCATCAGATCATCACCCACACTCAGAGGCTCTTCATCAGATCATCACCCACACTCACAGACTCTTCATCAGATCATCACCCACACTCAGAGGCTCTTCATCAGATCATCACCCACACTCACAGACTCTTCATCAGATCATCACCGACACTCAGAGACTCTTCATCAGACCATCACCCATACTCAGGGACTCTTCATCAGATCATCACCCACACTCAGAGACTCTTCATTAGATCATCACCCACACTCAGAGACTCTTCATCAGACCATCACCCACACTCAGAGACTCTTCATCAGACAATCACCCACACTCAGAGATTCTTCATCAGACCATCAGCCACACCCAGAGAAGTTTCATCAGATCATCACCCACACTCAGAGACTCTTCATCAGATCATCACCCACACTCAGAGACTCTTCATCAGATCATCACCCACTGAGAGACTCTTCATCAGACCATCACCTACACTCAGAGATTCTTCATCAGATCATCACCCACACTCAGGGACTATTCATCAGATTATCACCCACACTCGGAGACTCTTCATCAGATTATCACCCACACTCAGAGACTCTTCATCAGATCATCACCCACACTGAGAGACTCTTTATCAGATCATCACCCACACTCAGAGACTCTTCATCAGATCATCACCCACACTGAGAGACTCTTCATCAGACCATCACCCACACTCAGAGACTCTTCAACAGATCATCACCCACACTCAGAGACTCTTCATTAGACCACCACCCACACTCAGAGACTCTTCATCAGACCATCACCCTCACTGAGAGACTCTTCATCAGATCATCAGCCACACTCAGAGACTCTTCATCAGACCATCACCCACACTGAGAGACTCTTCATCAGATCATCACCCACACTCAGAGACTCTTCATCAGACCATCACCCACACTGAGAGACTCTTCATCAGACCATCACCCACACTCAGAGACTCTTCATCAGACCATCACCCACACTCAGAGACTCTTCATCAGACCATCACCCACACTCAGAGACTCTTCATCAGACCATCACCTACACTCAGAGACTCTTCATCAGACCATCACCCACACTCAGAGACTCTTCATCAGATCATCACCCACACTCAGAGACTCTTCATCAGACCATCACCCACACTGAGAGACTCTTCATCAGACCATCACCCACACTCAGAGACTCTTCATCAGATCATCACCCACACTGAGAGACTCTTCATCAGACCATCACCCACACTGAGAGACTCTTCATCAGACCATCACCCACACTGAGAGACTCTTCATCAGATCATCACCAACACTCAGAGACTCTTCATCAGATCATCACCCACACTCAGAGACTCTTCAACAGACCATTACCCACACTCAGAGACTCTTCATCAGATCATCACCAACACTCAGAGGCTCTTCATCAGACCATCATCTACACTCAGAGACTCTTCATCAGATCATCACCCACACTGAGAGAATCTTCATCAGATCATCACCCACACTCAGAGACTCTTCATCAGACCATTACCCACACTGAGAGATTCTTCATCAGACCATCAACCACACTCAGAGACTCTTCATCAGATCATCACCCACACTCAGAGACTCTTCATCAGATCATCACAAACACTCAGAGACCCTTCATCAGACCATCACCCATACTCAGAGACTGTTCATCAGATCATCACCCACACTCAGAGACTCTTCATCAGACCATCACCCACACTGGGAGACTCTTCATCAGTTCATCACCCACACTCAGAGACTCTTCAACAGATCATCACCCACACTCAGGGACTCTTCATCAGATCATCACAAACACTCAGAGACCCTTCATCAGACCATCACCCATACTCAGAGACTGTTCATCAGATCATCACCCACACTCAGAGACTCTTCATCAGACCATCACCCACACTGGGAGACTCTTCATCAGTTCATCACCCACACTCAGAGACTCTTCATTAGATCATCACCCACACCCTGAGACTATTCATTAGATCATTACCCACACCCTGAGACTCCTCATCAGACCATCACCCACACTCAGAGACTCTTCATCAGATCATCACCCACACTCAGAGGCTCTTCATCCGATCATCACCCACACTGAGAGACTCTAAATCAGATCATCACCCACACTCAGAGACTCTTCTTCATATCATCACCCACAGTCAGAGACTCCTTCATCAGATCATCACCCACACTCAGAAACTCTTCATCAGACCATCACCCACACTCACAGACTCTTCATCAGACCATCATCCACACTCAGAGACTCTTCATCAGACCATCACCCACACTCAGAGATTCTTCATCAGATCATTACCCACACTCAGAGATTCTTCATCAGATCATCACCCACACCCAGAGAATGTTCATCAGACCATCACCCACACTCAGAGATTCTTCATCAGATCATCACCCACACCCAGAGACTGTTCATCAGACCATCACCCACACTCAAAGACTCTTCATCAGACCATCACCCACACTCAGAGACTCTACAACAGATCATCACCCACACTCAGAGATTGTTCATCAGATCATCACCCACACTGCGAGACTCTTCATCAGACCATCACCCACACTGAGAGACTCTTCATCAGATCATCACCCACACTCAGAGACTCTTCATCAGAACATCATCCACACTCAGAGACTCTTCATCAGACCATCACCCACACTGAGAGACTCTTCATCAGATCATCACCCACACTCAGAGACTGTTCATCAGATCATCTCCCACACTCAGAGACTCTTCATCAGACCATCACCCACACTGAGAGACTCTTCATCAGATCATCACACATAGTCAGAGACTCTTCATCAGATCATCACCCACACTCAGAGACTCCTAATCAGACCATCACCCACACTGGGAGACTCTTCATCAGATCATCACCCACACTCTGAGAATCTTCAACAGATCATCATGCACACTCAATGACTCTTCATCAGACCATAACCCACACTCAGAGACTCTTCATCAGACCATAACCCACACTCAGAGACTCTTCATCAGATCATCACCCACACTCAGACACTCTTCATCAGACCATAACCCACACTCAGAGACTCTTCATCAGATCATCACCCACACTCAGACACTCTTCATCAGATCATCACCCACACTCAGAGACTCTTCATCAGATCATCACCCACACTGGGAGACTCTTCAACAGATCATCACCCACACTCAGAGACTGTTCATCAGATCATCACCCACCCTCAGAGACTCTTCATCAGATCATCACCCACACTCAGAGACTTCATCAGATCATCACCCACCCTCAGAGACTCTTCATCAGATCATCATCCACACTCAGATGCTCTCCATCAGATCATCACCCACACTCAGAGACTCTTCATCAGATCATCACCCACACTCAGAGACTCTTCAACAGACCAATACCCACGCTCAGAGACTCTTCATCAGATCATCACCCACTGAGAGACTCTTCATCAGACCATCACCCACACTCAGAGACTCTTCATCAGAGCATTACCCACACTCAGAGACTCTTCATCAGATCATCACCAACACTCAGAGGCTCTTGATCAGACCATCACCTACACTCAGAGACTCTTCATCAGATCTTCACCCACACTGAGAGACTCTTCATCAGATCATCACCCACACTCAGAGACTCTTCATCAGATCATCACCCACATTCAGAGATTCTTCATCAGACCATCACCAACACTCAGAGTCTTCATCAGATCATCACCCACACTCAGTGACTCTTCATTAGATCATCACCCACACTCAGAGACTCTTCATCAGATCATCACCCACACTCAGAGACTCTTCATCAGACCATCACCCACACTCAGAGACTCTTCATCAGATCATCACCCACACTCAGAGACTCTCATCACATCATCACCCACACTCACAGACACTTCAACAGATCATCACCCACACTCAGAGACACTTCATCAGATCATCACCCACACTCAGAGACTCTTCATCTGATCATCAACCACAATCAGAGACTCTTAATCAGACCATCACCCACACTCAGAGACTCTTCATCAGATCATCACCTACACTCAGAGACTCTTCATCAGACCATCACCCACACTCAGACACTCTTCATCAGCTCATCACCCGCACTGGGAGACTCTTCATCAGATCAACACCCACACCCTGAGACTATTCATTAGATCATCACCCACAGTCAGAGACTCCTTCATCAGATCATCACCCACACTCAGAAACTCTTCATCAGACTATCACCCACACTCACAGACTCTTCATCAGTTCATCACCCACACTCAGAGATTCTTCATCAGATCATCACCCACACCCAGAGAATGTTCATCAGATCATCACCCACACTCAGGGACTCTTCATCAGATCATCACCCACACTGAGAGACTCTTCATCAGACCATCACCCACACTGAGAGACTGTTCATCAGATCATCTCCCACACTCAGAGACTGTTCATCAGACCATCACCCACACTCAGAGACTCTTCATCACACCATAACCCACACTCAGAGACTCTTCATCGGATCATCACCCACATTCAGACACTCTTCATCAGCTCATCACCCACACTGCGAGACTCTTCAACAGATCATCACCCACACTCAGAGACTCTTCATCAGATCATCACCCACCCTCAGAGACTCTTCATCAGATCATCACCCACACTCAGATACTCTCCATCAGATCATCACCCACACTCAGAGACTCTTCATCAGATCATCACCCACACTCAGAGACTCTTCATCAGATCCTCACCAACACTCAGAGACTCTTCATCAGTTCATCACCCACACTCAGAGACTCTTCAACAGACCATTACCCACACTCAGAGATTCTTCATCAGATCATCACCCACTGAGAGACTCTTCATCAGACCATCACCCACACTCAGAGACTCTTCATCAGATCATCACCCACATTGAGAGACTCTTCATCAGATCATCACCCACACTCAGAGACTCTTCATCAGATCATCACCCACATTCAGAGATTCTTCATCAGACCATCACCAACACTCAGAGTCTTCATCAGATCATCACCCACACTCAGTGACTCTTCATTAGATCATCACCCACACTCAGAGACTCTTCATCAGATCATCACCCACACTCAGAGATTCTTCATCAGACCATCACCCACACTGAGAGACTCTTCATCAGACCATCACCCACACTCAGAGACTCTTCATCAGATCATCACCCACACTCAGAGACTCTCATCAGATCATCACCCACACTCACAGACTCTTCAACAGATCATCACCCACACTCAGAGACTCTTCATCAGATCATCACCCACACTCAGAGACTCTTCATCAGATCATCACCAACACTCAGAGACTCTTCATCAGATGATCACAAACACTCAGACACTCTTCATCAGATCATCACCCGCACTGGGAGACTCTTCATCAGATCAACACCCACACCCTGAGACTATTCATTAGATCATCACCCACACCCTGAGACTCCTCATCAGACCACCACCCACACTCAGAGACTCTTCATCAGATCATCACCCACACTCAGATACTCTTCATCAGATCATCACCCACACTCAGAGACTCTTCATCAGATCATCACCCACACTCAGAGACTCTTCATCCGATCATCACCCACACTGAGAGACTCTTCTTCATATCATCACCCACAGTCAGAGACTCCTTCATCAGATCATCACCCACACTCAGAAAATCTTCATCAGACCATCATCCACACTCAGGGACTCTTCATCAGATCATCACCCACACTCAGAGACTCTTCATCAGATCATCACCCACACTCAGAGACTCTTCATCAGACCATCACCCACACTCAGAGACTCTTCATCAGATCATCTCCCACACTCACAGACTCTTCATCAGATCATCACCCACCCTCAGAGACTCTTCATCAGAACATCACCCACACTCAGAGACTCTTCATCAGATCATCACCCACTGAGAGACTCTTCATGAGACCATCACCCACAGACAGAGACTCTTCATCAGATCATCACCAACACTCAGGGGCTCTTCATCAGATCATCACCCACACTCAGAGACTCTCCATCAGATCATCACCCACACTCAGAGACTCTTCAACAGACCATTCCCCACACTCAGAGACTCTTCATCAGATCATCAACAACACTCAGAGGCTCTTAATCAGACCATCACCTACACTCAGAGACTCTTCATCAGATCTTCACCCACACTCAGAGACTCTTCATCAGATCATCACCCACACTTAGAGACTCTTCATCAGATCATCACCCACATTCAGAGATTCTTCATCAGATCATCACCCACACTCAGAGACTCTTCATTAGATCATCACCCACACTCAGAGACTCTTCATCAGATCATCACCCACACTCAGAGACTCTTCATCAGACCATTACCCACACTCAGAGATTCGTCATCAGATCATCACCCACACTGAGAGACTCTTCATCAGACCATCACCCACACTCAGAGACTCTTCATCAGATCATCACCCACACTCAGAGACACTTCATCAGACCATCACCCACACTGAGAGACTCTTCAGCAGACCTTCACCCACACTGAGAGACTCTTCAGCAGATCATCACCCACACTCAGAGACTCTTCATCAGACCATCACCCACACTGAGAGACTCTTCATCAGATCATCAACAACACTGAGATACTCTTCATCAGATCATCACCCACACTCAGAGACTCTTCATCAGATCATCATCCACACTCAGAGACTGTTCATCAGATCATCTCCCACACTCAGAGACTCTTCATGAGATCATCACCCACACTGAGAGACTCTTCATCAGATCATCACCCACAGTCAGAGACTCTTCATCAGATCATCACCCACATTCAGAGATTCTTCATCAGATCATCACCAACACTCAGAGTCTTCATCAGACCATTACCCAAACTCAGAGATTCTTCATCAGATCATCACCCTCACTCAGAGACTCTTCATCAGACCATCACCCACACTGAGAGATTCTTCATCAGACCATCACCCACACTCAGAGACTCTTCATCAGATCATCACCCACACTGGGAGACTCTTCATCAGATCATCACCCACACTTAGAGATTCTTCATTAGATCATTACCCACACCCTGAGAATATTCATTAGATCATCACCCACACCCTGAGACTCCTCATCAGACCATCACCCACACTCAGAGACTCTTCTTCATATCATCACCCACAGTCAGAGACTCCTTCATCAGATCATCACCCACACTCAGAAACTCTTCATCAGACCATCACCCGCACTCAGAGACTGTTCATCAGACCATCACCCACACTCAGAGATTCTTCATCAGATCATCACCCACACCCAGGGACTGTTCATCAGACCATCACCCACACTCAGAGACTGTTCATCAGATGATCGCCCACACTGAGAGACTCTTCATCAGATCATCATCCACACTAAGAGACTCTTCATCAGACCATCACCCACACTGAGAGACTCTTCATCAGATCATCACCCACATTCAGAGACTCTTCATCAGATCATCAACATCACTGAGATCCTCTTCATCAGATCATCATCCACACTCAGAGACTCTTCATCAGATCATCACCCACACTCAGAGACTCTTCATCAGACCATCACCCACACTGAGAGACTCTTCATCAGATCATCACCCACATTCAGAGACTCTTCATCAGATCATCAACATCACTGAGATCCTCTTCATCAGATCATCATCCACACTCAGAGACTCTTCATCAGATCATCACCCACACTCAGAGACTCTTCATCCGATCATCACCCACATTCAGAGATTCTTCATCAGATCATCACCCACACTGGGAGAATCTTCATCAGATCATCACCCACAATCAGAGACTTCATCAGATCATCACCCACCCTCAGAGACTCTTCATCAGATCATCATCCACACTCAGATACTCTCCATCAGATCATCACCAACACTCAGAGACTCTTCTTTAGATCATCACCCACACCCTGAGACTATTCATTAGATCATCACCCACACCCTGAGACTCCGCATCAGACCACCACCCACACTCAGAGACTCTTCATCAGATCATCACCCACACTCAGATACTCTTCATCAGATCATCACCCACACTCAGAGACTCTTCATCAGATCATCACCCACACTCCGAGACTCTTCTTCATATCATCACCCACAGTCAGAGACTCCTTCATCAGATCATCACCCACACTCAGAAACTCTTCATCAGACCATCACCCACACTCACAGACTCTTCATCAGATCATCACCCACACCCAGAGAATGTTCATCAGACCATCACCCACACTTAGAGACTCTTCATCAGATCATCACCCACACTCAGAGATTCTTCATCAGATCATCACCCACACCCAGAGACTGTTCATCAGACCATCACCCACACTCAGAGACTCTTCATCAGACCATCACCCACACTGAGAGACTCTTCATCAGATCATCACCCACAATCAGAGACTCTTCATCAGACCATCACCCACACTGAGAGACTCTTCATCAGCTCATCACCCACACTCAGAGAGTCTTCACCAGCTCATCACCCACACTCAGAGATTCTTCATCAGATCATCACCCACACTGGGAGATTCTTCATCAGATCATCACCCACACTCAGAGAATCTTCATTAGATCATCGCCCACACTTAGAGACTCTTCATCAGACCATCATCCACACTCAGAGAATCTTCATCAGATCATCACGCACACTCAGAGACTCTTAATCAGACAATCACTCACACTCAGAAACTCTTCATCAGACCATCACCCACACTCAGAGACTCTTCATCAGACCATCACCCACACTCAGAGACTCTTCATCAGATCATCAGCCACAGTCAGACACTCTTCATCAGATCATCACCCACACTGGGAGACTCTTCATCAGATCATCACCCACACTCAGAGACTCTTCATCAGATCATCACCCACACTCAGAGACTCTTCATCAGATCATCATCCACACTCAGAGACTCTCCATCAGATCATCACCCACACTCAGAGACTCTTCATCTGATCATCACCCAAACTCAGAGGCTCTTCAACAGATCATTACCCACGCTCAGAGACTCTTCATCAGATCATCACCCACACTCAGAGACTCTTCATCAGATCATCACCAACACTCAGAGACTCTTCAACAGACCATTACCCACTGAGAGACTCTTCATCAGACCATCACCCACACTCAGAGACTCTTCATCAGATCATCAACAACACTGAGAGACTCTTCATCAGATCATCACCCACACTCAGAGACTCCTAATCAGACCATCACCCACACTCAGAGACTCTTCATCCGATCATCACCCACACTCAGAGACTCTTCATCAGATCATCACCCACATCAGAGACACTTCATCAGATCATCACCCACACTCAGAGACTCTTCATCTGATCATCAACCACACTCAGAGACTCTTAATCAGACCATCACCCACACTCAGAGACTCTTCATCAGATCATCACCCACACTCAGAGACTCTTCATCAGACCATCACCCACACTCAGACGCTCTTCATCAGATCATCACCCACACTGGGAGACTCTTCATCAGATCATCACCCACACTCAGAGACTCTTCAACAGATCATCACCCACACTCAGAGACTCCTAATCAGACCATCACCCACACTCAGAGACTCTTCATCAGACCATCATCCACACTCAGAGAATCTTCAACAGATCATCACGCACACTCAGAGACTCTTAATCAGACAATCACTCACACTCAGAGACTCTTCATCAGATCATCACCCACACTGGGAGACTCTTCATCAGATCATCACCCACACTCAGAGACTCTTCATCAGATCATCACCCACACTGGGAGACTCTTCATCAGATCATCACCCACACTCAGAGACTCTTCATCAGACAATCACTCACACTCAGAGACTCTTCATCAGATCATCACCCACACTGGGAGACTCTTCATCAGATCATCACCCACACTCAGAGACTCTTCATCAGATCATCACCCACACTCAGAGACTGTTCATTAGATCATCACCCACACTCAGAGACTCTTCATCAGATCATCACCCACACTCAGAGACTTCATCAGATCATCACCCACCCTCAGAGACTCTTCATCAGATCATCATCCACACTCAGAGACTCTCCATCAGATCATCACCCACACTCAGAGACTCTTCATCAGATCATCACCCACACTGAGAGACTCTTAATCAGATCATCACCCATACTCCGAGACTCTTCTTCATTTCATCACCCACAGTCAGAGACTCCTTCATCAGATCATCACCCACACTCAGAAACTCTTCATCAGACCATCACTGCCACTCACAGACTCTTCATCAGACCATCACCCACACTCAGACACTCTTCATCAGATCATCACCCACACTGGGAGACTTTTCATCAGATCATCACCCACACTCAGAGATTCTTCATCAGATCATCACCCACACCCAGAGACTGTTCATCAGACCATCACCCACACTCAGAGACTCTTCATCAGATCATCACCCACACTCAGAGACTCTTCATCAGATCATCACCCACACTCAGAGACTCTTCATCAGATCATCACCCACACCCAGAGACTGTTCATCAGACCATCACCCACACTCAGAGACTCTTCATCAGACCATCATCCACACTCAGAGACTCTTCATCAGATCATCACCCACACTCAGAGACTGTTCATCAGATCATCTCCCGCACTCAGAGACTCTTCATCAGACCATCACCCACACTGAGAGACTCTTCATCAGATCATCATCCACACTCAGAGACTGTTCATCAGATCATCTCCAACACTCAGAGAGTCTTCACCAGCTCATCACCCACACTCAGAGACTCTTCAACAGAGCATCACCCACACTCAGAGATTCTTCATCAGATCATCACCCACATTGGGAGACTCTTCATCAGATCATCACCCACACTCAGAGACTCTTCATCAGACCATTACCCACACTCAGAGACTCTTAATCAGCCAATCACTCACACTCAGAGACTCTTCATCGGACCATCACCCACACTGAGAGACTCTTCATCAGACCATCACCCACACTCAGAGACTCTTCATCAGACCATCACCCACACTCAGAGACTCTTCATCAGACCATCACCCACACTCAGAGACTCTTCATCAGATCATCACCCACACTCAGAGACTCTTAATCAGCCAATCACTCACACTCAGAGACTCTTCATCAGACCATCACCCACAGTCAGAGACTCTTCATCAGACCATCACCCACAGTCAGAGACTCTTCATCAGATCATCACCCACACTCAGAGACTTCATCAGATCATCACCCACCCTCAGAGACTCTTCATCAGATCATCATCCACACTCAGAGACTCTCCATCAGATCATCACCCACACTCAGAGACTCTTCATCAGATCATCACCCACACCCAGAGACTCTTCATCGGATCATCACCCACACTCAGAGACTCTTCAACAGACCATTACCCACACTCAGAGACTCTTCATCAGATCATCACCCACTGAGAGACTCTTCATCAGACCATCACCCACACTCAGAGACTCTTCATCAGATCATCACCCACACTCAGAAACTGTTCATCAGACCGTCAACCACACTCACAGACTCTTCATCAGACAATCACCCACACTCAGAGACTCTTCATCAGATCATCACCCACACTCAGAAACTGTTCATCAGACCGTCACCCACACTCACAGACTCTTCATCAGACAATCACCCACACTCAGAGACTCTTCATCAGACCATCACCCACACTCAGAGACTCTTCATCAGATCATAACCCACACTCAGAGACTCTTCATCAGATCATCACCCACACTCAGAGACACTTCATCAGATCATCACCCAGACTCAGAGACTCTTCATCAGACCACCACCCACACTCAGGGACTGTTCATCAGATCATCACCCACACTCAGGGACTCTTCATCAGATCATAACCCACACTCAGAGACTCTTCATCAGATCATCACCCACACTCAGAGACTCTTCATCAGACCATTACCCACTTTCAGAGACTCTTCATCAGATCATCACCCACTGAGAGACTCTTCATCAGATCATCAACAACACTGAGATACTCTTCATCAGATCATCACCCACACTCAGAGACTCATCATCAGATCATCATCCACACTTAGAGACTCTTCATCAGATCATCAACAACACTGGGAGACTCTTCATCAGATCATCACCCACACTCAGAGACTCTTCTTCATATCATCGCCAACACTCAGAGACTCTTCATCAGATCATCACCCACACTCAGATAATCTTCATTAGATCATCACCCACACTCAGAGACTCTTCATCAGACCATCATCCACACTCAGAGACTCTTCATCAGACCATCACCCACACTCAGAGACTCTTCATCAGACCATCACCCACACTCAGAGACTCTTCATCAGATCATCACCCACACTCAGAGACTTCATCAGATCATCACCCACCCTCAGAGACTCTTCATCAGATCATCATCCACACTCAGAGACTCTCCATCAGATCATCACCCACACTCAGAGACTCTTCATCAGATCATCACCCACATTCAGAGACTCTTCATCAGATCATCACCCACTGAGAGACTCTTCATCAGGCCATCACCCACACTCAGAGACTGTTCATCAGATCATCTCCCACACTCAGAGACTCTTCATCAGATCATCACCCACACTCAGACACTCTTCATCAGATCATCACCCACACTCAGAGACTCTTCATCAGACCATCACCCACACTCAGAAGCTTTTCATCAGATCATCACCCACACTCAGAGACTCTTCATCAGATCATCACCCACACTCAGAGACTCTTCAACAGACCATTACCCACACTCAGAGACTCTTCATCAGATCATCACCCACACTCAGAGACTCTTCATCAGACCATCACCCACACTCAGAGACTCTTCATCAGATCATCACCAACACTCAGAGACTCTTCATCAGATCTTCACCCACACTCAGAGACTCTTCATCAGATCATCACCCACACTGAGAGACTCTTCATCAGATCATCACCCACACTCAGAGACTCTTCATCAGATCATCACCCACATTCAGAGATTCTTCATCAGATCATCACCAACACTGAGAGACTCTTCATCAGACCATCACCCACACTCCGAGACTCTTCATTAGATCATCACCCACACTCAGAGACTCTGCATCAGATGATCACCCACACTCAGAGACTCTGCATCAGATCATCACCCGCACTCAGAGACTCTTCTTCAGATGATCACCCACACTCAGAGACTCTTCATCAGATCATCACCCACACTCAGAGACTCTTCATCAGATCATCACCCACACTCAGAGACTCTTCATCAGATCATCACCCACACTCAGAGGCTCTGCATCAGATCATCACCCATACTCAGAGACTCTTCATCAGATGATCACCAACACTCAGAGACTCTCCATCAGATCATCACCCACACTCAGAGACTCTTCATCAGATCATCACCCACACTCAGAGACACTTCATCAGATCATCACCCACACTCAGAGACTCATCATCAGACCATCACCCACACTCAGATACTCGTCATCAGATCATCACCCACACTCAGATACTCGTCATCAGATCATCACCCACACTCAGAGACTCTTCATCAGATCATCACCCACACTCAGAGACTCTTCATCCGATCATCACCCACTGAGAGACTCTTAATCAGACAATCACCCACACTCAGAGACTCTTCATCAGATCATCACCCACACTCAGAGACTCTTCAACAGATCATCACCCACCCTCAGAGACTCTTCATCAGATCATCACCCACACTCAGAGACTCTTCATCAGATCATCACCCACACTCAGAGACTGTTCATTAGATCATCACCCACACTCAGAGACTCTTCATCGGACCATTACCCACACTCAGAGACTCTTCATCAGATCATCACCCACTGAGAGACTCTTCATCAGACCATCACCCAGACTCAGAGACTCTTCATCAGATCATCACACACACTCAGAGACTCTTCATCAGATCATCACCCACACTCAGAGACTCTTCATCAGATCATCACCCACACTCAGAGACTCTTCATCAGATCGTCACCCACACTCAGAGACTCTTCATCAGATCATCACCAACACTCAGAGACTCTTCATCAGACCATTACCCACACTCAGACACTCTTCATCAGATCATCACCCACACCCTGAGACTATTCATTAGATCATCACCCACACCCTGACACTCCTCATCAGACCATCACCCACACTCAGAGACTCTTCATCAGATCATCACCCGCAGTCAGAGACTCCTTCATCAGATCATCACCCACACCCAGTGACTGTTCTTCAGACCATCACCCACACTCAGAGACTCTTCATCAGATCATCACCCACACTCAGAGACTCTTCATCCGATCATCACCCACACTGGGAGACTCTTCATCAGATCATCACCCACACTCAGAGACTCTTCATCAGATCATCACACACACTCAGAGATTCTTCACCAGATCATCACATACACACAGATAACCTTCACCAGATCATCACCCACACTCAGAGATTCTGCGTCTGATCATCACCCACTCTCGGAGACTCTTCATCAGACCATCACCCACACTCAGAGACTCTTCATCAGACCATCACCCACACTCAGAGACTCTTCATCAGATCATCACCCACTGAGAGACTGTTCATCAGATCTTCACCCACACTCAGAGACTCTTCATCAGATCATCACCCACACTCAGAGACTCTTCATCAGACCATTACCCACACTCAGAGACTGTTCATCAGTTCATCACCCACACTCAGGGACTGTTCATCAGATCATCACCCACACTCAGAGACTTCATCAGCTCATCACACACCCTCAGAGACTCTTCATCAGATCATCATCCACACTCAGAGACTCTTCATCAGATCATCACCCACACTCAGAGACTCTTCAACAGACCATTACCCACGCTCAGAGACTCTTCATCAGATCATCACCAACACTCAGAGACTCTTCATCAGATCATCACCCACACTCAGAGACGCTTCATCAGATCTTCACCCACACTCAGAGACTCTTCATCAGACCATCACCCACACTGAGAGACTCTTCATCAGACCATCACCCACACTCAGAGACTCTTCATCAGAGCATCACCCACACTCAGCGACTCTTCAACAGATCATCACCCACACTGGGAGACTCTTCATCAGATCATCACCCACACCCTGAGACTATTCATTAGACCATCTCCCACACTCAGATACTCTTCATCAGATCATCACCCACACTCAGAGACTCTTCATCAGATCATCACCCACACTCAGAGACTCTTCATCCGATCATCACCCACACTGAGAGACTCTTAGTCAGATCATCACCCACACTCAGAGACTCTTCTTCATATGATCACCCGCAGTCAGAAACTCCTTCATCAGATCATCACCCACACTCAGAAACTCTTCATCAGACCGTCACCCACACTCACAGACTCTTCATCAGACCATCATCCACACTCAGAGACTCTTAATCAGACAATCACCCACACTCAGAGACTCCTCATCAGATCATCACCCGCACCCAGAGAATGTTCATCAGACTATCACCCACACTCAGAGACTCTTCTTCAGATCATCACCCACACTCAGAGACTCTTCATTAGATCATCACCCACACCCTGAGACTCTTCATCAGACCATCACCCACACTCAGAGACTCTTCATCAGATCATCACCCACACTCAGAGACTCTTCATTAGATCATCACCCACACCCTGAGACTCTTCATCAGACCATCACCCACACTCAGAGATTCTTCTTCAGATCATCACCCACACTCAGAGACTCTTCATCAGATCATCACCCACACTCAGAGACTGTTCATCAGACCATCATCCACACTCAGAGACTCTTCATCAGATCATCACCCACACTCATAGACTCTTCATCAGACCATCACCCACACTCAGAGACACTTCATCAGATCATCACCCACACTCAGAGACTCTTCATCAGATCATCAACCACACTCAGAGACTCTTCATCAGATCATCAACCACACTCAGAGATTCTTCACCAGATCATCACATACACACAGATAACCTTCACCAGATCATCACCCACACTCAGAGACTCTTCATCAGATCATCACCCAGACTCAGAGACTCTTCATCAGATCATCATCCACACTCAGAGACTCTTCATCAGACCATCTCCCACACTCAGAGACTCTTCAGCAGACCATCATCCACACTCAGAGACTCTTCATCAGATCATCTCCCACACTCAGAGACTCTTCATCAGATCATCTCCCACACTCAGAGACTCTTCATCAGATCATCACCCACACTCAGAGACTGTTCATCAGATCATCACCCACACTCAGAGACTCTTCATCAGATCATCACCCACACTCAGAGACTCTTCATCAGATCATCACCCACACTCAGAGACTGTTCATCAGATCATCACCCACACTCAGAGACTCTTCATCAGATCATCACCCACACTCAGAGGCTCTTCTTCATATCATCACCAACACTCAGAGACTCTTCATCAGATCATCACCCACACTCAGGGACTCTTCATCAGACCATCATCCACACTCAGAGACTCTTCATCAGACCATCATCCACACTCAGAGACTCTTCATCAGACCATCACCCGCATTCAGAGACTGTTCATCAGATCATCATCCACACTCAGAGACTGTTCATCAGATCATCACCCACTGAGAGACTGTTCATCAGATCATCACCCACACTCAGAGACTCTTCTTCATATCATCACCCACACTCAGAGACTCTTCATCAGCTCATCACCAACACTCAGAGACTCTTCATCAGATCATCACCCACACTCAGAGACTCTTCATCAGACCATCACCCACACTCAGAGACTCTTCATCAGATCATCACCGACACTCAGAGACTCTTCATCAGACCATCACCCACACTCAGAGACTCTTCATCAGATCACCACCCACACTCAGAGACTCTTCATCAGCTCATCACCCACACTCAGAGACTCTTCATCAGATTATCACCCACACTCAGAGACTCCTCATTAGATCATCACCCAATTCACAATTCACAATTCAAATCGCTTTATTGGCATGATAAGGTACATCTTATGTTGCCAAAGCATCAAAATACATTTATGGTTGAACACATAAACGCGGTTCTATTCATACAGTTTATAAATATACATTCGCCTTGTTTGTATATATTCTTGTCTTAGTTTACTGGTTGTCCCTCTGTTCATGGCAAGCTGTAACATAGTGTGCCGCCAGTGTTACACAGCTTCTCTCCTCCCCCAGTAGGAAAGGGAGTTTTTGGTTGTCATTCAGATTTCTGAATTCAGGGCATATTTGGGAGAATTTTTGGTAGAAATTCTCCCTGATGTCCTGATATTTTCCACAGGCTGTAAGGAAGTGCATCTCTGTCTCAACTACTCCCAGACTGCAGTGAGAGCATATCCTGTCTTCTCTTGGCAGCCTGGTTTGCCTGTGTCTGCCTTTTTCGATCGCTAGGCTATGTTCGCTAAGTCTGTACCTTGTCAAGGTTCTTCTCAGTTTGTTATCCTTTACCATGGTCAGGTAATCAGCTATGTTGTAGTGTCTGTTTAGGGCCAAGTAGCAATTGAGTTTGCTTTGGGTTTTTGTTGTTTCTGCCCAATATGTCAGATATTTTTCCTTTTGCTTAGCGACGATTGTGTTGGGTCGAATTCTTTGTGTTACCCTGTCACTGTCCTGGGACTGGTTATTGTTAGTATTGTTAGTAGTTACTTCACTGAGTCCCAGGACTAGTTGACTGAGGGTATTTTTCTTTATGGTCAGCTCTTGGCATTTCAGGGCGTCGTAGTGATAGCATTGGGGGTTGCTCATTTGTAGGTGATTCCAAAATTTGGTGGCTCTTTTTTGGATAGTGATTATTAATGGATATTGGCCTAGTTCCGCCCTGCATGCATTGTTTACTGTTTTCCTTTGAGTCCGGAGGATACTTTTACAGAATTCTGCATGTAGGATCTCAATTGGGTGTTTGTCCCATTTTGCAAATTCTTGTTGTGTTAGCGGTCCCCATACCTCACTGCCATAGAGTGCAATTGGTTCAATTACTGATTTGAAAATTTTGAGCCAAATGCTAATTGGGATTTCTATTTGGATTGATTTTTTGATGGCATAGAAAGCCCTTCTTGCTTTCTCTTTCAGTTCATTCACAGCCAGTTTGAAGTTTCCCGTAGAACTGATTTTTAAGCCCAAGTATGTGTAGTGAGTGGTTTGTTCAATTTTGGTTGTTCCTACTGTGAAATTTATTTTGGGTCCCTGATGTTTGGATCTTTGCTGGAACACAAGGACTTTGGTTTTTTGGGGATTTATTGTCAGGGCCCAAGTCTGGCAGTACGACTCCAGCAGGTCCAGGTTCTGCTGTAGACCCTCCTTAGTTGGTGACAGCAGAACCAGGTCATCTGCATAGAGGAGGAATTTAACCTTGGATTCATATAGGGTGAGGCCAGGTGCTGTAGATTGTTCAAGTAGTTTTGCCAATCCATTAATGTAAATATTAAAGAGTGTCGGTGAGATTGGTGAGCCCTGCGTCACCCCCCGCCCCTGTGGGAAGTATTTTGTTTGTTTTTCTCCAATTTTAACTGCACATTTATTGTTTGTATACATTGATTTAATTACATCATATGTTTTCCCTCCTACCCCGCTTTCGATAAGTTTCAGGAATAAACCGTCATGCCAGATGGAGTCGAAAGCCTTCTGGAAATTTACAAAGCATGCGTAGATTTTGCTTTTGTTATGGTGAACGTGTTTGTCAATTAGAGTCTGTAGGGTGAAGATCTGATCGGATGTTCTATAGTTTGGCAGGAATCCAATTTGGCTTTTACTCAAGACATTGTGCTCCTCAAGGAAGTTTATAAGTCTTTTGTTTATGATGCTACAGAATACCTTCCCCAGGTTACTGTTTACACAGATGCCTCGATAGTTGGTTGGGTCGATTTTGTCCCCACTTTTGTATATGGGTGTTATGAGTCCTTTGTTCCAGATGTCAGGGAAATAACCGACACTCAGAACCAAGTTGAAGAGTTTTAGGATAGCTAGTTTCATTTTGTCGTCTGCGTGTTTAATCATCTTGTTTAGTATGCCGTCTGTCCCGCAAGCTTTTCCTGGTCACAGGTCCTTGAGTTTTTCAAGAAGTTCTTTTTCTGTTATTATGTCGTCTAGCTGGTTTTGGTTATCTTTTATGGCCAATTCAAGCTTTTCCAGTTTTTTGCGTATTTGGTGTTGCTCTGGTCTTAGTGTGTTTTTCTGGTATAATTTTTCAAAGTGGTTTACCCATGTGTCCCCATTTTGAATGGACAAATCGTCGTGTTGTTTTTTGTGTAGTGTTTTCAAGTTGTCCCAGAAACAATTGGAACCAATGGATTCCTCCATGGAGCTGAGTGTATTCTTAATAAATTGCTCTTTTTTGGTTCTGAGTGTGTTTCTGTATTGTGTTAGTGTCTGACAATAAGTAAGGCATAATTCCTCGTTTTCTGGATGTCTGTGTTTTTGGTTTGATATTTTTCTAAGTTTTTTCCTCATGTTATGGCAATCATGGTCAAACCATTTTTCATAGTGTTTTGTTTTGGGTTTGTTCTTGCGAGCTTTCAAGTTTGCATTTGTTGCCAAATTATCAAAAATATTGTTTAGTTTACTAACTGCCCGGTTTACGCCTTCTTTATTGTGAGTGTATATGTTATCCAGAAAGGTGTCTAAGAGAGCTTGAGTTGATGCATTGCTAATTGTTTTCTGGTATTTTTCCGTGTCATTTTTGGCCCATCTGTACGATTTTTTGGTGTTGTACAGTTTACTGGGTTGTGTTTCTATGTTGTTTGTTTCTGTCTTTTTGAGAAACATAGTAATTTGACTGTGATCTGACAGTGTTGTTTGTGGTTTGACTGTGAATGCTCTGAAAGAGGATGGGTCTAAGTCTGTAATCATATAGTCTACTGTGCTGCAGCCAAGAGGTGAGCAATAGGTCGATCTTCCTAGGAGGTCTCCTATGAACCTACCATTGACAATGTACAGACCCAGGTTTCGACAGAGCTGTAGTAGCTGTTTTCCGTTGGTATTTGACTGCTTGTCGCAGTTATGCCTGTATGGAAGGGAAGGGATGTCAAAGTGGTTATTCCCGAATACGTAATTGTTTCCCTGATTATTGGTGAAGTCTGATTCTTCGCCCGTTCTTGAATTGAGGTCCCCACAGATCAACACGTTCCCCTGGGCATGGTATTGGATAATTTCCCCCTCCAAACCCTGAGACTCCTCATCAGACCAGCACCCACACTCAGAGATACTTCATCAGATCATCACCCACACTCAGAGACCCTTTTCATATCATCACCAACACTCAGAGTCATCATCAGATCATCACCCACACTCAGAGGCTCTTCATTAGATCATCACCCACACCCTGAGACTCCTCAGCAGACCATCACCCACACTCAGAGACTCTTCATCAGATCACCACCCACACTCAGAGACTCTTCATCAGATCACCACCCACACTCAGAGACTCTTCATCAGATTATCACCCACATTCAGAGACTCTTCATCAGACCATCACCCACACTCACAGACTCTTCATCAGATCATCACCCACACTCAGAGACTCTTCATCAGATCATCACCCACACTGAGAGACTCTTAATTAGATCATCACCCACACTCAGAGACTCTTCTTCAAATCATCACCCACAGTCAGAGACTCCTTCATCAGATCATCACCCACACTCAGAAACTCTTCATCAGACTATCACCCACACTCACAGACTCTTCATCAGACCATCATCCACACTCAGAGACTCTTCAACAGATCATCACCCACACTCAGAGACTCTTCAACAGATCATCACCCACACTCAGAGACTCTTCATCAGACCATCACCCACACTGAGAGACTCTTCATTAGACCATCAGCCACACTCAGAGACTCTTCATCAGATCATCACCCACACTCAGAGACTCTTCGTCAGATCATCACCCACACTGAGAGACTCTTCATCAGATCATCACCAACACTCAGAGTCTTCATCAGATCATCACCCACACTCAGAGACTCTTCATCAGATCATCACCCACATTCAGAGACTCTTCATCAGACCATCACCCACACTCAGAGACTCTTCATCAGACCATCATCCACACTCAGAGACTCTTCATCAGATCATCACCCACTGAGAGACTCTTCATCAGACCATCACCCAAACTCAGAGACTCTTCATCAGATCATCACCAACACTCAGACTCTTCAACAGATCATCACCCACAGTCAGAGGCCCTTAATCAGACCATCACCCACACTCAGAGACTCTTCATCAGATCATCACCAACACTCAGAGACTCTTCATCAGACCATCATCCACACTCAGAGACTCTTCATCAGATCATCACCCACACTCAGAGACTCTTCATCAGACCATCAGCCACACTCAGAGACTGTTCATCAGATCATCACCCACACTCAGAGACTGTTCGTCAGATCATCACCCACACTCAGAGACACGTCAGCACGGTGGCATAGTGGTTAGCACTGTTGCCTCACAGCGCCAGGGACCCGGGTTCGAATCCGGCCTCGGGTGACTGTCTGTGTGGAGTTTGCACATTCTCCCCGTGTTTGCGTGGGTTTCCTCCGGGTGCTCCCGTTTGCTCCCACAGTCCAAAGATGTGCGGGTTAGGTTGATTGGCTATGATAAATTGACCCTTAGTGTTAGGGGGATTAAATACGTGGGGTTATGGGGATAGGGTGGGATATGTGTTGGTGTCGGGGTTACGGGGATCGGGTGGGATATGTGTCGGTGCAGGCTCGATGGGCCGAAATGGCCTCTATCTGCACTGTGGGGCTTCTGTGATTCTTCTGTGATCAGATGATCACCCACACTCAGAGACTCTTCATCAGATCATCACCCACACTCAGAGACTCTTCATCAGATCATCACCCACACTGGGAGACTCTTCATCAGACCATCAAGCACACTGAGAGACTGTTCATCAGATCATCACCCACATTCAGAGACACTTCATCAGACCATCAACCACACTGAGAGACTCTTCAACAGATAATCACACACACTCAGAGACTCTTAATCAGACCATCACCCACACTCAGAGAGTTGTCATCAGATCATCACCCACACTCAGAGACTCTTCATCAGATCATCACTCACACTAGGAGACTCTTCATCAGACCATCAACCACACTGAGAGACTTTTCATCAGACCATCATCCACACTCACAGACTCTTCGTCAGATCATCACCCACACTCAGAGACTCTTCATCAGATCATCACCCACACTCAGAGACTCTTTTTCATATCATCACCAACACTCAGAATCTTCATCAGATCATCACCCACAGTCAGAGACTCTTCATCAGATCATCACCCACACTCAGAAACTCTTCATCAGAACATCACCCACACTCACAGACTCTTCATCAGATCATCACCCACACTCAGAGACTCTTCATCAGATCATCACCCACACTCACAGACTCTTCACCAGATCATCACCCACACTCACAGAATCTTCATCAGACCATCACCCACACTCAGAGACTCTTCATCAGATCATCACCCACACTGAGAGACTCTTCATCAGACCATCACCCACGCTCCGAGACTCTTCATCAGGCCATCACCCACACTGAGAGACTCTTCATCCGATCATCACCCACACTCAGAGACTCTTCATCAGATCATCACCCACACTCAGGGACTCTTCATCAGATCATCACCCACACTCAGAGACTTTTCATCATATCAGCACCCACACTCAGTGACTCTTCATCAGACCATCACCCACAATGAGAGACTCTTCATCAGATCATCACCCACACTCAGAGACCCTGCATCAGTCCATCACCCACACTGAGAGACTCTTCATTAGATCATCACCCACACTCAAAGACTCTTCATCAGATCATCACCCACACTCAGAGTCTCTTCATCAGATCATCACCCACACTCAGGGACTCTTCCTCAGATCATCACCCACACTCAGAGACTCTTCATCAGACCATCACCCACACTCAGGGACTCTTCCTCAGATCATCACCCACACTCAGCGACTCTTCATCAGATCATCACCCACACTCAGCGACTCTTCATCAGATCATCACCCACACTCACAGACTCTTCATCAAACCATCACCAACACTCAGGGACTCTTCCTCAGATCATCACCCACACTCAGAGACTCTTCATCAGATCATCACCCACACTCAGAGACTCTTCATCAGATCATCACCCACGCTCAAAGTCTCTTCATCTGATCAGCACCCAAACTCAGAGAGTCTTCATCAGACCATCACCCACACTGAGAGACTCTTCGTCAGACCATTACCCACACTCAGAGATTCTTCATCAGATCATCACCCACATTCAGAGACACTTCAGCAGACCATCAACCACACTGAGAGACTCTTCATCAGACCATCAGTCACACTCAGAGACTCTTCATCAGATCATCACCCACACTCAGAGACTCTTCATCTGATCATCACCCACACTCAGAGATTCTTCATCAGATCATCACCCACACTCAGAAACTGTTCATCAGATCATCACCCACACTCAGAGACTCTTCATCAGACCATCACCCACACTCAGAGACTCTTCATCAGACCATCAACCACACTGAGAGACTCTTCATCAGACCATCAGCCATACTCAGAGACTCTTCATCAGATCATCACCCACACTCAGAGACTCTTCATCAGACCATCAACCACACTGAGAGACTTTTCATCAGACCATCATCCACACTCAGAGACTCTTCATGAGATCATCACCCACACTCCGAGACTCTTCATCAGATCATCACCAACACTCAGAGACTCTTCATCAGAACATCACCCACACTCAGAGACTCTTCATCAGATCATCACCCACACTCAGACACTCTTCATCAGATCATCACCCACACTGGGAGAATCTTCATCAGATCATCACCCACACTCAGAGACTCTTCATTAGATCATCACCCACACCCTGAGACTCTTCATCAGACCATCACCCACACTCAGATACTCTTCATCAGATCATCACCCACACTCAGAAACTCTTCATCAGAACATCACCCACACTCACAGACTCTTCATCAGATCATCAACCACACTCAGAGACTCTTCATCAGACCTTCACCCACACTCAGAGACTCTTCATCAGATCATCACCCACACTCAGAGACTCTTCATCAGATCATCACCCACACTCAGAGACTCATCAGTCCATCACCCACACTCAGAGACTCTTCATCAGATCATCACCCACACTCAGAGACTCTTCATCAGACCATCACCCACACTCAGAGACTCTTCATCAGACCATCAGCCACACTCAGAGATTCTTCATCAGTTCATCACCCACACTCACAGACTCTTCATCAGATCATCACCCACACTCAGAGACTGTTCGTCAGATCATCACCCACACTCAGAGACTGTTCATCAGATCACCACCCACACTCAGAGACACGTCAGCACGGTGGCATAGTGGTTAGCACTGTTGCCTCACAGCGCCAGGGACCCGGGTTCGAATCCGGCCTCGGGTGACTGTCTGTGTGGAGTTTGCACATTCTCCCCGTGTTTGCGTGGGTTTCCTCCGGGTGCTCCGGTTTCCTCCCACAGTCCAAAGATCTGCGGGTTAGGTTGATTGGCTATGATAAATTGACCCTTAGTGTTAGGGGGATTAAATACGTGGGGTTATGGGGATAGGGTGGGATATGTGTTGGTGTCGGGGTTACGGGGATCGGGTGGGATATGTGTCGGTGCAGGCTCGATGGGCCGAAATGGCCTCTATCTGCACTGTGGGGCTTCTGTGATTCTTCTGTGATCAGATGATCACCCACACTCAGAGAGTCTTCATCAGATCATCACCCACACTCAGAGACTTCATCAGCTCATCACCCACTCTCAGAGACTCTTCAACAGATAATCACACACACTCAGAGACTCTTAATCAGACCATCACCCACACTCAGAGACTCTTCATCAGATCATCACCCACACTCAGAGACTCTTCATCAGACCATCAGCCACACTCAGAGATTCTTCATCAGTTCATCACCCACACTCACAGACTCTTCATCAGATCATCACCCACACTCAGAGACTGTTCGTCAGATCATCACCCACACTCAGACACTCTTCATCAGACCATCACCCACACTCACAGACTCTTCACCAGATCATCACCCACACTCACAGACTCTTCATCAGACTTCACCCACATTCAGAGAGTCTTCATCAGACCATCACCCACACTCAGACACTCTTCATCAGACCATCACCCACACTCACAGACTCTTCACCAGATCATCACCCACACTCACAGACTCTTCATCAGACCATCACCCACACTCAGAGACTCTTCTTCATATCATCACCAACACTCAGAAACTCTTCATCAGATCATCACCCACACTCAGAGACTCTTCATCAGATCATCACCCACACCCAGAGACTTCATCAGCTCATCACCCACACTCAGAGACTCTTCTTCATATCATCACCCACACTCACAGACTCTTCATCAGATCATCACCCACACTCAGAGACTCTTCATCAGACCTTCACCCACACTCACAGACTCTTCATCAGATCATCACCCACACTCAGAGACTCTTCATCAGGCCATCACCCACACTCAGAGACTCTTCATCAGATCATCACCCACACTCACAGACTCTTCACCAGATCATCACACAGACTCTTCATCAGACCATCACCCACACTGAGAGACTCTTCATCAGATTATCACCCACACTGAGAGACTCTTCATCAGACCATCACCCACGCTCAGAGACTCTTCATCAGGCCATCACCCACACTGAGAGACTCTTCATCCGATCATCACCCACACTCAGAGACTCTTCATCAGATCATCACCCACACTCAGAGGCCCTTCATCAGACCATCACCCACACTGAGACTCTTCATCAGATCATCACCCACAGTCAGAGACTCTTCATCAGATCATCACCCACACTCACAGACTCTTCATCAGACCATCACCCACACTCAGAGACTCTTCTTCATATCATCACCAACACTCAGAAACTCTTCATCAGATCATCACCCACACTCAGAGACTCTTCATCAGATCATCACCCACACCCAGAGACTTCATCAGCTCATCACCCACACTCAGAGACTCTTCTTCATATCATCACCCACACTCACAGACTCTTCATCAGATCATCACCCACACTCAGAGACTCTTCATCAGACCTTCACCCACACTCACAGACTCTTCATCAGATCATCACCCACACTCAGAGACTCTTCATCAGGCCATCACCCACACTCAGAGACTCTTCATCAGATCATCACCCACACTCACAGACTCTTCACCAGATCATCACACAGACTCTTCATCAGACCATCACCCACACTGAGAGACTCTTCATCAGATTATCACCCACACTGAGAGACTCTTCATCAGACCATCACCCACGCTCAGAGACTCTTCATCAGGCCATCACCCACACTGAGAGACTCTTCATCCGATCATCACCCACACTCAGAGACTCTTCATCAGATCATCACCCACACTCAGAGGCCCTTCATCAGACCATCACCCACACTGAGACTCTTCATCAGATCATCACCCACAGTCAGAGACTCTTCATCAGATCATCACCCACACTCACAGACTCTATATCAGATCATCACCCACACTCAGAGACTCTTCATCAGATCATCACCCACTCTCAGCGACTCTTCATCAGATCATCACCCACACTCAGAGACTCTTCATCAGACCATCACCGACACTCAGGGACTCTTCCTCAGATCATCACCCACACTCAGAGACTCTTCATCAGATCATCACCCACACTCAGCGACTCTTCCTCAGATCATCACCCACACTCAGGGACTCTTCCTCAGATCATCACCCACACTCAGAAACTCTTCATCAGACCATCAGCCACACTCAGAGACCCTTCATCAGATCATCACCCACACTCAGGGATTCTTCATCAGATCATCACCCACACTCAGGGACTCTACCTCAGATCATCACCCACTCTCAGCGACTCTTCATCAGATCATCACCCACACTCAGAGACTCTTCATCAGACCATCACCCACACTCAGGGACTCTTCCTCAGATCATCACCCACACTCAGCGACTCTTCATCAGATCATCACCCACACTCACAGACTCTTCATCAGACCATCACCCACACTCAGCGACTCATCCTCAGATCATCACCCACACTCAGAGACTCTTCATCAGATCATCACGCACATTCAGGGACTCTTCCTCAGATCATTACCCACACTCAGAGGCTCTTCATCAGACCATCACCGACACTCAGGGACTCTTCCTCAAAGCATCGCCCACACTCCGAGGCTCTTCATCAGATCATCACCCACACTCAGAGACTCTTCTTCATATCATCACCAACACTCAGAAACTCTTCATCAGACCATCACCCACACTCACAGACTCTTCATCAGTTCATCACCCACACTCACAGACTCTTAATCAGATCATCGCCCACACTCAGAGAGTCTTCATCAGACCATCACCCACACTCAGGGACTCTTCCTCAGATCATCACCCACACTCAGCGACTCTTCATCAGATCATCACCCACACTCACAGACTCTTCATCAGACCATCACCCACACTCAGGGACTCATCCTCAGATCATCACCCACACTCAGAAACTCTTCATCAGATCATCACCCACACTCACAGACTCTTCATCAGACCATCACCGACACTCAGGGACTCTTCCTCAGATCATCACCCACACTCACAGACTCTTCATCAGACCATCACCCACACTCAGAGACTCTTCATCAGATCATCACCCACACTCAGCGACTCTTCATCAGATCATCACCCACACTCACAGACTCTTCATCAGACCATCACCCACACTCAGAGACCCTTCATCAGACCATCAGCCACACTGAGAGACTCTTCATTAGATCATCACCCACACTCAAAGACTCTTCATCAGATCATCACCCACACTCAGAGGCTCTTCATCAGATCATCACCCACATTCAGGGACTCTTCCTCAGATCACCACCCACACTCAGGGACTCTTCCTCAGATCATCACCCACACCTAGAGACTCTTCATCAGATCATCACCCACACTCAGGGACTCTTCCTCAGATCATCACCCACACTCAGAGACTCTTCATCAGATCATCACCCACATTCAGAGGCTCTTCTTCATATCATCACCCACACTCAGAGACTCTTCTTCTTATCATCCCCCACAGTCAGAGACTCTTCATCGGACCATCACCCACACTCAGGGACTCATCCTCAGATCATCACCCACACTCAGAGACTCTTCATCAGATCATCACGCACATTCAGGGACTCTTCCTCAGATCATTACCCACACTCAGAGGCTCTTCATCAGACCATCACCGACACTCAGAGGCTCTTCATCAGATCATCATCCACACTCAGAGACTCTTCATCAGACCATCACCCACACTCAGAGACCCTTCATCAGATCATCACCCACATTCAGAGACTCTTCATCAGATCATCACCCACACTCAGATACTCTTCATCAGATCATCACCCACACTCACAGACTCTTCATCAGATCAGCACCCACACTCAGAGACTCTTCATCAGACCATCACCCACACTCAGAGATTCTTCTTCAGATCATCACCCACACTCAGAGACTCTTCATCAGATCATCACCCACACTCAGAGACTGTTCATCAGACCATCATCCACACTCAGAGACTCTTCATCAGATCATCACCCACACTCATAGACTCTTCATCAGACCATCACCCACACTCAGAGACACTTCATCAGATCATCACCCACACTCAGAGACTCTTCATCAGATCATCAACCACACTCAGAGACTCTTCATCAGATCATCAACCACACTCAGAGATTCTTCACCAGATCATCACATACGCACAGATAACCTTCACCAGATCATCACCCACACTCAGAGACTCTTCATCAGATCATCACCCAGACTCAGAGACTCTTCATCAGATCATCATCCACACTCAGAGACTCTTCATCAGACCATCTCCCACACTCAGAGACTCTTCAGCAGACCATCATCCACACTCAGAGGCTCTTCATCAGATCATCTCCCACACTCAGAGACTCTTCATCAGATCATCTCCCACACTCAGAGACTCTTCATCAGATCATCACCCACACTCAGAGACTGTTCATCAGATCATCACCCACACTCAGAGACTCTTCATCAGATCATCACCCACACTCAGAGACTCTTCATCAGATCATCACCCACACTCAGAGACTGTTCATCAGATCATCACCCACACTCAGAGACTCTTCATCAGATCATCACCCACACTCAGAGGCTCTTCTTCATATCATCACCAACACTCAGAGACTCTTCATCAGATCATCACCCACACTCAGGGACTCTTCATCAGACCATCATCCACACTCTGAGACTCTTCATCAGACCATCATCCACACTCAGAGACTCTTCATCAGACCATCACCCGCATTCAGAGACTGTTCATCAGATCATCATCCACACTCAGAGACTGTTCATCAGATCATCACCCACTGAGAGACTGTTCATCAGATCATCACCCACACTCAGAGACTCTTCTTCATATCATCACCCACACTCAGAGACTCTTCATCAGCTCATCACCAACACTCAGAGACTCTTCATCAGATCATCACCCACACTCAGAGACTCTTCATCAGACCATCACCCACACTCAGAGACTCTTCATCAGATCATCACCGACACTCAGAGACTCTTCATCAGACCATCACCCACACTCAGAGACTCTTCATCAGATCACCACCCACACTCAGAGACTCTTCATCAGCTCATCACCCACACTCAGAGACTCTTCATCAGATTATCACCCACACTCAGAGACTCCTCATTAGATCATCACCCAATTCACAATTCACAATTCAAATCGCTTTATTGGCATGATAAGGTACATCTTATGTTGCCAAAGCATCAAAATACATTTATGGTTGAACACATAAACGCGGTTCTATTCATACAGTTTATAAATATACATTCGCCTTGTTTGTATATATTCTTGTCTTAGTTTACTGGTTGTCCCTCTGTTCATGGCAAGCTGTAACATAGTGTGCCGCCAGTGTTACACAGCTTCTCTCCTCCCCCAGTAGGAAAGGGAGTTTTTGGTTGTCATTCAGATTTCTGAATTCAGGGCATATTTGGGAGAATTTTTGGTAGAAATTCTCCCTGATGTCCTGATATTTTCCACAGGCTGTAAGGAAGTGCATCTCTGTCTCAACTACTCCCAGACTGCAGTGAGAGCATATCCTGTCTTCTCTTGGCAGCCTGGTTTGCCTGTGTCTGCCTTTTTCGATCGCTAGGCTATGTTCGCTAAGTCTGTACCTTGTCAAGGTTCTTCTCAGTTTGTTATCCTTTACCATGGTCAGGTAATCAGCTATGTTGTAGTGTCTGTTTAGGGCCAAGTAGCAATTGAGTTTGCTTTGGGTTTTTGTTGTTTCTGCCCAATATGTCAGATATTTTTCCTTTTGCTTAGCGACGATTGTGTTGGGTCGAATTCTTTGTGTTACCCTGTCACTGTCCTGGGACTGGTTATTGTTAGTATTGTTAGTAGTTACTTCACTGAGTCCCAGGACTAGTTGACTGAGGGTATTTTTCTTTATGGTCAGCTCTTGGCATTTCAGGGCGTCGTAGTGATAGCATTGGGGGTTGCTCATTTGTAGGTGATTCCAAAATTTGGTGGCTCTTTTTTGGATAGTGATTATTAATGGATATTGGCCTAGTTCCGCCCTGCATGCATTGTTTACTGTTTTCCTTTGAGTCCGGAGGATACTTTTACAGAATTCTGCATGTAGGATCTCAATTGGGTGTTTGTCCCATTTTGCAAATTCTTGTTGTGTTAGCGGTCCCCATACCTCACTGCCATAGAGTGCAATTGGTTCAATTACTGATTTGAAAATTTTGAGCCAAATGCTAATTGGGATTTCTATTTGGATTGATTTTTTGATGGCATAGAAAGCCCTTCTTGCTTTCTCTTTCAGTTCATTCACAGCCAGTTTGAAGTTTCCCGTAGAACTGATTTTTAAGCCCAAGTATGTGTAGTGAGTGGTTTGTTCAATTTTGGTTGTTCCTACTGTGAAATTTATTTTGGGTCCCTGATGTTTGGATCTTTGCTGGAACACAAGGACTTTGGTTTTTTGGGGATTTATTGTCAGGGCCCAAGTCTGGCAGTACGACTCCAGCAGGTCCAGGTTCTGCTGTAGACCCTCCTTAGTTGGTGACAGCAGAACCAGGTCATCTGCATAGAGGAGGAATTTAACCTTGGATTCATATAGGGTGAGGCCAGGTGCTGTAGATTGTTCAAGTAGTTTTGCCAATCCATTAATGTAAATATTAAAGAGTGTCGGTGAGATTGGTGAGCCCTGCGTCACCCCCCGCCCCTGTGGGAAGTATTTTGTTTGTTTTTCTCCAATTTTAACTGCACATTTATTGTTTGTATACATTGATTTAATTACATCATATGTTTTCCCTCCTACCCCGCTTTCGATAAGTTTCAGGAATAAACCGTCATGCCAGATGGAGTCGAAAGCCTTCTGGAAATTTACAAAGCATGCGTAGATTTTGCTTTTGTTATGGTGAACGTGTTTGTCAATTAGAGTCTGTAGGGTGAAGATCTGATCGGATGTTCTATAGTTTGGCAGGAATCCAATTTGGCTTTTACTCAAGACATTGTGCTCCTCAAGGAAGTTTATAAGTCTTTTGTTTATGATGCTACAGAATACCTTCCCCAGGTTACTGTTTACACAGATGCCTCGATAGTTGGTTGGGTCGATTTTGTCCCCACTTTTGTATATGGGTGTTATGAGTCCTTTGTTCCAGATGTCAGGGAAATAACCGACACTCAGAACCAAGTTGAAGAGTTTTAGGATAGCTAGTTTCATTTTGTCGTCTGCGTGTTTAATCATCTTGTTTAGTATGCCGTCTGTCCCGCAAGCTTTTCCTGGTCACAGGTCCTTGAGTTTTTCAAGAAGTTCTTTTTCTGTTATTATGTCGTCTAGCTGGTTTTGGTTATCTTTTATGGCCAATTCAAGCTTTTCCAGTTTTTTGCGTATTTGGTGTTGCTCTGGTCTTAGTGTGTTTTTCTGGTATAATTTTTCAAAGTGGTTTACCCATGTGTCCCCATTTTGAATGGACAAATCGTCGTGTTGTTTTTTGTGTAGTGTTTTCAAGTTGTCCCAGAAACAATTGGAACCAATGGATTCCTCCATGGAGCTGAGTGTATTCTTAATAAATTGCTCTTTTTTGGTTCTGAGTGTGTTTCTGTATTGTGTTAGTGTCTGACAATAAGTAAGGCATAATTCCTCGTTTTCTGGATGTCTGTGTTTTTGGTTTGATATTTTTCTAAGTTTTTTCCTCATGTTATGGCAATCATGGTCAAACCATTTTTCATAGTGTTTTGTTTTGGGTTTGTTCTTGCGAGCTTTCAAGTTTGCATTTGTTGCCAAATTATCAAAAATATTGTTTAGTTTACTAACTGCCCGGTTTACGCCTTCTTTATTGTGAGTGTATATGTTATCCAGAAAGGTGTCTAAGAGAGCTTGAGTTGATGCATTGCTAATTGTTTTCTGGTATTTTTCCGTGTCATTTTTGGCCCATCTGTACGATTTTTTGGTGTTGTACAGTTTACTGGGTTGTGTTTCTATGTTGTTTGTTTCTGTCTTTTTGAGAAACATAGTAATTTGACTGTGATCTGACAGTGTTGTTTGTGGTTTGACTGTGAATGCTCTGAAAGAGGATGGGTCTAAGTCTGTAATCATATAGTCTACTGTGCTGCAGCCAAGAGGTGAGCAATAGGTCGATCTTCCTAGGAGGTCTCCTATGAACCTACCATTGACAATGTACAGACCCAGGTTTCGACAGAGCTGTAGTAGCTGTTTTCCGTTGGTATTTGACTGCTTGTCGCAGTTATGCCTGTATGGAAGGGAAGGGATGTCAAAGTGGTTATTCCCGAATACGTAATTGTTTCCCTGATTATTGGTGAAGTCTGATTCTTTGCCCGTTCTTGAATTGAGGTCCCCACAGATCAACACGTTCCCCTGGGCATGGTATTGGATAATTTCCCCCTCCAAACCCTGAGACTCCTCATCAGACCAGCACCCACACTCAGAGATACTTCATCAGATCATCACCCACACTCAGAGACCCTTTTCATATCATCACCAACACTCAGAGTCATCATCAGATCATCACCCACACTCAGAGGCTCTTCATTAGATCATCACCCACACCCTGAGACTCCTCAGCAGACCATCACCCACACTCAGAGACTCTTCATCAGATCACCACCCACACTCAGAGACTCTTCATCAGATTATCACCCACATTCAGAGACTCTTCATCAGACCATCACCCACACTCACAGACTCTTCATCAGATCATCACCCACACTCAGAGACTCTTCATCAGATCATCACCCACACTGAGAGACTCTTAATTAGATCATCACCCACACTCAGAGACTCTTCTTCAAATCATCACCCACAGTCAGAGACTCCTTCATCAGATCATCACCCACACTCAGAAACTCTTCATCAGACTATCACCCACACTCACAGACTCTTCATCAGACCATCATCCACACTCAGAGACTCTTCAACAGATCATCACCCACACTCAGAGACTCTTCAACAGATCATCACCCACACTCAGAGACTCTTCATCAGACCATCACCCACACTGAGAGACTCTTCATTAGACCATCAGCCACACTCAGAGACTCTTCATCAGATCATCACCCACACTCAGAGACTCTTCGTCAGATCATCACCCACACTGAGAGACTCTTCATCAGATCATCACCAACACTCAGAGTCTTCATCAGATCATCACCCACACTCAGAGACTCTTCATCAGATCATCACCCACATTCAGAGACTCTTCATCAGACCATCACCCACACTCAGAGACTCTTCATCAGACCATCATCCACACTCAGAGACTCTTCATCAGATCATCACCCACTGAGAGACTCTTCATCAGACCATCACCCAAACTCAGAGACTCTTCATCAGATCATCACCAACACTCAGACTCTTCAACAGATCATCACCCACAGTCAGAGGCCCTTAATCAGACCATCACCCACACTCAGAGACTCTTCATCAGATCATCACCAACACTCAGAGACTCTTCATCAGACCATCATCCACACTCAGAGACTCTTCATCAGATCATCACCCACACTCAGAGACTCTTCATCAGACCATCAGCCACACTCAGAGACTGTTCATCAGATCATCACCCACACTCAGAGACTGTTCGTCAGATCATCACCCACACTCAGAGACACGTCAGCACGGTGGCATAGTGGTTAGCACTGTTGCCTCACAGCGCCAGGGACCCGGGTTCGAATCCGGCCTCGGGTGACTGTCTGTGTGGAGTTTGCACATTCTCCCCGTGTTTGCGTGGGTTTCCTCCGGGTGCTCCCGTTTGCTCCCACAGTCCAAAGATGTGCGGGTTAGGTTGATTGGCTATGATAAATTGACCCTTAGTGTTAGGGGGATTAAATACGTGGGGTTATGGGGATAGGGTGGGATATGTGTTGGTGTCGGGGTTACGGGGATCGGGTGGGATATGTGTCGGTGCAGGCTCGATGGGCCGAAATGGCCTCTATCTGCACTGTGGGGCTTCTGTGATTCTTCTGTGATCAGATGATCACCCACACTCAGAGACTCTTCATCAGATCATCACCCACACTCAGAGACTCTTCATCAGATCATCACCCACACTGGGAGACTCTTCATCAGACCATCAAGCACACTGAGAGACTGTTCATCAGATCATCACCCACATTCAGAGACACTTCATCAGACCATCAACCACACTGAGAGACTCTTCAACAGATAATCACACACACTCAGAGACTCTTAATCAGACCATCACCCACACTCAGAGAGTTGTCATCAGATCATCACCCACACTCAGAGACTCTTCATCAGATCATCACTCACACTAGGAGACTCTTCATCAGACCATCAACCACACTGAGAGACTTTTCATCAGACCATCATCCACACTCACAGACTCTTCGTCAGATCATCACCCACACTCAGAGACTCTTCATCAGATCATCACCCACACTCACAGACTCTTCACCAGATCATCACCCACACTCACAGAATCTTCATCAGACCATCACCCACACTCAGAGACTCTTCATCAGATCATCACCCACACTGAGAGACTCTTCATCAGACCATCACCCACGCTCCGAGACTCTTCATCAGGCCATCACCCACACTGAGAGACTCTTCATCCGATCATCACCCACACTCAGAGACTCTTCATCAGATCATCACCCACACTCAGGGACTCTTCATCAGATCATCACCCACACTCAGAGACTTTTCATCATATCAGCACCCACACTCAGCGACTCTTCATCAGACCATCACCCACAATGAGAGACTCTTCATCAGATCATCACCCACACTCAGAGACCCTGCATCAGTCCATCACCCACACTGAGAGACTCTTCATTAGATCATCACCCACACTCAAAGACTCTTCATCAGATCATCACCCACACTCAGAGTCTCTTCATCAGATCATCACCCACACTCAGGGACTCTTCCTCAGATCATCACCCACACTCAGAGACTCTTCATCAGACCATCACCCACACTCAGGGACTCTTCCTCAGATCATCACCCACACTCAGCGACTCTTCATCAGATCATCACCCACACTCAGCGACTCTTCATCAGATCATCACCCACACTCACAGACTCTTCATCAAACCATCACCAACACTCAGGGACTCTTCCTCAGATCATCACCCACACTCAGAGACTCTTCATCAGATCATCACCCACACTCAGAGACTCTTCATCAGATCATCACCCACGCTCAAAGTCTCTTCATCTGATCAGCACCCAAACTCAGAGAGTCTTCATCAGACCATCACCCACACTGAGAGACTCTTCATCAGACCATTACCCACACTCAGAGATTCTTCATCAGATCATCACCCACATTCAGAGACACTTCGTCAGACCATCAACCACACTGAGAGACTCTTCATCAGACCATCAGTCACACTCAGAGACTCTTCATCAGATCATCACCCACACTCAGAGACTCTTCATCTGATCATCACCCACACTCAGAGATTCTTCATCAGATCATCACCCACACTCAGAAACTGTTCATCAGATCATCACCCACACTCAGAGACTCTTCATCAGACCATCACCCACACTCAGAGACTCTTCATCAGACCATCAACCACACTGAGAGACTCTTCATCAGACCATCAGCCATACTCAGAGACTCTTCATCAGATCATCACCCACACTCAGAGACTCTTCATCAGACCATCAACCACACTGAGAGACTTTTCATCAGACCATCATCCACACTCAGAGACTCTTCATGAGATCATCACCCACACTCCGAGACTCTTCATCAGATCATCACCCACACTCAGAGACTCTTCATCAGAACATCACCCACACTCAGAGACTCTTCATCAGATCATCACCCACACTCAGACACTCTTCATCAGATCATCACCCACACTGGGAGAATCTTCATCAGATCATCACCCACACTCAGAGACTCTTCATTAGATCATCACCCACACCCTGAGACTCTTCATCAGACCATCACCCACACTCAGATACTCTTCATCAGATCATCACCCACACTCAGAAACTCTTCATCAGAACATCACCCACACTCACAGACTCTTCATCAGATCATCAACCACACTCAGAGACTCTTCATCAGACCTTCACCCACACTCAGAGACTCTTCATCAGATCATCACCCACACTCAGAGACTCTTCATCAGATCATCACCCACACTCAGAGACTCATCAGACCATCACCCACACTCAGAGACTCTTCATCAGATCATCACCCACACTCAGAGACTCTTCATCAGACCATCACCCACACTCAGAGACTCTTCATCAGACCATCAGCCACACTCAGAGATTCTTCATCAGTTCATCACCCACACTCACAGACTCTTCATCAGATCATCACCCACACTCAGAGACTGTTCGTCAGATCATCACCCACACTCAGAGACTGTTCATCAGATCACCACCCACACTCAGAGACACGTCAGCACGGTGGCATAGTGGTTAGCACTGTTGCCTCACAGCGCCAGGGACCCGGGTTCGAATCCGGCCTCGGGTGACTGTCTGTGTGGAGTTTGCACATTCTCCCCGTGTTTGCGTGGGTTTCCTCCGGGTGCTCCGGTTTCCTCCCACAGTCCAAAGATCTGCGGGTTAGGTTGATTGGCTATGATAAATTGACCCTTAGTGTTAGGGGGATTAAATACGTGGGGTTATGGGGATAGGGTGGGATATGTGTTGGTGTCGGGGTTACGGGGATCGGGTGGGATATGTGTCGGTGCAGGCTCGATGGGCCGAAATGGCCTCTATCTGCACTGTGGGGCTTCTGTGATTCTTCTGTGATCAGATGATCACCCACACTCAGAGAGTCTTCATCAGATCATCACCCACACTCAGAGACTTCATCAGCTCATCACCCACTCTCAGAGACTCTTCAACAGATAATCACACACACTCAGAGACTCTTAATCAGATCATCACCCACACTCAGAGACTCTTCATCAGATCATCACCCACACTCAGAGACTCTTCATCAGACCATCAGCCACACTCAGAGATTCTTCATCAGTTCATCACCCACACTCACAGACTCTTCATCAGATCATCACCCACACTCAGAGACTGTTCGTCAGATCATCACCCACACTCAGACACTCTTCATCAAACCATCACCCACACTCACAGACTCTTCACCAGATCATCACCCACACTCACAGACTCTTCATCAGACTTCACCCACATTCAGAGAGTCTTCATCAGACCATCACCCACACTCAGACACTCTTCATCAGACCATCACCCACACTCACAGACTCTTCACCAGATCATCACCCACACTCACAGACTCTTCATCAGACCATCACCCACACTCAGAGACTCTTCTTCATATCATCACCAACACTCAGAAACTCTTCATCAGATCATCACCCACACTCAGAGACTCTTCATCAGATCATCACCCACACCCAGAGACTTCATCAGCTCATCACCCACACTCAGAGACTCTTCTTCATATCATCACCCACACTCACAGACTCTTCATCAGATCATCACCCACACTCAGAGACTCTTCATCAGACCTTCACCCACACTCACAGACTCTTCATCAGATCATCACCCACACTCAGAGACTCTTCATCAGGCCATCACCCACACTCAGAGACTCTTCATCAGATCATCACCCACACTCACAGACTCTTCACCAGATCATCACACAGACTCTTCATCAGACCATCACCCACACTGAGAGACTCTTCATCAGATTATCACCCACACTGAGAGACTCTTCATCAGACCATCACCCACGCTCAGAGACTCTTCATCAGGCCATCACCCACACTGAGAGACTCTTCATCCGATCATCACCCACACTCAGAGACTCTTCATCAGATCATCACCCACACTCAGAGGCCCTTCATCAGACCATCACCCACACTGAGACTCTTCATCAGATCATCACCCACAGTCAGAGACTCTCCATCAGATCATCACCCACACTCACAGACTCTATATCAGATCATCACCCACACTCAGAGACTCTTCATCAGATCATCACCCACTCTCAGCGACTCTTCATCAGATCATCACCCACACTCAGAGACTCTTCATCAGACCATCACCGACACTCAGGGACTCTTCCTCAGATCATCACCCACACTCAGAGACTCTTCATCAGATCATCACCCACACTCAGCGACTCTTCCTCAGATCATCACCCACACTCAGGGACTCTTCCTCAGATCATCACCCACACTCAGAAACTCTTCATCAGACCATCAGCCACACTCAGAGACCCTTCATCAGATCATCACCCACACTCAGGGATTCTTCATCAGATCATCACCCACACTCAGGGACTCTACCTCAGATCATCACCCACTCTCAGCGACTCTTCATCAGATCATCACCCACACTCAGAGACTCTTCATCAGACCATCACCCACACTCAGGGACTCTTCCTCAGATCATCACCCACACTCAGCGACTCTTCATCAGATCATCACCCACACTCACAGACTCTTCATCAGACCATCACCCACACTCAGCGACTCATCCTCAGATCATCACCCACACTCAGAGACTCTTCATCAGATCATCACGCACATTCAGGGACTCTTCCTCAGATCATTACCCACACTCAGAGGCTCTTCATCAGACCATCACCGACACTCAGGGACTCTTCCTCAAAGCATCGCCCACACTCCGAGGCTCTTCATCAGATCATCACCCACACTCAGAGACTCTTCTTCATATCATCACCAACACTCAGAAACTCTTCATCAGACCATCACCCACACTCACAGACTCTTCATCAGTTCATCACCCACACTCACAGACTCTTAATCAGATCATCGCCCACACTCAGAGACTCTTCATCAGACCATCACCCACACTCAGGGACTCTTCCTCAGATCATCACCCACACTCAGCGACTCTTCATCAGATCATCACCCACACTCACAGACTCTTCATCAGACCATCACCCACACTCAGGGACTCATCCTCAGATCATCACCCACACTCAGAAACTCTTCATCAGATCATCACCCACACTCACAGACTCTTCATCAGACCATCACCGACACTCAGGGACTCTTCCTCAGATCATCACCCACACTCACAGACTCTTCATCAGACCATCACCCACACTCAGAGACTCTTCATCAGATCATCACCCACACTCAGCGACTCTTCATCAGATCATCACCCACACTCACAGACTCTTCATCAGACCATCACCCACACTCAGAGACCCTTCATCAGACCATCACCCACACTGAGAGACTCTTCATTAGATCATCACCCACACTCAAAGACTCTTCATCAGATCATCACCCACACTCAGAGGCTCTTCATCAGATCATCACCCACATTCAGGGACTCTTCCTCAGATCACCACCCACACTCAGGGACTCTTCCTCAGATCATCACCCACACCTAGAGACTCTTCATCAGATCATCACCCACACTCAGGGACTCTTCCTCAGATCATCACCCACACTCAGAGACTCTTCATCAGATCATCACCCACATTCAGAGGCTCTTCTTCATATCATCACCCACACTCAGAGACTCTTCTTCTTATCATCCCCCACAGTCAGAGACTCTTCATCGGACCATCACCCACACTCAGGGACTCATCCTCAGATCATCACCCACACTCAGAGACTCTTCATCAGATCATCACGCACATTCAGGGACTCTTCCTCAGATCATTACCCACACTCAGAGGCTCTTCATCAGACCATCACCGACACTCAGAGGCTCTTCATCAGATCATCATCCACACTCAGAGACTCTTCATCAGACCATCACCCACACTCAGAGACCCTTCATCAGATCATCACCCACATTCAGAGACTCTTCATCAGATCATCACCCACACTCAGATACTCTTCATCAGATCATCACCCACACTCACAGACTCTTCATCAGATCAGCACCCACACTCAGAGACTCTTCATCAGATCATCACCCACACTTGGATTTAGACTCTGCATTGGAACCCCTTCCCACCCAAACCTGCCTTTTCTCTTTCAGCTGCTGGCTGAGCTGCCGCATATTTCTTGTGATTTGTTTCCTGAATTCTGGCCATCTCCTTTGAAAGGAAATTCCTCTACGGAGCAACTTGCAGTTTTATTGGAAATAGGGGGAAGTGCAATTCGGACAAGATTTAAGTTCTCCTTTGAACAGTTGGCTGATTCACTTCCCCTTTTAGCTCTGGTAGGATGCTTCAAGTAAAATGCCTGCTGAACAACATAACTAGTAGGGATGGCGCTATCACTTCTGGGCTGCTCATTGAAGGTTCCTCAACAGCAGAAATGAACAAGGCAGCCATGCATTTTCTGACACTGGTTGTCAATTCAGCAAACTATTCGCCCTGACCATCAATCTCAGGCTCCTTTTCAATCTAGTGACAAGTCTGGCTCTGACAGAAAGGCTTAGAACAAAATAATAGCTCGTGGAGTTTCTATTTCTAAACGGAGGAGCATATCTCCAGGGATCATGCAATAAACTGGCAGAATCTAGTGGGAGGCGAAGTCTCGAAGTTTCTGACTTACCGCCGATCTTCAAAGGAATTCGTGCACCTTGCTCATTTCTGTTCCTGAAATTGATCAAAATGAATACCATTTATATCAGAGTGAGAAACAAAACCCAATCCAGCCTGAGCTGACCAGTCTGCAACCTGTCATTATCTCTCTCACTCCCTGTCACTCCCTGTCACCAGTTCTCTCTCTCCCTCTCGCTCTCGATGCACAATGAAGTCACACATAGCAAACAAGGTGTGTGGGAGTGAGTCCTTAATCATGTCTGGAATTCAACCCTTAAACTGCCCAGTATCTGTAGTGTATGTACCTTTAAGGGGAGAACTACTTTATACAGCTCCTGTGTACTGTAGTACCGGCAGTGACCACACCTGTATATAAACCCTGAGTAGGGATCTGTACTTTAGTTTTAGAGTAACCTTCATCCAGTAAACACCTGTTGATTGTTCCTCTGCAGTCTCTGTCGATTTATTGAAGGACACCATACATCAAAATTCACGGATTTAACAGTGGCGACGAGTCGATTCGAACCTACCTGCAACTCTGTAGAAGAAGGCCGATTCCACCAGTGCGGGCGTCGACCATCCGGAGAGGACTTGAACATCACAGAGGAGGCTGTGGAGAGCTGGGCTTGGTTCCCCAGTCGCGACGATCCAGCGCAGCGGGCTGGCAGCAGGTACGGTGCAGACCCTTCCCGGACGGCGGCGTCTGGAGCTGACCGACGGCACAGAAAAAGGCCGAGCAGCGTCGATGGGGTAAGAGAGAGGGTATAGCGCACAGGGCGCAGCCGGGATTGAAGACTGAGCGATGTCAACGAGAGAGGGGAAAACATGCAGAGCGCGGCCGGGGTTTCAAGGGCTGAGTAGCGTCCACGGGGGAAGAAAGGAAGCGCGGGAGACGCCATTTTGAGCCAGCGGAAAAGAAGGGAGAGCGCGGGAGATGCCATTTTTAGCCAGTCTAACCACACCCAGGGATGCCGAAGAGTGGCAGTGTCACAGCGTTCGACAATGAAGTTGAAGATTGGGCGACATATATAGAACGCGTAGAAGTGTACTGCAAGGCGAATGAAGTGCCAGATGCCAGGAAAGCACTGGTATTGTTGAATTCCATGGGTGCAAAAACATACGGCTTACTGCGAAACCTAGTAACCCCAGAGAAGCCAGTGGAAAAGGATTTTGAAAGCTTAGTGGCAATCCTACAGGACCACTTAAACCCCACACCGCTGCTGATAGCAGAAAGATTTAAGTTTCACAAAAGGAACCAGCATAAAGACGAAAGTAATGCTGAGTATTTAACGGAACTGCGCAAACTATCGATACACTGCCAGTTTGGAATGGGACTAGCAGGTACTTTAAGGGACAAGTTTGTGTGTGGGCTTCAAAGTGAAGGAAACCAGAAACGGCTTCTATCAGAAAAGGATCTTACGCTGGACAAGGCTTTCAGCATGGCAGTATCACACAAAGCAGCTGCACGGGGCACTGCAGAGATACAACGGAGACCACAAGAATATGGCACAGATGAAATGTCATATGGAGCAGTGAAGTGTTATCGCTGCGGCAGAACAACACACGACCATAAGGATTGTTGGTTCAAGGACCAAGTGTGCAGACAGTGTGGAAAAGTAGGACACATAGCAAGTGTCTGCAGGTCGGGAAAGAAAACCAGCAGCAAGAAATCTCCACAGGAGAAGTACAAAAAGGTACATAAGGTGACGGAGAGTAGTTCAGACGAACAGAAAAGCGATACAGACTCCGGAAGCAAGGAGCTGGGTTGTCTGAAACTACATAATGTAATCAAAATGGAGGATCACCAAACTATCTGGGTCACGCTCAATATAGACGGAGTCCAAGTGAAAATGGAATTGGGCACAGGATCAGCCCTAACAGTCATAAACCGAAGGGACTACAAGCGGCTATTCTCACATATACCCTTGAGAGATACAGAGATTGTCTTGAAGACGTACACGGGGCAAAAATTCTACCCCAAAGGAAAAATAAGGGTGAACATGATATACAACGGCAAGGAAACACCAAAAATGGACCTATATGTATTGCCAGATGGAGGACCACCACTACTAGGGCGTGAATGGATCCGGAAGATACAGCTAGATTGGCATTCCATACAAGCACTGACTGTAGATGCCAAAAAGGATGACGACGTCACACCTGGACGACTGTCAAAAATGCTAACTGACGCACAAGAAGTGTTCCAGGAGGGACTCGGAACACTAAAAGGCGTAACAGCAATGATCAAAATAGAGGAAAATGCAAGCCCAAAGTTTTTTAAGGCCAGACCGGTACCTTATGCGATCCACCCAGCCGTCGAAGCAGAGCTGGAAGGTTTGGAACGTTCAGGAGTACTATCCAAAGTGGACTGGAGCGAGTGGGCTACACCCATCATTCCTGTAATGAAGAGGTCGTTGAGTAATACGCCTGGGGAACCAAAGAAGGTTCGCATCTCTGGGGACTTTAAGGTGACAGTGAACCCAGTCCTTCACACGGTACAATATCCGCTTCCGCGGATTGAAGATATTTTCGCCTCGCTATCTGGAGGGAAATGCTTCACTAAGATTGATCTGGCCCAGGCGTACCTGCAAATGGATGTAGAAGAAGCCTCGAAACAGTACTTCACGATCAACACTCATAAAGGTCTCTACCAATACAACTGGCTGGTGTTCGGGGTAGCATCAGCTCCGGCTATTTGGCAAAGGGCAATGGATCAAGTCCTGCAAGGGATTCCAGGGACCCAGTGTTATTTGGACGACATCATGGTCACGGGCGAAAATGAAAGTGATCACCTCGCCAACCTGAAGCAGGTGCTCACTAGATTGAAGGATTATTGGCTCCGAGCTAATCGCCACAAATGCGAGTTTTTCCAAAATCAGACCTCGTATTGTGGCCATGTTATTGATGAAGAGGGGTTGCCTAAGTCCCCTGAAAAGATTGAGGCAGTAGTCAAGGCTCCAGCACCGGAAAATGTGTCACAACTGAGGTCGTTCCTCGGGTTGGTGAACTACTACCATAAGTTCTTGCCGAATTTGTCTACAGTACTACACCCACTGAACACCCTACTGCAAACGGGGGTACCATGGAAGTGGAATGACAAATGTAAACGAGCTTTCCAGAAGTGCAAAGAATTGATCACATCAAAAGGGGTGTTGGCTCATTTCAACCCAGCACTACCAATTCGGCTGGCGTGTGATGCATCACCCTATGACATTGGAGCGGTGCTGTCGCACAAATTCCCGGACGGCTCGGAGAGGCCAGTAGCCTTTGCGTCTTGGTCACTAACCTCAGCCGAGCGTAACTACGCCCAGATTGACAGGGAGGCCCTCAGCCTAGTGTGGGGAGTGAAAAAGTTCAACCACTATCTGCACGGGCAGAAGTTCACCTTGCTGACTGACCACCAACCACTTGTCTCCATCTTTAATCCAAAGAAGGGCGTTCCGGTGAAGACTGCGCAACGGCTACAAAGATGGTCCCTTTTTCTAGGGGTGCACCATTATGATATCGAGTGTAAGGGCACGAAACAGCATGGAAACACTGATGTGCTATCACGCCTGCCACTGCCTACTGCGGAGGAAGCACCAGCAGTGGATCCTGTCGAAATATTTCATTCGACTATAATTGAATGCTTGCCAGTAACTAACGCTGGGTATAGAGAAGGAGACCCGAAATGACCCGACACTGTCTCGGGTATATGATTTGACGGTGGAGGGATGGCCAGCACATGGCGACTCACTGTTGCCAGCATTCTCATCCAGAAGAGAACAGCTGTCAGTATGCCAGGGGACCTTGATGTGTGGATCCCGAGTGGTAATTCCAACCAAGTTAAGGGAGAGAGTGCTCAATGAGCTTCACGAAGGCCATCTGGGAGGGGTGAAAATGAAAAGCCTTGCTAGGGCTTATGTGTGGTGGCCGGGGATCAATCAGCAAATCGAGGACCTGACAAAGAGCTGCTCAGGATGCCAGAAGGTCCAAAGTGCACCACCACATGCCCATCTACACCCATGGGAGTGGCCCTCATCTCCATGGCAACGGGTGCATATTGATTTTGCTGGTCCATTCATGGACTCAATGTTTTTAAGAGCCGTGGATGCGCACTCGAAATGGCCTGAGGTGATCAAAATGTCCTCCACCACCACGGAGAAAACTATTGCAGTCCTACGGACCATATTTGCCAGGAACGGCTTGCCAGAGCAGATTTGCTCTGATAATGGACCACAGTTTGTGTCCGAAGAGTTTCGAAGATTTATGAGAAGGAATGGGGTAAGGCATTACACATCCGCCCCGTATCATCCAGCCACAAATGGATTGGCTGAGAGGTTCGTACAAACCTTTAAAAAAGCAGTAAGGGCCATGTGCGATGACGACATTCCACTGCAGCATAAGGTGGACAATTTCCTGTTAGCCTACAGAAATGCGACACATGCAGTCACCAACCAGACCCCGGCCATGATGTTCTTTAACCGAAGGTTGAGATCTCGTCTGGATTTGCTCAGACCAAATGTACGAAGAGATGTTGAGAATAAGCAATTCCAGCACATCAATGAGAAGCCGACAAAGAGCTTCAATGTAGGGCAACCAGTCTTGGCCCGCGACTACCGAACAGAGAAATGGCAACCAGGAACGATATGCACACGGCAGGGGCCACTAATGTACACAGTGGATGTTGGGGAGAACATTGTGAGACGCCATGTCGACCAGATCCTAGAGTCACAGGAACGATCAACCCCAGGTCTCGCGTACCTGGTGATGAACCCGACATACAGGTAGCATCTACCCCAGAAACAGTAGCATCGGAAGCTGATGAACCAACCGATGACAGGGGGCCAGAATCGCCTCCGCACCAAGAGCAAGACACTCAGGAAAGGCGCTATGCAGAAAGGATCAGGAAGCCGCCCCAAAGACTGAATTTATAAATGGACTATTTGCAGTTAATGGTGCATGTTAAAAGTGTTAATTTTAAAATGAATATTATGGTACTGTTAATCTAAAAGGGGAGGAATTGTAGTGTATGTACCTTTAAGGGGAGAACTACTTTTTACAGCTCCTGTATACTGTAGTACCGGCAGTGACCACACCTGTATATAAACCCTGAGTAGGGATCTGTACTTTAGTTTTAGAGTAACCTTCATCCAGTAAACACCTGTTGATTGTTCCTCAGCAGTCTCTGTCGATTTATTGAAGGACACCATACATCAAAATTCACGGATTTAACAGTATCTATCTCCGCAGTTGGACGTGTAACATCTGCCTTTTGGACCAAGCTTTTAGTCACCCCCATTCTAATATTTCCTTCTTCGGCTTGGTGCTGATTTCTTTCCTGGTTTCATCTCTATATTGTTGCCTTGGGATGTTTTGCAATTTTAAAGGCGCTCCTTTCAGCAAAGCCTTGATATAAAAATACTCATGCTTGTGTTCAAATCCCTTCACGGCCTCGACATTCCCTGTCTCTGTAACCTCCTCCAACTCTAAAAACACCCGAGATCTCTGCGCTCCTCTAATTCTGGCCTCTTGCGCATCCCCCACTTCTTTCACCCCTCCCTTGGCGGCTGTGCCTTCAGCTGCCTAGGCCCTAAGTTCTGGAATTCACTCCCTAAATCTCTCCGCCTCTCTCTCCTCCTTTAAGGTGTTCTTTAAAACCTACCTCTTTGATCAAGCTTTTAGTCACCTCTCCTAATGTCTCCTTACACGGCTTGGTTTCACATTTTTCATGTGAAGCAATTTGGGACGTTTCACTATGTAAAAGGCGCTATATAACTGCAAGTTGTTGTTCATCGTTCTTCTTCTTCGGAATTGCAAGGTGTCGCCGTTCCAGCAGGAACCCTCGGAAAACATTCCAATGAAGAATCACACGTCTTGGTCGCACAGTCCCCGGCACTAGGCTAAGTTTTTTGGGATGGCGTTCGGACTTTCCTCTTGTTGTGGCCTTGAAGGGTCATTCCTGCTCCTCCTGGCCCCAAGGAAGCAGAAGAGACATAACTCACCTCGCTGGGCATCTTCTGGCCCTGGATCCACGACCAGGCGATATTGGCCTGGCGGGGGAGTCGCCAGGGCTTCCCCCACGTAGGCCTGGGGTTAAGATGACAGTCAGGCCCCGATTGCATCGTTGGAGCCCGATCTGCACATTTGAAGAAGGACCCCACTGGCTTCGGGTGGGTGTCTTGGGCGCCTGCAGATTAAAATTGCAGTCGGTCAGAGTGGGGCAGGAGGCCCACGTGGAGGTCTTTGCTTTAACTGCCGGGTGGTGTGGGTGGGGGAGTTAAAATTTCACCCCCATTACCTCAATTAGCTTTAAAAAGTAAAAAAAGTTTTATAGACCTATCCAAGGCGACTGTTTTCCTCAGTGTTGATTTGAGTAAATATTTGAGCGACACCCAGCCCTAACTGATTTTCCGCCTTTTATCACAGGCCATATTTGCTTGCGTGTTTCTGACGAGTCCAAACACATCAAGGGGCCGTGTAGCCTGATCCTGCTCCTATTTCGTGTGTCTAATTCTGTTAGATTCAGGAGATGGTTCTGTGATAGTAGATTGGCGGTTAGGATCAGATCAGCCATGATCTTATTGAATGGCGGAGCAGGCTCGAGGGGCCGATTGGCCTACTCCTGCTCCTATTTCTTATGTTCTTATGTTCTTAAGGAATAGATTGGTAAACAATTACATTTTCCACGCTTATCTGTGTGTGTTTTAGTCAGGTCCCTCGGGGTAAATACTAAATACAGGTTTGGTATTACTTACAGTCTGACCTCCTCTCATTGCTTTTTCCTGGTTTCTTTCTCTCACTCTCTGCTTCTATTTGTCTTAGCCTCTGTTTGCTGTCCCACAGACTATAACTTTGGGCTCTCTCATATCATCTCCTCCCTATCCTCTGTTTACAACCAGTCCATTTCTCTTCTATGCATGCCATAAAAGAAAGACTTGTAATTCTACAGCGCCTTTCACAACTTTAAGATGCCCAAAGCGCTTTACAGCCAATTAGGTACTTTTAAAGTGTCATCACTGTTGTAATGTAGGAAACTCGGCAGCCAATTTACGCACAGCAAGGTCCCACAAACAGCAATGTGATAATGACCAGATAATCTGTTTTAGCGATGTTGGTGGAGGGATAAATATTGGCCAGGACATGTAATGTTATCTTATATCTTAGTATTAAGAGGCTTACGAGTAGATATCGTTGAGTACTCTTTATTAGGTCTTGAGTCAGTGCCAGCTCGTGCAGTACTGCCGCATGGCCAAGATGGCTTCCTATTTATACGACTGCCGTCAAGCAGCTGTCTTTACTACAGCTACAGTTATCTGTACATCTTTCCCCCTCAACGATGACATAAACAGTAAACACCATAACATAACATAACACATAGAACACATATTAACAACATATAAAAACAGTCAGTGTAACTACTATTAATGACTATTAACACCATGTAAAAACTGTCAGTGTAACTATACCTTGCAATAACTGCCAGTACATATAAACACTACCCACACCCAGAAGTCCATTAGCTGTTTACAGTCTTTCCCTTGTCTACAGGTCGAGTCTAACGACAGGCTTTCTGGTGCACTGTGACCTGCGTAGCTGAGCGGGTATTTGCTGGGCCAACTCAGATGTGTCCATTAAGTTCATGTCTGTACCATACGGATCCCTTGTCTCATTGTCACCCCTGTGTACTTCATCACTTTGTGGTATTGCCCTCGTCTCCTCGTCACTCTGTCGGATTTCCATTATCAGCTCATCCTCTCTGTCCTCCTGCGGCTGATAGGTCTCAGTGGTTTTCAGTAGGTGCCTCCTGTTTTTGCGATACACATTGCCATTTTCTGTCATGACACTCTATGGCCTGGGGGCGACCTGTTGTAGAACGGTGGCTCTTTGATTCCATGACCCAGGCCCTTCTATGCGAACTACATCCTTCTCCTGTAGAGGCACTAGTGCAGTGGCTGTGCGGTCATGGAGCGTTTTTTGTTTCCGCTGAAGTTTCCGGGCCTTGTCTGACCATACCTCATCTCTGTGATCAGGTGTGACATGCCTGGGAAGTCGAGTACGGATTTTGCGACCCAGTAAGAGCTCAGCTGGAGACTTGCCACTTTCCAGCAGGGCCGCCCTGTACGACATCATGGCCAGATATGGGTCAGTGTTGCTGTGTGCTGCTTTCTTTAATAGTCTTTTCACAATCTGTACCCCCTTCTCCACTTTTCCATTGGCTTGAGGGTAGAGCAGACTGGAGGTTACATGCTTAAACTCATACTCTGTAGCAAACGACTGAAACTCATGACTGGCATAGGGAGAGCCATTATCAGAGACCAGAGTTAGAGGGATGCCCTGCCTGGAAAAGATTGACTTCAGGTGAGTTATCACAGCTCTTGACGTGGTGCTGGGTAGGAGAGCAATCTCAGGATAATTAGAGTAATAATCAATAACTAACAAATAGTCTTTTCCTTCGTAGTGAAAAATATCAGTTTCTACCTTTTCCCAAGGTTGTGATGGGAGCTCTGTGGTAATGAGGGGCTCTTTTGTTTGCTTGTAGTGATACCCCTGACATGTAGCACACTCACTGATCATTTGGTCAATATCAGAGTTCATGTTTGGCCAGTAGAGTGCCTCACGTGCTCTCCTTTTTGATTTTTCCACACCCAGGTGCCCTTCATGTATCCTGTGAAGCATTTCTCGTCGCATAGAGATGGGCACTACAATCCTGTCACACTTAAGCAGTTGTCCATTGACCACAGAAAGCTCAGACTGAATATGATGATATTGTTTACATGACCCTTTCTTCCAACCCTCTTGAAGATTTCTCATCACTTTCCTCAGAACAGGGTCCTTTGATGTCTCTGTGGCTATCTTTGATAGTTGTTCCTGTGAGGCGGGCAATGCTGCATAGACCATATCCACATGAAGGGCCACATCCTCTTCTGTTTCACTGTTTTGTGTGGCACGAGGCGCAGCCCTGGATAGTGTATCTGCTATGAACATTTGTGTCCCTGGCACATATGTGAGCTCAAAATCATAACATTGTAGTTTCATCATTAGGCGCTGTATCCGTGATGACATGTCACACAGATTCTTTTTTGCGATCCCTAGCAGTGGCTTATGGTCAGTTTCTAGGATAACCTTGGGAAGTCCATAGATGTAGGTATGAAATTTTTCACACCCAAATGCCAAGCCCAGGCACTCCTTCTCTATTTGCGCCTACCGGCATTCTGTAGCCGTCATGGAGCGTGACGCATATGCCACTGGTCGCCATTCTCCTTCATCTTCCTGTAGAAGGACAGCCCCTAATCCATCCTTAGAGGCATCTGTGGACACTTTTGTCCTCTTTTCAGGGCAGAAGAACTTCAGTAGGGGTTCACTTGCGAGAATGTGTAGCAGCCCCTTCCATTCATTCTCATGTTCATGTCCCCATTGGAACTCTGTCTCTTGGTGCAGCAGTTTTCTCAAGTGAGCGGTTTTCACTGCCAGATTTGGAATGAATTTCCCTAGGTAATTAACTATGCCAAGGGTCCGCTGAACCCCTTTCTTGTCCTTTGGTTTTTCCATGTCATGTATGGCCTTTACCTTTGACTTGTCTGGCTGAATCCCTTCTGCAGAAATCTTGTCCCCGAGGAATGTGATTTCATAGACGCTGAACTGACATTTGTCTTTATTTAGTTTGAGTCCATACTGCCGTATCCTCTGAAGTGTTTTTTCCAGTCTGGTGTCGTGCTCTCCCTGAGTGGAGCCCCATACTACCAGATCATCCACGTACACCCGCACACCATCCAGGCCCTCGATGATTTGCTCCATTGCTCTGTGGAAGATTTCTGGGGCGGAGCTAATGCCGAAGGGCAGGCGCTGGTAAGAGTATCGACCAAACGGGGTGTTAAAGGTGCACAGCTTAGCACTCTCTTCATCAAGTTTCAGCTGCCAGAATCCATGCGAGGCGTCCATCTTGGATAAGAATTTTGCTCCTGTCATTTCGCTGACTATTTCCTCTCTCTTAGGGATTTGATAGTGCTCTCTTTTTATATTAGCGTTAAGGTCCTTGGGATCCATGCAGACACGCAATTTATCAGTCTTTTTTGAATTGACGCAAACCATGGAATTTACCCAGTCAGTCGGTTCCTCAGTCTTCTTTATGACACCTAGTCCCTCCATGCGGTCTAGCTCTTTCCGCAGTTTCTCACGGAGGGCCACCGGAACTCTCCTGGGTGCGTGAATCACAGGTTGTGCGTCATCTCTCAGTTTGATGGAGTATGTAAAGGGCAGTGCTCCGAAACCCTGAAATACATCTGCGTACTTGTGTGTTATAGCATCATACTTTATATTTGTACTGTCTTGGGGGGCACTCTGCACACAGTTCAGTTCATTAATAGTATAGACTCGTTTTACCAAGCCCAAATCCACACATGCCTTATCCCCCAACAGTGACTCATGTCCTTCAGGCACTATAACAAACGTCAATGGGTGAATGTGATTTTTTACCTTTACATTCAGCCTACATGTTCCTTTTGTTTCAATACTTTGTCCATTGCACGCCTTCAAAGCCACTGTCTTGTTCAGTATTTTTGGTCTCACTTTGAGATTCCATGCATCACTCCAGCTTATGAGGTTTGCCTTAGCACCTGTATTTAGCTTGAAGGGAACAATGGTGCCATTTACCAGCAAGGGGGCTACCCAAACTTCAGTCTTTAGTCCTACAGAATGTACTTCCTTTTCCATATCTTTACCCTGTTTTAAGTCATTTTGCACCATTCCAACATACAAAGTCTCCGATTCCGTGTCTTCAGTCTCAATAGCATGCACTGTCTTTTTACTTTCGGTTTTCTCTTCCCAAAAGCACATTTTAGCAAAGCGATTCCTGCCTTTACATTTTGTGCAGTTCTTCCCATAAGCCGGACATTGTCTTGCCATGTGTCTATTGCCGCACCGTCTGCAATCATATGGCATCATAGTCCTGAACTCTGTGCGCCCTCTTGTGTCCCTTCTGTGTACTACATCCACTGGTAGGTTGTCCAGTCCCAGCGCTCACGCCCGTTGCTGTAGTTCTCCCATCAAATGTTTGCGTGTGCATGGCTGAGAGTTCAAGCATGACATATTTTTACTGCAGCATCCAAAGTTAAGTCATTGTCCCTAAGCATTCTCTCCCTCACCTTCTTGTCAAGTATTCCGAAAACGACCTGATCACGTAGCATCGATTCCTTCAAGTCTCCAAAGTTACATGTTTGTGCTTTTGTTTTCAAGTCCGTCAGAAAAACATCAAAGGATTCTCCTTGCTTTTGCACGTGGGAGCGAAAAACAAATCTCTTGAACATTTCATTCTTTTTTGGTCTGCAGTATTTATCAAACAAATCTATCACCTTGTCCAGCTGCAAACGTAAATGTATTATACAGCTCGATTGCCTGCGAGCCAGCCACTGTTAGCAACAAAGCTACCTTACGTGTTCCAGAGCTAGTCGTGGCGTCGATCGCTGTGAGGTAGAGAAGAAAGCGTTGTTTGAATTCGCGCCAATTTTCGTCCAGATTTCCTTCAAGTTGCAGGCTAGTCAGTGGTTTTATCCCTTCCATTGTTGTGGTATGCCCGCATCGTGCATTCTATAAATCCTGGTACCATGTAATGTTATCTTATATCTTAGTATTAAGAGGCTTACGAGAAGATATCGTTGAGTACTCTTTATTAGGTCTTGAGTCAGTGCCAGCTCGTGCAGTACTGCCGCATGGCCAAGATGGCTTCCTATTTATACGACTGCCATCAAGCAGCTGCCTTTACTACAGCTACCATAAAGCAGCTGTCTTTACTACAGCTACAGTTATCTGTACAGGACACCAGGGAGAACTCCCCTGCTTGTCTTTAAAAAAGTGCCATGGGATCTTTTACACCCACTTGAGAGGGCAGATGGGGCCCCGGTTTAACGCCTCATCTGAAAGACGGCACCTCAGACTGTGCAGCACTCCCTCAAAACTGCATTGGAGTGTCAGATTACATTTTTGTACTCCGGTTTCTGGAGTGGGACATGAAACCAGAGGTGAGAGTGCTACCGACTGAGCCACAGCCATGCCTAGGTAACCTGAATTCCCTCTGTGCCCATTTGCTGGCACGTTTTGGCTGCTCCTCCGCATCAGAGCCCATTACTTTGGTTTCCTTTGGTTGGACCACCTCAAGCACTATGGCCCATTAGCCTTTTTGGAAAATATTCCTTGGAAAATAAAGGGGAATTTTAACTCAAAAAAATGGGTGGGTTGGGGGTCGAGTGGGAAGTTAAAGAATTAAAAATCTGAATCCCGACTAGAACCCACCTCCAACCCGCCTACTTCTGGTTTTAATGGAACGTGACGGTGGGGGCAGGCAGCCAACCCACTCCCAGGAGGCGGGAAGCTTATTTAAATATTATAATGAGGCTGGCATGCCTCAGATTTAACCACCATTTTAAATTTAACAGTGGCTGGTTGGATTTTTCAGGCCTCATGCCTTTACACTTACCACCTAGATCCTGCCTAATCTCCACCCCCCCCCCAACCTCCCCGCGATCGGAGACACCCCCCACGATGCATCCGATCCCTGCATCCCCCATCCCCCCCACCCCGGCCTCCAATTCCCACCCCCCTCCCCAGGCCTCTGATCCCTCTGACGAGGTCTCCCCCCACCCACAAATGCTCCTCCAGCCCCTACACGATGAGCCCCCAGCCCTCCAATGTGCACCCAGCCCCCCGAGGTGCTCCTGCCACCCCCCCCCCCCGAAGAGCCTCAGGATGTCCCAAGCCATTTTTACAGCTAATGAAATACTTTTGAAGTGTAGTCACTGTTGTAATGTAGGAAACTCGGCAGCCAATTTGTGCACAGCAAGCTGCCACAAAGAGCAATGTGATAATGACCAGATAATCTGTTTTAGTGATAGAACCATAGAATCATAGAAAGTTACAGCATGGAAGGAGGCCATTTCGGCCCATCGTGTCCGTGCCGGCCGACAAAGAGCTATCCAGCCTAATCCCACTTCCCAGCTCTTGGTCCGTAGCCCTGCAGGTTACAGCATCCCAAGTGCACATCCAAGTACTTTTTAAATGTGGTTAGGGTTCCTGCCTCTACCAGCCTTTCAGGCAGTGAGTTCGAGACCCCCACAACCCTCTGGGTGAAGAAAACTCCCCTCAAATCCCCTCTAAACCTTCCACCAATTACTTTAAATCTGTGCCCCCTGGTTTTTGACCCCTCTGCTAAGAGAAATAGGCCCTTTCTATCCACTTTATCTATGCCCCTCATTATTTTATACACCTCAACAAGGTCTCCCCTCAACCTCCTCTGTTCCAAGGAAAACAGACCCAGCCTATCCAGTCTATCCTCATAGCTAAGATTCTCTACTCCCGGCAACATCCTTGTAAATCTCCTCTGTACCCTCTCTAGTGCAATCACATCTGTCCTGTAATGTGGTGACCAGAACTGCACACAGTATTCTAGCTGAGGCCTAACTAGTGTTTTATACAGTTGAAGTATAACCCCCCTGCTCTTGTATTCTATGCCACGGCTAATAAAGGCAACCATTCCGTATGCATTCTTAACCACCTTATCTACCTGGCCTGATGTTGATTGAGGGATAAATATTGGCCAGGGCACCAGGGAGCACTTCCCTGCTCTTCTTCGAAAGAGTGCCATGGGATCTTTTACGTTCATCTGAGAGGGTTAACATCGGTTTAACATCTCATCTGAAAGACAGCACCTCCGACCGTGCAGCACTCACTATAGTACTGCTACTGGAGTGTCAGCCCAGATTTTTGTGCTCAAGTTCCCTGGAGTGGGACTTAAACCCACAACCTTCTGACTCAGAGGCGAGGATACTACCCATTGAGCCATGGCTGACACTGTGCGATGCTCAGCAGAAATTTACATTGGTATAGAGGTTAATTTGTCCCTACAGAAGATTGCCCTTTAAAATAACATACAGTGAAAAACATTTTTGCAAGCAGCAAATTCTCAAGGCACCTCAATAAAGAAAGACTTGCATTTATGTGTCAGCCTTGCATTTCTGTGTCACTTTTGCCTCTGAATCAGAAGGGTGTGGGTTCAAGCCCCACTCGAGAGACTTGAGCACATAATCCAGGCTGACACTCTATTATGAAGATCATCACTTGCTGCTGAAATCAAGTCAGCATGACTGGGTAGGAATAAAAGGTAGCTATTCAGAGTGGCAGAAGGTGGAAAGTGGGGTCCCACAAGGATCAGTGCTGGGACCACTGCTGTTCACAATTTATATTAACGATTTCGTCTTTGGAATCAAAAACACAATTTCTAAATTTGTGGATGACACCAAATTGGGAGGGATAGTCAATACTGAGGAGGACTGCAACAAATTACAAGAAGACATCAATAAACTTGTAGGATGGGCATATGAATTTTAACACAGATAAGTGTGAAGTATTACATTTTGGTAAGAAAAATAAGGAGGTCACATATTACTTGGAAAATAAGAATCTAAATGGGGTAGAGGAGCAAAGGGATCTCGGAGTACAAATACACAAATCACTAAAAGTAGCAATGCAGGTTAATAAGGCCATAAAAAAGGCAAGCCAAGCACTAGGATTTATTTCTAGAGGGATAGAATTGAAAAGTAATGAAGTTATGCTAAACTTGTATTGAACCCTGGTTAGACCACACTTGGAGTACTATGTATGGTTCTGGTCACCAGATTATAAAAAGGATATAGAGGCATCGGAGAGGGTGCAATAAACATTTACAAGGATGATGCCAGAAATGCGAGGTTATATCTATCAGGAAAGGATGTTCAGGCTGGGTCTCTTTTCTCTTGAAATGAGAAACCTCAGAGTGACCTAATAAAGGTTTTTCATATTGTGAAAGGTTTTGATAGAGTAGATACAGAGAGCATGTTTCCACTTGTGGGGAAGAGCAAAACTAGAGGCCATCAATATAAGATAGTCACCAAGAAATCCAATAGGAAATTCAGAAGAAACTTCTTTACCCAGAGAGTGGTGAGAATGTGGAACTTGCTACCACAGGGAACTGTTGAGGGAAATAGAATAGATGCATTTAAGGGGAAAAAGGAATAGAGGTTATGCTGACAGAGTTAGATGAGGAAAAACGGGAGGAGGTTCGAGTGGAGCATAAAAGCCGGATGGACTGGTTGGGCCGAATGACCTGTTTCGATGCTGTATATTCTGTGTAATTCTATATATTATTCAGCTTGTATTGTCTCTCCTCATTCTTCCTACCAAACTGTATCACCTCACACTTTCCTGTGTTAAATTTTATTTGCCATGTGTCTGCCCATTCCACCAGCCTGCCCATTTCCGCTTGAAGTCTATTACTGCACTATCTTCCTCACTGTTTACTACACTTCCTGTGGTGTATGTAACCTGTTCCACCTTAAGAGAACTTAAGCCTGTTCCACCTTAAGAGATGTACTACTTTCTCTGGCTGCTGTATACGTAATACCGGTGGTGACCACCGGTATATAAGCACTGTGTAGTAATATTGTATTTAGTATAGTCCTGACCTCCAACCAGTAAAGACCTGTTGAACTTTAATCTTGTAGTCTGTGTTAGTAATTACAACTAGAACACACAGACTTAACACTTCCAAGTTTCGTTTCATCTGCAAATTTCAAAATTGTGCCCTGTACCCCCAAGTCAAAGTCATTTAATGTATATCAAAAACAGCAGTGGTCCTAGTACTGAACCTTGTGGAACAACACCACTGTATACCTCCCTCCAGTCCGAAAAACAGCCATTCACCACAACTCTCTGTTTTCTGTCCCTTAGCCAATTTTGGATCCGTGCTGCTACTGCCCCACTTATCCCTTGGGCTTCAATTTTGCTAACAAGCCTAATATATATTACTTTATCAAACATCGTTTGACAGTCCATATACACAACCTCAACTGCACTGCCCTCATCCACCCTCTTTGTTACCTCATCAAAAAACTCAAATCAAGTTAGTCAAACATGATTTGCCCTTAACTAATCCGTGCTCCCTCTCTTTTATTAGTCCATGCTTGTCCAAGTGGCTGTTGTTTCTAAAAGCTTCCCCACCACCGACATTAAACTGACTGACCTGGAATTGCCATGTTTATCCATCTCCCCTTTTTTGAATAAGGATGTAACATTTGCAATCCTCCAGTTCTCTGGTACCACCCCTATATCTAAGCAGAATTGGAAGATTGTGGCCAACACCTCCAAAATTTTTTACCCTTACTTCCCTCAGCAACCTAGGATGTATCCCGTCTGGACCGGGCGACTAATCCACTTTAAGTACTGCCAGCCTTTCTAGTACCTCCTCTATCTATTTTTATCTCAACCAGTATCCCGGCAACCTCCTCATTTACCATAGCTTTGGCAAAGTCCTCTTCCTTGGTAAACACCGATGCAAAGTACTAATTTAATACCTCAGCCATGTCTTCTACCTCCACCAATAGATCTCCAGTTTGGTCCCTAATCCACCCCACGCTCCTCTGATAATCCTTTTACTGTTAATCTTCCTATAGAAGACCTCTGGATTCCCTTTTATGTTATCCGCCAATCTAATCTCGTACTGTCTCGTTGCCCCTCTTATTTCCTTTTTCACTTCTCCTTTGTACTTTCTATATTCATCCTGGTTCTCCCTTGTATTTTCAAGCTGACAACTGCCATACACCCCCTTTTTCTGCTTCATCCTACTCTCCAACTCCTTTGTCATCCCCCAAGTCACTTCCAACTGCACTTTCAAATTCCCTACTATCTAACCTTTGGCCCTCCATTCACCATGACATTTCTGCAGCTACCGATCTGCTCAATCACATCTCGCCTCTACCTTTGATGCCCCAGTCCCCACTCTCTCACCCTGGCCATTCCCCTGGTACAACATTCATCTCTGCTCCCTCAAGTTCAAGGAACACAGTCGTGAACATCTATGGTGGACAACTGGTTTAGCCATTCATCGCCAGATCTAGCTGGACCACATAAAGCACTATCAGGTCCTGCTCTCCTTTGCTAAAAGGGCTCACTATTCCAGGATGATATAGGAAAGCAAAGATAACCTCCGGCTTCTCTTCTCTACTACAAACCATCTTCTTAATGCTTCCTTCCCTGCCTCCTCCACCCTCAGCCCCGACAACAAGTGCAAGGAGTTCATGGACCTCTTTGTCATTAAGATTGAGACCATCCGATCAGCTGCCTCTGCCACTTCCCTCCCTTCCACTAGCCCACCAAGCCAAACTTGCTCTAAGGTTCCCCAATGCCCAAGCCCTGAACTAATATCTTTCTATAGTTTTTCTCTGATTTCCCCTCATGCCCAATTTGAGCTCACCTACTCCATGAGACCCACTTCCTGCTCCCTCAAACCTATTCCCATTAAACTGCTGACCACCCAACTTCCCTTCCTCGCCCCTATGTTAGCTGACATTGTTAACAGTTTTCTCTCCTCAGATACTGTTCCCCTCCCCTTCAATTCTGCCGTTATCACCTCTCTCTTCAAAAAACCAACCCTTGACCCCTCTGTCCTTGCAAACTACCACCCCATCTCCAACCTCCTTTTCTTCTCCAAAGTCCTTGAATGTGCTGTTGCCTCCCAAATCCATGCCCACCTTTCCTGGAACACCATGTTTGAATGTCTCCAATCAGGTTTCTGCCCTGCCACAATACTGATCAAAGCCCTTATCAAAGTCACAAATTACATTCTATGTGCTCCTTCATCAGGTGAAGTGAAGAGATGCATATAGGCACAGCATATATAGTCAGAGAACACTGCCAGATGATTACAGGTAATCTTTCTAACTGCCCTTTATCACACCTCGGCAGTGAGATAATCACAGCAATCAAAGGTGTGAGTGGTGTCCAAACAGATCAGTCAGGAAAACATTACATCAAAGAACAATGAGGTGGGGTCACAAAGGGTCGAATGTTGCAGATGTTGGGGTCTGTATGAAAAACAAAAAACAGACAAAAAACAATTTTAAAAAAATATTTTTTTTGCTGGAAATCACAGCAGGCCCGGCCGCATCTGTGTAGAGAGAACAAGCCAACGACAACTCGAGTCTGGATGACTCTACGTCAGGTGGGGTTACATGTAGCATGACATGAACCCAAGATCCCGGTTGAGGCCATCCTCATGAGTGCGGAACTTGGCTATCAGTTTCTGCTCGACGATTTTGCGTTGTCGTGTGTCTCGAAGGCCGCCTTGGAGAATGCTTACCCGAAGATCGGAGGCTGAATGTCCTTGACTGCTGAAGTGTTCCCCGACTGGAAGGGAACACTCCTGCCTGGTGATTGTTGTGCGGTGTCCGTTCATCCGTTGTCACAGTGTCTGCATGGTCTCGCCAATGTACCATGCTCCGGGGCATCCTTTCCTGCATACCTCATACGTTTTTTTTATTGTTTTTTGTCTGTTTTTTGTTTTTCATACAGACCCCAGCATCTGCAACATTCGACCCCTTGTGACCCCACCTCATTGTTCTTTGATGTAATGTTTTCCTGACTGACTTGTTTGGACACCACTCAGACCTTTGATTGCTGTGATTACCTCTCTGCCGAGGTGTGATAAAGGGCAGTTAGAAAGATTACCTGTAATCATTTGGCAGTGTTCTCTGACTATATATGCTGTGCCTATATGCATCTCTTCACTTCACCTGACGAAGGAGCAGCGCTCCGAAAGCTTGTGATTTCAAATAAAGTTGTTGGACTATAACCTGGTGTTGTGTGACTTCTCACATTTGTCCACCCCAGTCCAACACCGGCATCTCCACATTATGTGATTGTGGGCATGGTAAACTCCTCATCCTTCTCGATCTGTCTGCAGCCTTTGACACGGTTGACCACACCATCCTCTACCAACACCTCTCCTCTGCTGGGTGGGACTGCACTTAACTGGTTCCATTCTTATCTATCCAGTCATAGCCAGAGAATCACCTGCAATGGCTTAGTACCCAGTTACATCCCGCACCATTACCTTTGGTGTCTCCCAAGGATCTATCCTTGGCCCACCTCCCATTTCTCATCTACATGCTGCCCCTCGGTGACATCATCCGAAAACACAGCGTCAATTTCCACATGTACGCTGATTACACCCAGCTCTACCTCACCGTAACTTCTCTCGACCCCTCCACGGTCTCTAAGTTGTCAGACTGCTTGTCCAACATCCAGTACTAGATGAGCAGAAACTTCCTCCAGCTAAATATTGGGAAGATGGAAGCCATTGTCTTTGGTCCCTGCCACAAACTCCGTTCTCTAGCTACCGACTCCATCCTGGCAACTGTCTGAGGCTGAACCAGACCGTTCGCAGCCTTGCTGTCATATTTGACCTCGAGATGAGCTTCCGACCACATATCCGCGCCATCACGAAGACCGCCTATTTCCACCTCCATAACATCGTCCGACTCCACTCCTGCCTCAGCTCATCTGCTGCTGAAACCCTCACCTATGACTTTGTTATCTCTGGATTTGACTATTCCAATGCACTCCTGGCTGGCCTCCCATCTTATATCCTCCATACACTTGAGCTCATCCAACACTCTGCTGCCCATATCCTAACTTGTACCAAATCTTGTTCACCCATCATTTGTATATGTGCTCACTGACTTCCATTGGCTCCCAGGTAAGCAACTCCTCGATTTTAAAATTCTCATCCTTGTTTTCAAATACCTCCATGGCCTCGATCCTCCCTCTATCTGTTACCTCCGACAACTCTACAGCCCCCTGAGCTCTCTGCGCTCCTCTAATTCTGGCCCCTTGCACAGCCTCGATTTTAATCGCTCCACCATTGGTGGCCGTGCCTTCAGCAGCCTAGGCTCTAAGCTCTGGAATCCTTTCCCTAAACCTTTCCAGCTCTCCACCTCTCTCTCCTCCATTAAGATGCTCTATAAAACCTACCTCTTTAACTAAGCTTTTTGCCATCTGTCCTGTTATCTCTTTATGTGGCTCGGTGTCAAATTTTGATAACGGTCCTGTGAAGAGCCTTGGGATGTTTCACTACGTTAAAGGCACTGTATAAATGCAAGTTGTTGTTGTTTCTTCCTTTCTTTCTTTCCTTTCTTCCTTCCTTCCTTCCATCCTTCCCATCCATCCTTCATCATGAATCAGAATCAACTCAAACTAACTGTTAGCTCCCTCTCTTTGATGTTGATTCAACAGGGCCAATTGGTTTTGAGGACCAATCTCTAATTAGAGAGCAAAAAAGAAACAATATTAATAGATAGTTGCAGTTTTTTAGCGTGTTTGCCATGGCATCAGTTTGTAAGTCCAATTATTGCTTAGCTGTGTGTTTTTCTGTTTCACAATGTGGTGTGTAATAGTTTTTGATCTTGAAAAAAAACTTTCTCTCTTCACGGTTTGCAACAGTTTTGGTAAATGGAGCTCGTCTTCTGTGGTCTCGAGGCTTGTGGTTTTCTCTCATCCACAGTTGCAGAGTTGCTTGCCCCACAAACTGACAATTACCACACTTGCAGTAGTTTGCCTCTTATTATAGTCTCATGTTACCTTACGTCGGATTGGTGTATATTAAAAGTAGCCGAGATTTCACTGAGTAAATTAGCTAAAATGTTTATTTACAATTAAGAAAGACTTGCATTTATATAGCGCCTTTCACGACCACTGGATGTCTCAAAGCGCTTTACAGCCAATGAAGTACTTTTGCAGTGTAGTCACTGTTGTAATGTGGGAAACGCAGCAGCCAATTTGCACACAGCAAGGTCCCACAAACAGCAATGTGGTAATGACCAGATAATCTGTTTTTGTTATGTTAGTTGAGGGATAAATATTGGCCAGGACAGCAGGGATAACGCCCTTGCTCTTCTTCGGAATAGTGCCATGGGATCTTTTACGTCCACTGCGGGAGAGCAGATGGGGCCTCGGTTGAACGCCTCATCCGAAAGACGGCACCTCCAACTGTGCAGCACTCCCTCAACGCTGTACTGGGAGTGTCAGTCTAGCTTTATGTGCTCAAGTGCCTGGAGTGGGGCTTGAACCCACAACCTTCTGACTCAGGAGGCAAGTGTGCCATCCACTGAGCCACAGCTGACACTACACTAAGTAGAATTGTAAAGCACAAAGTTCAGCATAATACTACAAAGTATACTATAAATACAAGTAACGTCCATAATGGGTCAATTACCTTTCAGAAGAATTTCTTTGGGTATAAAAAGAATGCCTCTGATAATTGTTGGAAAAGTTCTGTCTCCGAATGGTAAACTGTCACAGGATGATGATTTGCAGCTTATATTTTATCTCAGGACACTAGCCAAGATGATGGCGAGCGGATCGCCAGCATGAACGGGGCAGTAAGTAACCCAATGCTGTTTTAAGACAGCTGTTGCCCACTTACAACGGGCGTGGGGGGGGGGGGTTACAATTGGCCCTTGCACCTGTCAAAATTTATTCCACAACCCTTAAAGTCAATAGATGGAGAAGACTTTAAGCCATCAGTGTGGGTTCGATTGAAACCAAGATCACACAGCTTGAAAGGCCAGTGTCTAACCCAGTGTGCCACTTAATACCTCCAAGAGCCTTGTTTCAAATGTACAGATTTATAATCCATTGTATTTGGTATCAAACAATCAACAATCCTTGCTAATCCCTTTTGTGAAATGAAACTAAATATAAATAGTATTTAAATCTAAAGAAAATAGAAGCAGTTGGTAGCCCATAGAAAACTACAGCAGTGCTATCAAAAGAATGACTGGAGAACAAATGCTGCATACAGCATTAATCTAACGTTACAGTATAGCTGATGACGTAAGCATCATGTGGAAGGAATGTGCTGGCAGAAGTGGGAAAGGACAAATGTCAGCTGACACTTAAAGAGAAACTTCAGTGCAGTACTGAGGGAGTGCTGCACTGTCGGAGGTGCCGTCTTTCGGCTGAGATGTTTAACCGAGGCCCCGTCTGCTCCCTCAGGTGGATGTAATAGATTCCATGGCACTATTGGAAGAGCAGGGGAGATTTTCCCGGTGTCCTGGCCAATATTTATTCCTCAACCAACATAACTAAAATCACATTATCTGGTCATTATCTCATTGCTGATTGTGGGAGCTTGCTGTGCACAAATTGGCTGCTGTGTTTCCTACATTACAACAGTGACTACACTTCAAAAAAGTACTTCATTGGCTGTAAAGCATTTTGGGACACCCTGAGGTCTTGAAAAGCATTGTAGAAATGCAAATCTTTCTTTCGTTATTCCACTGCCTTCAAAACTCCATGGCCGGAATTTTGCCTACCTGGGCGGGTCCAGTGCAGCCGGTGTCCGTGGTGGGTCGCGACCCCGGTGCTGGCTCAATCCCGCTGTTGAAAATGAACTTACCTTAATGGGGCCTAATAAGCCCACCTAGCGCGTTACCCGGCCCAATTAGATGGAGCGGGTCTGGTGACCCATTTTCAGCCGGGATCCTTAAAGGGACCATGGCCACATTAGATTTGAAGTTTAATCTAACATAGTGCTATCAGGGCTATTGGAGTACTGCAAACACTGACAATGACTACACAGAAGCAGAGGGCTGCACCCAGGTTCTCTGATGACTACCTCCATATGCTTATGGAAGGAGTCACAGCACGCAGGGAGGCCCTCTTCCCTTCCGATGGGTGGAAGAGACCTCCCCAGGAGACCAAGACAGCCTAGTTGCTGATTGCAGAGGAGATCACAAGCAGGGATGTCGTCACGAGGACCTGGGTGCAGTGCCACAAACATTTCAATGATCTCATTAGATCAGGAAATGTTAGTACAAAGCCACACTCAACCTCATCCTGCTGTGCCTCTCATCACATCCCCATCACTCTGCCTTCCCTACCCTACTCCTGCACATCCTTACTCACACCAACTTACCTTGCACCTCCACCCATTCCTCTCTATCTACATTATCACATCCCCATCTCACTAGCCACCCCTCACACTCACCCTCATCCTTGTGCAATCATACCAACTAACAATACACAAGGGTAGCCACTTGGGTGTTTTATCCAATGTTTATGTAAAGTTTCTGTTAATGTGGTGTCAAACATAAAAATCTTTATTTTCAACACTTGGACAGATTCGTGTGCACCTTTGGAAGTGGCTTAGCGAGTTGCCGTGAATGGTGAGACATGACAGTACCCCCCACATTACTGCTGAGTGTGAAAGGAATGGCTTGGTCATTGTAGGGATCCTTTATGGTGTTGGTGTGGGGTGGTGCCAACCTGGCGCATCATGTGGCAGCCATTGTGTACAGCATCAAGTTAACTAAATCTGGCCATGATGAGGCCATCCCTGGCAATGTGCTCCGGTGCTAATGCCCTCTGTCCTGTGCAGCATCAGGTGATTGTGGAGAAGGTTGGTGTTGTTGTTGGTGCTGCTGGTGTGCCTGGTGCTGCTGGTGTTGGGGCCCATCATGGTCAGATTCTGAGGACCAAGGTGAGACAGTATAAATGGCACCCATGTTGATGGAATAGATAGCAGGTGAAGTAGAGATGACAGAAGCATGCTGTCAATGGTGAGAGAGTTCTTCCAATGAGGTGAGACTGGATGGAGACTTTGCTGGAAAGACTTGCAGCCTGCAGAATCTGTGCTGGAAATGGACTGAGCAACAGCTTCTGCCAAAGATGTGCGAGTTAGGTTGATTGGCTATGATAAATTGACCCTTAGTGTTAGGGGGATTAAATACGTGGGGTTACGGGGATAGGGTTGGATATGTGTTGGTGTAGGGGTTACGGGGATCGGGTGGGATGTGTGTCGGTGCAGGCTCGATGGGCCGGAATGGCCTCTATCTGCACTGTGGGGTTTCTGTGATTCTGTGATTCTGTGAAAGTGATCGTCTGTCAGGTGGGAGCTTTTTCTGTACATTTGATGCTGTCAAGTAATCAGCTGGAGCAATGACCACTGAACTCCCGCCTCAGGTTGACAGAGGTGCTTTCCAAGCTGTGTGAATCACGTGGCCATGCAGCGAAATTTAAAATGTAGGGGGGGTAAAAGGCTCTTAAGTATCTGTAAACTGATAATGATTTCAATTGGGTTGTCCTCCACTGCCGGTCGGGTCAGCTCCGCGACGACAAACGCGCCTGGGGAAAGGTGCGTGAGAGCAGGATAACAGCAGGTTCCCGACCCACTGTCAAAAATAACAACTTTCCACCTGACCCACCACCAATCGTACCCGCTACCACCCCGGAAAACTCCGGCCCATGTTGTAGCCTCCAATTAATGGCTTGCAATCCCCTTTTGTCCCCTGTTCAACAGTGCTCGCTTCAGGTGCCTGATTAGCTCTGTTGCAACTCAGCTGTTTGACCCTAATCCTGCTTAGCTGGCCAGTATCAATATTCAAGATGGTTCTCTCCTCTCTCATTGAGGGAGTCAGGGCTAACTCTGCCTCAAAGCGCAATTTGAAACGTCTGAATTGCCAGCATTGGTACCTATTCTGATCATAGAGTCCCTTCTAACAGTGACTGAGATAATCCTTGTTCAGACTGGACAGACCTGAAGGCCACAGGCAAACACAAGGAACGGATAGGACAGCGAATACACCTGTTTATTGGGCAAGTGTTAATGTGGAGCTCTAAAGTAATGAACACATACCAAATGTGTTAGTATGGCTCAGTTTGGCATCACATTCACTTCTGGACCAGGAGGTCATGCATTCAACACAATGGCCCGGATTTTGCAGTCAGCGATGAAGTGACAGCGCTCACTGCTGACCTCGAAGAAAGCTACCCACAAAGATCAAGCAATCTCTGTGGCATGGATTTCACCTTCCCCAACATTAATTTCATTCTGGCACCATCTATGAGGGATCTCCGGTGTTCAGCAACAGTGATGTCATCAAGCAGGTGAAGCAGCCAATCACATTGAAAAGTTCTCACAGGCAGCAAACCAGGAAGTAAAAGGCACAGATTAACCTTCATTTTTTGATCATTTTACAGAGAGTGAAATCAAGATTGGGACATACACATGAGATTAAGGTAGAAGCTGAAATATCATAAACAAACTTAAAAAAAGAAATAATTTTTATTATTTAAAAAATCTATAGAATTTTTATCATAATGGGGAAATTTGGCATCCCAAAAATATAACATTACTTTTTCAGGGCCAGAGAGATTGTTCAGATGTAATTATAACTTAATACCCAGTTACGCCTCATTTAACAAGGCTAAACATTTCCTGCTGGTTTACAGCGAGATTAGAGCGTATCAAGTGAAAGTTCATGTCAATTCCAGTGATTTCTAAGTTTTCCATCTGTGAGGACTTCAACAGTGCACTCTGTGCAGGAGCAGGGAGTCATGGACTTCCATGTTTAACTGCGCATGTGCGGACACCAGGTGTTGTTGTCAATTTCACAGAGTAATGATGGCGAACGCTGACAGTTTCGCCATCATTACAACCCCAAAATCCCAACCATAATCTAGGCTGAAACTTCAGTGGAATACTGAGGGAGCATTGCACCAGCAGAGATGCCATCCTTCCGATGAGATGTTAAACCAAGGCCCCGTGGACCTGTCCTGGTGGTACAAGTGGACATTACAGATCCCAAGGCAGGAGTAGGGTGCTCACCCAGTGCACTGGCTAATATTCTACCCTCAAACAATACTATGGCCGGAATTTTCCTTACCTTGGCGGGTCCAGTGCGGCCAGTGTCCGTGGTGGATCACGACCCCACTGCTGGCTCCATCCCACTGTAGAAAATGAATTTACCTTTATGGGGCCTATTACGTCCACCCAGCACGTTACCCGGCCCAATTAGAAGGAGTGGGTCTGGTGACATCATTCATGTTGCGTTTTAAGCCGGGATCCTTAAAGGGACAATGGCCACATTGCATTTTAAGTTGAATCCAACATAGTGGGTGTTGAATCTTTACTGTACAATAATATAATAAAAGTTATATATGAGTGACAAAGAAATGTTTAAATAATATTATCATTAAGTAATATGACTCTACAAATACGATCAAGAACATAATGAAAGAAGTACATTAATTGGGAAGTTATTGGTGCTTTAGTCACAAATCTAAAGGCTTTTGTATCAGTAACTAGTACAAATAAAAGATGTGTGTGTATAGGAAATAAATAAAATTCAGCCCTAAGCAACAAAACAGACTGACTGGTTGTTGATCTCATTGCTATTTGTGGGACTTGGTTGGCAACCTTGCCTATATAATAACAGTCACTATTTCATTTCATGAAGTGACATGAAAGGTGTTATTAAGTGTTACTGGACTAGTAATCCAGGGGATTACTAATGATCACAGAGATGTGAGTTTAAATCCCACCACAAATTCAGTTAAATAAATCTGGAATTAAAAAGCTAGTATCAGTAATGGTGACCATGAAACTATTGGATTGTCGTAAAAACCCACCTGGTTCACTAATGTCCTTTAGGGAAGGAAATCTGCCGTCCTTACCTGGTCTGGCCTATATGTGACTCCAGATCCACCGCAATCTGGTTGACTCTTAACTGCCCTCTGAAATGGCCTAGCAATCACTCAGTTGTCAAGAAGGTGGCTCACCACCAACATATCGAGGGCAAGTAAGGATGGGCAATAAATGCTGGCCTTGCCAGCGATGCCTACTTCCCATGAATGAATTAAAAATTTAGCCCTCTTAAAGGTACATTAGGTTCAGAATTTCCCTTCTGAAAAGCAGCAACTACATAATATCAACACAAAGAGCTAACTTCAACATAACAGTGCACTGTGGTGCTACTGCGATCTGTCAGACTGAAGTGGATTTTTAGAAATCATACTTAGGAGAAGCAGGGCATCATGGGTAAGGATAAATGGCCAAGGCACTTCTGCCTGACAACAGCAGGTGAAATGCATTTAAACTTTGCACACAGGACCAAAAGGGACCTAAGATGATTGAACAATAACAGGTCAAAGGGCTCGCTTGATTGATACTGGCCGTTGGGAGATAAGGCAAGTCACAAGATGAGCACTTGGTGGTTCCATTGTATAAACTTTTGATATAATTTAAAGAAAGGTCACGCGAAAATATGACTCAAGTCACAAGATGAGCACCTGGTGGTTCCATTGTATAAACTTTTGATATAATTTAAAGAAAGGTCACGCGAAAGTATGACTCATTGTGGTTTGGAGACTTAAATACTGAGTTTGTAAGTGATCGAAGAGACAGCCAGGAAAAGAGCTGCGGAGCTCTAAGTTGTCTCCCTGATCAGCCCCCATAGGTACCTTTTGTTTGTCTGTAACTATTTGTCTGTCAAAACTGTTCGTTGTGTGGGAGACTGTTGGAGTATTTGAATCTTAATAAACTGCTTGACTCTTTACCCTTGACAGGCTAGTGTGTGAAATTTATTGAAGTAATATTTTTCGCCACAACACAGACAATACTGTGGACTTAAAGCAGTGTCAAATGGACTCCCGGTGAGGGTCTCACACCCCATGGCTTTAGTACGGTATCCTCCTGAGTTATATTTTGTATACTTTGCACGGTCACAAGAGCAATCATATTATTGTACCCTTAAACCTCACTGCTCTCTAAGCAGTTTAAACCATGGAATTGTTTCATATATTGAGTGTAAGAAAAAGTTTAAGGAGAAACAGCTTAAAAGAGCCTTTCTTTGGCTAGTTAGGAAGGCAAATGGAATGTTGGCCTTTATTGCAAAGGGAATGGAGTATAAAGGTAAGGAAGTCCTGTTACAACTATACAGGGCATTGGTGAGACCACACCTGGAGTACTACGTACAGTTTTGGTCTCCTTATTTAAGGAAAGATATATTTGCATTGGGGGCAGTTCAGAGACGGTTCATGAGGTTGATTCTGGAGATGAAGGGGTTGCCTTATGAAGAAAGGTTGAGCAGGTTGGGCCTATACTCATTGGAGTTTAGAAGAATGAGGGGACCTTATTGAAACATATAAGGTTCTGAAGGGGATTGACAGGGTAGATGCAGAGAGGATGTTTCCCGTCGTGGGAGAATCTAGAACTAGGGGCATAATTTCAAAATAAGGTGGCATCCATTTAAAACGGAAATGAGGAGGAATTTCTTCTCTCAGAGGGTGGTGAATCTGTGGAATTCTCTTCCGCAGAGAGCTGTGGAGGCTGGGTCATTGAATATATTTAAGGTGGAGATAGACAGATTTTTGAAAGGTAAGGGAGTCCAGGATTATGGGGAACGGGCAGGAAAGTGGAGTTGAGGCCAAGATCAGATCAGCCTTGATCTTATTGAATGGTGGAGCAGGCTCGAGGGGCCGAATGACCTACTCCTGCTCCTATTTCTTAAGTTTTTATGTTCTATGGACATTTCACAGTGAGATAAAAAAAAGAAAGAACTTGCATTTATTTAGTACCTTTCACAACCTCAGGTCATCCCAAAGCACTTTACAGCCAATGAAATATTTTTTGAAGTGTAGTCAATGTTGTAATGTGGGAAACGCGGCAGCCAATTTGTGCACAGCAAGCTCTCTCAAACAGCAATGCGACAATGAGCAGATCATCTGTTTTTAGTGATGTTGGTTGAGGGATAAATATTGGCCAGTGTGGTGTATGTAACCTGTTCCACCTTAAGAGAACTACCTTAAGAAATGTACTACTTTCTCTTGGCTGCTGTACACTGTAATACTGTAATACCGGTGGTGACCACACCGGTATATGTGTTGTGTAGGGATTTGCTGGGCAGTTCAGCCCTGACCTCCGAATAGTAAAGACCTGTTAAAAGTTATTCTTGTTGTCTGTGTCCAGTGATTGATCCTAAACATAACTGGGACACACAGACTCAACAGTGGCGATGAGTCCGATCTTACCCTGCGGCAATTTTACATCCAAGGCAGCTTCGTCCTCAAAACGGGCGTCGAGAAGAGGCATCCGCCCTCATCATTCTGCTGAGCACCATCGCACGGGAGGCATCGAGAACCCGGGTTAAAAAGAAAAAGAATTCTGACCACGAAGCCCTCCATCAGCGACAGGCAGTGATCATCCCTTCTACCACGGTGGTGGGTAAGCCGATCAGCGACACGAGCAGAAAGTCGGCCGCGTTGACTGTGGAGCAGGGGAGGGATAACGGAGGAATATGGGCGGAGAGCTCGACCACGGCCGGTAGAAAGGGCCGGGCTGCAATCGAGGCCGAGAGGCGCAGCGACTGGGGCAGCTTAAGGCTCGAGAGCCGCGGAGAACTCAAACGCAGCCGGTGTACAGGACCGGGCTGCAAGCGGGGCTGCGAGGCAAAGCAGCGTCGGGGAGTTGAGAAGCTTAAGGCACGAGAGCCGCGGAGAATTCAAACGCAGCCGGTGTAAAGGACCGGGCTGCAAGCGGGGCTGCGAGGCAAAGCAGCGTCGGGGAGTGAGAACCGCTGGGGAGGCGAGAACGGCAGCAGCAAGGCAATCGCCATTGCAGCCAGTGGGGGAAGAAGACGAGCGCGGGAAAGACCACCAAGCGTGGGAAGCCGCCATTGTAGTCGGCGGGGGAAGAAGACTAGCGCGGGAAGCCGCCATTTTGAAAAAAAAAGAAAAATTTAAAAACTTGCAAGGATGCCTAAACATGGGAGCATTAATACCTTTGATAGTGATATCAAAGATTGGACCACGTATGTAGAACGCATGGAAGTTTATTGTAAAGCAAATAAGGTACCAGATGATGAGAAAGCACTAACCTTATTAAGCTCAATGGGTGCGAATACATACGTGCTATTGAAGCACCTTCTAACACCAAGTAAACCGGCGGATTAGACTTTCACGAATATTGTTACTGTCCTGAAAAATCATTTAAACCCCACGCCGCTGATGATAGCGGAGCGATTTAAATTTTACAGAAGAACGCAGTTGAAAGACGAAAGCAACGCTGAATTTTTAATTGAACTACGTAAGCTATCGAAGTACTGTCAGTTTGGAACAGGACTAACAGATAGAGTCATAGAGTCATAGAGTTATACAGCACGGATAGAGGCCCTTCGGCCCATCGTGTCCACGCCGGCCATCAAGCCCTGTCTAATCTAATCCCATATTCCAGCATTTGGTCCGTAGCCTTGTATGCTATGGCATTTCAAGTGCTCATCCAAATGCTTCTTAAATGTTGTGAGGGTTCCTGCCTCCACAACCCTTTCAGGCAGTGAGTTCCAGACTCCAACCACCCTCTGGGTGAAAAAGTTCTTTCTCAAATCCCCTCTAAACCTCCCGCCCTTTACCTTGAATCTATGCCCCCTAGTTATTTACCCCTCTACTAAGGGAAAAAGCTCCTCAGCATCCATCCTATCTATGCCCCTCATAATTTTGTACACCTCAATCATGTCCCCCCTCAGCCTCCTCTGCTCCAAGGAAAACAAACCCAATCTGCCCAGTCTCTCTTCATAGCTGAAGCGCTCCAGCCCTGGCAACATCCTGGTGAACCTCCTCTGCACCCTCTCCAACGCGATCACATCCTTCCTGTAGTGTGGCGACCAGAACTGCACACAGTATTCCAGCTGTGGCCTAACCAGTGTTTTATACAGCTCCATCATAACCTCCTTGCTCTTATATTCAATGCCTCGGCTAATGAAGGCAAGTATCCCATATGCCTTTTTTACCACCTTATCCACCTGTTCCGCTGCCTTCAGGGATCTGTGTACTTGCACACCCAGATCCCTCTGACCCGCCGTCTTGCCTAGGGTCTTACCATTCATTGTGTATTCCCTTGCCTTGTTAGTCCCCCCAAAGTGCATCACCTCGCACTTTTCCGGGTTAAATTCCATTTGCCACTGTTCCGCCCATCTGACCAACCCATCTATATCATCCTGCAGACTGAGGCTACCCTCCTCGCTATTTACCACCCTACCAATTTTTGTATCATCCGCGAACTTACTGATCATACCTTTTACATTCATATCCAAGTCATTAATGTAGACCACAAACAGCAAGGGACCCAGCACCGATCCCTGTGGTACCCCACTGGCCACAGGCTTCCAGTCACAAAAACAACCTTCGACCATCACCCTCTGCCTTCTGCCACTAAGCCAGTTTTGTATCCAAAGTGCCAAGGCACCCTGGATTCCATGAGCTCTTACCTTCTTGACCAGTCTCCTGTGCGGGACTTTATCGAAGGCCTTACTGAAATCCATGTATACCACATCCACTGCGTTACCCTCATCCACACACCTAGTCACCCCCTCAAAAAATTCAATCAAATTAGTCAGACATGATCTTCCCTTGACAAAGCCATGTTGACTAGCCCTGATTAATCCTTGCCTCTCCAAGTGGAGACAAATTTTGTCCCTCAGAATTTTTTCCAATAATTTTCCTACCACTGATGTTAGGCTCACTGGCCTGTAGTTCCCCGGTTTTTCCCTACTTCCCTTCTTGAATAATGGAACTACATTAGCGGTTCTCCAGTCCTCTGGCACATCCCCTGTGGCCAGGGAGGTCCTGAATATATGTGTTAGAGCCCCCGCAATCTCTTCCTTTGCCTCACACAGCAGCCTGGGATACATTTCATCCGGGCCTGGGGATTTATCCAGTTTTAGGCCAGCTAAAACCGCCAATACCTCCTCCCTCTCGATGTTAATATGTTCGAGCATATCACAGTCCCCCCGCCCTATTTCTATGTCTACATCGTCCTTCTCCATAGTGAAAACAGATGCAAAAAATTCATTTAGAACCCCTCCTACATCTTCCGGCTCCACACACAGATTGCCACTTTTGTCCCTAATGGGCCCTATTTTTTCCCTAGTTATCCTCTTACCCTTAATATACTTATAAAACATCTTAGGATTTTCCTTTATTTTGCTCGCCAGTGTTATTTCATGGCCCCTCCTTGATCTCCTAATTTCTTTTTTAAGTATCCCCCTGCACTTTTTGTACTCCTCTGGGGCTTCCTCCGTCTTTAGCCTTTTGTATCTGCCAAAAGCCCTCCTTTTTTTCCTAATCCATTCTCGTATATCCCCTGACATCCAAGGTTCCCTGTGGTTTTTGGAACCACCCTTGACCTTTACGGGAACATGTTGCCATTGTATGATCTCAATCTCCCTTCTGAAAGCCTCCCATTGCTCCGATGCGGATTTTCCTACAAGTAGCTGATCCCAGTCCATTTTGGTCAGATCCTGCCTTATCCTATTAAAATCGGCCTTCCCCCAATTTAGAACCTTTATTTCCGGCCCATCCCTGTCCTTTTCCATGACCACCTTAAATCTTACCATATTATGGTCACTGTCACCAAAGTGCTCACCTACTAGCACTTTTTCCACTTGGCCGGCCACATTCCCTAGAATTAGATCCAGTACCGCCCCCTCTCTTGTAGGACTTTCTACATGCTGGCTCAAAAAGCTCTCCTGGATGCACTTTAAGAATTCTACACCCTCTGAGCCTTTCACACTCTGACTATCCCAGTTAATATTGGGGAAGTTGAAATCCCCCATTATTATTACCCTATTATTTGCACATTTCTCTGAGATTTGCCTACATATCTGTTCCTCTATCTCCCCCTGACTGTTTGGAGGCCTATAGTACACTCCCAGCAAAGTGCTTGCCCCCTTTTTGTTTTTAAGCTCCACCCATATGGCCTCATTAGAGGAACCTGCTAATATATCATCCCTCCTTACTGCAGTAATTGACTCCTTAATTAATATTGTGACACCCCCTCCCTTTATACCTCCCCCTCTGTCTCGCCTGAAGATTCTGTACCCCGGAATATTGAGCTGCCAGTCTTGCCCCTCCCTCAACCATATCTCCGTGATAGCAACAATATCATACTCCCATGTGTTTATCAACACCTTCAGTTCATCCACCTTATTTGCAAGACTCCTTGCATTAAAATAGATGCCATCCAGCCTTGCCCTTATATATTTGCCCTGTCTACCAAGCTGAATTGTTTTTTTCTCTATAATTGGCAGCACATCACCCCCTATTTCAGCTCCCCTCTGTATCCCATCCCCCTGCCAAGTTAGTTTAAACCCCCCCCAACAGTGCTAGCAAACCTCCCCGCAAGGATATTTGTCCCGCTCTGGTTCAGGTGCAACCCGTCCGACTTGTACAAGTCCCACCTTTCCCAGAAGCAGGCCCAGTGATGCGCTGAGAGATAAATTTGTGTGTGGATTGTTAGAAGAAGGAACACAAAAGGGACTGCTTGAGGAGAATGATCTTACGCTTGATAAAGCTGTCACTATTGCAGCATCGCAAGAAGCCGCAGCGAGAGGCACTGCGGAAATGCAGCTACGGTCACCGGAACTCTGCACCAATCAAATGGTCTTGAGTACAGTAAAATGTTATCGTTGTGGAAAGACAACGCATGATCAGAACCAGTGCTGGTTCAAAAATCAGGAATGCAGAAAATGTGGCAGGCTTGGTCACATAGCTAAAGTATGCCGGTCAGGAAAGAAGACCAGCAACAAAAAGTCACCGCAGGAAAAGTACAGAAAGGTACACAAGGTGACAGAGAACAGTTCGAACGAACAGAAGTCAGATTCAGACTCCAGCAGTAATGAACTGGGTAGTCTAAGAGTACACAATGTTGGTAAGGAAGCAGACCTCCAAACAATTTGGGTCACACTTCAGATAGCAGGAGTCCAAGTGAAGATGGAATTGGACACTGGATCGGCATTGACGGTCATGAATAAGAAAGATTACAAAAGGTTATTCCCACATATTCCCCTACGGGATACGGAGATTGTATTGAAAACATACACGGGGCAAAGAGTATACCCCATCGGGAAGATAGAGGTAAAGGTGGTCCACAAGGGCAAAGAAAGCCGAGGAATGGACTTATATGTGCTACCTGAGGGAGGTCCACCACTACTGGGACGGGAGTGGATTAGGAAAATAAATATGGACTGGCATTCCTTAAAAGCGCTAACGGTAGATTCCGGTACAAAAGATGTCAAACCTAAATGATTGTCCAGAATATTGGACGATGCTAAAGAGGTGTTCCAACAGGGACTGGGAACACTGAGAGGAATTACGGCAAACATCAAGGTTGAAGAACATGCAAACCCGAAATTTTTCAAAGCCAGACCGGTACCTTATGCAATACGACCTGCTGTGGAAGCTGAGCTGGAAGGGCTAGAACGTTCAGGAGTACTGTCTAAGGTAGACTGGAGTGAGTGGGCCACGCCCATTGTCCCCGTCATGAAGCGTTCATCGAGCAACAAGCCGGGTGAACCGGGGAAGGTTTGCATCTGTGGAGATTTCAAGATCACTGTTAATCCGGTGCTTCACACGGTGCAGTATCCGCTTCCGCGGATTGAGGATATCCTCGCTTCGTTGTCTGGCGGGAAACACTTCACCAAGATAGACCTGGCGCAGGCGTACTTACAGATGGAAGTTGTGGAAGAGTCACGCCAGTATCTCACGATCAACGCGCATAGAGGCTTGTACCGGTATAATAGACTGGTTTTTGGAGTGGCATCGGCTCCAGCAATTTGGCAGAGGGCCATGGAGCAGGTATTACAGGGAATTCCAGGTACACAATGTTACCTGGACGATATTCTGATTACAGGAGATGATGACGAGGAACACCTTGCAAACTTGGAACTGGTGCTCACCAGATTGAAAGAATATGGTCTTCGAGTTAATCACCAGAAATGTGAATTCTTTCAGAAGTGGATCTCGTACTGTGGTCATGTCATTGACCAGGAGGGGCTTCATAAGTCTCCTGATAAGATCAAAGCTGTTGTGAAGGCTCCCGCTCCGGATAATGTATCCCAATTGAGGTCGTTTCTAGGGTTGATTAACTATTACCATAAGTTTTTGCCAAATTTATCCACGGTGCAGCACCCGCTGAACGCTCTTTTGCAGAAGGGAGTACCATGGAAGTGGAGCGAGGACTGTAAGAGGGCCTTTCGCGAAAGCAAGGCATTGATCACCTCAGAGGAAGTGTTGGCTCACTTCAACCCAACGCTGCCTATTCGTTTGGCTTGTGATGCTTCTCCATATGGTATTGGGGCAGTACTCTCACACAAGTTGCCAAATGGCCAGGAGAGGCCAGTTGCGTTCGCATCCAGATCATTGACCTCCGCTGAGCGCAACTATGCTCAGATAGATAGGGAGGCTCTCAGCCTTGTGTGGGGAGTAAAGAAGTTTAATCATTACCTGCAGGGCCAAAGGTTTACGCTTCTGACAGACCACCAGCCGTTGGTATCCATTTTTAACCCTAAGAAGGGTGTTTCGGTGATGACAGCACAGAGACTCCAGAGATGGTCCCTTTTCCTAGGGGCACATCAATATCAGATAGAATTCAAAGGTACAAAGCAGCATGGTAATGCTGATGGGCTGTTGCGCCTGCCACTACCTACAGAGGAGGAGGCACCGACGGTTGACCCTGTTGAGTTATTTCACTCGACCATCATCGAATGTTTACCAGTCACCAATGCAAGTATCGAAAGAGAAACCAGGAACGACCCGACACTGTCCAGGGTCTACGAAGTGACAGTGAAGGGATGGCCAGCACATGGTGATCCACTGTTACCGGCATTCTCAGCAAGACGAGAACAGCTGTCTGTCTGTCAAGGAACATTGATGTATGGAACAAGGGTGATTATTCCTCCTAAGTTAAGAGAGAGAGTTCTAAAGGAACTGCATGAAGGTCATCTGGGGGGAGTCAAGATGAAAAGCCTTGCTAGGGCTTATGTGTGGTGGCTGGGTATCGACCAACAGATAGAGGAGCTGACGAAAAGCTGCTCAGGGTGACAAGAAGTGCAAAATGCACCTCCGATTGCACCGCTGCATCCATGGGAATGGCCTTCAACCCCATGGCAACGTGTACATATTGACTTTGCTGGTCCATTCATGGACTCCATGTTTTTAATTGCGGTGGACGCACATTCTAAATGGCCAGAAGTGATTAAGATGACTACCACTACCTCGGAAAAGACGATCGCGGTGCTGAGAACGATATTTGCAAGAAATGGATTGCCAGAACAAATATGTTCAGACAACGGACCGCAGTTCGTGTCAGAAGAATTCCAGAAATTCATGAAGAAGAATGGGGTGAAACATTATACCTCTGCCCCATATCACCCGGCTACAAATGGGTTGGCCGAGAGATTTGTACAAACGTTTAAAAAAGCAATAAAGGCCATGAGCGAAGATCAGATTCCACTACAACACAAGGTGGACAAATTCCTACTGGCATATCGAAACGCCACTCATGCAGTGACAAATCAAAGTCCTGCCATGATGTTCTATAACAGGAGGTTGCGGTCCAGGTTGGACTTGTTAAAACCAAATGTGCGGAGGGAAGTTGAAAACAAACAGTTCCAGCATATAAATAACAAGACCACTCGGAGCTTCGAGATAGGACAACCAGTGTTAGCCCGGGACTATAAAAATGAGAAATGGCAATCTGGAACAATTCAGGCCAGACAAGGACCCCTGATGTACACGGTAGATATTGGTGAAAATGTAATATGGCGTCATGCTGACCAACTGGTAGAATTGAGAACAAGGGTCGAACCCATGGTTACGGCAGAGACAACCGTGGAAGAAGTTAGTGAACCTGAAGCATCTACCTCAGAAGTGAATGTACCTGATGATGATGTCCAATCCATAAGAGACCAACTAGATGAGTCACCCCAGCAACGAGAATCAGAGACCCCTGAAAGGCGTTATCCAACTCGAATCAGGAGGCCTCCTCAGAGACTGAATCTTTGAACTGTTTTGCATGAAGTTGTATATATATATATGTTATTATGTTATGTTAAATGGGGATATAACTGTTAAGCTAAAAAGGGAGGATTGTGGTGTATGTAACCTGTTCCACCTTAAGAGAACTACCTTAAGAGATGTACTACTTTCTCTTGGCTGCTGTATACTGTAATACTGTAATACCGGTGGTGACCACACCGGTATATAAGTGTTGTGTAGGGATTTGCTGGGCAGTTCAGCCCTGACCTCCGAATAGTAAAGACCTGTGTGCTTTTCTGGCTGTCTCAAGCAGCAAGAGGAGAAGGAGCTGCCCAGGCAAGAGAGTGGAGAGTGGTGGTCTCCTGACCAGGTAGTGGAGGAGAACGTCAGATCACCACTTCCACCTCCTCCAACACCATCAACACAGCTGAGGTGCCTGGAGAGACAGGACAGAGGAGGAGAAGGAGAAAGGAGGCCTACATCAACGTCAACCAGGGGAGAGGCCTTTCCTATTACTGCCTCCCCAAATTGGCCTCCACTTCAGGAGAAGGAGAGAGGGGAGAGAAACCAAATGTTTGGAAGGAGGGAAGAAACATCTTCCTGAGTATCTACAGGTGGGTGTTATTTGGGGCACTCTCCCAAGACTTTGTATTTTAGGTGGGGGGAGAAAAGAAGAAGCAAGGCCGGATCATCAAGGGGTGTAGTGTGTGTGACACCCACCCACCATCCTGAGTGGCAACACTGCCCTTTGCGGCCTCCCTCCTTCCCACCCCCCCCTCTCTCTCTCTCTTTGTCTCTCTCTGCCTGTCTCTCTAAGGCACCTTAGTTTCATCTTTTTTATTAATTGCCTATTGAGCAGAGGGGAAGAGGGCCCCTCTCCCAATTTTAATCAATAGGCGGAGAGGTGTGTCCTCATTTTAATCAGCTCCCTCTGCTCAATAGAGGACAAAAAAATATATATATATTACTCGAGGCCATTAAAACCTTCAGGCCTGTGACTTGGGGTGAGTGTAGCCCTTAAAAAAGCACCCAAGAATGGCGACTACATCTTCGCCGGTGGCGGGGCAAGCCAAGACTTATGCGGGAGCGGCAGCCACAGCTGCCCCCGCTGCTTCTGCTGCCCCATCACCATTTAGACTGATAACCAAAAAGCTTGGGGTGAAGAGCTACACTCACCCCACTATGACCATCGAGGCCTGCGTCAAAGCCATGGCTGGGGTTGTCGGCCCCTCAGCCATCGTTGCGGCCTCGAAAATGTATGGGAAGGCTGTGTTCTTCCTGGGGTCGGAGCGGGCGGTGTCCCTGGCTGTCACCAAGGGGTTCACCGTGGGCGGGACCTTCCTGCCGGTGGATCCTCTCGAGGCCACCGCGCAGAGGATCATCATTTCCAACGTCCCGCCCTATATTCCCGGTGAGCTCCTCCTTCCCTATTTGAGTCAACTTGGGGAGGTGAGGTCAGGGATCACGCCTATCCCGCTCGGCTTCCGGGAGGCCAGCCTTCGCCACGTCTTCTCCTTCCGGCGCCAGCTGTTTATCCAGCTGGCGCGGGAGGAGGACACTGATGGGGCGTTCGTCGTCCTCCACGAGGGGACCACCTACCGCGCCTTTTGGACGTCGGACGGTGTGCGGTGCCACGCCTGCAAGGAGGTGGGGCACATTATAAAGAACTGCCCCGCCTCCAAGTCCGCCAGATCGTCTGGCGTAGCCGAGGCTGGCGCCGCCGCCGCTCCTCTCCCCGGGTCTGGCCGCGCACCCCAAACAACTGATGCGCGGTCGTCGTCGGAGGCCGATGCCATCAATGCCTCTGGCGGGGGGGAGGGAGTGCGTCCGGCCGGAAAGAAGGCACGGGGAAAAAAGAAACACCTTGGGGTGGGTCCCCCCGTGGAGGGCGAGCCCCTGGACCTGGTGCCCCTGACACCCGCGCTCATTGTGGAGTTGGTCGGGGCAGACACGAGCAGGAGGGGCCTCGTGCCCGAGCCTGTGGCCGCGACCGCCGCAGCAGTAACGCCAATACCTGCGGCCGGGCTCGGGCCCGAGGAACCCGACAAACCTGCTCTGCCGAAGGGAGCAGAGGAGGAGGCCCCTGTAGGCATGGAGGTCTCCCTCGCTCCCTCCGCGCTAAAAAGAAGGCGCGACACCCTGGAAGAGGAGGAGGACCAGGAGGAGGAGGGTCCCTCCGAACAGGGGGAGTCGTCGCCCGCCGCGGGTGCTGCGCCCCCCCCCACCACTGTCACCATCACCGGCGATCGGCAGGGGTCGCCTGTCCCTCGGGAGGCTAAGGCAGATGTGTCTGTCTAGCACGTGCCTCCCGGGGATGGGGACGAGACCCTGCCCGTGGGGGGGTCGCGGAACAACCCGCGGCTGAAATAGACTATCTATCGGTGCCGTTACCCCTCGACGGGTCGGGTGGCCTGGGGTCTGGGTCGGGCGAGTTCGAAGAAAGTGAGCTCGCCCAAACGGCCCGGACATTTCCCAGGGGCTGCTCGACCTGGTCGAGGATTTAGCCAAAGACGCCCCATCTGCCGGGTCAGAGGCCGGTGGCGTGGAAGAGGAAGGCCCTTTGACTGTGTCTCGGGCGCCGGACGTCCTGGGGGAGTTCGGATTTGTGTTCTCCCCGATTTCTCCGGTCGATCTGGCGTCTGAGGTGGAGGGGGGCTCCGAACCGTCGCCGCCGTCTTCTGGCCCGGCGCCCCCGGAGGAACCCAGGGAGGATTCCTCCGCCACCGATCCTGGGGGTGGGATCCGGGCGGAGGCGGGGCCGGCTGTTGCGGCCGAGCCATTCGCTGCGCACTGCGCGGTGGACGGGTCGGCCGCTGGTGACAACCCCCTGGAGGAGGATGGGGACTCGGTGATGGGCACGGAGGACGAGTCGGACTCCGGCGCCGACGAGGCGGTGGACGGCCTCGTGCCCCTTGCCGAGTCTCCCCTCATTCCCGTAAAGGAACTCCAGGATTTTATGGCCACGTGCCTGGGTCGGCGCGGGAAGGTCCGGCTGGCCCTCGACAGGTGGTCGGAGCTGGCGCTGCTCATTGTATCCGTCCGCGCCGCCGTTAAGATCATGGGCGCGGACGAGGGTGTGAACCCACTTGAGCTGCGTCGGCTCAGAACATTTCTCACTGGGCTGCTGAGGAGGTGGCGGCTGACTAGTGGCTGCGCTTCCTCCCCCCGTTAGTTGTAGGTAGAGGTTGCACTATGCTTCTGACATGAAGATAACCATAGCCAGCCTCAACATCAACGGCAGCGGGGAGGCGCGCCGCAGATTCAATAACTTCTCGGTCCTTCGGGACGGGAAGTATGCGGTGTGCTTCCTGCAAGAAACCCACACCGTACCGGGAGACAAAGCCACGTGGCTCCTGGAGTGGCAAGGAGGGGTCAGCATGAGTCACCTCTCCAATAATTCCAGCGGGGTGGCTATCTTGCTGGCCCTGCATTTTCAGCCGGAGATCTTGGGGGTCAAGGAGCATGTGCCGGGCCGCTTGCTCCAGGTCACTGTTCGCCTGGGGGGCATGCCGCTCCATCTAGTGAACGTGTATGCCCCTCAGGCCGGTGCGCAGCAAGTGCGCTTCTTTGAAGAAGTGTTCGCTCTTCTGGGCTCCATCGACGTGGGCGAGTGCATCATCCTCGGGGGGGATTTTAACTGTACCCTCGAGGCGAGGGACCGTACGGGTCCCCCGTGATGCCCGCCAGCGATGGAGAAGTTGAGGGACCTGGTCGGGTCCTTCGACTTGGTGGACGTCTGGCGAAATCTTCATCCCGACTCCAGCGCCTTCACTTACGTGAGGTCTGGAGGAGGAGGGTCCAGAATCGACCGCCTCTACATTTCCCGGGCGTACGTATCCTGCATTCCGGCAGCTTCCATGCGGCCGGTGCCGTGCACGGACCACAACCTGGTGCGGGCAGAGCTCATTCCGCTGCGCGCTCGGGGGTTCCGCGTACTGGCACTTTAACAACCTGCTGCTGGAGGACGCGCGGTTCCGGGATTCGTTTTGTCGTTTCTGGGCCGACTGGAGAAGGAAGCAGGGGGGCTTCCCCTCCTTGAGGCTGTGGTGGGACGTGGGCAAGGCTCACGTGCGTCTCTTCTGTCAGGAGTATGCGAAGGGGTCGACCAAGAGGCGGGAGGCCCGGGTCGGGTGGTTGGAGAAGGAGGTGCTCGACCTGGAGTCCCGTCTCGGTCAAGTCGTCGGGGACTCGGCCCTGCGGAAGGTGTATGAAGAGAAGAAGGGCGCGCTGAAGGACCTGCAGCTCGTCGGGTCCCGAGGCGCGTATGTGAGGTCGCGGATCCAGCTCCTGCGGGACCTGGACCGCGGCTCCCCCTTCTTCTACTCGCTGGAAAAAAGACGAGGGGTCCGTAAGCAGCTCTTGGGGCTGCTGGCCGATGACGGATCTCTGGTCTCGGATCTGGAGGGAATCAGTGCGGAGACCCGCGCCTACTACGGGGCTCTGTTCTCTCTGGATCCGTCCAGCGAGGATGCGCGCAGAGTTTTGTGGGAGGACCTGCCGAAGGTCAGTCCGGAGGGCGCCGAAAAATTGGACGCTCCGCTAAGCCTGGCGGAGCTGACCGGCGCCCTCCGCCAGCTCTCTAGGGGAAAGTCCCCGGGGCTGGACGGGCTGACCGTGGAGTTCCACAGGTCGTTCTGGGACGTCTTGGGGGGCGACTACGCGCGGGTCCTGGGGGAAAGTTTGGCGACCGGGGAGATGCCCCTCTCTTGGCGCAGGGCGGTCATTGTCCTGCTGCCTAAGAAGGGCGATCTCTGCCTCCTTAAGAACTGGCGCCCGGTCTCCCTCCTCAGCATGGACTATAAAATCTTTGCCAGGGCTATGCCTGCTCGCCTTGGCACCGTGCTGGCCCACATGATCCACCCCAACCAGTCCTACATGGTCCCGGGCCGGACCATCCATGACAACATCCATCTGGTCCGGGACCTGGTCCACCACTCCCAGAGGGCTGGTCTGTTGGTCGCCTTCCTCTCCCTGGATCAGGAGAAGGCGTTCGACAGGGTGGATCACGAGTATCTTTTTGGGACTCTGCGCGCATTCGGGTTCGGGACGCATTTCGTCGCCCAGATCCAACTTCTCTACGCTGCCGCAGAGTGTCTGATTAAAGTTAACGGGTCCTTGACGGTGCCCCTTCGCTTCGGGAGGGGGGTGCGTCAGGGATGCCCCATGTCCGGTCAGTTATACACCATTTGCGTGGAGCCATTCCTGCGCCTCTTACGGAAGAGGTTGACGGGACTGGCTCTGCAAGGGCCGGGTGTGGAGGTGGTCCTCTCGGCTTATGCCGATGACGTGCTCCTCACGGTCACGGATCCCACTGACTTGCGGAGGATGCGGGAATGCCAGCAGATTTACTCGGACGCATCCTCCGCCAAGATCAACTGGGAGAAATGTTCCGGACTCCTGGTGGGTCAGTGGCGGGTGGACTCCCTGCCGGAGGAGTTCAGGCCTTTCGCCTGGAGCACCACGCACCTCCTCTATTTGGGAGTCTACCTTAGCCCTGCCGAGGATGCCTGGCCGGCGAACTGGCAAGAGCTGGAGGCCAAAGTCACCGTTCTCCTAGGATGCTGGACAGGACTGCTCCGAGTGTTGTCCTACAGGGGTCGAGCGCTGGTCATAAACCAACTGGTGGCTGCCATGTTGTGGTACCGGTTGGTCACTTTAATCCCTCCCCCTGCGTTTGTCGCCAAGATACAGAAGAAGCTCATCGACTTCTTCTGGGACAAAAGGAAGCACTGGGTCTCTGCTGCGGTTCTGTGTCTCCCGCTTAGGGAGGGCGGTCAGGCGTTGGTGTGCCTTCGCACCCAGGCTGCGACTTTCCATCTTCAGATGCTGCAGAGATACCTGTATGTAGAGAATCCTCCGAGATGGTGTGCGCTGGCGACGTTTTTCTTCCGTCAGCTGCACGGCCTCAATTACGACACGCAGCTCCTGTTTGTGAAAGTGGGCAGCAGGCGTGCCGGCCTGCGGGAGCTGCCTGTCTTCTACCAGGAACTACTATGGGTTTGGAACTATGTCGCTTCCAGGCGGAGCTCTCCCCCGTCAGGAGCGGCGGCTCTCCTTCGGGAGCCGCTGCTCAGGAATCCGCACCTCTGTGAATGTGGGTTCGGGCGGCTGGCGGAGGGCGGGGCTGTGACTGGCGGTGTGACCAGAGTCGGGGACCTGCGCGATGGCGGAGGAGTGGGCTGGATGGCGCCGGAGGAGCTGGCGTGGCGCCTGTCCTGGGCCAACGTCCGGCTCACGGCCGAAGCCATCGAGTCGGTGAAAGCGGCACTGGGCCCCAATTCCACTAGGTGTATCGAGGCGGCTCAAGCACGTGGGGCGATCCCGTCCGAGCTTACCCCCGTCCGGACGGAATTCCTTATTGGCGCCCGGCCCCAAAACTCCCCTCGGGAGCCGGCGCCTCACAACTTGAGCCGTCTCGAGGAAATACCCTCCGTGCCTTTTCATTCCGCGCGGAGGGGTTTCCTGTACGGGCTGCTCCTGCACACTCTCCACTTTGCCATCTTCGTCTGCCGTCCAGACACGCCTTGGCGTGGCGTCTTGCCGACTGGCGGTGGCGGAGGTCCCCAATGGAGGGCTCTCTATGCAGGAGTCCTCCCTTGTTCCATCGGGGACTTGGCCTGGAGGGTGTTGCATGGAGCGGTCCCGTGCAATAAGGTTTTAAGTAGGTTCACGGACTCCCAGGCCGCCTGTGTTTTTTGCGGCCTGGAGGAGTCCGTGTTCCACGTTTATATGGAGTGTGAGAGGTTGCAGCCCCTCTTTCACTATTTGAAGGGGCTGCTCCTCGATTTTTGGTTGCACTTCAGTCCCACGCTCTTGATCTACGGTCACCCACTGCGGAGGGGAGCGGACAGATTGGAGGACCTCCTTGTGGGCCTGCTCCTGGGCCTGGCTAAAAGAGCAATCAATTGGTCCAGGCAGCGGGCGATCGAGGGAGTCGTCCAGCCGGATTGCCTGCCTCTCTTCCGCGGCCATGTTCGCGCCTGGGTGGCCCTGGAGATGGAGCACGCGGTGTCCGCCGGTACGCTTGAGTATTTCCGCGACCGTTGGGCGCCGCGGGGACTGGAGTGCATCATCAATTTGGAACACCAAATTTTAATTTGATTTATTAAGGATTAGTTGAACTTTTGTTTATTTACAGTTGATTTGGTTCAAATTTTGGTTCAAATAAAAAGAGGACCTCCGAATAGTAAAGACCTGTTAAAAGTTATTCTTGTTGTCTGTGTCCAGTGATTGATCCTAAACATAACTGGGACACACAGACTCAACAGCCAGGACACCGGGGAGAACTCCCCTGCTCTTCTTCGAAATAATGCTGTGGGACCTTTTAATCTTCCTCACCATGACATGAAGACAACAGAGACAAGTAGAGAGGAGAGAGCTTATCCTCCGACCTACTGCGAGCAATGCCACAGGGAGGGCCTTTAGTATTTAGTTGTCTTTGTTGGAAGTAGTACTGAGCAGATTGTCAACAGTAGGATTGTAATATTAGCAAGGCCGCTCCAACTGTGCCTTTCGATGGGGGGATGGTGCACACAGTAGCTGAGCAGACGTGGAGCAAGAACATCGCATGGGCATGTCACGATGATGCATTTGATGATTTTCAATGCAAATGACAGCATTCCGCTGTGGGTTACCTTTGCAAATGATGCCAACTAACTTCCAGCCGCAGCACTGCCCTTTAAGAGCTACAGCTCCCCCTAGTAATTGTCATTAGTGGTAGAGATCACAAGTAGCACAACACCAACAACAACAACTTGCATTTATACAGCACCTTTACCGTAGCAAAACAGCCGAAGGCGCTTCACAGGAGCGTAATTAGACAAAAAAATTTACACCAAGCCACATAAGGAGATGTTAGGACAGGTGACCTAATGCCTGGTCAAAGAGGTAGGTTTTAAGGAGCGACTTAAAGGAGAAAAAGGGGGAGAAACGGAGAGGTTTAGGGAGGGAATTCCAGAGCTTAGGGCCCAGGCAGCTGAAGGCACAGCCACCAATGGTGGAGCGATTAAAATCAGGGATGTGCAAGAGGCCAGAATTAGAGGGGTGCAGAGATTTGGGGGGGGGGGAGTTGTGGAGCTGGTCGAAGTTACAGAGATAGGGAAGGACCCGGCCATGGAGGGAATTGAACACAAGGATGAGAATTTTAAAATCAAAACTTTGCGGGACCGGGAGCCAATGTAGGTCAGTGAGCACGGGGTGATGGTGAACGGGTCTTGATGCGGAGTCAGAATAAGAGCCACAGATCAGGTCAAAAATGAGCAGAGCTGGTTTATAAAGGTGGGCTGTTCCAAATTATTCTGTAATAGACCTCCACTCCAATCAGATTGGGTTAATCTCGGATGAAATTGTAACGGGCGGGTTACTTTCAGAGCGTGTACTCCCGCCCCGCCCGCCGAGTCATTTCTGGTCAGTTTCACACTGGGTGCAGCAGTCTGCGTCCCTCGTCACATTGCACATTGGAAACTGCAATCCCGCCAGGACTGTGCCGGGAACACAGCTGGGACGCCGGGTTCTCACGCCGAGTACACTGTTAAATCACTTTACATACACCTCGGCTTCTCCTGACAGGCGTGTGGAGGCTCAAACTCTCCCGCCGCTCCTCCGAACGAGCGCAGAGCGATAAGCGAGCAGTGTGATTTTGGTTCAAGTGAAGCCGATGGGGCCGAAAGAGTTCTTGTGCTCGCTCTGTCCGTGCCTGGGTGTCGTGAACACACCAGTAACGCTGCCGCTGCTCAGGTACAGTAACGCGACAGCGAGTGTCTGCCTGCGCCCGGAAGCAACCTGTAATATTTTAATGATCTCAGCGCATCTTTCCCGCATTGAGCCCAGCATCCATCCCTTCGCTGTGTCTGTGTGTGAGGAGGGCCAGTCTTTTATCATTCAATCTGACGCTCAACCTCCTGGCAAATCGGTTTAAATCTTAATTTTGATTTGCCCAGTTGTGTTTGAGTGTGCTGTTGGACTGCAAAGTTGATGTTTAAACCGAGTCAAGTTAAATTGCATTGTGTATTTGCTGAGTGTTTCTTAAAGTTCTAAGTGAAAGTCCTGCTTCTTATAAAAGAGGGCTCGTGGCAATGGGCAATCGGAGTGACAACAAGAACCTATCTCCCGGATATCACAGAATCATTGTAAGAAAGGGGAAATCTTCATTCCTGAGTCTCCCTACTAACTAACTGGACTCAGTATTATTAGTTACAGTCTTAAGTTTGTAGTGTTTTTGTTATGTAACTGATACGCAATGCACAATGATGCTTGAATAATCATGCTTTTAAAACTATTGTATTGTAGAGACGATTCGATTTTAAATGCAGGCGTTGACTTAAGATTTTAAAAGTGAAAAAACAGACCTATGTGGCTGGCACTGTCTTGGAATGTTCTGATATCTACAGGGAATTAAAAACATCGGCAAACAGCAAGGACACCATCTCTCTACCGATGGAGACATGTGCCGTTTGTGTTGCCGTAACTACCCTAGATATGAGTCTTGATGGTCAAAAACAGCTGATGTCAGGGTGTGGTGAGATGAGGAGCTGACCGGGCAAGCGGGATCATTAGGTACGTGGAATCCCTGTAATTGGGAGGGGGTTCAGGTGTGAGTCAATGATTGGGTTAACTGGTCCCCATAGGCTTTGCTGAGAAGAAGAAGTATAAGAAGGGGGTCTCTCAAACCGGATGTTAGGTGGTTCTTCTTTTCCCAGAGAGCAGTGAGCCTCTGGAATACACTGCCGGCTGGTGCGGACTCTGTCTTCAAGAGGGAGCTGGGCCAGTTCTTGACTGGGGCAGAGATCGCATCATATAGAAGGTAAGTGACTCTACAAAGAACACTTAGTCCATGTGTTGGTTAAAGTGGACTGGGAAAATCATTACAGGGTAAGACTGTAGAAAAGCAGTTGCAAACATTTAAGGAGATATTTCATTACTTTCAGCAAAGATATATTCCAGTGAGAAAGAAAGACTCTAAGAGAAGGATGAACCATCTGTGGCTAACTAAGGAAGTAAAGGATGGTATCAATTGAAAACAAAAGCATATAATGTTGCGAAGAATAGGCTAGAGGATTGGGAAATTTTAAAACACCAGCAAAGGATGACTAAAAAAATGATAGAGAGAAGTAAGCTAGTGTAGGAACTGGGGTTCCTAGCCGAAGAATTGAGATCGACTCAGAAAATCAAAAACAATAAAATTTAATGAACAAACGAAGCTGTACAGGAAATAGGTTTGGTCTGCTTAAAAGCCTCTCTGAAAACTGCTAGAAAATTCTGAGCTCAACTGCTAGTGGGTTCTGAGCTCAACTGCTAGCAGGTTCCGAGCTCTACTGCTAGAAGGTTCCAAGCTCTGACGTCATGATGTCATCACGTTCTTCCTGCCGTTGAGAGGTCACATGACAGACAGCATGACATCATCACGCGGAGTACAGGAAAGAAGCCCTAGTACAGTTAACGGATACGTTAAAGGTGCAGCCCCCAGCTGTACTACATTGCTGTAAAAGGAATTATATACAATTGTTTGTAATCCTCTGGTGGTTCTGCCACATGTGCCCCCCCAGAATTGCTTTTAACAGAGAAGGGGGTCTGACGAGTCTGTCCGACCGACTGCGATACCCCGGCAGCTGGAACGGAGCGCTAGAAGACGAACTGGCCATTGGCTGTGGTTGGGATGACGCCGCAGGCAGAGGAGAAGAGGCCGGCTGTGGTCGACCCGGTGAGGCGGGCACTGGCGACTCGACGGATGACTGTGGCTGTACTGGACCGGCAGTTGACGGTGGATGACCACGACGAGGCAGCTGAGCAGTGACGACTGGTTCGCTCAGATCCAGATGCGCCGGTTTCAACCGGTCGATGGAGATGTGGTCAGGCTTACCGCCGACGTCAACTGTGAAGGACTTGTCACCTGACAAGATGACGCGGAACGGACCTGTGTAAGGCAGTTTGAGCGGGTTTTTGCGAGCATCCTGCCGAATGAACACGTATTCTGCGCTCTTAAGATCCACCGGGACATGGGAGCACTGCAGGTCATGATGCGACGTAGGCACTGGGATGAAATTCCTAGCCGCTTCCTGGTGGTTGATGAGCTGCTGAGCTGGGGACCAGGGTTCCGTGTGAGGAGGAAGAAAATCGCCAGGCACTCTGAGTGGTTGGCCGTAAACCAGCTCTGCTGAAGAAGAATGTAGGTCGTCCTTGGGCACCGCGCGAAGACCTAGCAGCACCCAAGGGAGCCTGTCCACCCAACTAGGCCCACGGAGACTAGCACACAGTGCGGCTTTAAGGGACCTGTGGAATCTTTCTCACAGACCATTCGCCTGTGGATGGTAGGCGGTGGTATGATGAAGCTTGGTGCCCAAACCTTGAGCTACAGCGTTCCAAAGCTCCGAGGTAAATTGAGGCCCCCGGTCAGAGGAGATGTCAGCCGGTACCCCGAACCGAGCTACCCACGATGAGATGAAGGCTCTGGAGACGTCTGCCATTGTGGTGGCAACCAAAGGAATTGCCTCTGGCCACGTGGTGGTGCGGTCTACCACAGTGAGTGGGTGAGTGTACCCGCGAGAGGAAGGGAGAGGACCAACTAGGTCCATGTGCACATGGTCGAATCGACGCTCCGGAACCAGAAAAGTGGCAACTGGGGCCTTAACATGGCGTTGTATCTTGGACTCCTGGCAACTCACGCAGGTATTGGTCCAGTCGCGGACGTCGAGATGCATGCCCTTCCAGATGAATTTCTTTGCCATGAGTCGTTGTGACGCTCTCATGCCAAGGTGTGACAACCCATGGATAGTGTCAAAAATTCTCCTGCGCCATTCGACTGGAACGATTGGACGTGGGATGCCCATCGAGATGTCACACAGGAGTGTGGTCCCTACGGCCGGGAAACTGACATCAGCCACTTGTAAGCTGGAAGGTGCCTGCACTTCAGGGTCTGCCTTCTGTTCTTTTGCCAAACAAACAGTCGACTCCCAGGTGTACTGCGTGGAGCTGGGCGCGGGAGAGACAATCCGCCACCAGGTTGTCTTTGCCCGAGACATGTTGTATGTCGGTTGTAAATTCAGATATGTACGTAAGATGACGACGTTGCCATGCCGACCATGGTTCTGCTGTCTTGGCCATCGCAAAAGTAAGTGGCTTGTGGTCTACAAAAGCCGTGAATGGGCGTCCTTCCAGTAGGAAGCGAAAATGGCGGATGGACAGAAACAATGCCAACAACTCCCTATCAAAAGTACTATAGTTGCGTTCGTTCTTCCGCAATTGGTGGCTGAAGAAAGCCAGTGGTTGCCATGTGCCGTCGACCCACTGCTCCTGTACTGCCCCGATGGCATAATCAGATGCGTCTGTGGTAAGGGCAATGGTTGCGCCCGGAAGGGGATGTGCCAACATGGTCACAGCAGACAAAGCGTTCTTAGTGTCGAGGAAAGCCTGGTCCATCTGGGGTGTCCAATCGATCGGGTGTTTGCCCGATTTACCTCTGAGGGCCTCGTACAAAGGTTGCATCAACAATGCCGCCTTTGGGACGAACCGATGATAAAAATTGACCATTCCCAGAAATTCCTGGAGGGCCCTGATGGTCTGAGGAAGAGGGAACAAGGTGACTGCTTCCACCTTTGTGGCCAGCGGGACGGCGCCTTCTGAGGTGATTCTGTGTCCCAGGAAATCAATGCTGTGCAACCCAAACTGGCACTTGGCCGGGTTGATAATAAGGCCATGTTGGCTGAGACGAGGAAAAAAGGGTACGCAAGTGCGTAATGGGCAGATCGCGCAACACGGAATCCATGAGACATTGGAAGGCTTGTGCTGCATTCTTCAGCCCAAACGGCATACGAAGGAACTCAAAGAGCCCGAAAGGTGTGATGACGGCAGTTTTGGGGATGTCCTGAGGATGCTCGGGCACTTGATAGCCTCGGATGAGGTCTACTTTGGAAAAGATGGAATTCCCTGCCAGATGGGCCGAAAAATCCTGAATGTGAGGAATTGGGTACCGATCCGGTGTGGTAGCCTCATTCAGACGTCTGTAGTCGCCGCATGGTCGCCATCCGCTGCCCAGCTTAGGAACAATGTGTAATGGCGAGGACCAAGGACTATTCGAACGTCGAATAATACCCAGGCATTCCATTGTATGGAACTCCGCCTTGGCCGCGAGTTTACCAGGTTCCAGCCTTCGAGCTCTCGCATAAACGGGGGATCCTGTCGTGGTAATGTGGCGCGCCACACCGTGCCTCGCGACTGAAGAAAATATGGGCCTGGTGAGCTCAGGGAACTCACTAAGAAGATGATAGAACTCATTTGGAGATGGGACTGCACAGGCAACTGACCAAGACATCGCAGTACTTCGGTGGCAGGGGACAGAGTGAAAAGTGGAGGCACTGCTTAGCCGGCAGTGTCGGACGTCGACGAGAAACCCATTTGCGCAGAAGAAATCTGCCCCCAGGATGGCCTTGTGAGACTGTTGCCGTGATGAACTCCCAAACAAAACGTTGGCCGTCAAAACTCAACTGGACCCTACGCTTTCCGAACGTGCGAATGGCCGCACCATTGGCTACCTCGAGGGGGGACCTTGACCGCCGGATTGAAGATCTAGCTTCGACGCTGGTAGGAAACTGCACTGGGAGCCAGTATCACAGAGAAAACGTCGCCCTGACAGGGAGTCTGTAATGTATAGGAGTTTCCCTGCGGACCCCACAGCCATCGCAACTCCGGCACATCCCTTAGGCCTTATTGATCTTCTCAGAAACCGCTGGTTTGAGGTAGGTTTTTTTTTTGGTGAGAAACTGCAGGGCGGTGGCAATTTCTGGCCTTCGCATCGAAACGAGCATGGTATGCACACCAGCCTGCGGGAGGAGTCGTCAGATTCGCTCTTGTGGGGGATGGGCGCCTCGTGGCTGCACAAGATTGTTGTGAGACGGTGAATATTTTATCCGCTTCCGCGGCGAGTTCGGCACAATCCATGATCACGGAATTGGCCAAGGCCGTCTGTACTGGCTCTGGTAGTTGACAGAGAAACAGCTCGCGGAACAGAAAACATTGCAATTCCGAGCCCAAAAGCGTGAGCATTTGGCTCATGAGCTCTGAGGGTTTTGAGTCCCCGTGGCCGGGCATGGAGATAAGTCTGCGAGCGCGCTCCGACTTGGACAGACCGAAAATCTGCAGTAAACGTGCTTTTAAAGCTTCGTACTTGCTATCGTTCGGTGGACTCTCGAGGCTGACGACCCGCGAGGCCGTGGCACTGTCGAGGGCAGAGACCACGTAATAATAACGGGTCGAATCCGCTGCTACTCCCCGGATTGCAAATTGGGCTTCCGCCTGGAAAAACCACGCGGCCGGTTGTTGCTCCCAAAATTGCGGCAGTTTGAGGGTGACGGCGTTCGTGTCCATGATGTAACTTCAACGAAAATTGTTTGAAGAAATTGGGGTCACCAATGTAGGAACTGGGGTACATAGCCGAAGAATTGAGATCGACTCAAAATCAAAAACAATAAAATTTAATGAACAAACTGTGGTAAACCACTTTTATCATTCACTATCGTTTACACTATGGTTATCACTGTTTACACTGTTGTATCACTACACAAGGTCACCTCTTGCCACGCTGTTATACCTGGGCTGACCACAGCTGACTCCGCCCATGGCTCCGCCTGCTTGCCCAGGTATAAAGGTGGTCGACTGGCTGGTATTCCTCCTTGTTGGAGCCGATCACCCACGAGGGTGGGCTCTGTTATTTAGCCAATAAAAACCTATAGTTACTAACTTAACTCGTCGCTTTTCATGAACTGAATTGATAGGTATATCAATTTTATTGGCTAAATTTTGAAATGTCTACAACGGAGCAGCCAAACGACCAGTCAGACGTACAGCCCCAGCCAAACGGCCATCCACAACAGCCCCAGCAGCCGGCCTGGCTACGAGCCCTCCGGCCGCCGTACCTGGATCTAAACCCACAGGCTGCGAATTCAGCCCTCGACTTCGAACACTGGCTGAGCTGCTTCGAAGCCTACCTGGGAGAATCCGGCGTGCCTCCGGCATCCAAACTAAGAGTTCTGACCGCTCAGGTGAGCCCTAAAGTATTTGCACTCATCCGGGACATTGCCACATACAAGGACGCCCTCAACCTGCTAAAAGAACAGTATCGGAGCCCTGTAAACTCAATGTACGCCGGGCATCTCCTAAGATCCCGCTCGCAACAGCCAGGAGAGTCGGTTGATGATTTCTTACGGGCGCTGCAAATACTCGGCAGGGACTGTGACTTTAAAGCCGTAACAGCTGCAGAACATACAGATGGAAACATCCGAGATGCCTTCGTGAAAGGCCTTCGGTCAGACTACTCACGGCAAAGACTGCTGGAATCAAAGGACCTCGACCTGAAAACAGCTGCTATCCTCGCTCGCTCCTTGGAAGTGGCCCATCGGGACCTCGAGGCGTACTCCAGGTACTGTGCTGCGCGACCCTGGGACTCGGGCCCGACCCCGGCCGCAATACCCCTCGCACCGCCGCCTCTGGGACCTACCACAGCGTCGGTGTCCCGGAAGCAATCGGGACCACCACCCCCGCTACCGGCTGCGACATCGGAGCCCCGCGATCGGGCCGCCGGCTGCTTCTTCTGTGGCCAGGCGAAACACCCGAGGGCGCGCTGCCCTGCAAGAAACGCGACCTGCTCCGACTGCCACAAGAAAGGCCACTTCGCGAAGGCCTGCAGGGGGAAAGCCACAGACGCCAGCAGTGCCTCATGCGAGTTGTGGGGGCGGCCATCTTTCATCAAGGCCACAGATGCCAGTATCCCCTCGTGTGAGTCGTGGGGGTGGCCATCTTTGATCAAGGCCACCGACGCCGGCAGTGCCTCATGTGAGTTGTGGGGGCGGCCATCTTCTCCGCCATTTTATTCAACGTCGTGGGCACCGCCATTTTGCTCACCACACTCGACCGCCACCTTGTCTCCAGACCTGACCACCGCCTCACCCGCAGACTACAGCAGCTCGCTCAGCCATACACTAGCCTCCGTCACACTTGACCAAGCTCGCCCGCATCACCTGTCCAAGTCCATGATGGACATCAAAGTAAACGGCCACGCCACGACCTGCCTGTTCGACAGCGGAAGCACGGAGAGTTTCATCCATCCAGACACGGTGAGCCACTACTCCCTCACTGGCCAACGCGCAACCGGATCTTGATGGCGTCGAGGTCCCATTCTACAGACATCAGCGGCTACTGTGTTGTGACCCTGTCGGTTAGGGGCACGGAGTATAAAAATTTTAAACTTCTCGTCCTGCCCCAGCTCTGCGCTGCCGTCCTACTAGGGCTGGATTTCCAATCCCACCTTCAAAGTGTCACTTTGGCATACGGTGGACCCCTCCCCCCACTCACAGTCTACAACCAGCAGCTTTTAAACCGCCCATCGCGTACCACCTGCGGCCTATCCACCCTCAAGGTCCCGCCCCCCTCCCTGTTCGCTAACCTCACCCGCGACTGTAAACCCATTGCTACCAAGAGCAGGCGGTACAGCGCCGGGGACAGAGCTTTTATTAGCTCCGAGGTGCAGCGACTCCTGAAGGAGGGCATCATCGAGAGAAGCAACAGCCCCTGCCGTGCCCAGGTCGTAGTCGTTAAGACCGGCGATAAACACCGCCTGGTCATCGACTACAGCCAAACCATAAACCGGTACACCCAGCTGGACGCATACCCCCTGTGGTAAACCACTGTTTGTATTCCACTGTGTACATGCCTGGACATGCCTCGGCTGACTCCTCCCACAAGTCCTAGTATAAAGGTGACTGCTCCCCAGCCCTTTGTATTTCTGGACCGGTCAACCACTCGAGGCAGACCTTCATTCTTTTGTTAATAAAAGCCTTTAGTTACTCTCTTAACTCTCAGTCTTTTATGAGTAATTGATAGCGCATCAATTTTATTAACAAAATTTTTATAATGGAGAAGATCCTCACACCAGCATGCCTGGACTTAGATCATCGGGAGGCGGACTCATCCACCAAGTTTACTCACTGGCTTAAGTGTTTCGAAAAATTCCTGACCGCCTCCGCAGCAATCAAATCGGACGAGGACAAACTGGATGTCCTGACCTCCAAAGTGAACCACCGAGTGTACTCGGTCATCCAAGATGCGACCTCGTACACGGACGCTATCAAGCTCCTCAAGGACCAGTACACGTGCCCAGTGAACGAAGTGTACGTCAGGCACCTTCTGGGGAGTCGTAAACAACAACCTGGGGAATCGACCGTGGAATACCTTCAGGCACTGTCTGTGCTTGGCCAGGCCTGTGGTTGTAAGGATGTAAAGGCCGCCGTGTACACAGGAACTTATCCGGGACGCTTTTGTAGCGGGCCACAGATCCAATTACACCCGACAGCGACTGTTGGAGCAGAGTGACCTCGACCTCAACAAGGCCTCTGAACTCGCACTATCATTGGATGCAGCCTACCGGGGCATAGATGCCTACTCCTCTGCACCATGGACGCCGCGGGGAATGACAGCCTGGGACACGGTAGGACCGCCTCATAGCGCCGTGCCACCCCAGCAATGGCCCAACTACCGCAGCAGTGTCCCAAGGCCAGACAGCAGTGCCCCAAGGCCAGAAATGCTACTTCTGTGGCCAGGCAAAACACCCCAGAGCGCGCTGCCCGGCGAAAAACGCGATCTGCTCGGGCTGCAGGAAGAAGGGACACTACGCTAGCGTCTGCAGGGCCAAAGCCACCCCGAACCCCAGCAGCGCCGCGTGTGGGCCATGCAGGCCGCCATCTTGGGCCTCCCCGGCCATGTGCGAACCACCGGTACAGCAGCCATTTTGGACGCCTCCAGCCACATGGGGATCATGGACGCCGCCATCTTGGACGACAGCCGGAACGCAGCAGGCCCCCAACACCGCCTCATCTGATACCCGCAGCGACACACCGACCCCTACGCTGGCATCCGTTACACTGGACCAAGCGAGACCGCACCAGCTGGCCAGTTCCACAATGGACATTAAGGTAAATGGTCACGATACAATCTGCCTTTTTGACTCTGGGAGCACGGAGAGTTTCATCCACCCCGACACGGTGCGGCGTTGCTCTCTCCCAGTCCTGCCTGCGCACCAGCGGATTTCTATGGCCTCCGAGTCCCAGTCGGCGGACATCGGCGGCTACTGCGTGGTGACACTCGTAGACGGGACCGTGTACGATCATTTTAAACTTCTGGTCCTGCCCGACCTCTGCGCTGCCGTCCTGCTGGGGTTAGATTTTCAGTGCCACCTTAAAAGTGTTACGATGGCGTACGGTGGACCCCTACCCCCACTCACAGTCCGCAGCCAGCAGCTTCCAAATTGCCCGCCGCGCACCAGGTGCAACCTCTCCACATTCAGAGTCACCCCCCCACCACTGTTTGCTAACCTCACCCCCGACTGTAAGCCCATCGCCACAAGGAGCAGGCGATACAGTGCCGGGGACAGGGTTTTCATTAAAACCGAAGTGGAGCGGCTCCTGAAGGAAGGGATAATTGAGGGCAGCACCAGCCCCTGGCGAGCCCAGGTTGTGGTCGTTAAGACCGGTGAGAAGCAGCGCCTGGTCATCGATTACAGCCAGACAATAAATCGCTACACCCTGCTGGACGCCTACCCACTCCCCCGCATAGCTGATATGGTCAACCAGATCGCGCAGTACCGCGTCTTCTCGACCATTGACCTGAAATCAGCGTACCACCAGCTCCCTATCCGCCCTGAGGACCGCCAGTATACTGCCTTTGAGGCATACGGCCGCCTCTATCACTTCCTTAGGGTTCCCTTTGGCGTCACCAACGGGATCTCCGTCTTCCAAAGGGAGATGGACCGGATGGTAGATCAAAATGCGTTGCAGGCCACTTTCCCATATCTGGACAATGTGACCATCTGCGACCGTGACTTGCAGGACCATGACGCAAACCTCGAAAAATTCCTCCGCACCGCCCAACTCCTGAACCTGACATATAACAAGGAGAAGTGCATATTCCGCACAAACCGCCTCGCCATCCTTGGCTGTGTTGTGGAACACGGAGTCATCGGCCCCGACCCCAACCGGATGCGTCCCCTTATGGAACTCCCACTGCCTCAAGGCCCTGAAGAGGTGCCTAGGGTTTTTCTTCTATTACGCCCAGTGGGTCCCCTACTATGCGGACAAGGCCCGTCCGCTGATCAAGTCCACCTCTTTTCCCTTGACGGCAGAGGCCCGCTTAGCCTTCCACCGTATCAAGGAGGACATTGCCAAAGCCACCATGCACGCAGTGGACGAATCCATCCCCTTCCAGGTGGAAAGCGACGCGTCCGACTTTGCCCTGGCCGCTACCCTCAATCAGGTGGGGAGACCCGTGGCCTTCTTTTCACGAACCCTCCAAGGCCCGGAGACCAGACACTCCGCTGTTGAGAAGGAGGCCCAGGCGATTGTGGAGGCTGTGCGTCATTGGAGGCACTACCTGGCCGGAAAACGATTTACCCTGCTCACTGACCAGCGTTCAGTTGCTTTCATGTTTAACAACAAGCAGAGGGGCAAAATCAAAAATGACAAGATCTTGAGGTGGTGAATCGAACTTTCCACCTACAATTACGAGATCTTGTACCGGCCCGGGAAGCTCAATGAACCCCCGGATGCGCTATCGCGTGGCACCTGCGCCAGCGCGCAGATCGATAGACTGCGGGCCCTCCACAATGACCTCTGCCACCCGGGGGTCACCAGGTTCTTCCACTTCATCAAGGCCCGCAACCTGCCTTACTCTATTGAGGAGGTCAGGACCATGACCAGGAACTGCCAAGTCTGCGCTGAGTGCAAACCGCACTTTTATAGACCAGACAGGGCCCACCTGATAAAAGCCACTCGCCCCTTCGCGCGCCTGAGCGTTGATTTTAAAGGGCCTCTCCCCTCCTCCGACCGCAATGTGTACTTCCTCAATATTATTGATGAGTACTCCCGTTTCCCGTTCGCCATCCCCTGCCCGGACATGACCAGTGCCACGGTCATTAAATGTCTGAACGACCTCTTCACCCTGTTCGGTTTCCCCAGCTATATCCATAGCGACCGGGGCTCATCGTTTATGAGCGACGAACTCCGTCAGTACCTGCTAACTAGGGGTATTCCCCCGGGGGAACGGACAGGTGGAAAGAGAAAATGCGACAGTTTGGAAGGCCGCCTTGCTAGCCTTAAAGTCTAGGGGCCTTCCAACCTCCCGCTGGCAGGATGTGCTCCCTGATGCGCTCCACTCTATTCGCTCACTGCTCTGCACTGCCACTAACGCCACCCCTCATGAGAAAATGTTTGTCTTCCCAAGGAAGTCCACATCGGGGACATCGCTACCGCCATGGCTGACGTCCCCAGGGCCGGTCCTACTGAGAAGACACGTGAGGACCCATAAAATGGACCCCCTGGTCGAGAGGGTCGACCTCCTCCACGCCAACCCCCAGTATGCTTACATTGCATACCCGGACGGGCGGGAGGACACAATCTCCATAAGAGACCTTGCACCCTCGGGGGCCGCAGTAACCCACTACTCACTGCCACCCTCCCCCCCCGCCCCCCACGATCCGATATCCAGCCCCAGCAGACGGCAGGCCTGGGCCCCGTGACCCGCTCGACATCTACGAGGACGACACGCCTGTGCCACAGCCTACGCAGGACTCGACGCCGGAAGCTCCACTACCCCTGCCGTCGCCACGCCGATCACGGCGGCAGACAAGACCTCCGGAGAGACTCCAATACACTAACTTTTAATACACTTCACCCCGCCGGACTCAATTTTAAACAAGGGGTGAATGTGGTAAACCACTGTTTGTATTCCACTGTGTACATGCCTGGACATGTCTCGGCTGACTCCTCCCACAAGTCCTAGTATAAAGGTGACTGCTCCCCAGCCCTTTGTATTCTGGACCAGTCGACCACTCGAGGCAGACCTTCATTCTTTTGTTAATAACAGCCTTTAGTTACTCTCTTAACTCTCAGTCTTTTATGAGTAATTGATAGCGCATCACCCCCTTCCCCGCATATCTGATATGGTCAATCAGATTGCACAGTACCGGGTATTCTCTACCATCGACCTTAAGTCGGCCTATCACCAACTCCCTATCCGCCCTAAGGACCGCCAGTATACCGCCTTCGAGGCGAATGGCCGCCTCTACCACTTCCTTAGGGTTCCCTTCAGCGTCACCAACGGGGTTTCGGTCTTCCAAAGGGAGATGGACCGGATGGTTGACCAGAACGGGCTGCCTGCCACGTTCCCTTATCTAGATAACGTCACCATCTGCGGCCGCGACCGGCAGGACCATGATGTTAACCTGGAGAGATTCCTCCATACGGCCCAACGGCTGAACCTCACCTACAATAAGGAGAAATGTGTGTTTAACACCTCGCACCTTGCCATCCTCGGCTGCATAGTAGAGAATAGAGTCATCGGCCCCGACCCCGAAAGAATGCGCCCCCTCATGGAGCTTCCCCTCCCCCACTGTCCAAAGGCGCTGAAGAGAACCCTGGGGCTCTTCGCCTACTATGCCCAATGGGTGCCCAATTATGCGGACAGAGCCAGACCCCTCATGAAGTCCACCTCCTTCCCCCTGACGGCAGAAGCATGCGCAGCCTTCTCCCTCATAAAGGGAGACATTGCTAAGGCCACAATGCACGCGGTGGATGAGTCTATCCCTTTCCAAGTGGAGAGCGATGCATCCGACTTCGCCCTAGCTGCAACCCTTAACCAGGCGGGGAGACCTGTGGCCTTCTTCTCAAGGACCCTCCAGGGCCCTGAGATCCGACACTCTTCGGTCGAGAAGGAGGCCCAGGCGATCGTGGAGGCAGTACGATGCTGGAGGCATTACCTGGCAGGCAAACGATTTACCCTCCTCACCGACCAGCGCTTGGTCGCTTTTATGTTTAATAACAAGCTGAGGGGCAAAATCAAGAACGACAAGATCTTGAGGTGGAGAATCGAGCTCTCCACCTACGATTATGATATCTTGTACCGGCCTGGTAAACTGAACGAACCCCCAGATGCCCTATCACGAAGTACATGCGCAAATTGATAGACTGCAGACCCTCCACAACGACCTCTGCCACCCCGGGGTCACCAGACTTTACCACTTCATTAAGGCCCGCAACCTGCCCTACTCCATCGAGGAGGTCAGGACCATGACCAGGAACTGCCAAACCTGTGCCGAATGCAAACCGCATTTCTTTAGGCCGGACAGAGCAAGCCTGATCAAGGCCACCCGCCCCTTCGAGCGCTTGAGCATCGATTTTAAGGGGCCCCTCCGGTCCTCTGACCGTAATGTGTACTTCCTCAACATTATTGATGAGTACTCCTGTTTCCCCTTTGCCTTCCCCTGCCCAGACATGACCAGTACCACGGTCATCAAATGCCTGAACGTCCTCTTCGCCTTGTTCGGGTTCCCGAACTATATACATAGCGACCGGGGCTCATCCTTCATGAGCGAGGAACTTCGCCAGTTCCTACTAGCGAGAGGTATTGCTGCAAGCAGGACCACCAGCTACAACCCCCGAGGGAACGGCCAGGTGGAAAGAGAGAACGCGACTGGAAGGCCGTTCTCTTAGCCTTAAAGTCTAAGGGCCTCCCAACCTCTCGCTGGCAGGAAGTCCTCCCGGCAGTGCTGCATTCCATCCGGTCACTGCTTTGCACTGCCATTAACGCCACCCCCCATGAACGAATGTTTGTTTTCCCCAGGAAGTCGACTACGGGAACCTCGCTACCAACATGGCTGACTTCTCCGGGGCCCGTCTTGCTGCGAAAGCACGTGAGGGCCCATAAAATGGACCCCCTGGTTGAGAGGGTGGACCTCCTGCACGCCAACCCCCAGTATGCCTATGTGGCATACCCAGACGGGCGGGAGGACACAGTCTCCTTACAAGACCTCGCACCCTCGGGCACCCCTGAGACACCACCGTTACCCCCCACCACCCCCCCAAATCCAGCCCAGGTAGACGGCATGCCGGAACCCCACGAGCCTTCGCCGACCACGCAGACACCAGCATTAACATCGGATACTGCACCACCGCCGCCGCTGCTGCGCCGATCAGAAAGGCTTACGAGGCCTCCGGACAGACTGACATACCCGAACTGGTAGTACACTTCACCCCGCCGGACTCAAATTTAAACAAGGGGTGAATGTGGTAAACCACTTTTATCGTTCACTATCGTTACACTATGGTTATCACTGTTTACACTGTTGTATCACTACACAAGGTCACCTCTTGCCACGCTGTTATACCTGGGCTGACCACAGCTGGCTCCGCCTGCTTGCCCAGGTATAAAGGTGGTCGACTGGCTGGTATTCCTCCTTGTTGGAGCCGATCACCCACGAGGGTGGGCTCTGTTATTTAGCCAATAAAAACCTATAGTTACTAACTTAACTCGTCGCTTTTCATGAACTGAATTGATAGGTATATCACAAACGAAGCTGTACAGGAAACTGTAGGATACCATGCAAATACGTCTGGTCTGCTTGAAAACCTCTCTGAAAACTGCTAGAAAGTTCCGAGCTCAACTGCTAGCGGGTTCCGAGCTCAACTGCTAGAAGGTTCCGAGCTCTGACATCATGATGTCATCACGTTCTTCCCGCCGTTGAGAGGTCACGTGACGGACGGCATGACGTCATCACGCGGAGTACAGAAAAGAAGCCCTAGTACAGTTAACAGATACATTAAAGGTGCAGCCCCCAGCTGTACTACATTGCTGTAAAAGGAATTATATACAATTGTCTGTAATCCTTTGGTGGTTCCGCCACACTAGCAAGAAATATAAAAACAGACTAAGAGCTTCTACAGGTATATAAAAAGGAAGAGAGTAGCTAAAGTAAACGTTGGTCCTTGGAGGATGAGTCTGGGGAATTAATAATGGGAAACAGGGAAATGGCGGAGACTTTGAACAAATATTTTGTATCGGTCTTCACGGTAGAAGACACCAAAAGCATCCCAATAATGGGTAATCAAGGGGTTATTGGGGTGGGGAATTTAATAGAAGAGTTCACGGGGTTGGGGGTAATATATTAGTATGGATAGAGGATTGGCTAACTAACAGAAAACAGAGAGTCGGGATAAATGGGTCATTTTCGGGTTGGCAAACTGTAACTACTGGGCTGCTGCAGGGATCCGTGCCGGGGCCTCAACTATTTACAATCTATATTAATGACTTGGATGAAGGGACCGAATGTAATGTAACCAAATTTGCTGATGATACAAAGATAGGTGGGAAAGCAAATTGTGTGGAGGACGCAGAGAATCTCCAAAGGGATATAGATAGGCTAAGTGAGTGGGCAAAAATTTGACCGATGGAGTTTAATGTGGGAAAATGCAAGGTTATCCACCTTGGTAGGAAAAATAAAAAAGAAAATTATTATTTCAATGGGAAGAGATTACAAAATGCTGAGGCACCGAGGGATCTGGGGGTCCTTGTACATGAATCACAAAAAGTGATGCATGGCTGCGGGATGGGGTAGGAAGCATTTAGTCAGGATGCTTCGGGCATCATGGTGAGGGGCAGGCTCGATGGACCAGCTGGTTTTTTCCTGCCCTGCAATTTCGTATGTTCTTATGTTTGTTCGCCCCCCTGCCATCTGGGAGACGCTACAGATGCATTCGCACCCGAACGACCAGATTTAGGAACAGCTTCTTTCCCAGGGCTGTCATCCTACTGAACTCTACAAATAAACTCTAAAGCCTGCACATCTGCCAATGCACTTTATTATGTTTATGTTTGTGTTACAAGCCAAATGAATGTTGAATGTTAAATGTCTTAATCAAAATGTACACTCTCGGGAGCTGCAAGCCTACATTTCGTTGTACTGCAATTGTGCACTAACAATGACAAAGTTGATTATTATTATTATTATTATGTAAAATGCATAGCAAAGTAACCGAACAATGAGCAGAAAAAAATCGGCAGGGAAATTCACAGAAGGATGAACCTAAATGATAAGTCCAATTATCTTGAAATGGAACTTCCAGCCTGCAGTGTTATTACAAATTATTTGGTTCTGTGCACATTTATTCTTCACATTCTCTCCAAGGAGCTAACCCCGGGGCTGTGATCCCACAAGAACTGGTTATTCCCCTGTCTCACTCAAGTGGCCATTACCGACATGTGAGCATGGACATTCAGCATTGACAGGCTATTCAACCATGTTGTTGAAAACACCCGAGCCTGGAACCAACCTCACCCAATGTCCATGTCATCACTTCCAGCAAGCGAACCTTATACATTTTTCCCTTCCCCCAACTGAGAAGCACTGGAACCATCTATAATGGTTCATTACTGGCCCAAGGTCAGCTAACCAAGCCAACCGATAATGCCGGGTTATGCAGTGCGTCATCTGACTGGACCTTTACAGGGAGCTCTGTAGAGATCTCCAATGCTGCTTCATAACATTCATCATTAGGAATGCGCAGGACTTTTTCAACAATCTTGTCAGAGTTGAGAATTCTTGGTTATTGTGAGCCTTGATATAACTTGATACAAGGAAGTTATGCTAAATCTTTATAAATCACTGGTTAGTGCTCACTTGGAGTATTGTGTCTAATTCTGGGCACCACATTTTAAGAAGGATGTCAAGGTGCAGAGGAGATTTACCAGTACCATTACCTACATGTGAGCACGGGCATTCAGCGTTGACAGGTTATTCATCCATGTTGTAGAATACACCCTCGCCCGGCCCAGGGTTCCTGGTACCAGGGATGTGGGATTTCAGTTATTTGGAGAGACTGGAGAAGCTGGAATTGTTCTCCATAGAGCAGAGAAGGTTAAAGGATTAAATAGAGGTGTTCAAAATTATGAAAGGTTTTGATAAGAGTAAATAAGGAGAAACTGTTTTCACTGGCCGGAGGGTCGGTAGCCAGAGGACACAGATTTAAGATAATTGGCAAACGAACCAGAGGGAAGATGAGGATAGAAAAACTGAAAATGCTGGAAATACTCAGCAGGTCAGGCAGCATCTGTGGAGAAAGAAACAGTTAACATTTCAGGTCGATGACCTTTCATCAGATGAGGAGAGTTTTTTTACACAGTGAGTTATGATCTGGAATACACTGCCTGAAAGGGTGGTGGAGGCAGATTCAATCGTAACTTTCAAAAGAGAATTGGATTTATACTTGAAAAGGAAAATTTTGCAGGGCTATGAGGAAAGGGCAAGGAGAGAGGGACTAATTGGATAGCTCTTTCAAAGAGCCGGCACAGGCACGATGGGCCGATTGGCGGCCTCCTGTGCTGTAAGATTCTCTGATTCTCAGTGTTGGAAGGGTTAATTAGATTGTAAATACCGTCACCATTTCTATGAAGCTGTATCGCAGGAATGATTGCAAGCAATGGTCCCATTAAGCAGTGCCGCACAGTGATCTGGTGGTCCCGTGCAGGCCGCTCGATGGCTTTATAATGGAAAAAAACGCACGCAGGATAATTTGAATGGGCCTCCAAGCCCGTTAAAGGGGGCCGCGTACCCCCAAACACTTAGCGGGAACATTGTTTGCAAGTCATGTTGGAACTGTGTCTATTGCCTTACCACACGGGCAACAACGGGTGAGAATGTTACAATCGTATGGAGATTAGAGTTTAAGCTTCTTGTGAAACTGACTGCGAGAATCAGTACTGCTTGGAGGAACATGGCCAAGATCCAACCCTCTTTCAACTACTCCTGTTTAAAATGTGAAAAGTTGATTTTTATTTTGTGTTGTACTGAAACTTCAGTATAAAATGGCGCAGGTATCTCGGAACATAAAGCTTTAAGGTTATAATAGCAAAATATTGCGGATGCTGTTAACCCTGTTTTTCTCTCCATGGATGCTGCCTGGCCTGCTGAGTATTTCAAGCTTTAAGGTTAATTCTATTATCCTGGGAAGCCATATAATGGCACACTGAAGACTCTTTATTTTGGATGAATTAAGCTGCAGAAGTCCAATTGACAGCTGACATGGATTACTGGTCGGTTCCCATGTTCTAATCTTATTTTAAATGTTAGAACTATATTAGTTCTTAAAGGCCATCAAGGAGGATTATGAGGGGCGGGGGTACAGAAGGATGATAGAAATGCTGATTGCAGACAGCAATAAGAGGGATCAAAGAAGGTTTTAAACAAGTCTATTGAAGGAGTAGATGAAATAACTTATTGTAACTCAACCTTAAGTGACCCGATCGCATCACTTCATGTGATCCACAAGTGGTTGTATTACTATTGTTGTAAATACCAGCTGCCATATTAGTTATAAATACTATAAAACAACAGAGGAGCCAGAGAGGCTGTTATTTAAAATATGGAATATAAAATCTAAAGACCACCTGGGTCATGTCCCTGACCATCTGACCCCAAGATCAGAGGGTGGCAAGCTACTTCTGACTGCAGACAAGGTTTTTTCAATCACATTGCGTTGCCAATTCATGACAAATGAGCATACTTGGAGATCAACACTTAATATGTATGTGTCATAAAAATATATAAAGATTACAGAATCAGGCCATTCAGCCCAAACAGTCCATGTCAGCATTTACTCTCTCTGCAAGCAAATAGTCCTAATCACCAGTCCCATATCTCTTCAGCCCCCTTTTTTCTTCATCCACATATCCATTCTAATCGTGAATATTGACATTGGGGGGAATTTTAACTTGCAGGAGCGTGTAGGTTCAGGAGCGGATGGGAGGTTAAAAGTGCGGAAATTGACCGCGTCTGGATGCTGGCTCCAACCCGCTGACTTCCGCATTGAACTGCAGCGCATTAGGCTGCGTGCGAGCAACCCCTCGGGAGAGGCAGGATGGCAATCAACATATGTTAATTGCTCATCAAGGGCGATATCAACATGGGTTTTGGGATTTAACTTTGGGTGCATGGGTTTCCCGGGCTTCCTGGGACTCGCCAGTGAAAGCAAGGCACATTCACCATGGCAATAGAGGGGGCTGAAGAAATAACAGGCAAAGATTCCAATAACTACTAAAACCTCACCACTACTTTCTTGCCTGATTGTGTGAAAGGCTTTTGTTCACAATGCTGAGGTTATTTTCACAACTTTACAGGTTACTTTCACTATTTAAGGTGGCAAATCAAATCAACTCAATTTTATTTGCCATATGTATTACTACAATGGAATGTTTTTACTCCCCGATCACTTCCACAATAGGCTGTGGGAGCTCACAGAGGCACATCGCTATTCTACAGCGCCATGTTCAGTAAAAGTCAATTCAATTGCGTCCAATGGCAGTGGCAACGCGATGTCCATCAGCCGCTCCGTCTCCGCGGACGACTCCTCCCTATTGCCGGCTCCACAATATGGTGTCCTTCTTCTCATGCTTACCGTCTGGCCTCCGGTCTCCATGCCCGGCTCTCCCTCCTTCCCCTCGAACTGCGAGCTTCCTGCACTGTCGCCGGTTCAAATTTGCAACGGGCCGGGGCCTGCCTCTCACGCTCACGTCCGACCTCCAACCGCCATGCCTGGCTCCCCCCCCTCCTAGTCCGAAACAGAAATTCACGACGAGGAGCTGCCGGGTGACGTGCCGAAGCGAGTCTTCGTGGCTGCTGCTGCCGCTTCCCACTGCTGCGCTGCCTCCACCCGACTCGCTGAACTCATCGCTCCGGCATCGGGGGTTGCGGGCCATCCGAAGCAGGAGAGCGCTTAGCTCCGGACCGCCTCGGTCGCCATCTTGAATCGAAAAAGATTCAATGTGTGCGAGCCACTGGTGAGGGCCTGCATGAACTTGATTGATTGCTGCGTTCGATGCTCCATGCAGGTGGCCACTCTTCCATGGATGAAGACATCATCCCAAAGGCCTGCGACATCATGCCACTCATGCTTGAGACGGACTCCTCCAATCTCTCTGCAAGCATGCACAGTGCGGCTGGAATGCCTGCCAGTACATCGCACATTATCTGTTGCTGCTCAATGATTCTCCTCTTCATCGACAGCCCCCAGGATACAGCATCTGTGTCCAGCTGAGCAGAGTTTGGAGAGGGCTGCGACCTCCGATGCGGACTCTCTACTGCTGTTCCTGTCTCCGCCATCTGCTCTTGCTCACCTTGCGATGTGCGAGTCACCAGGTGAAAACTCAACTATCTGCCTTACTCGTCCCACCAAAGTGTGAGCATCTGAGCTGGTGCCTGGTCTGCATGAGCACCCTCAGAGTGAGTGGCCTCCTCTGAGGAGTCATCCTCCTGCACCATCTCCTGTGGGCTGATTGTAGGCCCTGTGGGAGATTAAAGACATGAATTAGAGCTGGCAAGGTAAGAAGATTTTAAGTGATGATTATGCTCATGATCATATTTCACTCGCTGCTGACATCAAGTCTACATGAGTGAGTGTTGTATGCCTTGTGGCTGTGTGATAGTTCATTCTGTCACCCGGTAGCTGGGAGGCCCCCATCTCCCCATCTTCGACGGCCAAACACGCTGATGTCCAGCACCACCGCCTCCGCAGCTGTCAGTAGTGAGATTGCTGGAGGTCCACCTCCAGTTCTCTGCCTCTCGCTGGTGTTCTGTGCTCTCTTCTCCTGCAAGGATGGAAAGAAGAGACCTATGAGCAATGTTCCCTTTTAAGCTGTGCGGTCGCATGGCCACGTAACGCTCTGCAGCTCCCGCGCAGCCGGCTTACCGGCTTTTAAATAGGAAAAACCGCGCATGCGCAGTATTTTGAATGGGCCGCGCAGCCCCTTAAAGGGGCCGTGCACCCAAAAAAAATTAAAGGGAACATTGCCTATGAGTGAAAGTACTGAAAAGTTGAACGGATGGTTGGACACCATTTGTTGAGGGTGACTAAGAGAGCCATGACATTCCATAAAGATGAGGGTGAGTGTTAGCGATGGATGGCCAGATGGGGATGTGAGGAAGTGTATAGACAGAGAGGGATGGTTGCACCTGCAAGGTAAGTTGGTGTGAGGAGTGATGTGCTGGAGCAGGCTTGAGAAGGCAGCGTGACTTAGAACTGTCAAGGTAAAAATATTTAAAGTGATAGTTATGCATGGATAACGTGTATAACATGGATAAATGTGAAGTTATCCACTTCAGTAGGAAAAACAGAAAGGCAGACTATTATTTAAATGGTGATAGTTTGGGAAATGTTGATGTACAGAGGGACCTGGGTGTTCTTGTACACCAGTCACTGAAAGCAAACATGCTGGTGCAATGAGGAAGGCAAATGGTATGTTGGCCTTCATTGCAAGAGGATTTGAGTACAGGAGCAAGGATGTCTTGCTACAGTTGTACAGGGCCTTGGTGAGCCCACACCTGGAGTACTGTGTGCAGTTTTGGTCTCCTTACCTAAGAAAGGATATACTTGTCATAGAGGGAGTGCGGCGAAGGTTCACCAGACTGATTCCTGGGATGGCAGGACTGTCGTATAAGGGTCAACTAGGCCTGTATTCACTAGAGTTTAGAAGCATGAGAGGGGACCTCATTGAAACATATAAAGTTCTGACAGGGCTAGACAGACTGGATGCAGGGAGGATATTTCCCTTGGCTGGGGAATCTAGAATGAGGGGTCACAGTCTCAGACGTTTAGGACTGAGATGAGGAGAAATTTCTTCACTCTGAGGCTGGTGAACCTGTGGAATTCTACCTCGGAAGGCTGTGGAGGCCAAGTCACTGAATATATTTAAGAAATAGATAGATTTCTAGACACAAAAGGCATCAAAGGGTATGGGGAGAGAGCGGGAATATGGTATTGAGATAGAGGACCAGCCATGATCGTGTTGAATGGCGGAACAGGCTCGAAGGGCCAAATGGCCTACTCCAGCTCCTATTTTTCTATGTTTCTATTGACAGGATTGGTGTGATACATCAGGATGTAGTTGAATGTGCCATTGCTCTCACCTTTCCGGTCCTGCTTAGATCATTGAAACGCTTCTTGCACTGGATCCAGGAGCGTGGCACCGCTGCTGACCTCACGAGCAACCTCCAGCCCCCAGCAGCACATCCAGGGAGGCGTCTCTAAAGCGCGCCACAGACTTTGAATGGTGAGACTCCATTCTGACAGTTCCTTGTGTTCTCCCAACTGCAGAATCCATCAAATGTCATCTTTGCAGTGTCCCTTTAAATACTACAGTTGAAATCGACTCATGCGCCTCGTCATCATGCCCGCTCAACATAATTGGTTGGGAAACTGGAAGTTTGATGCAAATGCAGCGGCTGGGTTAAAAAGCCACTGACGGACCCGCTGCACTTCTGGGTTTTCCACGTGCTACCGGACCCCCCTCCCCATCACTCCCAGTGCGTCGGCAAGTAAAAATCCCCCCAACCACTAACCCTCGAAGTGAATTCTACAGCCACACAACTCTGAAGAAGTTTCTCCTGTGCTCTGTTCTAAATCTCTTGCATTTAACCCTGTATCAATGGCCCCTCGTTCTAGACCCCTCAACTACTGGAAACGGTCTGCTTCCATCCTTTCATAATTTTACACACCTCCCCTTAATCTGCGTTCTAATAAAATAACCCCACTTTTCCCAGTCTTTCTTTATAGTTGTATTCCTCAGACAATCCCCACCACTTAAAATGTCCACGTTTGAAATGAGCAGTTGCTTATATCGGCCAAAAAGGGACAACCATCAACCATTCAATTTAACATCAATCTCAAAGTTGTCGGTTGTAGCGTCTTATGTGCTCCGTTTAATTTGGGCAGAAACAGCTGTATTAATGAATTGTTATCTTCCTTTTTCACACTGATCATTGTGGAACTTTATTTCAATTAAACTCAGATTACATAAGAACATAAGAAATAGGAGCAGGAGTAGGCCATAGGGCCCCTCGAGCCTGCTCCACCATTCAATAAGATCATGGTTGATCATCAACCTCAACTCCATTTTCCCGCCCGATCTCCATATCCCTTGATTCCCCTAGAGTCCAAAAATCTATCGATCTCAGCATGTACCCTGTCAATCCCCTTCAGAATCTTGTATGTTTCAACGAGATCACCTCTCATTCTTCTAAACTCCAAAGAGTATAGGCCCATTCTACACAATCTCTCCTCATAGGACAGCCCTCTCATTGAATTAAATTAGTTGGATTATGTAAATTAAAATGTAACCTGTTTGTTCAATAGTACAGTATCTTTGTTGAGGAATTGCTGCCACTCAACGCTAACACAACGGGCGGTGTTTTTTTTATTAATTAGTCTTGTTCCAATTAAAATTTGGGGGCAATATTAAAACAGCTGGAGAATATCCCTTTAACGGAGGGACATTACTGCAGCCCATTTGTGGTTAGTGAGATGTGGCCTGCACCAGGCTGTGAACAATGCAGGGCACAGGGAGAACAATAGGGGGCGATGTTATTGAGCAACAAATGGTTCCAAATATCTGTAATAGGATCGCGCCGGCAGATCTAGTCACCGGCCATTCCATATTTACAGCCCTTGAACTGCAGGGTGCAGACAATCTACTCCTTGGTATCCAGAGAGAGCGAGAGAGGCAGAGTTGTTTCTATGTATGGCATTGCCGATATTACAGCACTACCCCGTTATATGGACCATCACATATATGGACCATCACATATAGCAGGCAAATCGCGCGTGAACCAGGCAGCATCCGAGTGAATCTGTGCTGTAACCTCCTCTAAAGCCTCAATATCCTTCCTATAGTGTGGAGCTCAATACTGCACACTGATGTCTTGTTAAGGTGTTATGTAGGTGTCACCACCAGGCATGTCTTCAATACCTCAGATACCAGAGGGACTGGTGATTTTATTCAGTCCTCAGCGTTGATCTTCTCTTACATTAATTTTTCTCAGATGCTTCATTCCACATTCTGAAACAAGTGGCCTGCATGTAGCTTAAGATCAATCTAGCTCCCAACAACCCTACGGTCATCTGTTCTGGTGTCATACACATGTTAAGCTGTCCCTTATTACACATGTAGTACAGTAACAATGCCCCCCTTGAGTAGCTGAATCATTCAGGCCAGTCCCAGGTTCAATCCCTGCTCAGTGCGGAATGAGCTGACCTCGGGCAGGGTAGCAGTTAAAGAGCTGCTGCCATTGGCCTCATTGCTGTCGAGTTAGAGGGGACAATGTAGCTGTGGCCCACATTTCCTGGTCCTGCTTGGTATCCAGTGGCCCCTGCTGGAAGTGTTCATGGGTGGAAGCCAAGGATCAGATCAGTGTGATGTCTCACTGATTGAATAGCCTGCAGATGCTGCAAAGACTCACACATCGCTCAATAATGGCCACTTGAGTGAGATACCAGAACTCAAATGGCTCCCATGGAACCGTAACCCAGCAATGAGTCACCACCTTCGGGGAGGAGAGGGGAGAAAACGGGCAGAAAAAATTGTGAGGGCAAAACAAGGATCAATTGTCCAAAATGAATTAAAATAAAAGACAAAGGGCAGTTGAGTGTAAAACAAGCAGCCAAGCTTTATTTGGTTGCCTGATGTTTAGGATTATCAATTGGCATTCAATTAGCCTTGTAATTTCATGGAGCGTCAGTCACAGTTCCATTGAAGTAATTATGCTGGATTGATTTTTTTGTCAATGAATCATTCCTGTTGCCATCCATTAGGAATAGGGTTTAGATTTTGGGAGCTGACTCAGCTCATTATATGACTTTGGCCTCACACACATGATTACATTGTTCTGGCAATGAGATAGCGCCAATCTTCACAAAGCTTTTCTTTTGCCCTAACCGTTTGTGTGGATTGCGAGAGTCCTCCAGCCACAGTTGGAAAAGGACCAGGCTATTGAGATCAGGATTCCATTCAGCGGACTCTGTGCCGCGGAGATCAATATCAGGGGACCTCAGGAGATGCCAGGTGAATGTGTGCCACTGGGCAGGAAGGTTTTTGGAGCCATTGGCAATTGTTTTTGGCAAGTATGGAGAGCAATTGTGGGAATTGGAATCTGGAGGAACTTGGAAGCAAGCCAGTGAGGCCGCTGAAGGATAGCGTTCTGGGAAGATTTACAGACTGTGATGTGAGGACTAGCTAAAGGAAAGGAAGCACAGGGCAGTAAAATGAGGGAAAGAGCAGCAAAGTCACAGTGGGGGAAAGAGTAACTCGGTTACAATGGTTGCAATAGAGGAAAGAGGGGCTAAGTTGCAATTAGTTGGGTTACCCAGGGGTCTATAGTGGGATTGCTCCCTATTCTGCAGCTAAAGTTGCAGCTGGACCAAGCTAGGGAGAACTGTAGCCTTGGAAAAGATGGTCAAGACCTCACAAAGAGAGCTCAACAGTGTTTAAGCCTGGGCTGACCAGTGGCAAGCAAAGTCCAATACGTACAAATGCAGTATTAAAAGTAAAAGTATGGCACATGTGCATATAATTATATGGAATTGCTTAGAATACACAGCACAGAAACAGGCTACTTGGCCCAACTGGCTTGTGCTGGTGTCTATGCTCCACATGAGTCTCCTCCCACCCTACTTGATCCTATCAAAATGTAACACCTCACTCTTGTCTATATTAAAATTCATTTGCCAATTACATGCCCTTTCTGCAAGTTTGTTAATATCATTATTAACAGTCCCCACCGGTTATATTGGGTGCTTTGGCCATAGAATGTGGTTTGCATGCTATGAGGTGGGTGGTAAAACTCTAATAGGTTGCTTCATGCTGTAGTTCACAATGCCAATTGCATTCAGAGTATTTGTACTCACAACCTCAGTTGTTGCAAAGGGCACTCTTGCGCTGGAGGCTGATTAACAGACACAACTGTAAGTATCCCAGGTAATCACACCTTAATGAAGTGTGATGAGCTAATAGAAACATAGAAGATAGGAGCAGGAGTAGGCCATTCGGCCCCTCGAGCCTGCTCTGCCATTTAATGAGATCATGGCTGATCATCCAAATTCAGTACCCTGTCCCTGCTTTCTCCCCATATCCCTTGATCCCTTTAGCCTTAAGAAATATATCTAACTCCTTCTTGAATATATTTAATGAATTGGTCTCAACTGCCTTCTGTGGTAGAGAATTCCACCGGTTCACCACTCTCGGTGAAGAAATTCCTCCTCATCTCAGTCCTAAATGGCTTACCCCTTATCCTTAGACTGTGACCCCTGGTTCTGGACTCCCCCCGCCATCGGGAACATCCTTCCTGCATCTAGTCTGTCTAGTCCTGTTAGAATTTTATAAGTTTCAATGAGATCCCCTCTCATTCTTCTAAACTCCAGCGAATATAAGCCCAATTGACGCAATCTCTCCTCATATGTCATTCCTGCCATCCCAGGTATCAGTCTGGTGAATCTTCGCTGCACTCCCTCCACGGCAAGAACATCCTTCCTCAGATAAGGTGACCAAAGCTGCACACAATACTGAAGGGGAGGAAAATTCAGTTGGTAGCGCCACCCGTTAGTGCTTTAAGAGGGCGCTAAGTGGGGCGCAAACCAACTAGCGCCCGGGCGCGGCGATATTTGCGTCTCTCGCGAAATTGACCAGACATTTTGCGGTGGCGCTAAACAATACCGCCCGATCTCCTGCGCACACAGATCTTGATGTCATTCGAGAGTGCAACACCCTTGGGGCAGCCCGGACCAGAAATTCAGTGGCGCCCCCCTCCTTTCCGCCTGGCGCGACCAATGACCGGTTGACTGGAACGCTTCCCAGTCACTGTGGGGCTGGGAGCACTATTTAAAGGGGGCCTCTTCCTGGCTTTTGTGTGGTAGCCATTTTTGCACCACTCGTTCTGAGGGAGAGACTTGGAGAGAGAGAAAGAGAGACTTCTGCATTGAGTCAACGCTGTCTGAGGTAGTTTTGGCTTCTGACCATAACTTTGCAGGTACTTTGCTTTTTGACCGTCATAACTTTTGATTGCCCAGATACTATGGGGGCTGCAATGGATGGGAACGTCGTCCTTCTCCATCGCATTCAGAGGGCACAAAGACACAGAGAGAGAGTGGCAATCATGGCCAGACAGAGGAGGGCCAACAGGCATCGGTACAGGAGACCTTAACATCCCAGGGTTTTTCGCCAACGGTTCTCATACATTAACATGTCTGAGGAGTAGTGTTTGTGAAGGCTGCGATTCAGCAAGGAGGTGGTCACTGAGCTCTGCCACCTGCTTCAGCCAGATCTGCAGCCTCAACTGAGGAGCAGGATGTCTCTGTCGGTGGCAGTGAAGATAACAGTGGCTCTCAACTTTTATGCTACTGGCTCCTTTCAATCCGCTACTGGGGACATTTCCAATATCTCCTGGTTCGCGGTGCATTGCTGCATCTGTCAGGTCACAAATGCCCTCTTTAAAAAGAAACGAGAGTACATCTCTTTCCCCATGACCCCGGATAAGCAACAAGAATGCGCAATGGGCTTTGCAATGATAGCGGGCTTCCCCATGGTGCAGGGCGCCATTGACTGCGCCCATGTGGCTTTGCGGGCCACACAAGAGAATGCCGAGGATTTCCGCAACCAAAAGGGCTTCCGTTCCTTAAACGTCCAGTTGGTCTGTGACCACAGACAGCTGATACTCGCTGTCAATGCCCACTTTCCAGGCAGCAGCCACGATGCCTTCATCCTGCGCCAGACTTCTGTGGCAGACCTTTTCGAGGCACCGCTTCACCCAGGAGGTTGGCTTCTCGGGGACAAGGAATATCCTGTGTGCACCTGGCTGATGACCCTGCTCCGTTCGCCCAGCACCCCTGCTGAGCTACGATACAATGAAAGCCATTAAGCTACCAGGAACATCGTTGAGCACACAATCGGCATGCTCAAGCAACGGTTCCACTGTCTGGACCATTCTGGAGGAGCCCTGCAGTACTCGCCTGAGCGCGTCTCTCACTTCGTTGTTGTGTGCTGCATGCTGCATAACCTGGCAATCCTCAGGACCCAGCCAATGCCACCAGACATTGGAGCACCAGCTGAGGAGGATGGGCATCAGCAGCACCAAGGCGGGAGGGAGGCACAAAGTGGAAGGGCCGTCCATCAAAGGCTCATAGCAAGTCTCTTCTAGGCCCCCTCTGAGGGAATGGCTTCTGCCATTCAAACAACCTGAATGAAACCATCCCGCAACCCCTAAGCCGGTCAAGGCAACAATGAGTGCAAAGACCAAACATTCACATTTTGAATACAGACACTTCTTTATTTCCCAAACTGTGTCTCATTTCCGCATGACAAAGTAATAGAAAGAAACACCAAAAAAACAGCCATTCACATAACTGGCTCTCACAACATGGTGACAATGTCCAAAACAGTAACAAAAATTTGACCACAACCCTCCGCCTTCAATAAAACAATGAAATACATTTTGTGACACCTCCTACTTTTTGCCCTTCAAGTGTGATCTGCCTCCCTTGCAAAATTGCCCCCTTCCCACCCTGCAGCTCCTCCGTAATGGGACCCCAATGGCTGCAGCAAGGCTGGGGGAAGGCTGCCGAGTGTCAGAAACTGAGTCGGCAGATGCCCTTGAGGGATGGCCTGGACCAGCTCTGGGCCTGGAGGGCCCGGCTGCTGACTGCTCCAACTCTGCATAGGCAGCAGCAGTCTGTCCTACAGGTGGTGGCAGCTGCAGTGGAGAAGTGACGAGTGTTGGCAGCAGGAATGTTGTCCTCTTGAGCGAGGATAGCAACTCCCTGCTCGACCAACACACTGGCACTCCGACAGGGCAGCACCTCAGCATGCGGAGCAATCTGCTGGAGCACAGATTGCTGGCCTGCTGCGGCGCCGTGAGAGCCCCGGGGAAATCTGCCCGATCCAGCGAGGGTGGCAGCAGTCAGTGCTCGCGTGACCTCAATCTGTGTCTGCATGAGACCAGCCACTGACTGCATTGCAGCACTTAGCATTTGCGTGGCAGCCGCCTGTGCTCCAGCGAAGTGCTCCACACTCCTTGCCAGTGATTCAATGGATTCAGGCATCCTTGCCACTGCAGCCATGAGCTCAGTGTGCCTTTGCTCCGCCTGGGCGCTCATTTCAGCGAGGACCCGCTCTTCGTCTGCATTCAGTGCAGCAGGACTCGAGGCCACACTCTCCGTCCGGGGAGAAGGCCCCCGAACTTCCCTAACCCCCTCGCATTGTTGCAGCCTGCTGGGTCCTGGAGCTTCACCCTCACCAGACCATTTCCCCCCACCCCGCTCCCCTCCAGGGAAGTCGTGTCCCCAGTATGGGCATGGGCTGCCTCGGCAGAGGGTTGCGCTGATGGTCCGGTTTCCTCTTCCTCCTCGCCTTCAGCTTCACAGCTTGAGGGCCCGTTTCCTCACCTGGTGAATCACCATCTGAAAGCAGGGAGGTACAAGAGTGGCTTTAGTGTGAGGACAGGGTGGCAGCAAGGGAGGCATGAGTGCAGCGATGTACTGATTTGGATTGAAAGTGTCAAAGGCTGCTGTTGTGAGGAACAAGTGGAAGGAGAGAGGACAAAAAGGTGATGACCTTACCATTGCTGGCCAGAACGGGGTCGGCGTCTCCAGTGGCGACGGGACCAAGAATCCGGCTTGCCACAATCCTGTGGACGCGCTGCTCAAGATCGCTGAGGGCTTGAAGGTGAGGCCGCCCTCCACCGGTCCGTTGCTGCTGTCTCCTATTATATGAGCCAGCTTGGCCTGCAAGAAAAAGGACGGCGTCTGAGCAAATATGCAGCCCTGATCTTGCCTGAAATGCCTCCCATGGTTGAATAGCCATTACTGTAAGCAAAGTGTGGAATGTGCGTGTGTGTTTCATGAAAGGGCCATAGGTGTTGGATGGGTGCTGGGCATTGGGGCTTTCAAGACCCTCTGGCCATAAAGTGAGGTGGAGATGGAGGGATGAGGAGGTTTTGAAAAAAGGCACTCACCCTGACAACCCGAGTGAGGTCGTTGAACTTTTTCCTGCATTGCACAGGGGCCACAGAAATCACAGAAACCCCACAGTGCAGATAGAGGCCATTTCGGCCCATCGAGCCTGCACCGACACATATCCCACCCGATCCCCGTAACCCCTACACCAACACATATCCCACCCTATCCCCGTAACCCCACATATTTAATCCCCCTAACACTAAGGGTCAATTTATCATAGCCAATCAACCTAACCCGCACATCTTTGGACTGTGGGAGGAAACCGGAGCACCCGAAGGAAACCCACGCAACCACGGGGAGAATGTGCAAACTCCACACAGACAGTCGCCCGAGGCTGGATTCGAACCCGGGTCCCTGGTGCTGTGAGGCAACAGTGCTAACCACTATGCCACCATGCTGCTTGAGGTCACTCTGTAAGCCACCTCCCTCCACGCTTTTCTGTATTCGCTTGGCAAAGGCCTCTTGCCACTCTCTGGGTACAGTAGAGATCTTCTGCGCTCCACCGTGCCAACCAGAGCCTCCAAGGCATGCTCGCTGAAGCGCTGTGCTCACTCCCTGGCCCCCTCCATAGTCCCTGGCTGGAAGATTTCGCCACAGGTCTCTCTAGGCTGAGATTCAAGGCTCCAGTGAGCAGGGCGTGGCTGCAGAGCAAGATCGAACCTCCCCTTAAGAAATGACCGGCGCCAGTGTGTCTGTGTTCAATCGCTAACTGACAGCACCTGTGCTGCACCCGCCCTCTGAGGTAGCGCCTCGCTCCTCGGGCTTAGCGCCTTAAGAGAGTTGTGTAGCGCCCGATTTAGTGCTCCAATCACCTCCAGGGGCGAGAGGCGAATTTTGCAGCCGGCGACGATAATTTGCGCCAGGCGCTAAACTTTGCGCCCGGCCGATATTCACACCTCAAAATGGGCGATACCGAATTTCTCCCCCAGGTGTGCCCTGTACAACTGCAGCAAGGCATCCTTGCTCCTGTACTCTAATCCTGTCGCTATGAAGGCCAACATACCGTTTGCCTTCTTAACCGCCTGCTGCACCTGCATGCTTACCTTCAGTGACTGGTGCACAAGGACACCCAGGTCTCGTTGCACTTCCCCTTCTCCCAATCTATTGCCGTTCAGATAATAATCTGCCTTCCTGTTTTTGCCACCAAAGTGGACAACCTCGCATTTATCCACATTCTACTGCATCTGCCATATCACCCAACCTGTCCAAATCCTACTGGAGTTTCTCTGCATCCTCCTCACAGCACACACACCCACCCAGCTTTGTGTCATCTGCAAACTTGGAGATATTACATTTAGTTCCCTCATCTAGATCATTAATATATATTGTGAATAGCTGGGGTCCTAGCACAGATCCCTGCGGTACCCCATTAGTCACTGCCTGCCACTCGGAAAAGGACCCGTTTATTCCAACTCTTTGCTTCCTGTCTGCCAACCAGTTCTCTATCCAAGTCAGTACCTTACCCCAATCCCATGTGCTTTAACTTTACATGCTAATCTCTTATGCGGGACCTTATCAAAAGCCTTCTGAAAGTCCAAATACACCACATCCACTGGTTCTCCCTTATCTATTCTACCAGTTACATCCTCAAAAAATTCCAGTAGATTAGTCAAGCACGATTTACCTTTTGTAAATCCATGTTGACTTTGTCTGATCCTGTCACTGTTTTCCAAGTGCTCTGCTATTACATTTTTTATAATGAACTCTAGCATTTTCCCCACTACCGATGTCAGGCTTACCGGTCTATAATTCCCTGTTTTCATTTTAATTGAACATCTGCTTGAAGACCTGCGTTTGCCTGAAATAACCAGAGCAGTTAACTCGGTATAAGCGATGCCTTTGTAATTGACATCTATGGGAATGGCAAATGGCTACTGCTAGTTGGCCGGTATAAACAGTTGCACCCTTCCCCCGCCCCCCATAACCATGGGTGGTATTAGTGGTGGGGACTGTATTCCATTGGGCACAAAGGCAGAAGTAAAAAGAGACCCCTGGTTGTTTGTTCACTAATCACACACATGAAGCAAGAACTGGATTTCTATAGCACCTTTCCTGACCTCAGGATGTTCCAAAATGTTTTACAGTCCTTTAAAGAACTTTTGAAGTGTAGTCACTGTTGTAATGTCAGAAACACAGCAGCCAATTTGGCTGCAGCAAGGTCCCACAAACCACAATCTGATGCTGACCAGAAAATCCATTTTAGTGTGGAATAAATATTGGCCAGGACACCGAGGAGAACTCCCCTGCTCTTTTTCAAATAGTGCCATGGGATCTTTTACTTGCACCTGAGAGATCAGAGGGGGCCTCAGTTGAACACCTCAGCTGAAAGACAGCATCTCCAGTAATGCGTAACTCCCTCAATACTACACTGAAGTGTCAACCTGGCTTATGTGCTCAAGTCTCTTGAGTGGGATCTGAACCCACAGCCTTCTGACTCCGAGGCAAGAGTGCTACCCACTGAGCCACGGCTGACACATGTCAAAATAATGTAAGTCACCAATAAGCAAAGCATTTGGGAAGCTGGATTATTATCAAATCAGTTGGGTCCACATCACCCAGAGATCATGTTGAGACTGTACAGTGCTGAGGCTGCAACAGGGGTACTGGGTACAGTTCAGGCTGCAGTGAACTAAGAGGGCCTTCCAGTCCCCAGAGGCAAATCATAGGCGAGCAACAATGCTGATCTCCAGTTGTCAGAGAGAAGAGCTATGAGGAGTGCTTGATAATCTGGGTTCTTCAGCTTCAAAAAGAGACATCTCTGGGTGGATCTCATAATGGTAGATACGGTATGTAGCAGGATGGAGAGAGTAAACATGAAGCAATATTTTCAAATAAAAACAGAAGATGCTGGAGATACTCAGCAGGTCAGGCAGTATCTGTGGAGAGAGAAACAGAGTTAATGTTTCAGGTTGATGACCTCTTGTCAGAACTCGGAACAAACGAGCAATATTTTCAGATGTCCTAGGGCAGAAGGACAAGAGAGGATAGGTTTGGGATTGTGATGGCCTAACTTAGGATGGCTGTTAGGGTATATTTCTTTACACTGAAGGGGTCTGTTGGTGTCAGGAAGAGTGGTTGAGGCTAGGTCACCGGTCTCATTTAAGAAACAAATAGATGCCCAAATGGGAAGATGGTAGGGTTACTATTTTGTAAGAATGAGATCAATGGGCCGAAGGCCATTTTTTAACCAAACCTATCTTGTGATTGTTTGAGGACTGCTCACTGGGGAGGTGATGAGAGAGACTGAGGGCCAGACAAGGAAGAAGAGGCAGACCATGAGTTGTATGGATGGAAAATCACGGGCAGCGATCCCACAAGCTCCTGATATGAGCCAGCGGCAGATGAGGGTCCTGCCCACAGGAGAAGGACTCGGACTATTTACCCTTATTACCTGACTTTTAGAATGTTGCAATATTCCATTAGGACATTGCCCGTGCACCATAACTAAAGTTGCTCCTGTCCAGAAGTTGCACTAGAATACGACTACACCTGTTTAAATTGAGTCCTCACAAGGTACATATGTTTTTTTTTTACACAGTGACGGCAGAAAGAGGTTTGTATACAGCATACTGGAAAGTCCCAGGGACTATGAAAGGAACTTATGGAGCTCTCCACATGACCCCTCTCACACTCAAGCAGACGACGATCGGGAACTGCTTAATCTGCTTACCAAAAGAAAGCAAGCAGACAAAGATTCTGAGGTACATGTGCTGCAGTAACCTGGGAGTGAAAATTGAAGGAAGGAAAGGAAATTGCAGCCAGTCATAAATTGTTAATAAATCTCAGGATGTGAATGTCACTGACGACCTCTGGACGTCCCAAAGCATTTTACAGCCAATGAAGTATTTTTGAAGTGTAGTTACTGTTGTAGTGTAGGAAACACGGCAGCCAATTTGTGCACAGCAAGCTCCCACAAACAGCAATCAGATAAATGACCAGAAAGTAAAAACATAAAAAGCTGGAAACACTCAGCAGGTCAGCAGCATCTGTGGAGAGAGAGAAACAGAGTTAACGTTTCAGGTCGATGACCCTTCATCAGAACTGGAAGAAGTTAGAGATGTAACAGATTTTTAAGCAAGTGTAGAGGCAGGGAAAGGGGGGGAGTGGAGGAAAGAACAAAAGGGAAGGTCTGTGATAGGGTGGAAGGCAGGAGTGGTTAAATAACAAAAGGGATGATGGTGTGAGGCGAAAGGAGATGGTAATGGGACAAGTAAAGAAACAAAAGATGAGTTTAGAGGAGGTGTAAATGGGTATTGCAGTACAGGAAACTTTTGATTTACCGGAACCTAAATAACCGGAAATCTCGGTTAACCGGCAAAATTCAGGAGTAGGTTTTACTTCATATTGTACTTGCATTCCTCCATCTGTTGCTGTGCAAGGGTGTGGCTGCAGCTGTTGCTAAGCTACAGAGACGCTTGGAACCTGTGGCCATTGTTCTACACTTGTTGCTAAGCAACAGGGTTTGTTGCTTTATACGGAGCTGTCAGCTCTCCCTATCTTTTACTATAGCGTTCGGTTATCCGGAATTATTGATGAACCGGCACCACGTCGGTCCCGTCCATGCCGGATTTAAAAAAAGTTTCCTGTACCATTATCACAAAAATGGGAGTGATGGTTATGGTCTGAAATTGTTGAACTCAATGTTGAGTCCAGAAGGCTGTAAAGTACCTAATCAAAAGATGAGGTGCTGTTCCTCGAGCTTACATTGAGCTTCATTAGAACAGTATAGGAGGCCGAGGTCAGAGTAGGAGTAGAGCGGTGAATTAAAGTGACAGGCAAACGGAAGCTCGGGGTCACCCTTACGGACTGAACGGAGGTGTTCCGCGAAACAGTCACCCAATCTGCGTTTGGTCGCCCCAATGTAGAGGAGACCACATTGTGAGCAGCGAATACCGTATACTAGATTGCAAGAAGTACAAGTAAATCGCTGTTTCACCTGGAAGGAGTGTTTGGGGCCCTGGATGGTAGGAAGAGAGGAGGTAAAAGGGCAGGTGTTGCATCGCCTGCGCTTGCACATGAAGGTACTGTGGGAAGGGGAGTAGGTATTGGAGGGGGGGGTCATTGAAGAGTGGACTAGGAGAAAATGGGGAATTATAGACTGGTAAGCCTGACATCAGTAGTGGGGAAAATGCTAGAGTCCATTATGAAAGATGTACTAGCAGAGCACTTGGAAAACAGTGACCGGATCGGACGAAGCCAACATGGATTTACAAAAGGTAAATCGTGCTTGACTAATCTACTGGAATTTTTTAAGGATGTAACTGGTAGAATAGATAAGGGAGAACCAGTAGATGTGACGTATTTGACCTTTCAGAAGGCTTTCGATAAGGTCCCGCATAAGAGATTAGCGTGTAAAGTTAAAGCACATGGGATTGGGGGTAAGGTAGTGACTTGGATAGAGAACTAGTTGGCAGACAGGAAGCAAAGAGTTGGAATAAACGGCTCTTTTTCCGAGTGGCAGGCAGTGACTAGTGGGGTACTGCAGGGATCTGTGCTAGGACCCCAGCTATTCGCAATATAAATGGTCTAGACGAGGGAACTAGATGTAATATCTCCAAGTTTGCAGACAACACAAAGCTGGGTGGGCGTGTGTGCTGTGAGGAGGATGGCGAGAAACTCCAGTATGATTTGGACAGGTTGGGTGATATGGCAGATGCAGTATAATGTTGATAAATGCGAGGTTATCCACTTTGGCAAAAACAGGAAGGCGGATTATTATCTGAACGGCAAAAGATTGGGAGAAGGGGAAGTGCAACGAGACCTGGGTGTCCTTGTGCATCAGTCACTTGAGGTAGGCATGCAGGTGCAGCAGGCGGTTAAGAAGGCAAATGGTATGTTGGCCTTCATAGCGAGAGGATTCGAATACAGGAGCAAGGATGTCTTCCTGCAGTTGTACAGGGCCTTGGTGAGACCACACCTTGAGTATTGTGTGCAGTTTTGGTCGCCTTATCTGAGGAAGGATGTTCTTGCCATGGAGGGAGTGCAGCGAAGATTCACCAGACTGATACTTGGGATGGCAGGAATGATGTATGAGGAGAGATTGGGTCGATTGGGCTTATATTCGCTGGAGTTTAGAAGAATGAGAGGGGATCTCATTGAAACTTCAGGACTAGACAGACTAGATGCAGCAAATATATTCCCGATGGCAGGGGAGTCCAGAACCAGGGGTCATAGTCTAAAGATAAGGGGTTAGCCATTTAGGACAGAGATGAGGAGGAATTTCTTCACCCAGAGAGTGGTGAACCTGTGGAATTCTCTACCACAGAAGGCAGTTGAGACCAATTCATTAAATATATTCAAGAAGGAGTTAGATATATTTCTTAAGGCTAAAGGGATCAAGGGATATGGGGAGAAAGCAGGGACAGGGTACTGAATTTGGATGATCAGCCATGATCTCATTAAATGGCGGAGCAGGATCGAGGGGCCGAATGTCCTACTCCTGCTCCTATCTTCTATCTATGTAAAATGCAGCCACCTGTATCCTTTCTCGCTCACCCCTCATCATCAGTGACTGACATTGGCCTTCCTGATCCCCAACACATTGGAAGCCAGTTTAGCTATTGGCGGTAGTGTAAAATTCATGAAATCGGAGTGAGGAAGAAAAAACACCGTCACTCAATTTCACACTCCTTACCCCCAATCCCATGTGCTTTAACTTCACACTCCCACCTCAAGGTTGACCAGCAAGGCCACTTGCAGTGTCCCCCATTGAAATTCAGCAGCCTTCCACCAGACATGCTGCAGCCACTGGGATAGCACTGTGTGACATCAGTAGAATAGGCAAAGGCACACACAAGACAGTCACTAAGAGAATGCACAGGGGTGATGAGTTGATTACTTGATGTCATATTGGATGGATGGATGTATAAAGTTGGATTGGAAAGTTTGCTTTTTGGTGGCTTTTATCTCCGCATTATGGCCAAGAGGACGCTGTGATGGTCAGTAACAGAGGGAAGCTAAGGTGTGGGACTGTTGAAATGGGAATTGGGGTTGTGGCCACTGTACTGCAGGCGGATCATTCCATCCCGGATATCACGGCCAGAAAGGGACTATCTGGGTTGCTTCCTCCTCTTCTGCGTCATCCTCCTCTTTCTGCGAGCGGATGAAGTAAATCTGAAATAAAACATAAAATGCAGGAAATACTCAGCAGGTCAGGCAGCATCTCGACCTAAGACATGAACTCCGTTTCTCTCTCCACGGATGTTGCCTGACCTGCTGAGTATTTGTAGCATTTTCTGTCTTCAGAGGCCTTCCTTTACCATCCGAGGCCTTGCAAGCGTCCGGCAGCACTCCCTGCGCATTTAGACAAATTTTAAATGTATTGCACCAAGCCACTACTTCAAAAAAATCGAGTCCGAAAGCTTAAATGCAAACTTACCTGAAAGATGTGTGTGTCCCTTTAAGATGTGCTGACCGTGCCTCAGTGACTGCTGAATGCTGGGTGTTCATGGTGAGCTTAGGACCCAGAGCTGAACTCCGCACTAAGGTCCAAGTTCGCTGAGGCAGGGCCACCGCTCTTACCGGCAGCGCTGCCGAACCTCGGAAAATGGCGGATGCTGCAGGACCCACCACCAGCTGGCAAAAGAGCGGCGGCCGCCATCTTTTTACTACATTTTGACGGTAACTGGAGATGTAAAGCACCCAAATTATTAGCCCCATATTCCTTAATACCCTTACCCAACAAAAATCTATCAATCTCAGTTTTGAAATTTTCAATTGACCCCCAGCCTCAACAGCTTTTTGGGGGAGAGAGTTGCAGATTTCCACTACCCTTTGTGTGAAGAAGTGCTTCCTGACATCACTCCTGAACGGCCTGGCTCTAATTTTAAGGTTATGCCCCCTTGTTCTGGACTCCCTCACCAGAGGAAATAGTTTCTCTCTATCTACCCGATCAAATCCTTTAATCATCTTCAACACCTCAATTAGATCCTTGCTTAACCTTCTATATTCAAGGGATGACAAGCCTAGTCTGTGCAACCTGTCCTTAAATTTAACCCTTTTAGCCCTGGTATCATTTTGGTGAATCTGTACTGCACCCTCGCCAAGGCTAGGAGTAGGACTTGCAGCCCCTCAAACCTGTTCCACCATTTAATTAGATCATGGCTAATCTAGCTCAAGGTGTCAGTGTAGTTCCACCACTAGATGTCTCTAGTAAGCAGCTTGTAATTGATATCACAGCACACTAGTGTATACTAAATTCTTTCTAATGGTGACAACTCCCCTAGTAGCTATTTGGTATATTACTGAGCCCTACTGGACCAGAAAGTCCATGGTCCAATCCCCAGTCTGTGCTGATCTCAGTATTTGGGGTGCTACAATTAACCTCTAGCCTAGAGGGGGGAAGTATTCAGCCAGGGTTCCCACTCCTGGAAGTGTTTGGTGTGGGCTAAAGTGAGGATTGTGCATGGCTGTGCTGGCACCCATAACCCATGGTCGATTGGCCCGCCCGTACTCATCATCCAGGCTGGCACATGGACATTGGCCACTTGGACTTAGATATACGAGATACAAGAGATGGCAGTCAGGAGAGGTAAAGGCAGACATAGAGGAGCAGGCCTGGGCTTTGAGTGGGGATCGGATGATGCGCTCCATGGTTGAAAGCACTGCGCTGATGTGATTTCCTGGTGGGTGTGGCTTTGAACCTGGAGTGGGCATTCATCAAATTTACCCATTACTGTCTAGGCTCATCATTAAGATGGCCCTTTGGGTTAGGTACCAAGGTCAACCAATGGTCCTACCAAGGGTTCTTAAAGAAAGGAAGGGAGAAAACTTGCAAATAACCTCTTGGCAGAATTTCAATATCCAAACCAGCCTTCCATCTTTGACAAGGACACGCTATTCAGTGTAGGGGGTCGACACTACTCTCTGTACTGTCTAGTTGGAGGGTAGTTCACTCGCTCGATCATTGGACTTGCGGCTAAGTCACTGGTAACAATTCCCATTTTCTCTTAAACAGGAGTGGCAGAAACTTAACTACGACATACACACTTTACGACAGACACGAAGACAACTGAGAAACCGCTGGAAATGGATCTTAGAAGAATTAGGTAAGGCCTTTGGCGCTGAGTACAAGTCTCTTGTAGTTGGGTTACTCTGCGAGCTGGAGCTACATTAACCTTGTACTGTGCCTCACTCCCGCAGTGGTCGCATTGAACAGGGCCCACCCCATGGCTGCCTCTGGGCCGGTCCTCTCTTAAGACAGTTCTTCTCTCCAGTTTCCACTCTGCCTTCCATCCCTTCCCTCTCCTCCTCCTCCGTAAACCATCCCCGAACCTCGCCCAAGCCCGAGCGGCCAGCCTTCACATGGGAACCTGGACAGCAGGTTTTGATGGGCTAATCAACCATGGGGGCCATCACAGCCCACCCCAATCATATATTTTAATCTTATGGGGGGTGGGGTGGGGCGGGTGGTCACTGAATAACTATCTGGAGCATGAGCCTGGGAGGGTGAGTGTGATGAAGTTAATAGTCGCACTGACACCTCAGAACAGATGGAGAAGTGACACTGGTACCCTCCTGGCCTGTATAGCCATGCATTGGAAATTGCATACAGTTGGCATACTAGGTCAGTACGATAGTGTTGCATTCAGCATCCGGATTGGGGTCGGCTGTGACAGTCCCATTCCCCCCCATAGTTGAGCGGCATATTGACACTCCCCATCCAGGCACCCACACGACGGGTGGTCATTCAGACTGATGCGAGGGGGAGAGGAGAGGAGAGGGGATGAGGAGATGGGGTGGGTGATGAGGGGAGGGGAGCAGGGGACGGATGAGGCCCATAACAGGTGAACTACATTAAAATCACGGCACTGGGTGTCCAGAATAAAATGGCTGGCCTGCAGGAGAGTAATGTTGCCGCCCACCATTTTCCTTTACTGCTGCTGACGTTTTGCTCCCACGCTCCCTCCCCCACTCCCCCTTCCCCAGGCCGGAAACAAAAGCACTCCCAAGGGGTGGAGTGCCCACTCCTGTGCAGTGCCTCATCAGTATTGCAGCACTGACTTCTGAATTCAGGTTGTCCCCAGAGGTCGTGTGGCAAATATAATTAAGCTACAAAACCAGTCCGTGTGCCCCTGTGATAACAGCAGAATCGTTGGCTTCCTCTAGGCGAGATACAACGAGTAGTGAGCACTGGTGGTACCAGCGGGCTTGGGGCCCATTCCTGGTATCCTTCAGAGATGCAGACAATGATTGCCCTGTCTGTGGAGGGGGAATGAGGGGAGCAGGGGACGGCAGGCTGGGGGAGCAGCCCCTAGCCCACTGTCACAAGGGCAGTCTTCAGATGTTCCTGACTGCTGCCAATAAAAACAGGGATCAGTGTTATCTCAGAGAATTTTGTCAGCACAGAAGGGGAGGCCATTCAGCCCATCGTCCCTGAGCGCTCTCTGAAAGAGCTCTCCACTTGGTCCCATTCCCCTGCCCTTTTCCCATCACCCTTTTCTTTTCAAAATACCTCTCCACATCCCTTTTAAAAGCTATTATGGAATCTGCTTCCCCTCGTGACTTCAACTTGATGCCGTCTAGTTGGTGACTCACTGGCCAGTGGAAATAGGTCTTCCCCATTTAACTCATCAAACCCCTTATCATTTTGAACACCTCTGTCACATCTCCCCTCGACCTCTGTTCTAGTTCCATATTGCCATGGTGATGCCGAGTTTGTTCATTCTCCGTCCCCACAATGTCCTTAAATGGGAAAAGCTGATAGGCCTGCACTGTTGAGCCCGTTTTGCTAATGGAATGTTAGCCTTTATCTCTGAGGGCTGAAGTGTGGAAGTTATGTTACAGTTAGTTATATAAAGCTCATGTTAGATCTCATCTGGCGTATTGCATTGAGTTCTGTGCACAGCAGGAAGGATATACTGGCCTTGGAGGGCGTGCAGCACAGATTCACCAGAATTATACCAGGGCTTAGAGGGTTAAATGATGAGGACATGTTGCACAGACTAGGCTTGTACTCCCTTGAGTATAGAAGATTAAAGGATGATCTAATTGGAATGGTTACAATGCTTAAAGGATTTGATAGGGTAGATATACTTGAATTTTCAAAAGGCCTTTGATGATAGTAAACTCATGACTAGGGTCAGAACATGTGGAGTCAGCACAAGTAGCAGAACGGATCGCAAGCTGGCTAAACAACAGCAAGCAGAGTAGGAATGAAGGGTAGCGACTAAGACTGGCAAAAGATAGGAAGAAGTGTTCCACAGGGATTAGTGCTGGGATCACTGTGGTGCACAATTTGCATAAACGATTTGGACTCTGGAATCGGAAGTACAATTGCAAAATTTGCGGGTGACATCAAATTGGAGGATATAGTTAATACAAAATACAAGAATACAACAAAATACAAGACGTTAACAAACTTGCAGAACGGGCATGTAATTGGCAAATTAATTTCAATATAGATAAGTGTGAGGTGGTGCATTTTGGTAGGAAGAATAAAGAGACCACATATTCCTTAGATAGTAAGAGTCTAAATGGGGTAGAGGAATCGAGGGATCTAGGGGTACAGATACCCAAATCACTAAAAGTAGCGACGTAGGTTAACAAGGCCATAAAAAAGCAAACAAAGCACTGGGGCCCATTTCTATAGGGATAGAATTGAAAAGCAGAGAAGTTAATTTTTAAACGTCTATCGAACCTTGTTAAGACCACACTTGGAGCACTGTGTACAGTTCTGGTCTCCGTATTACAAAGAGGGTATAGAAGAAATTCAGGAGAAACTTGTTTACCCAGGGAGTGGTGAGAATGTGGAACTCGCTACCACAGGGAGTGGTTGAGGTGAATAGCATAAATGTAGTTAAGGGGAAGCTAGATAAGCACATGAGGGAGAAAGGAATAGAAGGATATGCTGATAGGGTGAGATGAAGAGGGGTGGGAGGAGGTTGGTGTGGAGCATAAACACTGGCATAGATCAGTTTGGTCAAACTGGCCTATTTCTGTGCTGTATACTCTATGTAAGATAGTGAGAAACTCTTTCCTCTGGTGAGGGAGTCCAGAACAAGGGGGCATAACCTTAAAATTAGAGCTAGGCTGTTCAGGGGTGATGTCAGGAAGCACTTCGTCACACAAAGGGTAGCGGAAATTTGAAACTCACTTCCCCAAAATGCCGTTGAGGCTGGGGGTCAATTGAAAATTTCAAAACTAAGATCGATAGATTTTTGTTGGGTAAGGGTATTAAGGAATATGGAACCAAGGCAGGTAAATGGAGTTAAGTTAAAAGATCAGCCATGAGCTAATTGAATGGCGGAACAGACCGGAGGGGCTCAATGGCTTCCTCCTGCTCCTATATTTGAGTCGACTGTTCCTTCAGGTTTTCAGAATGAAGCTGACACCTTGCTGTTTGTGAACAAATCGAGTACAATCCACTCTTGGAACCTGTACACAGTCCAAGAGATGTTACACAGACTGACAAAAGAAACCAGCATCTTCCTGAATGAAGGTCAAGTGCCAGAGAGCTATCTCTTCGTGCTGGTAAGTGTTTTTATTATAAAATCTTGTTAGTAAAAGGGAGATGGAGAGCTGCTCAAACCTGTAGTTCATAGGGTATCGGCGGTGGCTCAGCGGGTAGCACTCTCACCTCTACATCACAAGGTTGTGGGTTCAGTCCCCACTCCAGGGACTTGAGCACAAAATCTAGGCTGACACTCCAGTGCAGTACTGGGGGAGTGCCGCACTGTTGGAGGTGCCACCTTTTGCATGATAAACCGAGGATCGTCTGCCCTCACAGGTGGACGTAAAAGATCCCACAGCACTATTTCGAAGAGGAGCAGGGGAGTTCTCCCCGGTGTCATGGCCAATATTTATCACTAAAACAGATGATCTGGTCATTATCACGTTGCTGTTTGTGGGATCTTGCTGTGCATTAATTAGCTGCCGTGTTTCCCACATTACAACGGTGACTACACTTCAAAAGTACTTCATTGGCTGTAAAGCATTTTGAGACATCCTGAGGTCGTGAAAGGTGTTATAAATGCAAGACTTTCTTCCCCCCTTTTTTTCCTATAAATATTGAACTGAAGGGAAAATGAAAGATTGATTTGGAAATCATTGAGCTAACAACTTTCTGGTGATGATTCAGGGAAGAGGATCATGGGTAAGGTCTCTTGCTGGAAAAGAGTTATCAGTTGACCCTTCGTTTACTTACCAAGTCAAAGCATGCAACAGTGAATATTCCTTCTCCAATTATTTGGTATAACAGAACAACAAACTGCTTGCATTCATATAACGCCATTAATGTACGCAAATGCCCAATGCACTTCCCAGAGGTGGGAGTAAAAATGGACGCCCAGCCAAAGGAAGAGAGCTTAGGAGGGGGCGTGACCAAGAGCTTGGTCAAAGAGGTCCATTTGAAGGAGGATCTTAAAGCAGGAGAGGGAGCTGGAGATGTAGGGGGCAGTCAGGCGATGTTAGAGGTGAAAGTAGCTGGTCTTTGTTTGGAGAGGACATGGAGTCAGAAACTCCGCTTGGGAGTGAAGGGGATGCCAAGGTTGTGAACGAAGGGGACAAGCTCTTTAGTAACACACCAAATTCAAATATTGTGCAGAATCATTGAGGCCGGTGCTGGCTCTTTAATGCAGCAGTATCGATCTGTCTGGATTGTGCTGATTTGAATATCTGTGACACAACAAGCTAATGAACTTCATAGAATCATTCAGCACAGAAGGCGGCCATTCGGCCCATTGTGCCTGTGCCGGCCCTTTGAAAGAGCTCTCCAATTAGTCCCACTCTCCGTAGTCCTACAAATTACTCTTTTTCAATATATGTCCAGTTCCCTTTTGAAAGTTACAATTGAAACTGCTTTCAGGCAGTGCATTCCAGATCATAACAATTCATTGAGTAAATAAATCCTCCTCATCTCCCCCTGGTTCTTGTTGGATCTGGCCAAGCTATGAGCTTTGAGGCATGTTTGATACCTGCCTCCAGGTTTGAAGAGAGCAACAAGCAAACTGACCTCTGTGTGTTCATCCTTCTGGGATTATGCAATGCCGTGTGGCGGTCCAGGTGGATGTAAAAGATCCCGTGGTGCTATTTCGAAGAAGAGCAGGGAAGTTCCCCGCCCCCCCCCCCCCCCCCAAAGTGTCCTGGCCAATATTATATATATGATATATCATTACCTCATTACTATTTGTGGGACCTTGCAGTGCGCAAATTGGCAGCCACATTTCCTACAAGTGACTGCACTTCAAAAAGTACTCAAAAAAACAACCCTTGATCCCTCCGTCCTTGCAAACCACCGCCCCATCTACAACCTCCCTTTCCTCTCAAGTCCTTGAACATGTTGTCACCTCCCAAATCCATGCCCATCTTTCCCGCAATTCCTTGTTTGAATCCCTTCACAATCAGGTTTCCGCCTTTGCCACAGTACTGAAACGGTTCTCATCAAAGTCACAAATGACATCCTTTGTGACTGTGACAAAGGTAAACTATCCCTCCTCATCCTTCTCGACTAGTCTGCAGCCTTTGACGTGGTTGACCACTCCATCCTTCTCCAACGCCTCTCCACTGTCGTCCAGCTGGGTGGGACTGCACTCGCCCAGTTCTACTCTTATCTATCTAATTGTAACCAGAGAATCACCTGCAACGGCTTCTCTTCCCGCTCCCGTATCATTACCTCTGGTGTCCCCCAAGGATCGATCCTTGTCCCCCTCCTATTTCTCATCTAGGTGCTTCCCCTCGGTGACATCATCCGAAAACACAGCATCAGTTTCCACATGTACGCTGAGGACACCCAGCTTTAACTCACTGCCTCTTCTCTTGACCCTTCCATGGTCTCTAAATTGTCAGACTGCTTGTCCGACATACAGTTCTGGATGAGCAAAAATTTTCTACAATTAAATATTGGGAAGACCGAAGCCATTGTTTTCGGTCCCCGCCACAAACTCCGTTCCCTAACCACTGACTCCATCCCTCTCCCGAACATCTGTCTGAGGCTGAACCACACTGTTCGCAACCTTGGTGTCATATTTGACCCTGAAATGAGCTTCCGACCACATATCCGCAGCATAACAAAGACCGCCTACTTCCACCTCCGTAACATCGCCCGTCTCCGCCCTTGCCTCAGCTCATCCGCTGCTGAAACCCTCATCCATGCCTTTGTTACCTCTAGACTTGACTATTCCAACGCACTCCTGGCTGGCCCCCCACATTCCATCCTACATAAACTTGAGGTCATCCAAAACTTGGCTGCCCGTGTCCTAACTCGCACCAAGTCCTGTTCGCCCATCACCCCTGTACTCGCTGATCTACATTGGCTCCTGGTTAAGCAGCGCCCCGATTTCAAAATTCTCATCCTTGGTTTCAAATTCCTCCATGGCCTCGCCCCTCCCTATCTCTGTAATCTCCTTCAGCCCCACAACCCCCCGAGATATCTGCGCTCCTCTAATTCTGCCCTCTTGAGCATCCCTGATTATAATCACTCAACCTTTGGTGGCCGTGCCTTCTGTTGTCTAGGCCCTAAGCTCTGGAATTCCTTCCCTAAACCTGTCCTCCTCGCTACCTCTCTTTCCTCCTTTAAGATGCTCCTTAAAACCTACCTCTTTGACCAAGCTTTTGGTCACCTGCCCTAATTTATCCTTATGTGGCTCGGTGTCAAATTTTTTGTCTTAAAATACTCCTGTGCAGTGCCTTGGGACGTTTTACTACATTAAGGGCGCTATATAAATACAAGTTGTTTGTTGTAAAAACGGTTTGGGACGTCCTGAGGTTGTGAAAGGCGCTATAGAAATGCAAGTTCTTTCTTCATTGTAGCATTTATATTTACGAATTGTGATATTTTTATAAATGCAAGTTATTTATCGTAGGTTAGGCCACAGCTTCAGCCTCTCAGTGAAGCTCCCACAATGTCCATGTGTACTGCTGTACTATGACTACGATGTGTGTCAACTTGTTGTAGCCCGAGGACAATTGTAACGTAATAAAGTGCCTTACTGTTCACAGGACCGGCTGTTCGCTCTGGATGCTGCGGAGGATTTCTTTCTGAAGGCTGGCCAGAGATACCCCAAGGACGGTGAATAGAACCCCCCACCCCCCCCGCCGGAATGCCAGAGCTCGTACCTGCTAGGCGACCGTCCAACTATTGGAAAGTGTGGCCAAGAGACGCAGCCTCTCCGCCTGAGTGACGCAGCCCATCGTGGTGAGATTGGGCCCAAGGGCTCAATCAGGCATCAAATGGGAGGGCTTCAGCAAAAACCTCAGCTGCTCAAACATTGCTTTGAACTTGTGAACCGTCCCCAATTGAAAGGATCTGGGCACGTGTTTACTCAAGGTTTTCCCCTCAGTCTTTGAGTGTTTGTCGCCCTCTCCTTCAGGATCAACCACCACCTGGTCCTTGCTGCCGCCGCCTCCCTCCCTCCTCTAGGATTCACAGGCCTGGAAATCCTGGTGGGAGGTCGAGGGCACAAGTTGAGCAGACTCGCCCTTGCCATTTTGGACTTAAACCCTATTATGTCCGTGAATGATTGAGACACGGACAGCAGGAGTTGAACAAAACAAGTCTTTACTGATTGAAGTCAATCGGGAAACTGAAACTACAGAGGCTCACTAGCGCCTTTTATACAGGGGTGGTCACTGCTGGTACTGCAGTCTGAGACCAGTTATTCTCTTAAAGGGACATACACAACAATTCCTCCCCTTTTAGATAAACAGTACATAACATTCATTTAACAACTAAATGATAACTAATTACAATCACAATTACGGTTGCTAGATACATTGGTTAAGTTTAAGCAATTATAAGTTCAGTCTTTGAGGAGGCTTCCTGATTCTGTCTGGATAACGCCTCTTTGGGGTATCAGGTTCTTCTGGCAAGGTTGAGTCGGGATCACTGTCGTTGTTTGGTTCATCTGCTTCCAATATCACCGATTCTGCGGTAGCTGCAATTGGTACGTCGATTTCATTGCCAGGTGTATCAGATCGTGGTGTGGAGTTGACGTTTTCCAGTGACTCTAGAATCTGGTCAGCATGGCGTCTTACAATGCTCTCTCCAACATCCACGGTATACATGAGAGGTCCTTGCCGTGTACAGATCGTTCCTGGCTGCCATTTCTCAGTGCGGTAGTCCCGGGCCAAAACTGGTTGACCTATCTTAAAACTCCTGGTCGGCCTTTCATTCATAGTCTGAAACTGCCTGTTCTCCACATCTCTTCGGACGTTTGGCTTAACCAAATCCAAGCGGCATCATAGTCTTCGATTGAAGAACATCATGGCTGGAGTTTGGTTGGTAACCGCATGTGTCGCATTCCGGTAGGCAAACAAGAAGTTGTCCACCTTGTGTTGTAGGGGTATATCTTCATTACACATTGCCTTGATAGCCTTCTTGAATGTTTGAACAAACCTCTCGGCCAATCCATTAGTGGCTGGATGATATGGGGCAGATGTGTAATGCTTAACACCGTTGTTCTTTAAGAACCTCCGGAACTCTTCAGACACAAACTGTGGTCCATTGTCAGAGCAAATCTGTTCGGGCAGCCCATTCCTGGCGAATATGGTTCGTAAAACTGCGATAGTTTTTTCCGTGGTGGTTGAGGACATTTTTATTACCTCTGGCCACTTTGAATGTGCATCCACCGCAATTAAAAACATCGAGTCCATGAAGGGACCAGCAAAATCAATGTGCACCCTTTGCCATGGAGATGAGGGCCACTCCCATGGATGCAGAGGAGCTTGTGGTGGGGCGTTTTGGACCTTCTGGCATCCTGCACAGCTCTTGGTCATCTCTTCGATTTCTCTATCGATTCCCGGCCACCACACAAACGCTCTGGCTAAGTTCTTCATTTTTACCCCACCCAGATGACCCTCATGAAGCTCATTGAGCACTCTATCTGTCAACTTAGGTGGAATTACTACTCTGGATCCACACATCAAGGTTCCTCTGCACACTGACAGCTGTTCTCTTCTCGGCGAGAATGTTGGCAGCAGTGGTTCGCCATGTGCTGGCCATCCCTTCACCATTAAATCATAGACCCGTGATCGTGTCGGGTCATTCCGTGTTTCCTTTTCTATGTTTGCATTCGTCACAGGGAGACATGCGACTATGGTCGAGTGGAATAACTCCATTGGATCCACTGCAAGGTCGTCTTCTTCCACCGTCGGCAACGGTAGGCGTGACAATCCATCAGCATTTCCATGCTGTTTAGTTCCTTTGTACTCGATGTCATATTGGTGTGCCCCTAGGAAAAGGGACCACCTCTGCAGCCGTTGTGCTGTCATTATCGGTACGCCCTTCTGAGGGTTGAAAATGGAGACAAGAGGTTGATGATCGGTTAATAGAGTAAATTTTTGACCGTGCAGGTAGTGATTGAACTTCTTCACCCCCCACACTAGGCTGAGGGCCTCTCTGTCAATCTGGGCGTAGTTATGCTCAGCAGAAGTTAACGAGCGTGACGCAAAAGCTATCGGCCTCTCTAAACCATCAAGGAATTTATGTGACCGTACCGCCCCAATGCCGTAGGGAGACGCATCACACGCCAGTCTGATCGGCAGTGCTGGGTTGTAGTGAGCCAATACTTCTCTTGAAGTGATTAAGTCCTTACTCTTCTGAAAGGCCCGCTTACAGTCATTGCTCCATTTCCATGCTACTCCCGTTCGTAGCAGGGCGTTCAGTGGGTGCAGAATTGTCGACAAATTCGGCAAAAATTTATGGTAGTAATTCACCTATCCGAGGAATGACCTCAGTTGCGACACATTTTCAGGCGCTGGGGCCTTAACAACCGCTTCAATTTTGTCAGGGGACTTATGTAACCCCTCTTCATCAATCACGTGGCCACAATACGATATCTGTTTCTTAAAAAACTCGCACTTGGGGCGGTTGGCTTGTAGCCCATGTTCGCGTAGTCTAGTGAGCACCTGTTCTAGGTTGTTAAGGTGTTCACTGTCATCTTCACCTGTCACAAGGATGTCGTCCAAGTAACACTGAGTCCCCGGAATCCCTTGCAGGACTTGTTCCATCGCTCTTTGCCATATCGCCGGAGCCGATGCTACTCCGAATACCAATCGATGATACTGGTAAAGACCTTTGTGAGTGTTTATCGTGAGATACTTCCTAGAGGATTCTTCAACCTCCATCTGCAAATATGCTTGTGCTAGGTCAATTTTTGTAAAACGCTTCCCTCCAGACAGTGAGGCGAAGATGTCTTCTATCCTTGGAAGAGGATAGTGCACTGTGTGAAGGACTGGGTTCACCGTCACCTTGAAATCCCCACAGATGCAAACCTTCCTTGGCTCCTCAGACTTATTGCTTAACGTTTTCTTCATGACAGGAACGATGGGTGTCGCCCACTCGCTCCAGTCGACCTTGGACAACACGCCTGCCTTCTCCAGATTCTCCAGCTCTGCCTTGATGGCTGGGCGAATTGCATATGGTACCAGTCTTGCATTGAAAAACTTGGGAATTGCATTCTCTTCTATTTTTATCGAGGCGGTTACGCCTTTAAGCATGCCCAGTTCTTGTTGAAATACCTCTTTGGCGTTAGCTAAGATTGTTGACAATCGTCCAGGAGTGACGTCGTCATCTTTTTTACCGTCCACCGTCATTGCATGAATGGAGTGCCAATCTAAGCTTATCTTCCTGATCCATTCACGTCCCAATAACGGTGGTCCACCATTTTGCAGTATGTAGAGATACAATTTCCGTATTTTCTTGCCGTTGTATTCGACAGGCACCCTTATTTTTCCTCTGGGGTATACTTTTTGCCCCGTATACGTCGTCAAGACGATGGATGTCTCTCTCAAGGGTATGTGTGAGAATAGCCGCTCGTAGTCTTGTCGATTCATGACGGTTAGCACTGATCCTGTATCCAATTCCATTTTAACTTGGTACCCTGCTATCGTGAGGGTGACCCAAATGGTTCGGTGATCCTCTTTTGCGATTACATTGTGAAGTTTGAGACAGCTTAGTCTCCTGTTCCCGGATTCACTATCGCTCATCTGGTCTTCGGAACTACTGTCCGTCATCTTTTGTACTTTCTTGTACGGTTCCTTAGTAGCCTTTTTGTTGTCGCTGGTCTTCTTCCCAGACCTGCAAACTCGTGCAATGTGTCCCATCTTTCCGCATTGCCTGCATATTTTGTCTTTGGACCAGCAGTCCTTCTGGTCATGGTTAGTTCTGCCGCAGCGATAACATTTTGCAAATCCCCGTGTCATTTCGTGGGTGCCGTATTCCTGTGGCTTTTGTTTAATTTCCGCAGCTCCCCTGGCTACTGCTTCTTCGTACGCTACTGCCATGCTGAAAGCCTTATCTAGCGTCAGCTCTTTCTCTGAGAGTAACTTCTTCTGTGCTCCTTCACTCAGGAGTCCACAGACAAATTTGTCCCATAGGGTATCTGCCAGTCCTGCTCCAAACTGGCAGTGCTTTGATAGCTTGCGTAGTTCTGTAAGGTACTCAGCATTGCTCTCATCTTTATGCTGAGTTCTCCTGTGGAATTTAAATCTTTCTGCTATCAACAGCGGTGCAGGGTTTAGGTGTTCCTGTAGGACAGCAACAATTTCGCTAAAACTCTTCGCCTTCGGTTTGGCTGGAGTAATCAGGTCCCGCAATAGGCCGTACGTTCTAGCGCCCATTAAGTTTAGCAATACCGATGCCTTTTTCTCATCGGCTATTTCGTTTGCCTCGCAATATACCTCGACTCTTTCCACATACGTGGTCCAGTCCTCTATTGTATTATCAAAAGCAGTGATACAGCCAGTCTTCGGCATCTTGAAAATCTAAAATGGCGCCTCCCGCGCTTTGCCTTCTTCCCCGCTGTTGCTAGTGCTGCTTTCCGTGGTTCCCGTTGCAACCTGCAGCTCCTCACGGTTTCTTGCGCGTTTAATATTTCTTTTTTTTATTATTTTCCCGTCGTGGAACAACCCTGTGGGACTCTTGCCTCCCTCTTCTCGGGTCTATACGCAGCCCGGATTCGTAGCACCGGCCGCGCCGTGTGCTCCACCCTCTCTCTCTCCTCTTCCCGACAACGCTGCTCGGCCCCGTTGCAAGCCACCCGCTCGAGTTCGCGAACGCCGCAGCCCAGGAAGGATCAGTGTACTACCTGCCACCAACCCGATTAGCTGAAGCACCGTCGACAGGAACCAGGCCCCGCATTCGACAGCTTCTCCAGCAATCTTCAACTCCGCTAACACGGGCGGATGCCCACGGTCGACGCCCGTTTCTACTGCTTCTTTCTTCCTTCTGGCCTCGACCTCTGCTCACTTCGCTGCAGGAATGGATCCCAGGAGGTGGTGCAGACTGTAAGTAAGTTCGTATCTGCTCGTCGCCAGTATTATGTCCGTGTATGATTGAGACACGGACAGCAGGAGTTGAACAAAACAAGTCTTTACTGATTGAAGTCAATCGGGAAACTGAAACTACAGAGGCTCACTAGCGCCTTTTATACAGGGGTGGTCACTGCCGGTACTGCAGTCTGAGACCAGTTATTCTCTTAAAGGGACATACACAACAAACCCGTCCTGTGTAAAAAGCGCCCCAGTCTCCGGAGGGCAGGAGTGAGTCTAATGCCTGAGCCGCACCACCCCCCCCCGCCTCACACCTCATGCCCCGCCCCCGCTCCCCCCCACTTACGTCAAGGCACTGATTTGCAGGGATTGGGGGCATTTGAGGGGTGATTCCAAGGTATCCTGGGAATTCCACCCAGTCTGCCACCAATCGGAATAGTGGAACCCATGCCAGCTAAGAGTCAGAAGATCGTGGTTTCAAGCCCCACTCCAGAGACCTGACCGCACAAATCCAGGCTGACACTCAAGTGCAGTACTGAGGGAGTGCTGCACTGTCGGAGGTGCCGTCTTTCGGATGAGATGTTCAACCAAGGCCCCGTCTACTCTCAGGTGGATGTGAAAGATCCTGTGGCACTATTTCGAAGAAGAGCAGGAGAGTTCTCCCTGGTGTCTTGGCCAATATTTATTCCCTCAACCAACATTATTAAAACAGATTATCTGGTCATTACCACATTGCTGTTTGTGGGAGCTTGCTGTGTGCAAATTGACTGCTGCGTTTCCTACATTGCAACAGTGAGTACATTTCAAAAGTACTTCATTATAAAGTGCTTTGGGATGTCCTGAGGTTGTGAAAGGTGCTATATAAATGCAACTCTTTGGGGGAGACATTCATCATAGCCCCGTTTGGGGCACTAACTTTTAAAAGTTGAAAAAATTAGCGGCAGGTGCTAATGTCTTTCAACTTTTAAAAAATGTGGGTTTTGTGGTCCAAGAAGGAAGCTAAATCAAGCACTCCATTTCTTCCCTGGAGCGCAGCAGACGGGGTGGTAGGTGAGCAGCGCTGCTCACTGGGCTGCCCAGCGCTGCCACGTTGGAAGGTTCCTTCCCTCCTCTGAAGAGAAGGATCCATCGCTGCAGGCTCTGCAAGGGCAAAACTTACCTGGTCCCCGACGGCAGCTGCCCTCCGGCCCGATCAGCCTGATGCACTGCAGCAGAGTGCCGGGCCGATCGATCGCTGGCGCAGAAGAATTGGAAAAAAAACCCAGAAAGAGCATTGCAGAATTTTTTCCACTTACCTCGGCCACCTCGCCTTTAAGTATCGCCCCCGAAAGCGCATGGCCTCCCGATGAACGTTTCCTGCAGCGCCCGGCGGAACCGAAGTTCGGGTCTGGGGCGTTACCGGGGTAATGCGCACGGCGATGACGTCACGATTTCCGGGCGAAGGAAATCGGGGCGCAACACCACATTGCCACCGCAAACCCCCCGCCGAATATAACAAGAGTCGATCTGCTCGCCATGCCCGGTCGGTAAATGATGAGCGCCCTGATATAGCCCCCCGGAGGTGATAACGGGAGGCACAGAGATACCCAATTTCTCCCTTTTCTTTTTACAAGATGCACTGGAGAAGCAATTTATTTCAATGTGCAATAACTGAACCTAGCCACGGGGTGGCGCTAGATGACCATTCCACTGACTCTTGCATCAAAGTACAACAACAACTTGCATCTGTATTTAACGTAGTAAAACCTCCCAAGGCTCTTCACAGGAGCCTAATCAGACAAAATTTGACACCGAACAAAAGAAGGAGATAATAGTTTAGATGAAAGAGCTAGCTTTTAAGGAGTGATTTAAAGGAGGCGAGAGTGGGGGTGAGGCGGAGAGGTTTAGGGAGGGAATTCCAGAGCTTGGTGCCTCAGCAGCTGAAGTCGCGGCCACCAATGGTGGAGCAATGGAAATCGGGGATGCTCAAGAGGCCAGAATTGAAGGAGCGCAGAGATCTTTGAGGGTTGTAGGGCTGGAGGAGGTTACAGAGATAGGGAGGGGCGAGGCCATGGAGAGATTTGAACATGAGAATGAGAATTTTTAAACCGAGGCATTTGCTGGGCTGGGAACCAATGTAGGTCAGCGAGCACAGGGGTGGTGGGTGAACGGGACTAGTGTGAATCAGGCCACTGGGAGCTGAGTTTTCGATTAACTCAAGCTTACGGAGGATGGAATGTGGAAGGCCGGCCAGGAGAGCATTGGATTAGTCGAGTCTGGAGGTAACAAAGGCATGGATGAGGGTTTCAGCAGCAGATGAGCTGAGTCAGGGTCAGGGTCAGGGACGGGCGATATTATGGAGGTGGAAGCAGGCGGTCTTGGTGACGGAGAGGATATGGAGTCAGGAGCTCAGCTCAGGGTCAAATAGAATGCCGAGATTGCAAAGAGTCTGGTTTCGCCTCAGGCAGTGGCCAGGGAGGGGGATGTAACCGATGGCTAGGGAACGGAGTTTGTGGCTGGGTCTAAATATGATGACATCAGTATTCCCAATGTTTAACTGGAGGAAATTGCTGCTCATCCAAGACTGAATGTTGGAAAAGTAGCGTGACAACACCGAGGCAGCTGGGAGGTGGAGAGAGGTGGTGGAGATGTAGAGCTGGGGGGCCATCAGCCCATGTCTGTAGATGATGTCGCCGAGGGGCAGCACGTAGATGAGGGATAGGAGCTGGCCAAGGATAGATCCTTGGGGGACACCAGAGGTGACGGAGCGGGAGCGGGAAGACAGCCACTTCAGGAGATTCTCTGGCCATGATTGAACAGGTAAGTGGAACAAGCAAGGGCTGTCCCACTCAGCTGGACAAGGGAGGAAAGTCATGGGAAGAGGATGGTGTGGTCCACCGCGTCGAAGGCACAGAGGTGGAGCAGGATGAGGAGGGCGTTGCACCACGGTGACTTTGGATTGGGCTGTATCAGTGCGGTGGGAGGGGCAGAACCCTGATTGGAGCGATTCAAACATGGAGTTGCGGAAGAGATTGGCATGTTCAGTGACTTTGGAGAAGAAAGGGGAGGTTGGAGATGGGATGGTAATGAGGACAGAAAGACCGAGGATGGGTTTTTGAGCAGGGGGCAATGGTGCCTAATCTGAAAGGGCGGCGGATAGTGCTTACAAGAGGAAATCATTTACACTTGGCCTCCTTATAAACTCTATTATGAATATAACACATGTCAACATGATGTAACCAAAGAGGCAAGAAGAGAATTTGAAGAAAGAATGGCCCAGAACTTGGTGTCGGGGGCTTGCAGCGCGTGCAAGCCCCCGATGTGCACTTACCCGGCGCGCCGACATCTGAAACCTGGCCCGCAGTGGATTTCCTGTCAGTGGCCCGGTTCTGATGTCGGCGCGCTGTGCTAACCTGACCCAGCGGCGTAGTTAGTGCGATGTGCCGGCTGGGATCAGGTGAGCACTGTTCAGCCAATCAGGGGAGGGGAAACTTCATTCATAAGTTTGAGAGTAAGAACTGTCAAACTCATGAAAAGTACTGCACCCCAAAACACTACTTAAACTTTAAATAAAAATTTAAAAAACATCCCAATCATTAAATTAAGTATAAATAAGTTTAAAAAAATAATTTAAACAATTTTTTTTTTGAAAAAAATAAATTTTTAATAAAAAGGGTCTAAAACTAAACTTACCTTATTGTAGATTCTTTAAAGTAATAAACCTGTGGAAAAAAAAATTCTAAATTGCACTAAAACACCACTTACCTGTAAAAATAAATACTTACGTGTGCTTTTTACAAGCGTAAAGACCGGAGGCCTTTACACATGCGCAAATCCCCCAAAACAGAGGAAATCCAAGACGCACGCGCTGCCCCCTACAGCGCACGCGCTGCCCTCTTCACCTCTTGGGTTAGAGGAGAGGAAATGCCGGTTTTCAGCGCATGCGCTGTGCATGCTGAAAACCGGCATTTCCTCTGGCGAGACGCGTGAGTACCCTTTCCGTACTCACACGTTTGGGGAGGAATTACTGCCCCAATGCGTTTTATATAGTACACGTCCCAGCTCCACGTTCAAGCAAGTATTTTTAACAAACATTTTGGTTGTGGTCTGCAAATGTCCCTTTAAGGACCGCATATAAACCCAGGATAATCTGCGTTTAGGGCAACCCAATTTTGCACAGAGTGCCTCAAACAGGCGCTAAGCCCCCTCATGTACTTATCTTGCTTCCCCTTAAATGCCTCTATACTATTCACCTCAACTGCTCCCTGTGGTTGCGAGTTCCACATTCTCGCCACTCTCTGGGTAAAGCAATTTCTCCTGAGTTCCCTATTGGATTTATTACTGACTATCTTATACTTATGACACCTGGGTTTAGAAACTCGGTTGCGTTTCGCCTGTTTAACGCTGATTTGACATCAGTGCTGTCATTTTTGTCCTCAATGCATGGCTGCAGCATGGCTGGTGGAAGGCTGTTGACTTTCAATGGGGGAGACTGCAGAGGGCCTTGGAGGACGAGCTCAAGCAGCTCTGGGCCAAGAAGGCCCGGCTTCAGGCTGCACCATTTTGCCATGGTCAGCAGCAGTCTGGGCTGCTTGGCTGGCTGGCTGACAGACAACAGCAAGGGCACTGACGGAGTGATGGTTGTGGGAGGACGAATGCGGTCATCTTGAGAGAGGACAGTAGGGTCGGCCTCTATGGATCCATTGTCATTCCCCAAGGTCAACACCTCAGCAATCCTAGTAATCTGCTGGAGTACAGACTGCTGGACTGCTGTGACACGTGCAAGCCCCTTTCCACACTGGTAAAGCCAGCCATGATGGCAGCAGTCTGGGCTGGCTGGCTGACGGGCAACAGCCAGGGCTCTGGAGGAGTGGCAGTGGTGGGAGGCTGAATGCTGTCATCTTGAGAGGACAGCAGGGTCGGCCTCCATGGAGCCACTGTACACCCCCGGGGCGGCAATTCAGCAATCCTACTCATCTGTTGGAGGACAAATTGCTGGAATGCTATGACACCCTGCAAGCCCCTTTCAACACTGGTAACCGCAGCCACGATGGCAGCAGTCTGAGCTTGCTTGGCAGCACTCAGATGTTGGGTGGCTTGTGCTTTTGCTGCAATGGAAGCTGAGACTTCGGCCATCAGACACTGCATCATGGTTGGGTCCACAAGTGTGCTAATGGATCTACCCGCCCCGTCCATGCTGGAGATCATGGGCTCCAAGCTCTGCGCAAAGCCCTGTGCAAGGTTGGTACTGGACTCCTCCATGCTCCTGACATTACACGCAGGCTTTCTGGCAGGCCTGCCAATGCACCAAGCATTTAGCTGTCCATACCCATCAGTGTTCTTCTGTAGGCCGCCCCATCAAAGTCCTCATCTAGGTCCTCTGCAGCAGAACTCGTATGCGACCTTGCCCTCCAGGGAGCTGGCACCTCTACTATCCTATCCCCCTGCCCTGGCTGCAGTCCGCTCATGCCTGGTGACTCACCGTGTGCAGATCCCACCTCTAAGCTACCCTCTAAAGTCCGCAGAGTGCCTGTATCTAAGCTGGTGGCTGCGAGTGTCAGATCAATTGACGGTGTTTCTTCTTCATCATCACTCTCCTCTCTTCTTGCACCATTGGCTGGGCAGGTTGGATTTCTTGGGTCTCTGAAATGAGAAAGACGTAAGGGTAGGGTTGTGAAGGGAGGGGGAAAGCAAGTGGTGCATGCTTACACCATGTGCAGCTTGTAAATCAGAAGGGATTGTGGGATGAGGGGAAAGTGGGATGTGAGACGGAGGATTACATTTGAGGATACCGGCATCTTTTATTCTTTCAGCCCCGCCGCTGGCCATGGGTTCACGGATGCCCCTCCCAAGAATGGCCAGCACCGTCTATTCCATGGGGGTCAGGTTATGCAGGCGCACCTGTCCCCCGCCGGTTAGGTCCTGCTGGCGTGGTTTATGCGCCACCATTTCCTGCAAGAGAAAGGGAAGTGTGTCCAGTGAGTGTGGTGCAATGTGTTTGGGTGGTATGCCTGTCCTGGTTGAATAGCTGACAGTGTGTGCAAGCTGTGAGATGTGGGTATAAGACTTGCAGCAGTGCTAAATGTGTGAGGGTAAGGTGAAGCATAGTGAGGTATGAGTCGTGGTTGATAGGGATTGTTGGTAGGTGAGTGATGGGGGTGTGGTGCATTGAGCAGTGAGTCAGGCTAGTGGTGCAGAAGGTGGAATATGGCATTTGAAGATGCATTCACTGACCTTGACCACTTGTGTGAGATCATTGACCTTCTTCCTGCACTGCGTCCACGTCCTCGGGGCAACACCACTGGCATTCACCACTTTGGCTATCTGTTCCAATTGCACTTTTGTCCATTGCCTCAAGGGCCTCCTGGCCCCCCTGTGGGAAGAGGACCTCTCTCCATGAGTTCACCTCTTGCACCAAGGCCTCCAGCGTTGCATCGGAGAACCTTGGTGCACCCTCTCTCCCCCTTGTGCCAATTGAATGATGATTTGCAGGCAGCATGCACCTCCCCTTTAAGAAGTGCAGACTGCCTTTAGGTAGTGCAGACTAGCTTTAAGTGGTGCTAGCATCGCGCAAATTGGGGCCCCCTGCTGAGCGTTCAGCCACTCAGCAGCACGATTAGCGCTGGGCTGAACGTTACAATCATACAACTGTGTAGGCAGCGCAAAATTCCTGTGCTACCTGCAGAGCTCCGAATGGGCACGGATTGCTGGTACATCGTGAGCCCAGCACTCGTTTTCAGCGGCATACCAATTTCTAGGCCCTAGTTTTAGATTCCCCCACAAGTGGAAACATCTCTATGTCGACCCTATCAAACCCCTTCAGAATCTTGAAGATGTCTATCAGATCTCCTCTCAGACTTCACTTTTCCAGAGAAAAGAGCCCCAGCCTGGTCAGTCATTCCTGATAGTTATAACCTCTCGGTTCGGGTGCCATCCTAGTAAATATTTTTTGCACCTTCTCCAGTGCCTCTATATCCTCTTTGTGATATGGAGACCAGAACTGTTCACAGGACTCCAAGTGTGGTCTAACCAAGGTTCTGTACAAGTTTAACCTAACTTAGCTGCTTTTCAATTCAATCCTTCCAGAAATGAACCCCAGTGCTTTGTTTGCTTATTTTATGGCGTTGTTAACTTTAATAATTTGTTTGTCTGTACCCCGAGATCCCTTCGCTCCCCTACCCCATTTAGACTCTTTCTTACTTTGCAAGGAGTATGTGGCTTCCTTATTCTTCCTACCAAAATCTACTACCTCACACTTACCTATATTGAAATTCATTTGCCATTTACATGTTCATTATGCAACTTTGTTAACGTCTTCTTGTATTTTGTTGCAGTCCTCTTCTGTATTAAACTACACCCCCCAATTTGTGGTTGTCTGCAATTTTTGAAATGGTACTTCCGATTCCTGGGTCCAAATGGTTTATGTAAATGGTGAACAACAGTCTACCCAGCACTGATCCCTGTGGAACATCACTTCCCACCTTCCGCCAGTCTGAGTAACGACCCTTAACCCTTGCTCTGTTTTCTGATTTGTAGCCAGCTTGCTATCCATTCTGTTACTTGTCCCCTGACTCCACATGTTCTGACCTTATTCAGGAGACCTTAGCGAAGGCCTTTTGAGAGTCCATGTCGTAGTCGTAGCAAATTCCCGTCCGTCAACTCCGCAGTGACGCTGGGGCCGAATTAATGCCCATTCCCTCCATTGTTGTCAGTTCTCAACTAGCCTGGTTTTTTCAGTCATCTGTATCCCTTTCTGTGACAGGTCGCTCTTGACTTTGTCTATCCGGCGGCTCTTAGGTTTTCCTCGACTTCTTGCTCCATGTACCTCTGAGTTCAGGGCCATGAAACGTATCCTAGCTGTTTCCATTCCTGAAACATGCCCAGACCATTGTAGTCACCTTCTCTGCCCTGGTTCATGCACGTTCAGAGGCCTGGACCTCACCAAGTGCCCACCCATTACTCCTTGACTACTCTCACTAGCGTTTAGCATTCCAACTGAGGCATGGTGTGGCACCTGGAGCCACGAGTGAGAGCTGGGTGAGTCGTCAGGACCAACTGCTAGGAAGACCACCCTTCTGGGTGGAGTTGTCTGCTACCTTTAGGGCTCACCCTCATATACCAACAACAACAACTTGCATTTATATAGCGCCTTTAACATAGTAAAATGTCCCAAGACGCTTCACAAGAACAGAATCAGACAAAAATTGAAACCCAGCCACATAACATGATATTTGGACAGGTGACCAAAAGCTGGGTCAAAGAGGTAGGTTTTAAGGAGCAACTTGAAGGAGGAAAGAGAGGTAGAGAGGCGGAGCTTTAGGAAGGGAATTCCAAAACTTAGGGCCTAGGCAGCTGAAAACACAGCCAGCAATGGTGCAGTTATGAAAATTGGGGATGTGCAAGAGGTCATAATTCCCCACCATTTAAAAAAAAAAAAAAAAAACCTACCTGAACATGGAGCCGAGACTTGCAGAACAATGCTCACATTTGAGAGTCAGGGGCGTGGCCAGTTTTGTGGGTGGAGATTCATTGGGACAAAGGGTTTGATGGACAGACGTAAAAGATTTAGGTGAATTGTAGTTATGCACATAACTCACGCCCAAAATTATGCAATCTTTTAAGCAATAGAATTGGTTTGTGTCCAGATTCCATGACCCTCTGCGGGGGAAACTCCAGGCCTGCACACTTCTCTTGTCTATAAAATAAAGCAGCTTAACAATTCATATCTGGCCTCGTGCCACTACGGTGTTTCTCAGCTCACTTTCGGAAAGGTACGATACTCAATTCAGATCACAAGGGGTGTCTACTGTTATACTCCCAGGTTACTCTATATGAAGATTAGATATTGGGCAGCATAGGTGCGCTCCTGAACGTAAGACGATCAGACCGCTTATGCGAATGGCATGGTAAGAGCTGAACCAGGTAACAGCTGACTCAGTATCATGTACATGGAAATGATTAAGGGGACCTCGACCTTATGTGGAAATGAGACCAGTTTCAATCTTTGATTTGCTCCTAATTCTTCTGCCAACTGTTTTGAGTTGTGCTGTGAAGGAACATGAACTCCTTGCTTTCTCTCAGCCTGATTATGTGATTGTGGCCACAATAATATCCACCTGGGGCCCTTCTCATGGGGAAACTAGGCCCAAGTGAACTAATCAGACCTGAAGGCAGCGAGCTGAGTTTCAACGGCCAATGTTGGGATAAACGCAGCAGCATGTTGCTCTGACTACTTGGCTGGGTTTCATTCAATTAAAGCACGTTATTGTTTGGGGGGCTTTTATCTGCTGCGGTTTGGCTTGGTTGTGCTGACCCCTCCTCGGTACCTCACCCGAGTGGTCCTTCTTCACGTATGAGCTGAAACAGTTGAATGGTGGTGGGCTATTCACTGAGAGAGATCCAGTTCTCACCTAGTGTCCGCACGCATGCGCGCACTTACACACACACACGTACACACAGGTAAGCATGCACATGCGCACTTACACGTACATGCATGAATACACTTGCACAGGCATGCACACATTTACAAATGCGCATGCATACACTTACACATGCGCATGCATGAATACACATATGCATGTATGAATGCACATGCATGCACACAGGCACACACATAAGCAGACACATACATACACGCATGCACACACACACACACACACACAGACATAGACACATGCGCACTCACACTTTCCACCCTATATAAAGATACCATCTCCCTTCCCTTTTTAGATGCCCACTTGTATGCACCAGCCCTGCAGGCTTGCTGTCTAGTCACAGTCTTCTAACATTGCTGTTCCAGAGCTGATTACTATGTTGAGAGTGACAGGCAGATATAGCTGGCTGATTTCCCTCCTGGCAGCTTCCCCAACTGAGAATGGCTAATTCAGCACAGACTAGGGCCAGAACGTTTGGCCTTCTGCCACGTTGCTTATGCCTTTACACACTGGGCTGCCAAGGACATGTTCCTCTTAACTATGAATGTCTGACAATAGGCAGAACATCGGAGGCTTTGGCTACTGACTGAGCCAAGCTGCGTGGTCTCGACGTTACTTGCAACAATGTGAAATGATGTTAGCAGCAATCAGTAAAAACATAGCTGTGTCCACAGGGGAGATCTCCCATGTGTAGCAGCTACTAGAAGCTCAGCCGTGTGATGGTCTTCATGGAGAGAGAGAGAGAGAGAGAGAGTGACTGCTGCTGGAATGTGGCCTCTTAGACATCAGGGAAAGACTGGCTCACGCTCAGCTACGAAGCCCTCTATGGCTGGACGTCCCGCCAACACTCGATGTCTAGGCTCACACAGGAAGAGCGGGTGAAGAACTTTAAGGTAATTGACAAATGCACCAAAGGCGGGATGAGGAGAACATTTTTTTACGCAGCGAGTTGTTGTGATCTGGAATGCACTGCCTGAAAGGGTGGTGGAGGCAGATTCAATAATAACTTTCAAAAGGGAGTTGGATATATGCTTGAAAAGGACTAATTTGCAGGGCTATGGGGAAAGGACAGGGGATTGGGACTAATTGGATAATTCATTCAAAGCGCCAGCACAGGCATGGTGGGCAGAATGGCCTCCTTCTGTATCATTCTATAAAGAACCTGAGTGCATCTGGCATCCAGAGGGCCATATCACAGCCGAGGGTCAGGAGAGGAGGGTGGACAATTGGAAGGCTGGAAATGCATTTTCCCTCTTAATGGAACCAGATTGTCTGAAAACGAGTCTGAACCATTTATGAAAGGAAATGTAGGAACATTGACGGACAGGGCACGTTATTCCTCATTTTGGAGCAGAGTTCCAAAGCAGCGTGCGTTTGTGTAGCGCCTTTAACTTAGGAAAGGGCCCCTAGCAACGTTCCCTTTAAGCTGCGTGGCTGTGCAGCTGTCTCGAGGTCCCACGCAGCCCGCGAACCGGCTTCCCAGTGCAAAAAATTGCGTATGCACGGAAGTTTGAAGGGGCCGCGAAGCCTGTTAAAAGGACCGTTAAAGGGGCCACGCAGTCCAAGAAAAGTTGGGGGGAAAATCAACACAGAGGAGGAAGGCACTCTGGGGGGTTCGTAGAAGTCCAATTACAAAGATTCATCTCCTCGGTGAACTTGACACAGTCCTAAACGTGCAATGTCTAAACATGGGTGTAGGTGGAGCAAAGCCTGCCAAGAAAAGTGGACCAAAGGGAATCTTTTGAGGTTTGTTTTGAATGGCACTGTACCATCAGGTCAAAAATGGCACTTTTGTACCAGGCATACATAGGCCAGACGGATGGCCAGAACTGGTGCCAACTGCTGGTGTATCGATATAAGCAGGGCTATTATATGTGTGGCAAGCTGCTGACCCAGGGGTTACAGAGGGGTCACGTGTACGAGACTCTTATAAAATGTTCCTACACCTGCACTGGATGGTACGACATAAGGGTCAATATTGACACGCTGCCCAGCGAGCTCCCCAAAATGTAAAGCCTCGTCCCTGTCTGACTCGCACAGGGAAACGGGCAGGAGACAGCAATGGTTTGACAGGCCAGGGCGGTGATTCCAGCTTAGCCCGTGGGATTGAAGGAAGTTACAGGGATAAGGAGGGGTTGAGCTCATGAAGGGATTTAAACACAAGGATGAAAACTTTAAATTTTGAGGCCTTTGGGGACTGAGAGCCAATGTAGGTCAGCGAGGGTGAAGGGTCAGCCGGTCCCCATGGAGCGGAGCAACTTGCTAGTCATGTGAAACAGTCAAGAGTACGAAGTATCCAGAACTCCTCAGCAAGAGAGGGCCCACCTCAAGTGACATTAAGTGCAGTCAACCCAATCCCACCGAACGCCACATTGGACTTGGGGGTGATTTACTAAAGTTTTTTTTTTTTAATTGTCAGGCTCGCTTTCCATCAAAGTGAAGGGAAAGGTTGGGTATGCAAGCGGGGTACCCCGGATCTCTGATCCAGGCCAATTCTTTGATCCTGGGATTTGCAGTGGGAAATCCCAGGGGCTGCAGAAGTGAAAGGCAGAGGATGCTTTGCTGCATCTTTGTTCCAACATCTCCATTTGTCTTGTGCTACGTTTGGGCAGATTTCCATTTCCCCGCCACTGTTCCCCCACTTCCTTTGAACATGTTACAAATAATCAAGACGCTGTTCAGCACGCAGCACCTCAACAAGATGGAACCTTCTGGAAACAGGCGGACGCTTTGGACGCCCAATGGTCGACTCCTTTCAAAATGGTGCAGGCCACATCGCTGGTGTTAATGGCAGGGGCGGGGGGCGGGGGGGTGCAAGGGCTGGTAAGGCCATTTTGAGTCCATTAACACCAGGCAAAGGAAGCAAAAAGCAAGCCCACTGAATTTAAGACCAGGCTGGTATCAGAGACCTGTCACTACAAAGGAACTAGTGACAGACAGGAAACTGAGCTCTGGATCCAAAGATGACCCATATCACGCAGTTTCTGGTCAATTGCTTACTGCCTGGAGTTGGCCAGGTTCTGATCATGTTGGATTCACTCTCAAAGTACGCCGTCATACCACCTTTGAACTCGACGGCAAGTTCTGGAATTCCGCATGCACTTGCGCTGAATCCCGAACTTGCGACCCTGTCAAGTTCCGACTGTGCATCGGCTTCGCTGCATGTTTCACCTGCCCATTCAAATCAACGTGCTGGAGAAAAGTTGGGCTAATTGCCCACCTACTGCGCGTTAGTTACCCTGAAAATGTTTACGTCTGGTGAAAACAGGCGCAGGAGCCTGTTGCACAGCGTAAGGGGAGGGAGGGTGAGAAAATTGTATTAGTTTATGCTACAGCGAGGCACTGGTTCATGTCTGAGCGGATACAAACTTTGAAAGAAACTTTAATTTGTTCCAGTTTGAAAATAGAGCCTTTTTGTGTCACTGTCTTTGCTGCCCAAAAGTCTTTTGTACTTCAGTTTAATTATTTCCCAACTTCTATTTAGATAGGATTTAATTCACTTTCATGATTTCCTCATGTTTTCAGACATTTAAACTCTCGATTTTAGACTATATAAGTTAATCAAAAGTTAGTCGGTCTTAACAGAGGAGAAACTAATTTGTTAGGACTATAAGACTGTAATTATAGGTTTGTGCATTATAATCTTAGTTTGTGTATTAAATACTATTGCAATGATTGTAATTTATTAATAAAATAGCATTTCTGGCTGCTACATTATTTAAAAGGAGTTGTGGGCACATCGGCAATCTCCTCTGTTTCCTGATTGGCTAAGAGTCAGGAAGTGAAAGGAGCACCGCCCCATGTGATCCCAAGTTCACATACGCACAACGGTGCGCCCCTGGGATCCGTGGGCCACTACACTGCGCACAACTCCACTGCGTCTGAAATAAACTTTTCGAAGGGGGGTTTGCATGAGGTAAGTGCAGATTTTGTTCGGATGTCGGCAGCATATTCCTTAGCTATGCCGCCGACCGCCAATTCAGGGCCAACGTTAAGCAAAAGGCTGAAGAAAATACTTGGCAGGACAAAATGCGTGAGGATATTGTGGCTGTCTGATGAGGAGCTCATGGTCAAAGAATGCAGGTATCAGTAGAGAGAGCACTGCATCCAGTTAGGCTGTGACGTGAAGGGAGTCAGCCAGGCTAGGCAGTGACTGATAAAGCAGAAATGTGCTGAGATTGGAAAACACGCAAAGAATGTTCAGAAAGAGCAATTTGTATTTTAATGAGTGATAGTTAAACCCACCGTTGCGAAATGGGACAAAAATGGGTGAAGAATGGTTCCAAGGTTGAGGAATTTCAGTTACATGGATAGACTGGAGAAGCTGGGGTTGTTCTCCTTAGAGCAGAGAAGATTGAGAGGAGATTTGATAGAGGTGATCAAAATCATGATGGGTCTGGACAGAGTAGATAGAGAGAAACTGTTCCATTGGCAGAAGTGTCGAGAACCAGAAGGCACAGATTTAAGGTGATTGGCAGAAGAACCAAAGGCGACATGAGGAAAAAAATGTTTATGCAGTGAGTGGTTATGATCTGGAATGCACTGCCTGAAAGGGTGGTGGAGGCAGACTCAATCACGGCTTTCAAAAGGGAATTGGATAAGTACCTGAAGGAAAAAAAATTGCAGGACTGTGTGGAAAGGGCGGGGGAGTGGGACTAGCTGAAGTGCTCTTGTAGAGAGCTAGCATGGGCTCGACGGGCTGAATGGCCGCCTTCTGTGCTGTAACCATTCTAAGATTCTAAAGTGAAAAGAAAGAACTTGATGATAAAGAAAGAAAGACTTGCATTCCTATAGCACCTTTCACGAGGTCAGGATGCCCCAAAGCGCTTTACAGCCAATGAAGTACTTTTGAATTGTCATCACTGTTGTAATGTAGGAAACACGGCAGCCAATTTGCGCACAGCAAGCTCCCACAATCAGCAATGTGATAACGACCAGATAATCTGTTTTAGTGATGTTGGTTGAGAGATAAATATTGGCCAGGACACCGGGGAGAACGCCCCTGCTCCTCTCCTTCAAAAAGTGCCATGGGATCTTTTACGACCAGCTGAGAGGGCAGACATCTTATCTGAAAGACAGCGCCTCTGACAGTGCAGCACTTTCACAGTACCACACTGGAGTGTCAGCCTAGATTTTGTGCTCAAGTCTCTGGAGTGGGAGTCAAACCCACAACCTTCTGACTTTGAAGTGAGTCACGACTACCACCATAGATATAGAAAGAGTTATTGTAATAGAACTCACATCTCTAACCGTGGCACTTTAAAAAGGCAGAAGAGTCTCACAAGGGCTTTGAAATATATTTAAGGGAAACCGGTATCAGGTTTAGCATTTACCGAACGCCGCCGTTGGGGACATTCCTGAACAGTCAGCAGTGTTGGAGGACGCAGTTAGATGCAAGTGTGTAATCTTACACTGATAGGTTTTCAAGCTAACATTGATAGGAATTAGTAATTCAGTAACACCAACCATCTGATCTATTTGGACAATACTTTCAACCAACTCCACTACGGAGATATGGGGAAGTGAGACAAAACAGCACTTAAGGGTCCAAGGACCAACAGCAACAACAACTTGCATTTATACAGCACCTTTAACATAGTAAAAATGTCCCAATAGCTTCACAGGAGCATTATCAGACAAAAAGTGACATCGAGCCACATAAGGAGATAAGACAAGTGACCAAAAGCTTGGTCAAAGAGGTAGGTTTTAAGAAGCAACTTAAAGGAGGAAAGTGGTAGGGAGGCAGAGAGGTTTAGGGCGGGAATTCCAGAGCTTAGGGCCCAGGCAGCTGAAGGCACGGCCACCAATGGTGGAGCGATGAAAATCGAAGATGCTCAAGAGGCCAGAATTAGAGGAGTGCAGAGATCTCAGAGGTTTGTAGGACTGGAGGAGGTTACAGAGATGGGGAGGGGCGAGGCCATGGAGGGATTTGAACACAAGGAAGAGAATGTTAATATCGAGGCTTTGCTGGACCGGGAGCCAGTGTAGGTCAGCGAGCACAGTGGGTGATGGGTGAACAGGACCTGGTGCGAGTTAGGACACGAGCAGCCGAGTTTTGGATGAGCTGAAGTTTATGGAGGGCGGAAGATGGGATGCCAGCCAACAGAGCGTTGGAATAGTCGAGTCTGAAGCTACAAAGGCCTGGTTGAGGGTTTCAGCAGCAGATGAGCTGAAGCGGGGCAGAGACGCGCGATGTTACGGATAAACTGTAGTGGTGGAATGGTAGCTAAGAAGAGAAATGTATCTGGATGGTTCAAAACAGCTCTTCTGCCAGCTTTGAAAATGCCTGATGTGAAGAGGGGTGATTTTTTGGAAAAAAGGAACAGAAAGCTCATTTTCACACATTATTTGTGGGCGGGAACCTGGCAGGTTACTCAAAGCCTTGTTACCCAAAGCCTTGTTACCTACAAGCAACTAAGACATTCTCAATACTCTCTTCCCCGAATCCCTGACATATCTGTAGAATGACTCTGCCTGGCCCGCTCCCCAATCCCCTCCTTACCTTGTTCTCTCCCTGCCTTTAAAAGCATCCTCAGACCTTCGTGCTTGCTTTTTGGGTCATCGCTCCTGACCTTTCTGTACCGTTTAAGCCCATTCTCTCCTGCATAAGTCTTCTTGGATCATTTTGTCATGTTAAAGGCATTGGGGCAGAATTTCCGCGTTGGCGCAATCAGGAAATTGGGTGCAAATTGCGTCGGTTAGTTTACAGTTCAAGTTTCCGCTAAAATGCATTTGCTTAATCACAAATGTAAAATCCTCCATGAACCAGCGTAAGCAGTCCGCCTAATAGAACATAATAGTTTATTATTTTTCCTTTGCATTAAAAAATATTCCTTGATATATTTAAGACTGGTAACTTGGTGCAGTTTGACTAATACAGCTGAAAATGGGCTTATCAACAAAAAATAAGCATTTTTAGTGTCCAGTCCACCAGCTGTGAGTAACCCGGTTTTAAATCACTGAAAATCACTTAATAAAAAACTCTACTGAACCAGTTACTGCTTTCATTGGTGTACACGAGACAGTTTCTTAGTAAATTTAATATTTTTTAATATGTAAAAACTTTTAAAACGTGTCGACTAATGCCTGCGCGCCTAAAAAAAAACTTTGCTTGAAGAGCCTCCTCGAACGGCTGCAAACGGGCACAATCGGTGGAAACGCGCCACGCTCATGTTTTGTGGGCAGTTTTGTGGCCGCAATGATTTTGAAACCAGCGGTAAAGAGCGCGGAAACTCAATTTGTGCTTGATGTAATTTACGCTTCAGTTTGTGCGATCTTTTACACTGGTTCGGCCTTTTGAGGCCAGACTGCGCTGATAAAACCAACACAAACTAACGCAAACTCCAGACCGCTATATAAACGCCAGCTGTTGTCTAGCAGTTTATGTTCCTGAACACTGAAACTGAACAGTTGCTTAAAATAACAGAACAGATTACTTTCCCATTAGTAATGAGGGGCTCTCCAAATGCCCCTCAGTTCACCCTAATGATTCATGGCTGCTTATTTCATCACCAGTGCATTTTCTTTGACACTATATTGAAAGTTTTCTCTATCCAGGGTATGATGAGCGTTATAAAAAATCAACTTATTGAAATTTGGCTTATAGCATATCACAAATTTTACAAAGTAGACTTTATCCAAATAACATTGCAAACTTGAAGTGATCCATGAATATAAACGAAAGAAGGAACTTGCATTTATATAGCACCTTTCACGACCTCAGGACGTTCCAAAGCGCTTTACAGCCAATGAAGTACTTCTGAAATGTAGTCACTGTTGTAATGTAGGAAACACGGCAGCCAATTTGCGCACAGCAAACTCCCGCAAACAGCAATGAGATAATCACCTTTTTTTTGTGATGTTAATTGAGGGATAAATACTGGCCAGGACACCGGGGAGAACGCCATTGCTCTTCTTCAAAATAGTGCCATGGGATCTTTTATGTCCACCTGAGAGGGCAGACGGGGCCTCAATTTAATGTATCATCCAAAAGACGTCACCTCTGACAGTGCAGCACTCCCTCAGCACTGCCCTGGGGTGTCAGTCTGGGCTGAGGAGATTTGCCCCTTGGGGCACCGTTCCCCCATGCCTGACTGCTTTCTGGCAACCCTTGCTGGGAAGCGTGGGTGTCGAGCGAGGAAAGGATCGGGTCGCCTGTGACGCTCCCCCTGGTCAAAGAGCCCACAGTCAGTCACTTGGGCAAGGTGTTAAAGGGCCCACAGCATCCGTGGAACTGTGCCCATGGAGAAATCAGCATCTCCGGGAGACGAAGGGGGAAAAACAAGGGGACAAAAGAAATTGAGATGCATTTCAAGGTAGAAAACTGTGGGAGTGGAGATTTTTTTTAAATGTAACTTGTTTAACTGCTTCTATTAGTTCTTTATTTTACTACTAACCTTAACCCTCATCTGACCCTTGTTCCACTCCTTGAATAACTATTAAACCCTCGATTAATTGCTGCACCAACAAATTCTGACCCACCGCCCCAGACAGTCTAGAATTTTGCAACCACTAAACTGTTTATGTTTATGTATCCAGCCCATGCGCGCTCCTCGCCTTTCCCTCAGCTGATTGCATCTCCCTGTACCAGCTCTCCCAACACCCGAGAGAGAGAGAGAGAAACACCGAGATCAGCAATCAATTCCTAACCCTAACCCTGTCAGAAATTCTTCACAGGTGACCAGGCAAGCCCCAGGGAGCCCCAACCTATTAATAATTTTCCAGCATGATTTGCATCTAAGTTACATGTAGCCCCCAGGGAGCCCCAACCTATTAATAATTTTCCAGCATGATTTGCATCTAAGTTACATGTAACATTGCCACGGCAATGATTAAAAGACACAAAATGCGCTCCAGTGACCAGTTACGTTTTGACTGCCAGAGTCTGCCTTGTTACTTCCCTGCTCTTTGAAGTTAAATATGGAGTTTGTGGCCAGGAGTTTCTGTCATAATAAGGAGAGTAAGGTTCCTTATCTGATTCCATTTTTTTTTGGATTGAGAAAGTGAGGTGAAGGGTCAGGACCCATCGTGCGCGACACCAGCTAAACCAAAACCACAGACCTGCAGATTGAAGGAGGAAGACTGAGGGATGTAAGGAGCTTTTTAAGAAGTGAGAATGTCACCAGCTGGGTAAAGGAACTACCAATTGCCCCCCCAACCCCCCACGGCAAAAAACTCCACTCCTTTAGCACAACTCCATTGCCCTCTCCTGACTGCTCACTCCGGCTGAACCAGACTGCACAAAACCTCAGTGTCCTGATGGATCCCCAGAGGTAGGCTTCCAACCCCATATCCAATTCGCTGCCAAGACTGTTAACATCACCAATGCAAAAAAAATGTCCGCCCCTGCCCCCACCTCACTTCCACTGCTACTGAAACCCTTACCCATTGACGTCCTCACCTCTACACTCGATCTCTCCAATGCCCTCCTCACTGGGCTCCCAGCCCCCAGCCTCCATAAACTTGCCCAGAATATAGCCGTTTACCTCCTAACCCTCAATAGGTCCCACTTGCCCATCGCCCCACTCATTCCTCCCTGATATACACTAGCTCCCTATACATCAATATGTCAAATTTAAGATTCTCAACCTGAGCTACATACCCCTCGCAGCCTCAACGCACCCTAACTCTGCAACCATCTACAGCCTTGCCTACCCTCCTATGTCCTCCAGCCCTCTGACTCAGGCTTTGAGTGCAATCCTGCCTCCCTCCAGTCCACCATCGATAGCAGAGCCATCAGCCATCTTAACCTTATTCTGTGGACTTCCCTTCCAAAACCACCTCCGCTTCTCTACTCCTCTCCACCTTTAAAAACCTCCTTACAGCCCATCTCATCGACCATAAAAACATAGGAACAGGAGGAAGCTGTTCAACCCCTCAAGATTGTTCCCCCATTCAATTAGATCACGGCTGATCTGTATCCTAACTCCATTTACCAACCTTGATTCCATATCCCTTAATACACTCACCTAAAAAAAAACTAACCATCTCAGTTTTAACATTTTCAGTTGACACCCCAGCCTCAACAGCTTTTTGGGGGAGAGAGTTCCAGATTTCCACTGCCCTTTGTGTGAAGAAGTGATTCCTGACATCACCCCTGAATGGCCTAGCTCTAATTTAAGGTTATGCCCCCTTTGTTAGATCCGTGTGTTAATGGAGACACGGAATGCAGGAGTTGATTTAACAAGTGTTTACTGAACAAAGTCTGGAGGTGAACTAACAACACAAGACGCTACACAGGCTTATATACCCGAGTGGTCACTACTGGTACTACAGTATACAGGGGCTTCAAAAACATAGTTCCTCTTAAAGGTACATACACTACAATTCCTCCCCTTTTAGATAAATAGTACATAACATTTTAAGTAATCATTAAATAAAATTTTTACAAGAACAATAATATACACATTTGCTGAAGTTAATCAATTACAAATTCAGTCTCTCTGGAGGCTTCCTGACTCAGTCCAGATAACGCCTCGGTGGTGTAGTAGGTTCTTTTGGCAAGGTCGATTCGGCTTCAATGCTAGTGTCGGGTTCATCTGGTTCCAGTATCACCGGATCGGAGGTAGATACTATGGGTATCTCTGCTTCATCACTAGGCGTATAGAGTTGTGGTGTAGGTTGTCCTTTTTCGGATGACTCTATGATCTGGTCAGCATGGCGCCTTATTATGCTTTCTCCAATGTCCACGGTATACATCAGCGGCCCTAGTCGTGTGCAAATAGTTCCAGGCTGCCATTTCTCGGTACGGTAGTCCCGGGCCAAAACTGGTTGACCTATCTGGAAGGTTCTAGTTGGCCTTTCATTCATGCTTTGAAATTGCCGGTTCTCTACGTCCCTTCTGACGTTTGGCTTGACCAAATCCAGCCAGCATCTTAGTCTTCTATTGAAAAACATCATGGTGGGGGTTTGGTTTGTAACCACATGTGTTGCATTCCTGTACGCAAACAAGAAGTTATCTACCTTATGTTGTAGATTTATGTCTTCATTACCCATGGCCTTTATGGCCTTCTTGAAGGTCTGGACAAACCTTTCAGCCAATCCATTGGTGGCGGGATGGTATGGGGCGGACGTGTAGTGCTTAACCCCATTGTTTTTTAAGAACTTCCTGAATTCTTCGGCTCCAAATTGCGGTCCATTATCACAACAGATCTGTTCAGGCAGCCCATTCCTGGCGAATATGGTCCTTAATACTGTGATGGTTTTTTCCGTGGTGGTGGAGGACATCTTTATTACCTCCGGCCACTTGGAGTGTGCATCCACCGCGATTAAGAACATTGAGTCCATAAATGGACCAGCAAAGTCGATATGTACCCTTTGCCATGGAGATGAGGGCCACTCCCATGGATGTAGATGGGCTTGTGGTGGGGCGTTTTGGACCTTCTGGCATCCTAGACAGCTCTTGGTCATTTCTTCGATGTCTCCATCGATACCTGGCCACCACACAAACGCTCTGGCTAAGTTCTTCATTTTCACTCTACCCAGATGCCCCTCGTGAAGCTCCTTTAGCACTCTATCCTTGAGTTTGGGTGGAATCACCAATCTGGATCCACACATCAAGGTTCCTCGGCACACTGACAGCTGTTCTCTTCTTTGCGAGAATACTGGCAACAGTGGTTCGCCATGTGCTGGCCATCCCTTCACCGCTAAATCGTAGACTTGTGTGAGGGACGGGTCATTTCGCGTTTCCTTTTCAATGGTAGAATTTGTCACCGGTAGACATTCCACTATGGTCGAGTGGAATATCTCCACTGGGTCCACTGTAAGCGCCTCTTCCACCGTTGGCAACGGTAGGCGCGATAACCCGTCAGCATTCCCATGCTGTTTTGTTCCTTTGTACTCTATGTCATATTGGTGTGCCTCTAGGAAAAGGGACCACCTCTGTAGCCTTTGCGCTGTCATAATGGGAACGCCCTTTTTAGGGTTGAATATGGAGACGAGGGGTTGATGGTCAGTCAACAAGGTAAACTTTTGTCCGTGTAGGTAATGGTTGAATTTCTTCACTCCCCATACCAGGCTGAGTGCTTCCCTGTCGATCTGGGCATAGTTACGCTCAGCTGAGTTCAATGAGCGTGACGCAAAAGCTATCGGCCGCTCCGAGCCATCAGGGAATCTATGCGATAATACCGGTCCCACACCGTAAGGGGATGCATCGCACGCCAGTCTGATTGTCAGTGATGGGTTGTAATGAGCCAAAACTTCCTTGGACGTGAGCAAGCCTTTGCATTTATGGAAGGCACGTTTACAGTCTTCGCTCCATTTCCAAACTACTCCCGTTTGTAGCAGTGCGTTAAGCGGGTGCAGAACCGTCGACAAGTTTGGTAAAAATTTATGATAGTAATTTACTAATCCCAGGAATGACCTTAATTGTGAGACATTTTCAGGCGCTGGGGCCTTTACGACCGCTTCAATTTTTTCAGTTGACTTATGCAACCCTTCTTCGTTAATGACATGGCCACAATATGATATTTGTTTCTGGAAAAATTCGCATTTGGGGCGATTTACTCGTAGGCCCCGTTCTCTCAGCCTCGTGAGCACCTGCTCCAAGTTGGCAAGGTGCTCGTTGTCATTTTCTCCTGTTACAAGGATGTCGTCTAGGTAGCATTGAGTCCCCGGAATCCCTTGCAGGACTTGCTCCATAGCTCTTTGCCAGATAGCCGGAGCTGATGCCACTCCGAAAACCAGTCGATTGTACTGGTACAGGCCTTTGTGTGTGTTTATCGTGAGATACTTTTTAGAGGCCTCCTCAACCTCCATCTGTAGATATGCCTGTGCTAAGTCAATTTTGGTGAAACGTTTCCCTCCGGATAGTGAGGCAAAAATATCTTCTATCCTCGGAAGAGGATACTGTACCGTGTGAAGAACCGGGTTTACAGTCACCTTGAAGTCCCCACAGATGCGAACTTTTCTCTGTTCTTCAGATTTATCATTATTCAACGTTTTCTTCATGACCGGGATGATGGGTGTTGCCCACTCGCTCCAATCTACCTTGGATAACACGCCTGCTTTTTCCAAATTCTCCAGCTCTGCCTCGACGGCTGGACGAATTGCGTATGGCACCGGCCTTGCCTTAAAAAACTTGGGAATTGCCGCATCTTCCACTTTTATTGAGGCGGTGGCACCTTTCAGGGTTCCTAGTTCCTGTTGAAACACTTCTTTGGCGTTAGCCAAGATTTCTTTTAATCGTCCAGGTATGACGTCATCATCGGTTTTTTTCTTACTGGTCACCGTCAGTGCCTGAATGGAGTGCCAGTCTAAACGTATCTTTCTGATCCATTCACGTCCCAACAACGGTGGACCACCATCTTGCAGAACGTATAAATACAACTTCTGTATTTCCTTGCCATTGTATACAACAGGCACCCTTATTTTCCCTCTGGGGTATACTTTCTGCCCCGTATATGTCTTCAAGACAATGGATGTGTCTTTCAAAGGTATATGCGGAAATAGCCGCTCGTAATCCCGTCGACTCATGACGGTCAGAGCTGATCCTGTATCTAGCTCCATTTTGACTGGGGACCCCGCTATCGTGAGGGTAACCCAAATGGTCTGGTAATCTTCTTTGGCAATTACATTATGTAATTTGAGACAGCTTAGTCTCTTGTTTCCGGAGTCACTATTGCTCTTCTGGTCTTCGGAGCTACTGTCTGTCATCATTTGTACCTTTCTGTACTTTTCCTTATTGACCTTTTTACTGTCAGCGGATTTCTTTCCAGATCTGCATACACGTGCAATGTGTCCCATCTTTCCGCATTGCCTGCATGCTTTGTCCTTGAACCAGCAGTCCTTCTGGTCATGGGTGAATCTGCCGCAGCGATAACATCTCTCGAAACCCCGTGTCATTTCATGGGTGCCGAAGTCCTGTGGCTTTTGCTGCATCTCTGCAGCTCCTCTTGCTGCTGCTTGGTATGATACAGCCACACTGAAAGCCTTGTCCAGTGTCAAATCTTTCTCAGAAAATAGTCTTTTCTGTGTTCCTTCACTTAGGAGACCGCAGACGAATTTGTCTCGTAGAGAATCTGCCAGTCCTGCCCCGAATTGGCAGTGCTTTGACAGCTTTCGTAATTCGGTGAGGTAATCAGCGTTACTTTCATTCTTGTGCTGATTCCTCCTGAAGAATTTGAATCGTTCCGCTATCAGCAGCGGTGTTGGGTTTAAGTGCTCCTGTAAGGTATCAACAATCTCCTTAAAATTCTTGTCCATCGGTTTGGCTGAGTGATCAAGTTTTGTAACAGCCCGTATGTCCTTGCGCCCATCAGATTTAGAAGTACCGATGCCTTTTTATCATCCGTTACTTCATTCGCCTTGCAATATACCTCCACTCTTTCCACATATGTGGTCCAATCTTCTATATCACTATCGAAAGCTGTAATATTGCCAGTCTTCGGCATCTTGAAAATCTAAAATGGCGCTTCCCACGCTTTTCTTTCTTTCCCGCCGAGTTAAGATGGCGCCTCCCGCGCTTTCCCGCCGCTGCCGCTGCTGCCAACGTTGTTGCTGGCGATTAATTTTTTTTTTTATATATCGCTTCAATAGTTTCTCCGTTACTTGGAGAACCATTCCCATTGTGGAGCGGACCCTCTGGGACTTTCCCCTCCCTCTGCTTTGCAGCACCGGCCGCGCCCTGAGTGCTCCACCCTCTCTCTCTCTTTGCTTCTGCTTCCCGACTCGCTGCCTGGCCCCATTGCAGAGCCACCCGATCGAGCTCTAGCCCGCCGCAGCCCAGGAAGGATCAATGCACTACCTGCCACCAGCCCGTTTAGCTGGGGAAACCACAGACTGGAGATCAAGCCTGGCCCTCGTTTTCGAGTTTCTTCGAGTTATATATATATATTTTTTCCTCACTTCTGGCTTCGACCTTCGTCTGAGGAATCGATCCCCTTGAGGTGCTGCCGAATTGCAGGTAAGTTCATTTCTAACTCGTCGCCACTGTTAGATCCGTGTGTTAATGGAGACACGGAATGTAGGAGTTGATTTAACAAGTGTTTACTGAACAAAGTCTGGAGGTGAACTAACAACACAAGACGCTACACAGGCTTATATACCCGAGTGGTCACTACTGGTACTACAGTATACAGGGGCTTCAAAAACATAGTTCCTCTTAAAGGTACATACACTACGCCCTTGTTCTGGACTTTTCCACCAGAGGAAGAAGTATCTCTCTATGGACCCTATCGAATAATTTAATCATCTTACACACCTCGATTAGATCACCCCCTAATCTTCTATATACAAGGGAATACAAGCCTAGTCTATGCAACCCGTCCTCATAATTGAACCCTTTTAGCCCCGGTATCATTCGGTGAATCTGCACTGCACCCCCTCCAAGGCCAATATATCCTTCCTTAGGTGCGGTGTCCAGAACTGAACGCAATGCTCTCAATTGGATCTACCAGCGCTTTATACAATGGTAACAAAACTTCCACCCCTTTGTATTTCAGTCGTCTTGAGATAAAGACCAACATTCATTAAATTACTATTTTGCATTAGTCTGTACTCCTGCAGGTGATGCTTATATTCCTGAAAGGGGTGCTCAGTATTGAACAGCATTGTTAATATTAAATTAATATGTCACTTTAATTCCCCGCCCCACTCCCACTCAGACCTTGCCATCCTCGGCCTCTTACATTGTTCCACGGAAGCTCAACGTAAGCTCGAGGAACAGCACCTCATCTTTCAATTAGGCACTTTACAGCCTTCTGGGCTCAACATCAAGTTCAACAGTTTCAGACCATAACCTGGCACCTGTCCTTTTTTTCCATTTATTTTATTATTTTTTTCCCTCTCCCACATGGCAGCTGTCTTTCATTCTGGCATTGCCATTTACACTTCATCTAGAGCCATCCTTTGTTTCTTAACTTGTCCCATTACCATCTCCTTTTGCCTTGCAGCATCTCTTAATCTCTCTTAATAGGCCACTAATTCCGGTCCCAACGCGTGAGTACTGGACGGGGTACTCACACGTGGGCCTGTTGGAAGTGCCGGATTTCAGCATGCACAGCGCATGCGCGGGAAACTGGCATTTCCTCCAAGGGGTTCAGAGGTCCAACGCGTGCGCACAGGGCTCTGCGCGCACGCGTTGAACTTCCTTCTTTTTGACAGGTTTGCCCGTGTGCAAGGGCCTGAACTTTTTAGACATATAAAAAGGAGGCGTAAGGACTTGATTCTTGAAGGTAAGTGGTCTATTATTTAAAATTATAACATTTTTTCCACAGCTTTATTGTTAAGGACTTTACAGTAAGGTAAGTTTATTTTTAGACCCGATTTCTTAAATTATTTTTTTCAAAAATTTGATTAATTGTTTAAAATAGTTTTTTAAAGTTATTTATAGTTTATTTAATTATTGGGATGTTTTTTTAAATTTTATTTAAAGTTAAACTAGTCTTTTGGGCGCCCGTACTTTTCATGAGTTTGACAGTCTTTACTATCAAACGCATGAATGAAGTTTCCCCTCCCCTGATTGGCTGCACAGTGCTCACCTGATTCCAACCGGCACATCGCACTAACTACGCCGCTGGATCAGGCAAGTACATCGCGCCGACATCTGAACCGGGCCACTTACAGGAATTCCAAGCAGGCCCAGGCTTCAGATGCTGGCGCGTCGGGTGAGTGCACATCGGGGAGCTTGCACGCGCGGCAAGCCCCCGATCCTAATTTCTGGCCCAATGTCTCTTAATCTCTCCTGCCTTCTATCACATCACAGACCTTCCCTTTTGTTCTTTCCTCCCCTCCCCCCTTTCTCTGCCCAGCTACGTTTGCTTAAAAACCTGTTCCATCTCCAGCTTTTTCCAGTTCTGACGAAGGATCATCGACCTGAAACGTTAACTCTGTTTCTCCCTCCACAGTTGCTTGGGGAGGAGGGGAGGTAAGGGGGAGGAGGGGGGGGGTAAGGGGGAGGAGGGGGGGGTGAGGGGGAGGAGGTTGGGGGGAGGGGGAGGAGGGGGGGTGAGGGGGAGGAGGGGGAGGAGTGGGTGTGAGGGGGAGGGGGAGGAGGGGGAGGAGTGGGTGTGAGGGGGAGGAGGAGGAGGGGGAGGGGTGGGTGTGAGGGGGAGGAGGAGGAGGGGGAGGAGGAGGAGGGGGAGGGGTGGGTGTGAGGGGGAGGAGGAGGAGGGGGAGGGATGGGTGTGAGGGGGAGGAGGGGGAGGGTTGGGTGTGAGGGGGAGGAGGGGGAGGGGTGGGTGTGAGGGGGAGGAGGGGGAGGGGTGGGGAGGAGGGGGAGGGGTGGGAGTGAGGGGGAGGAGGGGGAGGGGTGGGTGTGAGGGGGAGGAGGGGGAGGGGTGGGTGTGAGGGGGAGGAGGAGGAGGGGGAGGGGTGGGTGTGAGGGGGAGGAGGAGGAGGGGGAGGGGTGGGTGTGAGGGGGAGGAGGAGGAGGGGGAGGGGTGGGTGTGAGGGGGAGGAGGAGGAGGGGGAGGGGTGGGTGTGAGGGGGAGGAGGAGGAGGGGGAGGGGTGGGTGTGAGGGGGAGGAGGAGGAGGGGGAGGGGTGGGTGTGAGGGGGAGGAGGAGGAGGGGGAGGGGTGGGTGTGAGGGGGAGGAGGAGGAGGGGGAGGGGTGGGTGTGAGGGGGAGGAGGAGGAGGGGGAGGGGTGGGTGTGAGGGGGAGGAGGAGGAGGGGGAGGGGTGGGTGTGAGGGGGAGGAGGAGGAGGGGGGAGGGGTGGGTGTGAGGGGGAGGAGGAGGAGGGGGAGGGGTGGGTGTGAGGGGGAGGAGGAGGAGGGGGGGAGGGGTGGGTGTGAGGGGAGGAGGAGGAGGGGGGGAGGGGTGGGTGTGAGGGGGAGGAGGAGGAGGAGGGGGAGGGGTGGGTGTGAGGGGGAGGAGGAGGAGGAGGGGGAGGGGTGGGTGTGAGGGGGAGGAGGAGGAGGGGGAGGGGTGGGTGTGAGGGGGAGGAGGAGGAGGGGGAGGGGTGGGTGTGAGGGGGAGGAGGAGGAGGGGGAGGGGTGGGTGTGAGGGGGAGGAGGGGGAGAGGTGGGTGTGAGGGGGAGGAGGAGGAGGGGCAGGGGTGGGTGTGAGGGGGAGGAGGAGGAGGAGGGGGAGGGGTGGGTGTGAGGGGGAGGAGGAGGAGGGGGAGGGGTGGGTGTGAGGGGGAGGAGGAGGAGGGGGAGGGGTGGGTGTGAGGGGGAGGAGGAGGAGGGGGAGGGGTGGGTGTGAGGGGGAGGAGGAGGAGGGGGAGGGGTGGGTGTGAGGGGGGAGGAGGAGGAGGGGTGGGGTGGGAGTGAGGGGGAGGAGGAGGAGGGGGAGGGGTGGGTGTGAGGGGGGAGGAGGAGGAGGGGGGGTGGGTGTGAGGGGGAGGAGGAGGAGGGGGAGGTGTGGGTGTGAGGGGGAGGAGGAGTGGGTGTGAGGGGGAGGAGGAGGAGGGGGGGGGTGTGGGTGTGGAGGGGGTGGGGAGGGGGGTGGGGTGGGTGTGGGTGGTGAGGGGGGGAGGAGGGGAGGGGTGGGTGTGAGGGGGAGGAGGAGGAGGGGGAGGGGTGGGTGTGAGGGGGAGGTGAGGAGGGGGAGGGGTGGGTGTGAGGTGGGGGTGGGGGTGGTGGGGGTGGAGGGGGAGGGGGAGGGGTGGGTGTGAGGGGTGGATGGGGGAGGGATGGGTGTGAGGGGGGAGGAGGAGGGGGGTGGGTGTGAGCGGGAGGAGGAGGAGCGGGAGGGGTGGGTGTGAGGAGGAGGAGGAGGTGGAGGGTGGGTGTGAGGAGGAGGAGGAGGGGGAGGGTGGGTGTGAGGAGGAGGAGGAGGGGGAGGGTGGGTGTGAGGAGGAGGAGGAGGAGGAGGGGGAGGGTGGGTGTGAGGAGGAGGAGGAGGGGGAGGGGTGGGTGTGAGGAGGAGGAGGGGAGAGGGAGGGGTTGGTGTGAGGGGGAGGAGGGGGAGGGTTGGGTGTGAGGGGGTGGAGGAGGGGAGGAGGAGGAGGGGTGGGTGTAAGGGGGAGGAGGAGGAGGGGGAGGGATGGGTGTGAGGGGGAGGAGGGGGAGGGGTGGGTGTGAGGGGGCGGAGGAGGAGGGGGAGGGGTGGGTGTGAGGGGGTGGGGGAGGGTGAGGGGTGGGTGTGAGGGGGTGCGGGAGGGGAGGGGTGGTGTAAGGGGGTGGGGGAGGGGAGGGGTGGGTGTGAGGGGGAGGAGGAGGAGGGTGAGGGGTGGGTGTGAGGGGGGAGGGGAGAAGTGGGTGTGAGGGGGGAGGGGTGGTGTGAAGGGGAGGAGGAGGAGGGGGAGGGGTGTGGGTGGGGGAGGAGGGGGAGGGGTGGGTGTGAGGGTGTGGTGGAGGAGGGGGAGGGGTGGGTGTGAGGGGGAGGAGGAGGAGGGGAGGGGGAGGAGGAGGAGGGGTGGGTGTGAGCGGAAGGGGGAGGAGGGGGAGGGAGGAGGAGGAGGGGCAGGGAAGGAGGAGGAGGGGGAGGATGGGTGTGAGGGCATGGGTGAGGGAGAGGGGTGGGGGGGAGGGAGAGGGGTGGGTGTGAGGGTGGAGGGAGAGGGGTGGGTGTGAGGGGGGGAGCGGTGGGGAGGAGGGGAGGGGTGGGGAGGAGGGGGAGGGGTGGGTGTGAGAGAGAGGGGTGGTGTGAGGGGGAGGGAGGGGTGGGAGTGAGGGGGAGGAGGAGGTGGGTGTGGGGAGGAGGGGGAGGGGTGAGGAGGAGGAGGGGGTGGGGTGGAGGGGGAGGTGTGAGGGGGAGGGAGGGGTGGGTGTGAGGGGGAGGGGTGGGTGTGAGGGGAGGAGGAGGAGGGGGAGGGGTGGTGGGAGGAGGGAGGGGAAGGGGTGGGTGTGAGGGGGAGGAGGGGGAGGGGTGGGTGTGAGGGGGAGGAGGAGGAGGGGAGGGTTGGGTGTGAGGGGGAGGAGGAGGAGGGGGAGGGGTGGGTGTGAGGGGGAGGAGGAGGAGGGGGGGTGGGTGGTGGGGGAGGGGTGGGTGTGAGGGGAGGAGGAGGAGGGGGAGGGGTGGGTGTGTGAGGGGGAGGAGGAGGAGGGGGAGGGGTGGGTGTGAGGGGGAGGAGGAGGAGGGGGAGGGGTGGGTGTGAGGGGGAGGAGGAGGAGGGGGAGGGGTGGGTGTGAGGGGGAGGAGGAGGAGGGGGAGGGGTGTGTGTGAGGGGGAGGAGGAGGAGGGGGAGGGGTGGTGTGAGGGGGAGGAGGAGGAGGGGGAGGGGTGGGTGTGAGGGGGAGGAGGAGGAGGGGGAGGGGTGGGTGTGAGGGGGGAGGGAGGGGGAGGGGTGGGTGTGAGGGGGAGGAGGAAGGAGGGGGAGGGGTGGGTGTGAGGGGGAGGAGGAGCAGGGGGAGGGGTGGGTGTGAGGGGGAGGAGAGGAGGGGGAGGGGTGGGTGTGAGGGGGAGGAGGAGGAGGGGGAGGGGTGGGTGTGATGGGGAGGAGTAGGAGGGGGAGGGGTGGGTGTGAGGGGGAGAGGAGGAGGAGGGGTGGGGTGTGAGGGGGAGGGGAGGCAGGAGGGGGAGG